>NW_027395958.1:0-600000 GCF_047715735.1 Aspergillus multicolor
CCCCCCCCCTTTCCAATATCTCTTTATTACCCCTATCATGGAAACCCTGTTACGACCCTGATGACCGATATGTACACTCTCATGTCCAAATGTATCTACTTAATTCCCCGCCTCGTCATCTCCTTGTCTCAGTCAAATCCCTGTACAAGCGCAGTGAGAAATGTGCACGTCATGTACACCCAATCTCTTTCCTTCTGTCCATACATACCCCATACCCCTTTCTTATGTTTCTTGGCGAACATTGATAGCATCTACTCACTAGTATCATCATAAAACAATAGCTAGGATCAAGCAATTTCCAATACTCAAAGCGAGAGATCATTGTAGCAATAGAGTAACAGAGTCATCAGCAGACGTCATCTATCCGCCGTATTCCCAGGACGCAAGGGGCGTAAACCGGCAGTGATCGCCAGATACTTATAGGATGGTAGGTGAGATACACAAATTATATTGATCCACATATGCCAATACCCGTTTGCAACTACATCGCATTATTCAATTTGGCGGGACCCCCCTCCCTCTCGAGACCATTATGCATACCCAGCGGCGACGTGCCCACCGCGGGGCCAATAGCCCCGATCCTATCCCAGCTGATCGCCACTCCTTCAACAGTGTCTCAGCGTCCATCTACGTCATCTTATTGGTCGTCCGGTCATGGTGGCACTTAGGCTACTCACCAGTACTCGCCTGAACTTGAACCTGAGCTAGAGTGTGGTTGGCCGGTGCTGACGTTTTTCGCGTGGCAGGATCGGCCGGGTGGCAGTGTCTCATGTCTCGTGTCGAAGGTTATGATTTCGGCTAGGGCTGTTAGGGTTGAATTTACGAGTGTGGCGTTAGGAGCTACCTATGCGCAAGAAGTCAAGCGCCTCTGCTTTCCTGGGCCTAATGAGCTTTGCTCAAGTTACATGAGTAAGATGCATTTGGCTCGCGGTGTTAGGTCTTTCGAAAATAAAACAGGAACAGGGCGATGTCCTTGTTGGAACAACACGAAGATACGAAGAAGTAAGATTAGGCTAGAGAATATATATAATGGTGAAAGAGATAAAGTACCAAGTAGGATATATGTTGGAAGATATAGCTTGGCATCCAACCAACATTGCCCCGATACTTGAATTGACCGTACTACACGTCACAACCGTTTACTACAAGATCAGACCGTGACCCTAAGCCGAACTCATTCCGCTACCACTTAGTGAGAACGGCGAGCCCGCTTCTTGTGGCTACGGCGAGCCTTGCAAGTACCCGGGGGGTGAGAAGAGCCAGAGGAGCCCTGGCTCGATGCACCAGAAGGAGCAGGAGCAGGGACCGCAGTGCTGGAAGCCTCAGGCTCGGGCTGGATAACGTGTGTCTCAAAGGCAGGAGGAGTCGGAGTGGGGTACACAACAGGCGTGCTGGTGGGGATGACAGGGACGCTGGAGGTGGGAGCAACGGCAGCGGCGCTGCTGCTGCTGCCGCCACTGGTGCTTCCGCTAGACGAGAGCTTTCCGATACCAGCGTTGGCCAGGACGTAAGCGGCAACTTCCTCGACTGCCATGATGGTAACGTCACCCTCCTCATCAGCGGGGAAAGCAGACAGGACGCTGTCATCTGCAACAGCAGTGTATTCGGAGTTGGTGAGGCTATTGGCAATGCAAGTGCGGCCGAGGGCGGAGGAGCAGCTGGACTCAGAGTCGGAGTCGACGGCGAAGATGGCGCCGGTGCCGTCGCCGTTGTAGGCGGAGTTGATGTCCTCGAAGACGTTGCCCTCGATGAAGACGTTTGTGCCGGACTCCTCGACGTCGAAGGCGTGACCGGTGTTGTCCGACCAGTAGTTGTTGTACACGTGCCAGAAGCTGGGGGCGCCGACCTTGGGAGCACGTCCGGAGGTGGTGTGGATGTAGTTGTTGGCAAAGGTTACCTTGTCGTTCTCGCCGAGGGCGAGGCTATTTTGTATTAGCTTCCAGTCTACAGACAGAATACTGCGAGCATAACAAACATTGTCCAGTAGTGGTGACCATCACACGAAGCGCTCCAGTCCGTGGTACCGTCGAGTTCGTTGTTGGAGAAGGTGACGCTTCCGCCTGTGCTTGTTAGAGATAGCCGTAGTTTCAAGATGGGATAGACCTACTGGACTCGTATCCAGTGACGAACATCTGACGACCGACAAGAGAGATCTTGACGTGGTCAATCCACACCTTATCAGCACCGTCGAGGGAGATGGCATCACCACCCCAGATGTACTGCGGGTTGAGCTCGGTGATGTGGATGTTCTGGACGATAACGTTCTCCGTGCCGTGGATGCGCAGACCCTTACCCCGAAGGACACCAGCATCACCCACACCAACAATAGACTTGTTC
Source organism: Aspergillus multicolor (assembly GCF_047715735.1). Classification (NCBI taxonomy): domain Eukaryota; kingdom Fungi; phylum Ascomycota; class Eurotiomycetes; order Eurotiales; family Aspergillaceae; genus Aspergillus; species Aspergillus multicolor. The sequence continues at coordinate 2,338 of NW_027395958.1, forward strand.
GGGCCTACGTCGAGACCGTCCAGACCGGCGTTGTCGTAGGTGCAGGTCGTAGTAGGGTAGTCACCACACCAGCCAATGCCAACCTCGATAGCGTTCTGGCCCGCATCGCCACAGGTGTTGGAGTGGGGAATGCAGCACTCGCAGTCGGTGCATACATCGCCGAGGAAGTTGAACTCCTTGTCGATGAGGATGACTCGGGGCTCGTCGTCTGCGAGCCACTCGGTGAGCTCGGCCGTGTCCGCGGGTGCAGCAGGAGTCGCATCACCACCACCGGTGGTGGCAGCACCGAAGCCGAAGGGGGTGCCCACGACCTGGGCGTTGGCTGCAGCTCCGAGGATCGCAGTTGCAGCAATAATGACTGAACGAATGGCCATCTTGCGATAACGAGTGAAGACAAGAAGACCGCTCTAGGAATGGAAGAAAAGGAAAGACTGAAAGCACCGAGCCAGCAGTACTTGGACAATGAACGAAAGATGATGCTGGAAAATGCCCCATGGAGACAGCGGCTATATAAGCACATACATGCTCAACTCGGCCATGGTGAACTCCGGAGAAGCTGTCTGTCTATACGAAACTCTTGGTGTTCTTGGCACCCTCCCAAGGCCCCGACCATGCTGAATCCTGCAATGCCCCCGACGCCTTGTCAGGAACACGAGTCAGGCGGAGTGACTTCAGCACAAGCCTCGTGGTTCCTGGCTTGTCTCCTGGCTTGTCGCAGGTTGTCGTTCTGCCCAGAATCAGCCCAGATGAATGTTCGCTTCTCCGCTTCAAACGGACAGCGTCTCCACCCGCGCCTCTATCTGAAGCATTTCAGGGTGATTTCAGGTTAGACTTCCTCGCTGAGGATAATTTTAGGCACGGACCCAGCCGGCTGTCAGCGCCTGTTCATCGGGCCGTTTTGATGTCTGCTAGTGCTAGGACTCAGGGGTCCGCCATCCACTTGCACTGCGTGCTGCAGTCACTATACATCGCTGCATTTTGATCAATCGAGTTGGCCTTTCGCGGCCTAGGAGAACATCGTTCAGAAGAGAACCTGAGCCCTCATTCCCCTGCAGAGCTTCATTTCGGAGAAAGTCAAGGAGTGGAAGAGTTGACAGTTTCAGGCCTTCTTGGCAACGGTGACCGGACCCTGTGCCTGCCTCGCGTCTGCACAGACCAGGCCCCAGGCTGTCTATACGAGACACGCCGTTGGCTTCAACCCCAGTTTTCCATGAGATATTCTGCAGCAACGAGATTCTGACTCCAAAAGAACACCAAGCTCTCCTGATTGGCCTCACCTATCTATCCTGACTTCATAGCAAATACTCCGCATTCTGTTCGAGATCATCCGCAACATCACGTCGCAGTGGGGAAATACTTTCAACCCGAAGCGAAACGGGTTTGATGGTCAATGATATTCAGGATGACCGTGCCGATTGCACTGTTCCCTTGACTTCGTGAGTTGTACATTTCTGGTCTGCATGGAATCAAGATCCCCATGAGCTGTACTATCCATAAAGACAGCTAGATCTAGACTATCCGGAAGGTATATACCCAAAACATATCTGCCTGGTAAACTTTACCCTGGCTCTTCGCTAGAAAACTGCAGATCAGCAACTGACGTAGACGATATCACGTAGAATTAAGTATCCTAAAAAGTCTGGATGCAGACACGGGCGCCATGCTACTCATTCCAGTTCTGCAATCTGATCTGCATTCGCAGTCTCCTCAACCCGTGCCCGTTCCGACTGCTTCCTGTACAGCAACGCAAGGTAGTCTGACGTAGAGGCCTCATCAATGGATTTATCCTCTCGGACTTTGAGGAACCGCGGGAAACGAGTACTCAGGCCGCGCTCATCGCTCACCAGCCCGATTGCAGCGGGATAAGTCGGGCTGAGGGTGATGTCCGCAAATGCTATCTCCCAGACCTCTTGGGGTTCAAACCACACGTCCGGCTCACCGTTATACTCGACATAACTGGGCCGGGATATGACATTTGGACTCCCCTGTTCGTACTTGTCCTTGTTTGCTTGGTAAAATTTATCGCTAAAGCCGGACATGCACTTTGTCACAGCTTCAAGGCCTCCCGTTTCAGGATTGCGAGCAGCAAGGAGGATTGGGGACCACCATTTAGCTTTTCGGCCATTGCCATGCCACCCAGCCACAGGGATGAGGTCTAATGTTTCTGATGATGCGCTGTAGTCTTTCTTCACCTTAAGCCAGCTCTCCCGTCTTTGATCTGGTGAGTATGTAGATAGCAGCTCTTTTCGACGACCGCCCTTCTTCACTTCTTTGGTTTCTGCTGGTGTGTTTGGTGCATTCGGCGTGTTGGTAGTATCGAAGCTGGCCGCGGTCGATTTAACAGCATTGTCAAGCACTTTGACCATTATACCCTCGCACTTGCTGTTAGTGGCGCCCTTGAAAAAATCCAACACGGTCTCAGAGTCGGCCGATGTAGCGTCAAGGCTCTTGACCCAGGTGAATCGGTAGGGGATTTCCACAAAGAGGCTGCGCAACAATTCTCTTCGCTCGCGCATAGAACGATCCAGTAAAGGTGCACCGTTCAAGTACATCAAGTCGAATGCAAACAAACAGACATTGATCGAGATTGCACCAATTTCCACATTCTTCTTCGCCCGGTTTGTTAGAGTCTGGAAAGGCTGGAGCTCCCCGTTCTGGTCTACGGCTACCACTTCACCCTCGAGGATAAAACTGGAAACGCCTTCTCCTCGTATTTGAGGGACAAGAGACACAAGGTCCGGATATTTTTCAGTCATTTGCTCCAAATGCCGCGAAAATATCGAGACCTTTCCTGCCTCATCACAATGAACCTGGGCACGTTGGCCATCATACTTGTACTCACAGGTGAAGTCTCGTCCTTGAAGTTTGGTCAACATCTCGGACAGATCCCGAGTAATGCTGCCGAGCATAGGCATCAGCGGGATATGGAGCTGCAACCCGCACCGTACGAAAAGTTCCTCGGTGACACCAATCTCGAGTAGGCAAGGCACAAGGTCATTGTAGTTCGGATGCCTAGCATAAGACGCTTTGACCAATTCCTCCGCACTGTTGTACAGTTCTGTGAGTTCCTCCTTCTTGAGACGAGCTAGCTCTTGTTGGGAATGCACGGTAAAGCTTGCACCCTCCGGTTTCGAAAGTAAAAGAGCTCTGGCAAGCGCAATGAGCATAGTCGTCTTGACGGCGCCGATACGTAGGTTTTGAACCAGGGTCCTAACAACATATCGAGCCTCCTCTGGACCTCGGGCGTCTTGTAATAATTTGTTCACAATACTTTCCTTTAATTGTTGGCTTCCGCTTCCTTTGCTCATGGCGATCCTTGTCAATGATTGGTAGACTCCCTTGATGCTCAATGGTTTGGGCTTTACCAAGGTGAAGCTCTGTCTCTTTTTCGCCTCAAACGCTACATCCCCAGCATCTCCGAGTCTGTCATATAACGACTTGAGCCCTTGGCTGTTCAAGCCGTATATTTTCTTGAAAGCTTTAGATATCACAGATCCGCCAAGTCCGAGCTCAAGTTGTTGGTACGGCGGTGATATGGAGTTCGTTGCCAGCCATACTGCGGGGAGTACGCTTGAGGGGTCTCCTTCGATAATAACGCGAAGGAGATTGACCAAAATACCCACAATGGCTATACGACTAGTTGTTGCGCTGGCCAGGACAAAAGCTCTGGTCAGAAGAGCATACGAAGCATTTCCACTTTTCGCCGACCAGTGCGCTCTCAGCTCTTGAGCATATTTGGAGGAATCAAACACTAGAGGACTTTGATCGAGGGGTACGGTGAGGGATATCGTGTCTTCCGTCCCTCCAGACGACTGCAGTGAGAGCACTCCGACCCTGGCTTTCTTCTGTTCTCGATCCTCTTCTGGTGAGAGCGATGCAGCGGTCGGGGGTGCTGTCGCAGCAGGTTCGGGGGTTGCGGGTTCCTGCTCGTTGTTCCATTCGTCCTGAAGCTTCCGAGCGAGGGCTTCGTCAGAGAGATGCTGGTCGGCGTCTTCCGGAAGAGGTGGTTGCTCTGTCTGCTCAGCCTTTTTGGCCGCTTGGCCCTGAAAGAATGACGCGATACTGCGCGTGGGCTGGGTGTCCCTTTTGCGCTTTTTTGCGGGACTAGACATGATTAAAGGTCAAGTAGGTAGTAGTAATGCGAAATCCGCTGAGTTGAGGTCCATGATGGAGATCTCAACGTCCATGACGTCGTGTAACTGGGATGGCTGATCCGGGGAAATTCCAAGAGCTCCGACTCCGCTCGGAGCTGCGGTGATGGTCGATCGCGACACCTTGCTTCAGTGCTCCTCTTTCTCCCCCACCAGCGCCGCAAGATGGCTACCCCGGTGTCAACACTCTCACCACATGAGAGGACAAGGGTGGAGGACTATCTCAACGATAAAATACAAACATCCGCCGATTTCGAGAGTCTTGAGTCGCTACTTTCGACATTGCGAGCCCAACATGAGCTCCAGCGCAAACAGGTATGAATTGGTTAAAACAATAGTCTGCTTGCCCTACTAACAACAAATATAGCTAGCTGAAGCACAGGAAGCGCTCTCTGTTGCCACTCAAAACCACAACGACCATGTCGAGACCACCCGCAAACGAGCCGAAGCATTCAATGAACAACAAGCCGATATCGACCGCCGACTAAAGGCTTTGACAGGGTCTGACGCCAGCGATGAGGCAGCGAAGCGCTTTGAAGCCAGTATCACGAAGCTTAAAAGACTCGAGTTATCCAGAGGCTATGTGACCTTATTAAGAGATGCCGAGGAATTGAGGTAGGTGCTGCAAAAGCTTTTGAGTTGGATGGGTCGCTGAACATTCATGCAGTAAGGAAGCGCTACGGAATATACAGACTGAACCTCGATCGGCCATCGCGTCCTACTCTCGATTGCGGAGAATTGTGGAATCATTGAACGAGGCACAGCCAGCTGCAGAAGGCGCAAGCCCACATCTGGTTGATTATGTCGGGCGATTGGCTTCTAAGCTTAGGGAACACATGAAGGGACAATTTACGAACCGATTCCGATCTACATTGGAGCAAATTAAATGGCCGTCCAAGGATTTGAACTTTCCGGAAAGCCTCAGACATCAGTGGGCGGACAATGTTGAGCTGCTCCTTGACCTGCAGATTCCGTATGTACTCGCCACAATTGTATACGCCCATTGCTGACCGAGTCATAGGGAGCTTGAAAGTCATGATTCTACGGGCCAGAAAGCTGTCCAACCGCCGGTTTTGTTTCCCTTGGAGGCCATGGTGCATCCTTTAGAGCTCCGTTTCAAGTACCACTTTAGTGGTGACAAGCCGACAAATAGACTCGACAAGGTACGTTTCCCAGAGTTCAAAACGGCGGCGCTAATAATATATAGCCCGAATACTTTCTTGCGCACACGACAGACCTCATGAACAACTTTGGCGGCTTCTTCAACTCGTACCTCCAGCCCATTTTCGACCAAAAATCCCAGAGCGTCGGCGATCAACTCGCATGGAACTTCTTTAGCGCCTCGGATGCATTTATAACCGCTCTTTTGCCCATGTTGAGGCACAAGATAATGACCTACCTTCCTCAGATCTCCACATATCCTCAGCTTCTCAGTCATTTCGTGCACGAATTGATGAATTATGATAATGATATTCGCGAAACCTGGAACTACTTGCCTGATCCTTACTCGAAGGAAGAATGGAGGGGTCTTACATGGGAGGTACTGTCCAAAGAAAAATGGTTCGAACGATGGCTGCAAGTTGAGAAGGATTTTGCTCTTGCCCGGTACAAGGAAATCGTGGATACACCTGATAGTGGTCACATCGACTACGACGGGGTTGAGCCAACTGCAACCAAGCCCACTAAAGCTGCGATCCGTGTGAACGACCTGCTGGAGACAATAACCGAGCGATATCAGCCCTTGTCATCTTTCAGTCAGAAGCTACGGTTCCTCATCGACATTCAGATTACACTATTCGACCAATTCCACGAACGCCTGCACTCGGCGCTTGAAGCTTATCTTGCGATGACCTCCACTATTGGCCGCACTGTGCAAGGTGCGGACGGGCAAGCCGTCGAGGGTATCGCTGGTCTAGAGCGCCTCTGCAGAGTCTTTGGCAGCGCAGAATACCTCGAAAAGAAGATGGAAGACTGGAGCAACGAGGTCTTCTTCGTCGAACTCTGGTCCGAACTCCAAGAGCGCGTCAAGCAGAACAGGCAGAGCGGAAAGAACGTCGCGGGGTCGATGTCCGTCGCCGACGTAGCATCACGCACTTCCCCAGCCGTCAACAACGGCCCCGGTGCCAGCTCCCCGGAAGAAACCCCAGAGGGAGCCCTCTTCGACGAGACGGCCTCCGCATACCACCGCCTCAGATTACGCTCTGAATCAATAATCACATCAACCATTACTTCCAGTGTCCGAACTGCGTTGAAGTCCTATTCTCGTGTCTCGACCTGGTCAACAATCTCCGGCCACTCCGTCCCCGCCACGGGACCCCTTCCCCCAACCGCAGACCTAGCGCAAGCGATGCGCACCCTATCTACGACAGTCTCATTTCTCTCGCGCGCACTTGGAGCCGCCCCGCTCCGTCGCATCGTCCGCCAGGTCCTCCTCTCCACGCAGACATACGTCTGGTCTAATGTCCTTCTACGAAATACATTTTCTGCTTCCGGCGCGGCTCAGCTGGCAAGTGACATGGATCATCTCTATAGCGTCGTGGATGCGGCTCTCGGTCATGCGGTTCAGGCAGGTGGTTCGAACGCTATTCTCCAGAAACTTAACGAGGGTCTTCTCATTCTTAACCTGGACGCCCAAACATCTCAGGCTGAGGAAGATGGAGACTCTGCCGGGCCTACAACTGCAAAGGGTTTGGGTCTGTGGGAGGTTGAGAAGAGGCTTTTCAAGGATAACGAGAGTGCGAGGGAGATGCTTGCCGAGTTGGGCGTTGAGACGCTTACTGAGTCGGAGGCAAGGAGTGTTCTGGAGAAGCGGGTTGAGATTGGGAGTTGAGTTATTTGATATTGGCGAATTTATAGTCTAGCAGGCCATATGAGACATGAGTGTAATGCATTATTAACATCATTATATCCAATCTATCATTCTACTCTAATATCCTCTACCTCTACCATATATATCGATTATATATGCGAATAGATAATGCAGTCTCATACACGATGAACAACCGGCCCATGCCCCCTCTCCCCAGGTATCCTCTTAGGCGTCGTCTCCTCCGCCCGGAGCCTTTCCACAACCGCGGGCCCAACCTCCTCGATAGCCCTCACAAGCCCCTCGACCGTCTCCCGCGTTGTCTGCACATTAACAACACAACGGAAGAACTTGCCATCACCAACAGCATCTTCATCCCCACTAGGAGGGGCGTAATCAACCATAAACCCGCGTGCCACGATTGCATGTGTGATCTGCTCGGTGACCTTGCTATTGTCTTTGGCGCGTTGAGTCTCGTTCGAGACAACTCCGCGCGGATGAAGAAGGTTCTTGCCCGGGGCGTAGTAGAAGCAGACTTGCAAGCAAGGCGGCGGGTTCTGACTGACGAGGATGAAGTCCGGGTGGTCTTGGATTAGAGTTGCGAGGTATGCAGTCGTCTCACAGGCTGTATCGATTTGGCGCTCGTAGCCGGCTGTACCATAGTACGTCCAGCCGAGGAAGAGCTTTAGGGAGTCGGCGCGCCGGCCGCACTGGAGGGTTAGGTCTGCGAGATCCCAGATTTCGGGTGAGTCTGATTCTAGCTCGAAGGCTCCTCCAATTCCGTTCTGGACTGGAGCTGCGCTTTCGTCGTCGCTGTTGTGGAAGAGGTATCCGGCGGGGAGGGTATTGGCGCGGTGGAACTGGCGCAGGTCCGAGGCTAGGAGGAAAGAGCAGGTTACGGGGACACCGAGCATTTTGTGCGGGTTGATGGCAATACTGTTTGCCTTTTCTGCGCCGGTGAGCTTGTGCCGTTGGCGCTGAGAGAAGGCGAACGAGCCGCCCCAGGACCCGTCGATGTGTAGCCACAGGTTGTGTTTCTTGCAAATGGCTGCGATGTCCTCGAAGGGATCGAATGATCCCATGACCGTTGTTCCGGCAGTCGCATTGACGTAGAAAGGCGTACGCTTCTCGCTCAACGCCTTCTCGACCAGCTTCTCCAACTCCGCAGGAATCATACGTCCTTCCTTGTCAATAGGGACTGACCAGACCGCGCTGCTGCCCAGCCCTAGCATTTGCGCCGCCTTCTCGATACTGTAGTGCCCATGCGCGCTGGTGAAGAGGACGAACTTGTAGTCGCCATTGCCATCTGTCTTCGTACTAGGGTATAGGTTGTTGCGCGCAATGACAATGGACGTCGTATTGGACGCAGAACCACCCTGCACCGAGATTCCGCCGGCCCTCGGCCCGTTCAACCCAAACAGCGCAGCCAATTGCTTTCCGGTATGCTTCTCAATTATAGATAACGCAGGCGAGACCTGGTAGACGTGGACGTTTGTGTTTAGGGCCGCGAGAATGAGTTCCGACGCAACTCCGGGCGCATTGGTGGACGCATACAGCTTGTCTAGGAAGCCTTGGTGCCAGGTATTGACCGAGTAGCGCAGCACATTGCGGAGAACACCAATCAGGCCGTCTTGTCCGGTGCCTTGCTGAGGAAGACTCAATTGTAGAATTTCCTGTAGTTCCTCTGGCCTCTTGTAGTCCACCAGCGAGGTGCCGACTATTGCGTGGTCTCCGTTGGTTCCATTGCTCGTTTTGACTCCATTCTCTTGTGTGCTAGGGCCAAGGATGTCATCGTCTGCGGATCGGATGAAGGGGATCAGGAGATCTTCCACTGCGCTGAGAAGCTGATAAGAAAAAGGCATTAGTATTTTGTCTTCCGTGCCGCAAATTGCCCATAGATGACTCACGTTGCGCACTTCGTCTGCGCGACTTGGGGATGAAGGCATTGCCATTGGTCTTCACAACCTATAAAATATGCGCGAAAAGAACTATAAATTGAATGGATAGTAAGAAAAGAAGAAGCCAGAAAACCTCCAGAACATCTAAGAATAAATCAACGGGTGCCCCTCTTGAATAGCGGGGAGAGCCTTCGGTGACGGCGGACCCGCTGGAAATGGCGTGACATCATGAACCGAGCCATAATGTTCGATATCTATTGATCGCCTCATCAAGTCTGAGAATGATGGGACGGGAGTCATTTTTGCAGACTTTGGGGAACTAGAGTGAGAGTTTGGGGTGTTGGGTTGGGATAAAAGAAGAAGCTGGAGTGGGGGCCCATGCACATGCAGATGCGGTGCCTTGCTATTGTGTAACACGACGCCCGGTGAGCTTCTACGAATCAAAGATGAACAATAATAAACAATGATGGGATAATATGGTCTGCCAATGAGCATCTAGTCATGCTAGAATATGCTAGGTACAGATCTATATGGCAACAAGTCTACCAATGATAACGGCGCTAATGCTGAGTATATGAGGTCCCGAAGCGACAGACTCTCGACTGTTCCTGACAGCGGTAGAGTCTCATATCACAATGTTGCCATTTTTGCCAAAGCCGTCAAAAGCTCTCTTCTCGAGTCAATCTCGGCAGCCGTCGCTCGATTCTTCCGGTAGTATTGCAGGACAATGCCATGCACAGCTCGGTAACAAGAGTATCTAAATGGATCAGGAAATGTCTCACAAAGTAGATGGGCATACGTACAGAAGCTGCCGAGTCCTTCCAGACTGACTCTTGGCGTAGCAAGATCCAAAGCCATCAAGCACAGAAGGTGTCGGGTCCTCAAAGATCTTTGCCATATAGACGTCTCCCCAGACCGCGGTACCAAAGCTGGATATCCCGCATAGTCGTTTGCTCTCGTTCACCAAGACTTGCGATGGCTGGCCAAAATCGACGACCACCAACCGTGGAATCGTAATCTCGTCTAGCGCTGGCGACGCCCGGCTGACCTGATATCTGATTTCTCCATAGGGAAGGTTGATGAAGACATCCTCTGCGTTCCGAAGCAAACCCTCGAACAGCACAAGAAACCCCTCTCTCCATGACTTTGTTCCTCTTGAGGTGGCCACCTGCCCTAGGCTTCCAAAAGATTCAGAGGTATGCTGCGCGATTCGTTTTGCTAAAAGCCCCAAGCTTCTTTCAACGGAGTTTCGCTCCTGTACGGTGAGGTGGGCGTCTAGATCCTCCAGGGATGATCCCGGGATGTGGTGGCGTATCAGAAAGGATGGTCCAAGCAAGTCTCCTAGGGCATCGTAATGTAAAAGTTGTGGGACGCATGGCATGGTATTCTTGTTCAAGAGAGACAAGGCCCGCGCCTCTGTATCTAGCAAGATATGTTCACGACGTAGAAGCGGCGCTGTTGGCTTCGGCGAGCATTTCATCAACAGGTGAGTCTCGTTTGATAGCCGAACTAGATAGAGAGAATGCAGGTGACCAGCCAAGGGGTAGATCCTGTCAACATGGATCGGAAGTAAGAAATGCTGCTGGAGAATAGAGACCAATTTGTCAGAGACCTCTGCCTCTGCATCGGAAGGAGCAGGTAAGGGAGAAAACATTATCGAAGGAGGAGCCGTTTCTTCACAGGCCCAGGGTAATTTTGTATCCAGGACTTGCATCTCATAGTTGAGAACAGAGCAGTGCTCGCTCATTATTAAGAGCCCTCTGACTGCAAACAAGGCAGCATCAGTTCAGAAACCGCCCAGACGATGTAGGTCGAGTTAGATGAACCTCGTTAGTTCAAGCGACAACAGGCATTAGTATCTTAGGGATTATGCCGACCCTTGGCCAGTCCCCATCGATTGTAAGCGAGTATAACTTTTGTTTATGACGGTTTACGGCAAATGCAACAGCCGATCTCTGAAAGGGGCAAAGCATTTGGAATCGTTATGCTGATGCAAATATGCGGTGGGACGAAGACCAGCAGAGACAATGATAGCCTTACCATAACGGACTTGTCATGAACCGAACAAAACAATGGGGGTTCGCCTAAGCATCCCAGTCTGAGAAAGGTGCGACATGGGGATTCTGGAACGGCCAATCAGACAACGGCCTTGCCGAGTCACATAGCGAATCGGTTTTGCCGGCAATCCAACAGCCGTGTTCTGTGGAGTCTCGGCCCGCCGCTTCTACTATTTGTTCTATGCTTAGCGCCGAATCGCAGAGGATGAGCAGCAGGATTTCTCTTGGGTTTCAGTGGGAGGTATCATCCATGATTAGGCTTAAGGTTTTATAGTGCCGCAGTGACTCTGATCCTCGCGAAGCAGATGATGCCTGGCCCGGTTCCCAATAATTGAAGTTCGGACCCTTGTCGCATTCGGGATATTCCGCCGGGATACAGTGTACAAAGCGAAGGATGGCAGGTGCCACCTGGCTGCTGACGAGAAGATCAGTCACTGCGCACTCGCACTGAGCCTGCTTTGCCTGGGCTCTGGTACCATCAACCATGAAAAAGAATCTCTAGAAGCACGGCGCCAAGCTAGGCGGGGTTGGGTTCGAGCATACACGGATTGGCATAATTCGTATCGGTATTCTAGGGCTCTTGCGGCGCGGCTTCGGGGCTAAAGAGCTCAGCAACATTGAATCGTTTCAGCTTGTCGTAATCACTCTCGGCAACGCTCATACTCATGACGTTCTAGGTCCGGTTAGTTGCTTTGGTTTCCTGCTGATGCAGGGTGTGCTCCGCAGGGGAGCAGCCTTGCGAGATCTCACCTGAACCACATCGACAAGAATTACCAAATCATAATTCTTCAGGTCCACCGGATGCTCGGGCCCAACGACATCCGCGACAGTTTTGATGATAGTGTCTCTGTCGAATATCTTGTTGCCTCTTACAGAAGGGCGAATGGCGTACTGTTTTGGGCGAGTCAGCCATGTTCCATAAAGCATAGGCGAGAAACAAACCTTCTTCGGTGGCCCTCCAGAGTGAAATTCTGGTTTGAGCATTTCTTTGGCAAATTCTGCCAGGTCCACGTTGAGGATTTTGCGGATGGAGCGCGCAGGTGTCAGCCGCTGAATGTAGCGGCTGCGCTTCTGCTCGGGATTGGCGTGCGCATCAAGACAAATCTTGCGTACTAGCTTTTCAGGATCGATTGATTTGTCGAATCGTACGAATATGACTGACTCCGTTAGCATCATCCGTGTCCACCTAGGCGATGGTCACATACTACATGGGAGCTCGAATTTGACAAGTTTAAACAATGGCGACTTCTTCGATGCGCTTGGCCTCAAGCCCTCGATTTCTTTGCGGATCTGAGCTTCAATATCGTCATCATCCGAGCCGGACTCGGCTTCTTCTCCGCCGTTTCCAGGCTCTTCAGCCTTCCGAGGTTGTTCCACATTCTAAACGCAAATTAGACAGGCGCCATATATCTGATCAGGATATCTACCTCAGTAAACAGATCAATAATTTCTGCAGCGCACCTGTTTTCTCTTCCTCTTTCGCAGGTGACGAATACACCCCAGTCCCCAGTTTCGATAGATGATCTTGGAGTGTGCTTCTGCCAGTTGCCCCCCTGGATTATGTATTAGAGAGTCGTCATGCCCTAATAAATGCAGAAAGGAATGTGGGACTCATCGAGAGACACAGAACGAACAAACCTTTCTCTTCTTTTGTGACGGGTTGGACGCGTTTTCAGGCATTTTTCTCTTTCCGCCGTCGGCCATTCCAAGAACAACTGAAACTACAATGTTTTTCAGCCGAAATTGATAGAATCGAGGTCTGGAATTCTCGCTCTGGAAAAGGTGTGGTTCCCCAGAAATTCTTGACGATCATAGTGCTGGATGGCGGACGATGGATTGGGTTTAGCGGGGCGGGACCGGACGGCGGCATCGACGAAGACCAGGAATCGGCCGCCGTTATCCAACCTGATCTATATCTGCTGTCGGTATACTCAGGGACAGGGCAAGACGTGGCCATGTGGCGGCATCTAGACCATGAGTCTCGGAGAATCTGCCCATTCATCAGACCACCTGGAGACATGGGCCCGTACAGCAAGACATGAAGCATCCAGTCGGCGCATGAAAACTGTCGCTCTCAAACCGGCGAGGTCTCAAGACATGACATCACGTTGTGCATGACGTACTATATAAAGCTCCAAGCTCAGTCCAATTGTCTGCGATAAGAACATCCGCTGTGTTCCGAGTTCTCTTCAACTACTGCTCAAGCTCGGAAACATTTTGTACCACACAAGCCCGCCATTGAAACGTCAAAATGACCGATATCGCTACCAGAGAGCTTCGCCAACCTGTGGACATTGCGGAATACCTCTTCCGCCGGCTACACGAGGTTGGTGTTCGGTCAGTGCACGGTGTTCCTGGTAAGTACCTCAATCGAAGGATTTTGTCTGGGGCTTTTTGACTTATTCGACTCTAGGGGATTATAATCTTGCAGCTCTCGATTACTTGCCAAAGTGCGGGCTTCACTGGGTTGGAAACTGTAATGAACTCAATGCAGGTATGGAAGAAGAATTGACAGCTCTGAATCCGACCTAACCCCTGTCGCAGGTTATGCCGCCGATGGCTATGCCCGTGTAAATGGAATTGCTGCTCTGGTCACCACATTTGGAGTCGGCGAACTCTCTGCAATCAATGCTATCGCTGGCGCATATTCCGAATATGTTCCCATCGTCCACATTGTCGGTCAGCCCCATACCAGCTCCCAGAAGGATGGAACGCTGCTACATCACACTCTGGGTAACGGAGACTACAACGTATTCGCGAACATGAACAAGGGGATATCTGCCAACATGGCACACCTGAACCACACCTACGATGCCGCAACTCTCATCGACAATGCGATCAGGGAATGCTGGATCCGCTCAAGACCCGTCTATCTTGCGTTACCGACAGATATGATCACTAAGAAGATTGAAGGGGAGAGGCTCAAGACACCTATTGACCTATCTCTACCTCCGAACGACCCCGAGAAGGAAGACTACGTCGTTGACGTGGTACTCAAGTATTTGAACGCGGGTACGTCGACACTACTACGTTCCTAAGACCTGCTAACGGTGCTTTTAGCGAAATCACCGGTTATACTTGTGGACGCTTGCGCCTTGCGGCACCATGTGATAGATGAGGTCCATGACCTGATTGAAGCGGCCGGTCTACCGACCTTTGTGGCCCCAATGGGCAAGGGTGCCGTTAACGAAACCCACAAGTGCTATGGCGGTGTCTACGCGGGGACAGGGTCCAACCCCGGAGTTCGTGAGCAGGTCGAGTCTTCAGATCTCATCCTCAACATCGGTGCCATCAAATCAGATTTCAACACCGCCGGTTTCTCCTTCCGCACCAGTCAGTTGAACACGATTGACTTCCACAGCACTTTTGTGCGTGTGAGATACTCTGAGTACCCTGAGATCAACATGAAGGGAGTTTTACGCAAGGTTACCCAACGCATGGGCACCCTCAAAGCCAATCCTGTTCAGCACATATCAAACGCACTTCCCGATCATGAGAAGGATTCCAGTGACCAGAAGATCACTCATGCATGGCTCTGGCCATCGGTCGGGCAATGGTTGAAGGAGAACGACATAGTTATTACTGAAACCGGCACGGCGAACTTTGGGATCTGGGATACCCGCTTTCCTGCTGGGGTCACGGCCATTAGCCAGGTGCTCTGGGGCAGTATCGGCTACTCAGTCGGTGCGTGCCAGGGTGCAGCCTTGGCTGCAAAGGAGCAGGGCAACCGCCGGACAATATTGTGGGTGGGTGACGGCAGTCTGCAATTGACTGTGCAGGAGATCAGCACTATGATCAGGAACGGTCTGAACCCAATCATGTGAGTGCAACCAGCTTTATTACAGAAGAAGGAGCTAACGGATGCAGCTTTGTCATTTGCAACGAAGGTTATACCATTGAGCGGTTCATCCACGGGTGGGATGAAGCCTACAATGATATTCAAGAATGGGACGTCAAGGGCCTTCCCATTGCGTTCGGTGGCAAGGACAAATACAAAGGCTACAAGGTTACGACCAGGGACGAGCTCACCAAGCTGTTTGCCAAGGAAGAGTTCTCTTCCGCTCCATGCTTGCAGGTAGGTTTTGCAACTTTCCCCAAGATGTTCTAGTATTGACTTGATGCAGTTGGTCGAAGTTCATATGCCCCGTGACGACGCACCCGCCGCTCTGAAGATTACTGCCGAGGCTGCCAGTGCTCGAAACAAATAAGAACCATAAACCATGCCGCATATGTACGATTGTACACCCTCGGCCTTTATGCAACCAAGGCCCATCTGTTCAGCAATTACGCTCGTGGACCATGGTCCTAACCAGTTTAGCAGAACAGGTGGGTATCGATTTCACGAAGGCAGAGGGTCTAATGATAATGTCGTGATGAACATTTCCTAATATTTGATAATCAATGTAGCATTTCATTAGCATGAAACTCAAGGTTGTGGGGTTACACCTCGGGCCTGCATATAATCAAACTCTACCTGTCCGGATATCTGCCCTATAGACCATGCTAATAGCAGACACAGTAACGACCAAAATATGGACATAGTCCTTACCCCCTAGTTGGCATGCACAGCAGCTTTTAGAGTTAGACCATGGACTATCTCTCTAGCACTAATTACTTCTACAGAGTTTGGACCAAGGCCGTATTCCGTACCACAAGGGACTATAAAAACAGGTGGATCTTCTTTGAAAGCAGGCCGAAGAGGGTAATTTCCCTTAAATTGGACAATGTTTTTCGACCTCGGCATTGATAGCGTACGGTGTAACGGTCAGATTCTCAGTAGGGCTGAAGCTACCTCCTGCGCGGACACATGTGGCAGCATCGTACTTTGTAGAAAGCGAACAGCTGCCATTGCCCTTTATGGAATGATCGTCGGAGAAAGGTCCCTGGTGGAGAAGCCGAAAATCACTGCTTGATGTGCTTATCGCAAAGCCACGTGATTGAGAAAGTCATAGGCGCTAAGGTCGCCAAAGGAGCGAGGAGCTCCAAGGCCATGAAACGTTTGACGCTTGGCTAGACCTCAACAGGCGTCGCTAATAATCTCCCGAGCGGCCTTATCCTAATTTCTAGTGGGGGGCTGATTGATCCATGCGCCTAATGGCCCGATGAGCTGTCATAGACTGCCTTAACTCCAGGGACTCGTGGTACGTTTCTCTGCCCTTCGTGTCTGCATCTCCCTTCTCTGCAGCCCGAGAGCTCCAAGCGCTTAGGATAGCTACCAAATCTGCGGACTCTGACTCGGCGCGTGAAACTAGGCTTGCCGGCAATTTACTTACATCCCGCCCCGGGTTCCTGCCACCGCTTCGATCGCGCTCGCCGTATCCGCGAATTCGTCGACCTTCCGACCTCTTGCTTCGGGCTTGGGACCGAGTTACACATACATGAGCTGGCTCATTGCGACGTTGTGTCTTCGAAGAGAGAGTCTACGGGCGATAAACATCGACGAGGATCGTTTGGACGTGGTCCAATCCATGCTTGGTTGCTCTTGTAGAGCGAGCCATTTCGATTTGCCCCGGGACTTCGTCGGCCACAATACACCAATATCAAAGGAGCTGCGGGGCTTTCATAGGCAATGAACAACTTCAGCGGGACGTGATAAACGAGCTGCATTAGCCGCTAGATTACCCGCGCATCTCGGCGACCGAGCTTGAAGCTGCTATCTTCAACTGCGTCTTCGGTAGCTTTCAATATGGACGGCCAGAGACAACAGCCGTACGTACCGGCTCCGCCTCCTTTGGCATCACAGCCCTCACAACCTCATATCATGCCCTTACCACCACCTCCTCCTCGATACGCTCCAGCGCAACCGCAGAATGTCATGCCTCCGCCGCCACCTGGGCCACCGCCCGGGACTGCGTATGCTCCGAAAGCCAACCCTCAACTCCAATCATATAATCCAGGGTCTAATTGGGGCGGACGTGGGATTCCCCAATATCTTCCACCGCCGCCGCCTCCTCCCATGACCCATGCCAGTCATGCGAGTCATGCAAATCAGTCCTATGCTCGGCCTTCGGCCATCCAAAATAACAGCGCTACGTCCGCAACCTATGTCCCGCAGGCTGGAACGTTCGGTCCTGGAGTCGGAATACCTCCTTTCGACCTGCATTCGCTCTCTTCGTATGATTCACCCGGCACCATGATGGCAAACGACAGATCACGGCCTCCACTGAGCACGCCGTATGGGCATTCCACCTCTAGCGTCTCTGCTTATCAGCTTGACGGAACGATTCCATCGACGCCCTTGACGCACACAGTCCCTTATCCTCATGACACTGCTCAGGATGTCCCTTCTTCTGCGGTCCCCACAGGGTCTCCGTTCAAATCGATTCCTCAGAGTACGAGTCAAGCAGCAAACGATCTAACCAAGTCTTCGAGTCATCGGCACAATAACAGTAGTACAACCGTTGGTGGCATGTCTACTAGTGAGGCAGCAGTGCAATGGCCGTTAGATCGAGTGCTGTTATGGCTTGCGAGGAATGGATTCTCGCATGAGTGGCAAGAAACTTTCAAGACTCTAGAAATAGAGGGGGCAGATTTCCTTGAGCTGGGCCACGGGTTGAATGGGCGTCCGAATCTTGGAAAGATGCACAACGTGATTTACCCTCAACTCGCAAAAGAATGCGAGGCCAGCGGCGCAACGTGGGATCTGACACGCGAGAGAGAGGAAGGAAAGCGCATGCGCAAATTGATTCGTTTGATTCACGACGACTCGGGACCGGACAGTGGGGTCACTCACCCTAGACACCACGATTATGAGGACGGACAGGGCAGTGCTGCGGATGAGCCTAATTCCCCTCACATCCACATGCCTGGCTCTCCGAGCCTCAATTCAACCATCATCTCTAGTAGTCCGAACCTCAAGGCCCCAAAGTATAACCATAAACCTCGATCCTTTACCACCCCAGGGTCCATCAGTCACGACAGTACCTCGGCAGAAATTGCTATGACTGAAGGCAGTAGCACAATGCTGCATAGGTCAGACTTTTCACGCAATGTGCTAGGCAATATTGGAAGCGACCATACAAGGAAAAGTCCTTCCATGTCCAGCGACAACGGGTTGTTCGCAATCCCACCAAATCGACCACATGAAGGTAGTCCCAAGAGCGGAAGCCCAGCTACACAACATGCTGCACTGTACTCAGCACCCATGTCATCTGCAACCGATCTGAATGCCAAATTCGACGCCAAGTATGGACACAATCGAGTCAACAGTGGAGAGCGCCGGTACTATGAAACGATGAAGCATGACGGCTCACGTCCCTCACCACAGGTCATTCAATCAGCTGGGGACAGTGCTTCATCTTATCCAAAAGATCACCGCATGGGTTTCCTCAACTTCTTCAAGAAGAAATCGGCAAGAAATAGCGACCCCAATAACCCGTCCCCCGACGATGGGGCCCCCGAATCTCCAATATACGGCAAATACAATTTCAACAGTAGTGATGTCTCGGTGAATGAACGACCTTTATCAGCATCACTATCCGACTACGAACGGATGGTACTGCGAACGAAACCGGCGCACAGGAGCAAAAAGTTTATCTTCGCAACATCGGATTGCTTCAACTATCGGCTGATTGACACCACTGATATCGATTCTGTCGAGACGCTCCGTGCTGTAATTTGCAAAAATCTGGGAATCCATGACTGGGCTGATGCGCAGATATTCCTCACTGAGCCTGGGCAGTCGGAACACGACGAGCCGCTCAACGATACTTTCCTGACTCTGTGCCAACGATCAAAATCAGACTCTATTGGTTCACTCAAATTATTCGTCAGAGGCTCACCCCACCGCCAGAGTAATAATGTTGCAGGTCTTGGAGTCTCTTTCCCGGACAAGTCTACGGCTTCGCCGACGTCCACTGTACCCAGGAAACCGCTGGATGGTGAAGCACTCAGTAGGGTTTCCCCCCTCAAAGCTACTTCTCCCCAGCAATTTAAGCCACCGGCCGGTAGGCTTCCTCTACGCGACCTCCAAAACCCTGCAGTTGGAGCTTCCCCTGTGGAAGAAGAACCAGAGGTTCACCCAAACCAAGAACAGAAGCAGCAAAAGTCCTACCGTACACCACCGACTCCCTTACCACGACCAGATGCTTATAGCGAGACTGGGTACCGCCGCAAGGAGGTTATCAATTTCGATAAGCCACGCATATCACCATATGAAGATAAAAAGTCTGAAGTGCTCGTGCCTTTCCGCAAGCCACCATCAGCACCTCAAGAATCCAATACCCTTAGCAAGGTAAATTCGTTGAGGAAGAAGGATGGTGAACGGCCGCGTCCTCATCGTTCTAATCAACCACCCGGCATCAAGGAGATGATGGCAGACATGGGAATGATGACTAGTCTCATCGGGAAGCCCACGTCGCCAAATACAACTTCAGGTATTGTCATTGAAATTCATATGCGTGAGCTCGCTAACGTTTGATAGATGACCCTCCCAGCAGCGCTGATACAACTTTTGATCAGAATAGTCAGAATACACCGCCGCTGACAAATACCAGCTACTCACCAACCAATACTACAGCTTCGTCTGGCTTATCGAGGACAGTAAGCCAGAAACGAAAGTCTGTGGGACCGGAGTTTGAGTTTGAGGAAACACAAGTATCTTTCCAGCGCTCCCCTAACCTCGATGATGACTCGGATGATGATTCGGACGATGGTCTATTTGCTATTCCGTTGGCAAGCACCAAGACACCCGTCAAAGAGAAGGGTGGGATGATGCCTGGGTCTCCCGAAATGCAGAAAAGACCACGAAAACCATCTCTCACTGTTGATACTGACGCTAAGCCCCGTGGTGGGTTAAGCGTCAGTTTCAAGTCGCCTAGCGCTACTCGCGAGACCTTAACGAGCACTGGTGGCGATGTAACTCACGCTGGGACGTTCTTCAATCTGAGCAGCTCTCCAGAGGAAGAAAGAACTCCGATCAGGAGAAAGTCGTTTGCTGGAGACGATGTCTGGGCTAGCCGTCCCCCTGTTGAGGGTGTCATTGATCAGCTTGACGACTTCTTCCCAGACATTGATTTAGATGCGCCTTATCTAGATGAGCAAGGGACATCACCACCATCCTCGCCCGCCAACAGGGTTGCAGCAGACAACGAGATTAACCGCAAGGACAATTATCACGGGATGCAGCCACCCCCAACTCCAGATGACAGCATTATACGTCCGCCCGAAAAGCCGCTTAGCCAAAACATTGTTGCGCGTCGAAATGTCTCTCGCTCCGGTGGAGGAGGCCTTACAAGAATGAAGTCCATTCGAGAAGTTGCCAAAGGCGCCAACCAAGCAACTCGACAGCGGAGCGTCGCATCTTCTTCCGCTGGGAATAAAAGAACTGTTGATGTCCACCGTCGCAAGAGTACAAAGATGTTTGGAGCGAAGATCATGCAGATCAGCCCTAGGCCCGGCAGTCGACTCAGTCAGCTTGACCCGATTCCTCAGAACAGCATAACAACCAATACCAAACCCCAGAGACAGCCTACTTTCCGCATCATTCGTGGTCAACTCATTGGCAAGGGTACGTATGGTAGGGTGTACCTAGGAATGAACGCCGACAATGGTGAGGTCTTGGCCGTTAAGCAAGTGGAAATCAACCCAAGACTCGCTGGACAAGATAAGGACAAGATCAAGGAGATGGTGTCTGCGTTGGACCAGGAAATTGACACGATGCAACACCTCGAGCATCCCAACATCGTGCAGTATCTCGGATGTGAGCGCGGCGAAATCTCAATCTCGATCTACCTTGAGTATATCTCTGGTGGCTCAATCGGCAGCTGTCTTCGAAAGCACGGAAAGTTCGAGGAGAGCGTCGTCAAGTCTCTCACACGACAATGCTTGGAGGGACTGTCCTACCTTCACAACCAAGGAATCCTTCATCGCGATCTCAAGGCCGATAACATCCTGCTCGATTTAGACGGAACGTGCAAAATCTCCGACTTTGGTATCTCCAAGAAGTCAAACGACATCTACGGAAATGATTCCTCAAACTCCATGCAAGGATCCGTCTTCTGGATGGCGCCCGAAGTCATCCAGTCTCAGGGCCAGGGCTACAGCGCCAAAGTCGACATCTGGTCTCTCGGCTGCGTGGTGCTCGAGATGTTCGCCGGTCGTCGTCCCTGGAGCAAAGAGGAAGCCATTGGCGCGATCTTCAAACTCGGAAGCCTGAGTCAGGCACCCCCTATCCCAGACGACGTGTCCATGAATGTTACCCCCGCTGCGCTGGCTTTCATGTGGGACTGCTTTACGGTGTATGTTTCATTCCCTTTGCTTTGGAAAAATCGGTGGCTAATCTTCCCTGCAGTGATACATCCGAGCGCCCAACAGCGCAGACCCTCCTCACCCATCCATTCTGCGAACCCGATCCCAAGTACAATTTCCTCGACACCGAGCTCTACGCCAAGATTCGGCATGTCCTTGGCAGCTAAATTATTGCTATATTACTGTCAAAATGAGTGGTATATACGTTGTGTTCAAGTTATAGCGAGGTACCGTTATTATCTCATGTTTTACTGATATAATGGATGTTCGTCCTATGCTGCTCCTTGTTAGAATAGGGTGGTTGAGTTCTTCTCGTCGATTGATTGATTTGATTTGATTAATTGACTAGCGTTGCCTATTCTGTATTCTTACTTAGCGGGATTGATTTAGACACAGCTTCGCTTGAAAGTATAGGATGTAGGTTGTACATAGTAATACTCTCAACCGGGTTATACAGTTATAGCAGTGGGTTCTTGGTCAATATGTACTGTAGTCAACCAGTAAAATGGGATCATTAACCCAGGTTGTATGGAGTAGATATACATTGACGTTGTGCTACTGATCTACATGCCCTATCCCTTGTTAGCGCATTATACCGCTGGGCCATAAAAACCAATTGGCTATGAAGCCTGTCCTTATATACCAACAGGAAGGAGCACCAAGCACCTGTAGCTGGATCGCTCTTGCCTAGTCTGTCGATCTCGTATACTTACGGGTTACAGGGACGCACAACGACGTGCCGTAGCCGGACCGGAATATATATCAGCATGATCAACTACAGAGGGAGGCAAATTGGTCATTCAGATCATTCATTCAGTAGACTAGTAAATTACAGGCCAACAAGTAAGGTAAAAAATAGTTAAGCGATCTCGAAACCAAGACCACTATCGATCAACCGATCTCCAAAGAGCGGATCAAGAACAAAAAAAAAGGAACGCCAGATCGGAAGCTTCATCCGACGCCTCGATCCCCAGGTGGGGCAAACAAGAAGATAAATCTCGGAACATAGCAAAAACGTAAATCTCATAAACGGAATTGCCTGTCAATTTATGACAGGCAGACAGGCAGATTCATTGGACATTCAAGCATAAAAAGCACAAAGGGAAAGAAGGGACGGCCTGTAATACAGAAAGGAAATGGGAATAGATGACGCCGGTCTATATTGCAGTCGCAATCGCAGTTAGCGCAGAAGCAGATGTCGCAGAAAACGTGGTGGTCGTACATATGCCATGGAAACGGCGATGCAAGGCAAGACAGAAACGAACGGAGAGAAAAGAGAGAAATGCCCCGAAGGAAAGAAGTCATTTTGGAATCATTTGCGTCGAAGAGGATTAGTCGTGGGAAAGAGCAGTCGCTAGATTTGTACATGGTCTCGTATCGTGAGGTTGAGGGTCAGTCATTTGCCATCAGCAAGGGTTCCAGTCGTTGATAGCCTTGAGTCGTGAAGAGGTGAAGGAGGGTTGCACATTAGCCATTAATTATCCTGAGGTACGTTGCGTCGTCAAGTCCAAAGCGGGTTCCGTTGGCAGGCCGATTAATCAAGAAAGAACTCCCTTGACATCGCATCCGATGGTTGTTCGTCGACTTGGAACTGGAAGGAGAAGAAGTCATCTCCCATGGAGGGGCCGCTGGAGAAGTTCTTGCCTTGGAGCATATCCAAGCCGCTATCAAAGGCAGAGGTATTGACATAGTCGGGAAATGCAGCCATGTCAGGATCGCCCAGTCCGAAGTCTTGCTTGCTAAAGGCAGAAGAAGGTTCACTGTTGATGAAGATATCGAGATCGGATGGTTGGGAGCCGTCGCTTAGGGTTGGCGCGGTGTGTGGAGAAGATAGTGCATGGGTGTTTGAGCTTGAGACGGAAGAGAAGGAGCATGTGCCGGCGTGTGAGAGCACCGGAAGTCCGGGCTCCTCGAGAATGTTTTCCAATGGTCGCTTGGACGGCGATAAGGGCAGCATTTCGTCTTCGGAGCTTGGTGTGAGAGATCGTGGGCTTACGGGCTTGCTTGTACCACCGTAGTTGGGAGATTCAGGAGGAGTAAAGGTAAACACATCTGGCGGCAAGTAGTTTTGGCTGTCAAATGTAACCATCTCGTCTGCTGAGCTAGAGCCATGGATGCTCATGTTTTCGAAGATCTCCGAAGGTGGCGTATGGCGAGATGTATCCGACCCAGATGTGTCAAATGAAGATTTCTCGGCAATCCTCTGTCGAGTTTTGGTAGCCTTGTCACGCCTCTCATCCATCTCTGGGCGATGCTTCTTGGGGCGACCGCGCTTTGTTGTCTTGCGCACAATTCCCTTGTAGCCACCAATGCACATACCCCTCTGGCGGTGTCGAGTTAGGGCATCGTGCCTGGCAAAAACATTGCCGCATAAACATTCGTACGGCTTGTCCCCGGTATGGATCTTGGCGTGGCGCTTCAGATCATGTCCACGAACAAAGCACTTGTCGCAATGATCGCACTTGTACTGGCGGTCGCCTAGGTGGGTTTGCACATGCGACTTGATGTTTTCCTTGCGACCAAAGCGACGCTCGCAACCAGGGTGGAGACAAACCCACTTGCCGTCTTCAGGGTCTGGACCATGGATAAACGATGCGATTTCATCAATGCTAACACCAGTCTCTTTGATTGAAGCGTGCACACGGGCGTCGAGGTTGAGATTGTCAATCGACGCGATACGAGGAGAAAGCTTCGCCTTCACTAACGAGGCCGCGGTTGGTGTGCTGGGCTGCTTCTTGGGGTTGAGACGATTAGGTGTGGCAGGACAAATGGGTATTTTGGCTTTCTTTTGCTCATCGGAGCTCGGGATGACGGCGGTCTCTGGGGAGTTGCTCGAAGTGGAGTATTGGCTATGGCTGCCGTTGGTGAGGACATCAAAATTGGAACCCTGCTGGTAGTCAAACGCATCAAAACCATCAACTGCAAATGAATCAGTATTAGGGGGGGAGGGCATTTCAATCTTTAACTGTGAGAAGTTCGTTCCAGCCACTCCTTGGAGTGACTTAGCGCGTTGCATATATGCTGACTGGGCGCTGGCGTCGGCCGCATTTTGGTCTTTTGCTGAGATGATCTGCGAGTCTGCGCAATACTGGGCGAAATCGACTTCTTTATTGAAGGGCGTCGTTGCTGGGGAGATGGGGAAGTATTCTGTCCTATCCGTCAGCCACGGTACATAGTTGCGTCAATTCATATGCCGCTTACGTGTCGTTGTCTTTCTAGGAGCATGCGGACGATATGAGCTGCTTGGGTTCGAATGGACAGAGTGTCGTCTCATATCGACAGTCGTTTGTTGGAGCGAAGATGTGGCAGGCCAGGAGGCACTGTCGAGCAGCTGGCTCTCAAGTAGTTGGCCATTGAGTTGCTGCTGCTGCTGTTGAATGAGATTGAGGTGGTAATTCACAGGTCGAGGATCCCGAGCCCGGTCGTCGGCCTTGACGAAATTCGTGTTCAAGTAAGGTAGATCTTGTGGTGTATAATTGGGATGACTTAAAGCCTGCAAGTCGTCTTGACCAAAGACCTGGCAGTCGGGCATTAAAGGGGCGAGAGGTAAGTTGGGCGCAAAGTGCGGTGCTGTTTGGTTAGTAATTGACGCATCTTGCACGAGCTGTGATCGCTGAGCTTGAGCTTGCACAGCTCGCTGGTCCAGACTTTGGCCGCGGCGATGAGCATGGTATCTGTGAAGTGCCTGTGGGGGAAGACTCGGAGGTTTGGCGGCGTCGAGCGCGGAGGGAGTCGAGATCTGCCGCCGATGTTGACGATGACGCCCGTGAAGGGTACTCTGTGGATTGGAAAGCATGGTTGGCAAGATACTCGTCGCGCAGATCGAGGAGCCGGCAGGTGACAGATCACTTTATTGCGATGCAGAACTATACATATCAGTATATGCAGGTCGCCTATACAAGGCAGGCGATATACCAACCTCACGCAGTGCTGCTAGCCGTCGGGCTGGAGCCACGCAGATGGGGCACGAAAAGACCGCCTGTACCAGTGTCAGCGAGTGAGCTTCCAAAGCAAGAACGCAAACTAGAAGCCGAAGCTAAAGAAGAAGGAAGAGAATGAAGCGCAACAAAGCAAAGTCAATCCGCTTTAGCTCAAAAACAGATATGCGTGTGGGTATGGGTAGTAGCTTTCTGCTCAGTCCTCGATCAACCGATCAAGACTGCGACTGCTTGATGTTTAGCAGAAGTGAGCGTCTCAGGCCCAGAACTTTGTTTTCTGAGGAGAGAACCTGGGATGAAGAGGCAAGCTCCAAGGTAGATAAGGTAGATATTTAGAAGTGGGAACCGAGGAAAGGCGGATGGAGCAGCTGAAGCTATCCACGGTTCAGATCAACAATGGGGATGTTGGCCCAGCAACGCGCGTTACGAGGGCTGGCCCGGTGGAGCGATATCATCACTGGCGCCCTGGCTAGGACACGGAGTCATCGTCTTTAGGCTGAGATCCGAGTCGCTAGCCTGTCATCGGCCTGTAAGGAGCCTCTTGCCCTTGAAGGTCGAGACTTCTGCATCCTGTCTTCTGCCATAGACGCCTGGCCTTCCGGTGCTTGCAGGGTGAGACATTGTTATTTACTCCCTTTCGTCGCAATAACTGGGAGATAGTCGAGATAATAATCGTTTCGTTGATCAATTATTATTCAAGGTCAAGGGATTAGCGTCGATGCCAACAACCTGTTGGGTAGCAACTAACAAAACATGGAAACTTGAAGCTCTCCCGCTATGAAGATCGCTGATGCCTCAAGATCCAGGCCATAATGACATCAGAGCGGCTGGAACGGTTGGTTCAGCTTCGACTCAGGTCCCGTGACCGCTCAATGACTAAGCAGCCTAAAGGTCTTTGCACTAAGCCCAATACAGAATCTGTCAACACGTGACCACACAACCAACTTAAACGAGCCCACTCTTCCGCCTCTACAAGATCTTTTCGCAAGTTCGCAGTAAGGTTGAGGAAGACAAGTTCTGTCGAGGTGAGCATCTCCCGTATACCCTCAGAGAGCCGAGGACTGCTTGCTTTACCCAAACTTCATTTTCCCTGCGTCTTTCACACCAGCTTGCAAGCCGTTCTGCGAGACTGCGACAGAAAAGACGTCGAAGCAAGATGAAGCCCGGATGAAGCAGCAGCTTCCGCTTCACTACCACCCCGATAAACAAGCACTAACAATCTCCAAGGCCTTCAACATGCAGATCTTCGTCAAGACCCTCACGGGTAAGACTATCACCCTCGAGGTGGAGTCTTCCGACACCATCGACAACGTCAAGTCCAAGATCCAGGGTGCGTTCGCCTTCGCCTTACCCCTCAACCGCCTCCTGCCGACATAAACTAACGTTTCATCCCACAGACAAGGAGGGAATCCCCCCTGACCAGCAGCGTCTGATCTTCGCCGGCAAGCAGCTCGAGGACGGCCGCACTCTTTCGGACTACAACATCCAGAAGGAGAGCACCCTCCACCTTGTCCTGCGCCTGCGTGGTGGTGGTAAGAAGCGCAAGAAGAAGGTCTACACCACCCCCAAGAAGATCAAGCACAAGCGCAAGAAGACCAAGCTCGCTGTGCTCAAGTACTACAAGGTTGACGGCGATGGAAAGATCGAGCGTCTCCGCCGCGAGTGCCCCTCTCCTGAGGTATGTTTCCTGCTTCCCAAGGTCATGAACGATACTAACTCCCTCTAGTGCGGTGCCGGTATCTTCATGGCTGCCATGCAGAACCGCCAGTACTGCGGAAAGTGCCACCTCACCTACGTCTTCGACGAGTCCAAGTAAATGGACTAGCCGAGTCTCGCCTTTCCTTATGTCGGTTTACGTCGGTTGAGGGAGGGTCATGCTAGGTTAGGACGTGTGCGTTTGGATCGTTCTACAGTGGTATTTGAATCAGGAAACTTGAGCAAATATTGCAAATAAATGAAAAAAATATCAAGCAAACTCATCTAGCCGGGTATCTACCGGTATACTAGTAGCGATAGTAATATATACACACAGGGAGCGTATAAACATAGCGAGTGTATAAACAGGAAACAACTCTATCTCGACTCGTCCTACCTTTAGGACGACGGGTAGCCAGCCTTGAGGTTGTCGTACTTGCTGTCGGGGTAATCGATGGCGTTCTGCGTGCGGTCCAGGTTGTTTACGCCTCCAACGTCTTCGACAAAGGTGCCGATCAGGCTGCCGTCACCCTTGTTCGCGGTCTTGCCGCCCTTGTCAGCACTGGTCTCCCACCACATGGCACCGCCGAGCCTGCGGCTCTGAATGTAGGCGGCCTTGAGGTCGACCGCGGCAACAGTATCGTACGAGACCATTTCGCGAGAAGAGGGGTCGTACGACCACGAGGCACCAATGTTGGTGTCCAGCTGCTCGGTGGCTCCAGGTCTGGGCAGCGCCTTGTAGTCATATACTCCTTGCTCCCAGGTTCCCTGGCCAATACCCGAGTAAGGTTGGCCGGGTCCGTTGGTGTTTTGGAATGCACGGCCATAAATCGGCATGCCCAACACGATCTTGTTGGATGGGACGCCACCCGCGTCAATGTAGTGGTTGACGGCTTGGACCGTGTTGAACGGGGTGGATGCAGGGTTGCTGGTGGAAGGGTTAAGGTTCGCCTGGTGGCCTGCGGTCTGATCCCAGCTACCGGCGTAGTCGTAAGCCATGAGGTTGTAAAAGTCCAGGTACGGGGTCATCTCCTGGAGTCGGAGCTTGTTGTAGTTGCTCGGGCCTGTGAATGGTTAGGTTTGTACATATCTCTGAGCCAGAATACTTACCAGCTGGGACAGCAACGGTAAGTTGGAACCTCCGTGAGCCCTGGGCGGCATTCAGGGCCTACACAATTAGCACAGAACTTAAGTGACCGGGAATAACTTACTTCACGGCATCTACGAAGAAGATCAACGTAGTTCTGCGCCTGCTGATCGTCTATGCTTCGTTAGTTCTGTCAGACTTTGAGGCCACGCAGCTTACCCTGGGGATATTCCCAATCAATATCAAAGCCTATCTCAGTTAGAATAATTCATCGCCAATATCTTAAGTGGACGCACCATCAAAGCCAAGGTCGGTAACGAGCTTAGTCGCAGTCTGCGCAAAGCGGGCCCTGTTCTCGGGAGTGCCGGCGCCGTTGGTAAAGTTGGGAGAATAAGTCCAGCCTCCAATGGAAAGGAGAACCTTGAGCTGTCTGTTCTGGCGCTTCAGTAAGCCGAGCTGCTTGGCACAGCCATAGACGTTGCTTCCGGTGTCATTCCACGAATCGGTGGGGTAGTGCTTCTCGATATCGGACCAGGTGTCAGAGAGGTAGCTGCGAGTCCATGTCAGCTCAAGCCGTTAAGAGATTCAATTGGAGTGCTTACACCTCACCGGTCTCCGGACGAACATTGGCGAATGCATAGAGAACGTGGGTCAGCTTCTGGGCCGGGAGGTCCTGGGGGTTGTAGTTGCGGCCGTAGATGGCCTGTTGATCGTCAGCCACGTGGTACAAATATTTGTATGTAGGACAGGATAGGGTACGTACCCAATTGACAAAATAACCAACGGTCTTGTATCCAGACATATCGGAAGATGATAAATTGTTCGAATGTTCGGGAGCGCTGTACTGTATGCCAAAGTAAGAGGTGGTACTTCCAAAGTAATGAAGGTAAAGAGTGACGAGTAAGATGGGAATAGAGACAAGATATAGAGCTCGAGCAAAGACCATATGGAGCCGAAGATATTCAGTGTCCAACAGAAACAAAGAGAATAAATACTGGAGCCTGCTTCGTACCTGCCTTAACCAAGAATAGCTGTGAGTTTCCAACAACAACAAATGTACCTGAGACCGAGTGCCTTATACTTCAGGTACCAAAGTGGCGTAAGTGGCTCGTTGGCGGGGAACAAATGAGGCGGTGCAGATAGGGCTGGCTGTGGCTGTGGCTGTGGCTGTGACTTATGCAGACTTGCTAACTCAGCAGAATGGAATGGAGCAGTGATGGAGAACAAAACACAGCCCGACAACGCAGCTATATTTATACCCTTTCCCACACTGCGGCGAGCAAGATCAACCTGACAAAATGTGTGGAAAATCTACACGAGTCAACACGAGACCTGGAATTCCATCATGATCGTGCTGTCTGACCTTCATCCCTCTGTATGCTTTTGAACGGCGTGGAATTTGTACGAGGGTGCCTGCAGGGGCTGTCCTGGCTGCCACCCGACCAATATTCCCTATCCGGACCAATCAGACTAGCCAAAACCAATAAATGCAAGCAGGGGTCCCTCGCGGGGGAGCAGGGATTCGATCTTCGAACCATCAAGCATGGCCTGTCTGGTGAGTCGTCACGAGATGGCTGCAACCGAACTCTGGCACTGGCATGGAAGCCACTGTAGGACAAACATCCCCAATGGGACAACGGGGATCCTTTTCCATCGCACATCAGCCTCTCAGACGGCGAGGATGAGGTTATCGTAGGTCTGCTAGGAAAAGTTTTGTTTTGTCTCCGGCTCGAGTAGCCATGGTGTCTTTCACATGATGGATTGTTGGATTGAGGCTACTGGCGTCGCAAGCAGTCGAAGGACCCGACATCATGGGAACGCATGGTCCTGGGGTTGCAGTGTCAGATCATGGCTATGAGTATGACCGTGGGTAGTATTGACTTCGATCATCACGGTGACGATCAGATTATAGTCTGGGGTTTTGAGTATTAGATGACGGGCCTGCGCACTGATGCAAGTCTTGGTTGGAGTTGGCGACGAATCCCAGAGCCACATGACGTTAGCAAACTCTCTGCCATCAACTCTGATAATCCTCCTAAAGTCTAAACCAAAAGCAAGTATGCTGTCTGTTGACGACTCGATGTATCGGAGCGGAGTTACTCGGCTATCTCTTAGCCTGCAAGACCTCAGCTGAACTCCCCACTATCACAACTCCACCGCAACATCCACATCACTGAACTGAACTACTGCAGGGGCCCCGTCGTCATCGACATCATTCCGGCTGTGATTGAGATATCAACGGAATAGTCCGATGTGAGTGTCGGTCGGATGGAGAAAGGAAAAGTTTTGCTCTCCACCTCTGGCCGAAACTCCACCGGCGCGTGTCGACCTCAGCTGATGAAGGGTTATTGCTGCCGTCCGATGCCACCGTATAGCTGCTGCTACGGCAAGATAACTACTGATGGTTAGAGACAGACAGAGTAGCGGTCAACGCCCGGAGATTGATGTCTAAGAAGGAACCAAAAGTTGGGGAAGGAATGTAAGACAGTAACCGCCCAATGGTTATACCTGGCTGGAACAGAATACCCGAAACCTCACGAAACTATATGAAATCGGATGCAAAAATTGTGGATTCCAGAAAATATGCGATACAGACAATCAAGCATAACGGCATTGACGAAATCGAACGAAGAAATTAAACCGCATTCAAGGGGATATCATCGCCATCATATTAAAGAACAGGAACAGGAAAAGTGACCAGAACTTATCCCGAGTCGAAGTTAAAAGAGGCTGATGAAGCGACCTGCGCGTATAGCAACTGGAACGGGGATGCATGACAAGGGAGTCGGAAAAAAACATAACGGTATCGTAGAGTCAGTCCATCGTGTAATGCATATCCGTCTATTTTCTGTTGAAGTCAATAGAGCCCATTTTGGAGCTCAGGGTAGTGGTCCGCGCTCAAGGATGAGATCGGATCCAGGAGAGAATCGCATCCAATGATGGATCTTCCGCAAGCCAATGAGCAGCTCTTGCGTCAGCGGCTCGGAGATCCGCAACGACATGCTGGTTGGAGATTTGTGCTAGTTCCTGCTTACTGTCAGCAATGTCCCTAGAGGATTGCGGGGATGACGAACCTGTCGTAAAGTGTTGCTTACAGCTTTCATCGGACCGGCGTGCTGGGGGCCCGGTCTCTGTCCGCGTAGGATGCCGTCTCGATGAATGATCCAGCGCTTGGCTGCCGCTGCTCGAAGGTAGATCCGATGGGCCTGGAACCGGCGGGCACAACCATCAAGGATGACCCTGGTGGCTGTCAGAACTATACATGATGTGTGATATGGCGGAAGGCGTTACCTTCGCAACTGGGCCTTTTCGGCCTCATCGCTTGAAACGTTCGCTGGGGGCGGGCTAGGGCTATAACTCGAAGCCATCAACGCATTCGCAGCAGCTAGGCACTCCTTGAGTACCATGTACCCTTCTTCTGCCTGATTTGCTGGAGGTATCGAGACGTTGAGCTGATTGATATGCACTAGAAGAGTGCGGTAATCGTTCATGAGTTCGGCTACCCTCAAAGCGCGCGCTTGGTTGACTGTGTTTGTTAGTCTTTCTTCGCTGCTTTAGCAAGGAGAAAATGCATACGTCCGTCGGCCATTTTACCTCCTCTAGATCGGTTGTTTGAAACAAAACTTGATGCAAGGACCACGAAGAAATGCAAAGAGGATTAAAGAATCGAAGAGAATCAGGCTCAATTGACTGAGTGCGTGCTTCTGGATCTATCCCATAGTCGAGGGCGAGATATCCTTTTAAGCTTAATCCTTAATAGCAGCTCTCAAGAGTCGAACTCCAATCTGCTGGAGAATGGGGAGTCTTGCAAGAGTAGGATCATCGTTAGATGTGGCTGGCTGCGCCAATGGCTTGCTGATGCTAGCAGTCCAAGAGACATCCCAGCTGGAAAGCCGCCAGACCTGGTGGATCTATAGCGAACGGAACAAGATACGTGGGAACCATGTGTTGCTTCGTCCCAAATGGAATTGAGCTAAAGCCATGCCAACGGAGATGGGGCGCGAACCTACGCAGCTGTGGCTAGTGACGGTGCATAGATGACTCGGCGCTGCGGGATGATGTCGCTGGAGAAGAACCACCAGGAGCACAGACTTGCTGCAGGGGGTTTCGAAAAGAGAACTGGTAACGCATTGGCCGATGTGATACGCCGGATTTCGAGGGATAGCGAGGGCTTATTCGCTGGTATGACAACGCTGAGACACCGGAATAGTTCAAAAACAAGAGCTTAAACTGGGTCTAGGCGATCAGGCCAGCTGGGGTCGTCGTTTCGTATCGGGGGTTTGCCACATGCTGTCAAGAACCAGGAAAGCATAATTAGAATATGGATCGAAGCGACGAGCGTGCATTGGACGGTTGGACAAAAGCATTTCTGGAAGGGCAGCCGAAGCGAAGGCACGAACGGGGAGAGAACCCACTGGCGGAGCTCAGCCACAGTCCATGCACTCAACGCCAGCTGAACAGGGACCAGATGCAGCCTAAGGCTCGCTCCTCTGATTGATCCCTTTGTTCATAAACCCACTCCTATCCTGTCCTGATAGTCGATGCGTTATTCGGTGGCAATTTTCAGACAATCTACCTGGTAGACCGACATACTCCGGAGTCCGTTGTGCTATCGTCAGATCTGAGAGCGGCTATGGAGTCGGCAGCTGCGCCCCGTCCAAGGTGACAGCTCGGGCTCGCATCCGTCCGACTTGCAGATACTTGGGCCTGTAGAATCGTATATCCAACACTTCACACATCAGTATGTCAGAAAGGACTGATGCCGGGCATTCCAACTCCTATTGCCACCAGCCTCGAGCGAGAGAATCTGACTACGATGAGAAAAAGCAAGAGAAACTACGCATCGGAGGAAGCCCGTATTTGTCTCAATTCGTCTTGATATCGTTTGCATCTTCCAGTACCATCCAGCTCACATGTTAGTCCTTCTCGGCGATGGCCTGCAGCCGTTCGTCGATCTCCTCTTCTGTCAGTGCCCGGAAGTTTGGATCTGTGCCTTCCTTGCCGTCTGCTCGGGGGCCGCCAACGATGCCAATCTCCAATTCGTGCTTCTTGAAATCCACGCTCAGCACACTGCTCAACGCCGTAATTCCCAGCTCGACAACCTCCTCCCAACTACCCTCTGCGTAATCCTTGTTCTTCAGCTTCTTCTCCATGTGGTTGAGCGCCTCCTGCTGTTTCGGGCCCGCGGCAGTGGCCTTGTATCCAGCGTAGTAACCGGCAGGGTCACACTTGTAGAGTTGTGGCCCCTTCTCCAAGTCAACAGAGACCAGGGTAATCGCAACACCGAGCGGGCGCATGTAAGCCTTTGAGATGTTAGATGCTAAACCATCACTGATCGCAAGTAACTCACTCTTTGTGTGTAAACCTGGTTGATATTGGCTAAACGCTTGGCAAGAACGTCGCATGGCATCTCATAACCATATTTGTATCGGAACTCGGCAGCCTCACCACGAGCACGGTCGACGTAAGCTCTGGCATCAGCAATAGACCCGGTCATTACACAGCCGACCGAAGGAGAGAGCCTGAAAATATGCGTGACGGACGAAGGGTCGATCAGTTTATCCTAGACATCGGTCAGACCGGCCTCGGCGTATATCGGGCGGAGTTGCTCAGGCGACGTACGGCAACTTTCTTCTGAGACAACACAACGGCACAGTTCTTCCCCCTGACACCTATCGAGGTGATGTTTGCGGCAGTGATGGCTTTAAACGCATACTCTAGGTTGGGGTATACATGTCAGCGGATGCTTCAGGCCGAGCTGGCAAGGGCGAATCGGTATCTGGGGAGGAATCTGGAGTGCGTACCGACTTGGTAAAGACGACCCTGGTCCGAGAAGATGGTGATGTGCCTATCGTAACCTGCTCTTGTTTAGCGGCTGTCCGTCTGTCCGTCTGTCCGCTCATTGATGAAGTCATGGCGGTCTGTCGTGAGGCTCGGGGAACATACCAGACATGATTGCGGTGATTCAAGTCGGCGATCTTACGGGAACAAAAACTGTGTGTAGGTAGAAGAGAAAGAGCGAGGAATGAATGCGATGCGGAGAGGGGAATGGAGGTTGGAAAGCGACTGGAGAGGACGCGTGCTAGAGGATGCCTGCTGGCTGAAGCTCAAGCTTCTGGCCCGACCTAAGCTCCCGTCACCGCCTTCCCTCTACCTTGATCTACCATGCTCGTTTCCAGCAGGATTTATCGTAATATTACTTCTTCAACGGTGATATACGTTTATTGTTATATATACCGTCTATTATATGCACTCATAGCAAACATATACGCCGAAGCCGGTGGTGCTAAACGCCGTGATGAGGATATCAGAACTTTTGACAGATTGGTAGGATGCGATGGATGATGCAGACAGAACAGGAACAAGGCAACCATGATGAAGGCGAAGACAACAACGGGCTATTAGTCGCTGTCGCTACTCGAATCCGATGAAGAGCTGCTCGAAATGTCGACGACGGTCGTCCGGCTCTTCTTCTTCCTCTTCCTAGCGGGCTGTTTCTTCACGGGTTGAGGTGCCTCCTTCTTATCATCATCGCTGTCGCTGTCGCTATCGCTCTCACTACTGCTTGAGATTTCCACGACGGCAGTTCGGTTCTTCTTCTTCTTTTCGGGCTGCGGGGCGATAACCTTGCCCTTCTGCGGCGGCGCCTTCAGATTCGACATGGTGAAGACCCTTCCATCCACTGCAAAGTATACAATCTCAGCACGTCGCCGTTTTCTAAAACTTTTCAGCATCTCTTTGTCCAGTTGCTCAAACGCCTCGCCCAGATCCTCCGTCAGCTCACCCGCGGTCAACTTTGTTCGGAAAGCGTAGATAGTCTTTCTGTAGTTCACCGTTGGCGACTCCGCCTCGTCAGCTGGCTTCTCGGTCAGGTCGATGTTGGTCTCCTTGATCTCCTCGACATCCTTCTTGATAGCAGCTTGAGCCACGTCTCGTAACCGCTGCTTAGCGGCGTCGCCCCTCAACCCCTGCAGGTAAGAAAGTAAAGCAGCTTCATAAGTAGCCGGAATATGCTCCAGGGACAGGATGTGCTTGAAAAGCTGAATCTCGCGGATCTTCTGGAACTTCCACGATGACCGATCATTGTGGTACTGATCGAGATACGCAAGGACCGGGGCCTCGCCGGATTTCTGCTTTGTAACCGGCTCCGTAGCATCTTCGGTCTTCTTCCTGCTCCTTTCCTTCTTTTTCTTCTTCTTGTCCTTTTTGCCCGCATCCGCATTCTCATCATCGGCTTCTGCCTCCTCATCTCCCTCCTCATCTCCCTCCTCATCTCCCTCTACAGGCGACGGAGACGGAGACTTGACCTGTGTCTCCGCAGAGAACGAAACCCTCTTGGACTTCTTCGCCTTGCGCTCACTCTTCTCTTCCTTTTTATCCTCATTCACGTCTTCCTTGTCGCCATCCTCCTCGGCAAGCCTGCGCTTCTTGCTCTTCTTCTGCTTCTTCTCGGTAGCGGCATCGCCATTCTCAACAGCATTCTCCTTGCCATCGTCTTCTTGTTTTGTATCGACCGTTTTCATGGTGACATCGGCATCGGAATCAGCATTAGTTTCGGCGTCTTTGCTGCGCTTGGACTTGGAGCTCTTGGAGCTCGGCCGCTTCGACCGCGATTTTTTTTCTTCGGCCATTCAGGCGGGTGTAGGGGTGTTATGGTGACGCTGGTGGAAAATATCGAGTCGCGCGGATTTATACATCAATCCCTTAGGATTCAAGGTGACAACGAGGAGAGCTGGCGTGTGGTTGTGGCTGTAGACTTTGTCAAGAAATTATCTTTGCTTCAAGAGAAATTTTCACGTGATCAGGTAGGTATCGATAACCCTGATAAGCCGGTCTATTGTCCAAGGAAGAACAAGATCACCCTATCTACAGGTTCAAGGACTAAAAAGCATATCTAGAAAGATAGACAGACCGTACAATCATCACTTGACATTATATCACTAATTCGCTTCCATAACTCCAATCATAACCACAAAATCATAGCTTGATCCTCGTTAAGCTCCAAAAAATGCACATCGGCGTAATGCTATTGTCCGTTCGAACTTGCCTCTCGCTTCTATTTTCGTGTCTGAGGTTGCGCCTCTGATCCAGATGACGGGGCAGCTTTTCGCCTTGCTCGTTCCCGCTCTTTGTCCCGAGAACTAGTTGTTGCTCTTCTCCTGCGGACCGGCTCATAGACTTCATTGAAATTCATAACCACGCCCAAAAACCGCATGTCCACATCAGGCTGATAGGCGAGATCGCCAAGGAGGGTATTCAGACGGGAGCGGAATTCCGAAGAGAGGTCGCGAAGGCGAGTGCGGAGGGACGGAAGCATGTGGTCATCTGCGGAGAGGTCGTGGTTTGCAAGCGAAGACGGTGTAGCGACCCCGTCGGCTCCGGACCCGACGTTTGGCGTGAAGGAGAATGACGAAGAAGCCGACGCAAGTTTCTGTGCTTGGCTATGTCGGGAGGAAAGAAGGTCTCGCTCTGAGATGCCCCACTGACCTTGAGCTGTGCGTGTCTCGATCTTTGCGCTTAGCTCCTGTCGACGCGTAAACTCTGCGACAGAGAACGAGTACAACCCGTCAACTGCGTCCTTGTACGCTAGCATTATTTTCAGAATGTGATGTAGTTGGGCTAGGAAGCCTTCCTCTGGCTTGCTCGTGGTTTTTGACGAAGATGAGGAACCTAGGAGACCCTTGTGTGTGATAGAATTGAGGTATTTGGTGTGGGCTTCAATCAGATCATCGAGCGTACATCCTGGCTTAGAGATGGACGCTTGTAATTGATCCCAACTGGACTCAATGACCTCGAACAGGATGTAGTATTGTAGTTGGCAGACAAAATGAATCATCTCTGCGATGACGCATCGTGCGCGCTTCCAGTCAGCGCCGACTTTATCGTCAACGCTGCCTAGGACGCCTCTCGCGCCCGTCATGCACCGTCTCCATGTGCTGCCCAAGGAGAACTCGACGCGCTTGACGCGCCAGAGGAAGTTGAAGACCTTGAGATACTGCGTTGAGCCCCATGGTGTAATCACTACATCCACGGGTGCGTCGATTTTATACTCCAATGTGAAACAGTCCCATCCGATCTCGCCATGGCTGAGCTCCAGCATACGTGCGTCCAAACGTCGAAGAACATCTGGAGAGTCGTATTGTGCGTTGGACGCACGAATGGCATGCTCTAATTGAGCAGTTAGCGTGTGACGATACTGAGAGTTAGCAGGCCGGTCAAGGTTCGATGCCAGTGATTCCATCAGCAAAGCAATAAAGTCGCCCTGTCCCAGCAGCAGATATTTCTTCAGCGCATGGAGGTGATCAAACAGCTTGAACTTGTCATCCATGAGATGAATCAGCCTCGCCATTGTAGTTTTGTAGGCTTCATCAATTGAGGTTTCAAGACTCGCTGTGTCCCCATAACGCAGCTCCTTGGATGCTTCCTTGGAGTACGCCTCCACCCACCCAGAATCGCCGCAACCGTATCGGATGAAGTTCAAAGATTTTCCAATTAGGAACACCTTCTTAGCAAAATCCTTGGTAATTATTGAGGGTATCATGACATCTTCAAGCTTGTATTTATCCTCCCAAACACTAGTCGCAATGCGGCGAGGATCTGTGCTTGGCCTGAATTCTGGTTCAACGACACAGAATTCTCTGTAGGGATCTGACAGCTCGCCGTCGTAGATCCAGAGCCGCAACATGTTGTAGAATGGCCTTGTTACGTGCGCAAGAAGCTTCTCTGCAAAGTTACACACGAATGGATCTCCATGTGACGTGGAAAAGCCATGGATAAGAGAAATTAGTTGACCCCCTTTCTTATCTATGAAGTATTAGATAATTGTATGGCATGAAACGGGGCGCACTTACTCTTAGCCTCTTCAACGATCAGACTCATCAGACGCAACGCCATGGTCGCATCTCTCGTCCAGACTACACATCTCTTCAACGTCACCCCGCTTTTGGTTCCGTTTGATTCTTCAGGCGCAGCCAGTGCCCTGCGAATTTCGCCTTCAAGCGTGGCTACCAGCCCTAGAT
The DNA here is from genome assembly GCF_047715735.1 of Aspergillus multicolor. Taxonomy (NCBI): domain Eukaryota; kingdom Fungi; phylum Ascomycota; class Eurotiomycetes; order Eurotiales; family Aspergillaceae; genus Aspergillus; species Aspergillus multicolor. The sequence goes on from NW_027395958.1 coordinate 40,237, forward strand.
ATGAACGGAGCTCATTCGCAAGAGCTGCCCGCAGGCTCTGACTGATAAGACCTCCTTCACTGCTCTCAACAAATGTAGAAAGACCCCGATAGAGCAAGCATGGCTCGGCTAACGTATTTAGAATTGACACCATAGGAATTGGTAATGTCGGAGGTAATTTGAGCGTAGAAGTTGACATGAATTGTAGATCGTTCGATGACAGACCCTGTAGGTTGAATGGGAAATCACGCAAGAGCCCTGACTCAACAGGGCGTGTTTTCCCCTCATCGCTTTCCGGCTCCTGAAAATGTTCCGCTACAGGAGGATCTCCATCCACAGTCTCGTATTGACGGTTCGTACGCAGCCGCTCGGGTGCGGCCGCATGCTCCGCGCCTCGTTCCTTATCTCGTTCTCGTTCCAGGTCTTGTCGTCGCACTGAAGTCTTCCTTTCAACGCGTGCAGCCATCTGGGATGCTGACGAGTTAACGGCTGGCCCATCATCCTCCGAACTCGCCGCCATTCCACTCCCTATCCTTTGATCTTTTGCCAACATTCTTTGTAACTTGGCTGGGTCCATCAAAGGACTCCGCGGCCTCTCATCCTCATATGCAAAGCTCTCAGAGGCTTCCGGTTTGGAGAGCCGATAGAGCAAGTATAATATCCCCCACTTTTGCGATAATACAGGCTGGGTCAAGAGACGCGAGCATAGATTCGAGAATTGGACCGCCTTATCGGGGCTCGCATTGTCGCGTAGTAGTTTCCGTTTGATGAGGTCCGACGCGTTATTGATATTTTCTGCACCCGTAGCACCTGCTAAGCTCCCGCGGCGGCCAATGCCTAAATTTCCGGATGGTGATGCTGGGCTGTCCGCGGAGTTCGAGTGGGTATCGAGAACACGCCACGCATGCTCGAGGTAATCATGATGGCGCTGCTCTTCTGCGGCGGCTAGGGCTTCTGCGGCGTCTCCGCCATATTCGTCTCTAAAAGCAGACACTGATAACGGGGGAGTGAGCGCGTCGATGAGCTGCGAAAGCGCGTCGTCGATGCGACGGGGACGTGCAGGTTGCCGCACCGACATTGTTGAGTCCACTCCCCCCAATTCAGCGATCTCAACAATCTCAAAAAATCCCTAGAAGTCGAAAGCGGCCGGCTGCTTTTCTGCTACTTCCGTCGAATAGCGGTTCGGGGAGGACGCGACGTGGACGCGGGGCTTAAGGCGCAACGCGAGGCAAAAAGATCCAATTTGTAGGCGGACTTGGGCTTTTGCGAAGATCCATGAAAATAATGCCGGAAGTAAATACGAAAATAGCTTGAAGCGATCCAATGCGCGCGATATGGTGTTAGTCCGCGGACAGAATGCTATTGTTTGGCCGGTTTGGAGTGTTTTGATGGTTTGACAGTCCGTTGCCAAGCGTCACATGGAACTACGAAGTGACTGTACATGAGAATGATAAGATCGATATGAAGACTTAAAAAAGACTTATGTCTGAAGAGAAAAAAAAAAAAATAACCAGTGACGAAGTTATCATAACCCTCGAATTTGTTATTATTAGAGGAAACACGGGATGGGGATGGGTATAGATTGCAAAAAATAACATCTCAGTAACCAACAAATTAGTATGATCCGCAAACTCCTGCAACATGAAATGGGCGACATAAAATCGAAAAGTGATTTTAGCAGAGACTTTTGCTCCTGGCGGTCCGAGTACCGACCCCAGAGGCGTGTTCAAAAAATATTCAGCACATCCAAACAGAACGAAGAGATCGGAGAAAAAGGCATGAAGAACCAAGCGCAAAATCTTCATCATTCATAGTCCATCATCAACGTCGTTGTCAGCATCTTATCTTTACTCGTGAGCATATGCGTTCGCCCGTTCAGGCGACTACCCCGGACACTGTTGACCCGGGACTCCATCGAAAGCGCTTCAAGCCGCCTCGAACCGCTTCCTGACCACAGGCCGCTGATACTCTGCTGCCCGACACACCGGTGTCTCCCAGGACGGACCCCATGCCAGTGCTTGCCTCCAATCTTCCAACTTCCCGACCAAGAACATATCCAGCAGAGAAACTAATTGCGGAGAAAAGCACCACGACGCCTGCACTTATGACCCATGTCATAACTGCGGACGATGACTCTGTAGCCCCTGAGCGTCGGCTCTTCTTGGTAACAGATTGGCCGGATCCACGGTCTTTCGACGTGCTCGTGCGCCGCTTTGCCCGAGTGGAAGAGGAATCCCGCGGCGAGTATGCGTGCAGCTGCTTAGGTCGTTTTGGATACGGTGATGTGCGCATTTCCATATCTGATGACGCCTCCTCTTCGCTGGCTTCTTCGTCCATAGCCACAGATTCTGACACCAACCGAAATGATGCTGGCTGCGCTCTTGATGCCCCGCTTGGCGCAGGTTGCGACTCAGGCTTTGGAAGTCCTCGTGCTGCAGCTGCACAAGACAGCAAAGTCGAAAGGCTCGCACGTAGCGCGGCATCATGGTCTGCATGGTAAGAAGGTGAAATGATGTTGTAAGGACCGTGCTGTTGGCTTGAAGCCCGGTGGGACGAACGAACGCTAGTTTGAGAGTTTCTTCGTAAGGCTGTTTGTCGGCTTGAGGTTGATATGTCACTGATAGGCCGTGACCGGCGGGTATTGGTAGGTCTTGTCCAGGATGGTTCTCCAGAGACTGGAGGATGAGAGAAGACGTTGGGTTGAGGCACGAATGAAGAAGAGCTTATACGCATACCGAGTGCTGTTGAGCGATCGTCCTCGTCACTCGAAGGAACTGCATCTTCAGTGGGGGGCAAAGAGGACCTAATGCGAGGTGGACAAGCAATATCCTCATTTGAACTCGAGAGAACGCGATCTGATTCACTTTCACTTTCTTCGTATTCATCTTGACTGCTGCTGGGCTCGTGGGACGAGTATTCGACTTGCGCTGTGGTAACGGCTGCTAGGCGCTGCAGATGTCGTCGGCGGTTTCGGCGGTGATACCCGTGAGGCTGGACACGGAGGCCGGTAGTAATTATGTCATCGGCAGTTGATACTGAAGACAGCGACGAGGAGGACGGCTGGGAGGATACTTCGATCCAAGAATCTATATAGTATTGCAGTGAGTACATGATTTTATATTCAACGCAGGTTTTCATGAAGCAGGATAGAAAAGCAGGACGCAAGATTCTGGGTAGTTTTGGTTTCAGAGACCTCACCTTCTGATCTCAAGGCTACGCCTGAACGTGACTGAAGCGTATCCCGCGTCACTCGGCCAGTAGCAGTCCTAGGCTCATCCTGCACCTGACGACCTAGAAGGTCATAGTGATTCGGCTGCATCGCTGTAGGTCTTGTCAGCGAGATGAGGGCGGACGGCAATGATGTGTGAAGGTTCTTAAAGATAAAAAGGAGGCACTGATAGTGAGCGAGGGGAATAAGACCTCAACTGACAGTCAGGCCACAAGGAGGGAGAAAGGGCCGATTATACCTGGTGGTTCAACCCGTCAAGGAGCAGCGGTCAAGCGGCCAGACAATGATGGTGGGGTTCGCGGAGAAAGCGAACCAGACTTTAGACGATCGCCCGAGATATTGAAACCAAACAAAGCGCTTCGCAGAGCTGGTCAGTTGAAATCGAGCCTCTGGAGCAAGTTGAGTAGGCGATGCAAGCTGGAGGATGCCTGGCTGCTGATGTCGTAAGTCTGTAACACTGGAAGGGGGTGAGGAATCATCGGATCGATGACAGCTGACTTGTCATCAACCACCTGCCCGCATGAGTGATCGACACACAGCCAGTGAGGGAGTGTTTGGCTCAGATAAAAGCACGCCACTCACGGGAAGTTCAGAAGCCTAAGCAGTCTAACCGATTATGCATGAGTTAAAGATGCTCCACGGCGGGGGATCTTGGAGGGGAGACTTACGGAGCGCAGATAAGCAGATCAGATAAGTCCTGGTGGGGAATCGTGGACGTTTAGGCGCCAAGTAAGAAAAGCACGCCAAGAGTGCCCCGTGCCCTGCTTTATCAGTAGTAAGAGTGAACATCTACCTGTGCAGACAGTGGTTTAGGCTACAGATGAACAAACACAGAATAAGATTCAAAATACTCATGGTATTATGCATTGAGGTCTATCTCATGAAACCGTTAAAACCGAAAACAAAGAACTTTTCCCGAATTACCCTAGCAAAGCACAACATTACCGCGAGAGCCTTGAAATACAAACCATCCAATATGCAGCAAAGGTATCAGATCTAGAAGGTCATCTTAGTACCCTTGAACTCAGGGATACCGCCACGGGCGCGGTTAGGGGGACCACCGGCACCACCACCGCGTCCGCCAAAGCCTCCACGGCCACCACGGCCACCACCACGAGGGCCGCCGCGGCCTCCACGACCACCGAAACCGCCACGGCCACCACCACGGCCACCACCACCACCACCGCCTCCGTTGTTCTGGCGGGGAGTGCTGAAGTCCAGACGAATGGGACGGCCGTCAATTTCGGCACCCTGGAGTTCGTTGTAGGCGTTGCGGGCCTCATCGACGGACGAGTATTGGACGTAACCGAATCCCTTGGGGCGGCCGGACTCCATGTCAGTGGGCAGACGGATACCCAGGACGGTTCCCTGGGGACCGAAGACTTCATGGACGGAGTCCTCGTTGGCGCTGAAGGGAAGGTTGCCAACGAAGAGGGTGTCGCTCTCGGGGCTGGCCTGGTCACCGAAGGAGCGGGCACGAGTCTGAGCGCGCTCCTTGAAACCGCCCTGGTCCTTGTTGGCGGGGCGAACGGTGGCGTAGTCGAGGTTGATCTTGCGGCCGTCGATTTCGTGTTCCTTCATGGCCTCGTAGGCCTTGGCGGCATCGGCGGCGTCGGTGAACTCAACGTAACCGAATCCGCGAGAGCGGCCAGTCTCGCGCTCGGTCATGATACGGGCGGACAGCTCACCGAACTGTTCAAACTCTTGCTGGAGCCACTCCTCGGTAACGTTCCAGGAGAGGTTGCCGACGAAAAGGTTAGCAGAAGCACCCTCCTCAGTCTTGGACTTCTTGGAAGTGGCCTCGGGCTCTTCCTCGGCCTTGCGCTTCTTGGATTCGGCGGGCTTGTCGCTGTCTTCGGACTCGGAGCTGTCGTCAGAGGAGTCAGAAGAGCCCTCGGAACTGTCAGAGTCGGAACCAGACTCCTCCTTGGAGGCCTTGGTATCAGCCTTCTTGGCCTTGGCGGGGGCTTCATCCTCGCTCTCGGAGGAGTCGGAGTCGTCGCTGTCGCTGGACTCGGCAGCGGCGGCCTTGGGAGCCTCCTTCTCATCCTCAGAAGACTCGTCGTCAGAGTCGGAGTCAGAAGACTCGGACTCGCTAGACTCGGCCTTCTTAGCCGCCTTGGGCTCAGCCTTGGCCTTCTTAGCGGGCTTCTCCTCCTCACTCTCGCTCTCGCTCTCACTCTCGCTGCTGGAAGCATCCTTCATCTCCTCGTCGCTGTCGCTGGACTCAGACTCGGAAGATGATTCAGCCTTCTTGGTCTCCTTCTTGTTGTCCTTTTTCACATCCTTCTTGGCCGGCTTCTCATCCTCGCTGGAGCTGGAGCTGGAAGACTCGGACTCGGATTCAGACTCGGACTCGGAGCTGCTGCTGGGAGTAGGCTCCTTCTTCTTGCCCTTGGTCTTCTTCTCCTTGGAAGCGACCTCCTGGGCGACCTTCTTGCTCTTGGCCTTGGGAGACTGGGAAGCCTTGGTGACTCCAGCATCCTTGACCTTGCTCAAGGCCTTGTCGGCGAGCTTTCCGGCGGTCTCAGCGCCCTTCTTGACAACGGACTTAGACTTGGACATGTTGACTGCAAGAGAAAGGTAGTGTTAGCAAGAGAGACCATGACGCGGCAGGGGACGCGGCATACCTGATAATTAATCTGAGATAAAAAGAAATCTCAAAAGTGCGGCAAACCCACTGATCCCTCAATCACCCGATTTGAAGATCCAACAATATTTGATTTTCAGACGTGTTTAAGCACGATTGAAAGTAAACCTCGAGAAGAAGAGATTTACACGGACGCCCACAAGTAACCCACAACGGACAATGTTCAAGCCCACAGAAACGGACGAGATATGCAACGGTCTAGAAGATGGTAAAATCCCACAAATAGATGCTACAGCCCACAGCCCTCAGTGTAGAAGCCCACAAACAAGGTCTCTGTTGAAGTGTATCTGGTGAAGATACAGCTTGCGCTCCCACGTCAGTAGAAGTAGAATAAGGCAGGGAAAGTCAAATCGAAATGATATACCGAAAGATTTTTAGTCTTCGGTGAGATAGCAAAAGAGTTTGGTAGGAGATGAAGAAGGAAGAAAAAAAACGGAAGCTTCGAGGAACAGCAGCTTCTGATAAGAGAAAAAAAAATCGAAACCTAGCAGAAATCTTCCCACCGCCTACCTCAGCTGATCTAGCCTAGGAACTACGTCGAGGAAAAGTGGGTACCACCTCGGAGCAGGTACTTTTGACGGTTTGACCAACAATAACTCATCTCCGTGGGATCTCCGGTTGCTTAATTGCCAACATCAACGCTGTCCCTCTCCTGACTTCTGACCTCGTTCTTAAGGTTCTTGTCTCTTGCTTCATAACAGCCTCACACATTCAATGGAAGACCATTGATCCTTGACTCTCACTATGGCTCCTTCCTATCGCCCCCGCAAGAAAAGAAAGTCTGCCGCACTCTTCGCCGGCTCGAACAACCCGCTCACCATAGACGCTGGAGAGGGTAAATCTGCGCCTGCATTTCCTTTGGTTTCCTTTCTCTGGGGTGCTCGAGCGGGTGTATCTCAATGGCTTGTCCTCCCTCTTGTTCTGATGACAGTTGGTTTAATTCGCTGGGCTGTGAGTCTGTGGGGTTATTCAGGTATGCTTCAAATCCCAGGTCTATATCAAGCTAACAATTCCAAGGGTTCAAGACTCCTCCAATGTACGGTGACTTCGAAGCCCAACGTCACTGGATGGAAATTACCAACCACTTGCCCCTGTCGAAATGGTATACTCATGACCTGCAGTACTGGGGACTCGATTACCCGCCATTGACAGCATACCATAGTTGGCTTCTTGGAAAAATGTACGTCCAGCTTCGTCTTTTGCAGATTGGATCTGACTTTGAACAGTGGCTCCATTTTCGAGCCCACATGGTTCGCCCTTGGTGACTCCCGCGGTCTTGAGGATCCTCTATTGAAAGTCTTCATGCGCGCGACAGTTATAGTCTCCGAATACCTCGTCTATATTCCGGCGATTGTCACTTTTTTGCGGCGTTACACTCGGATGCAGGCCGTACCCGTATGGTCGTCTTCAATTGCACTCGTTGCCATTCTCCTACAGCCCGCAACTATACTCATTGACCACGGCCACTTCCAATACAATACCGTGATGCTGGGATTGTTCGTTGCGTCTTTGGATGCTATAATGGCGGGCCGCATGCTCTGGGCGTGTACCTTCTTTGTTGGGGCTCTAGGATTCAAACAGATGGCTCTATACTATGCACCGGTCATGTTTGCATTCCTCCTCGGTATTTGCATCTTTCCACGGGTTCGACTTGTCCGACTGCTTTGCATAGCGCTCATCACCCTTGCCGCTTTTGCTGTCCTCCTCCTCCCGTTGTTACTGGGAGCTACTGCAACCGAAAAGCAGTTAATTCCGGAGCCACCTCTGCTTCAGATTCTTCCCGTCAAACTGGATGACGAGTCATCATTGTACCGGGTTCTTTTTCAATTAGCGCAGATAATCCACCGCATTTTTCCGTTCTCGCGTGGTCTCTTCGAGGATAAGGTGGCAAATGCCTGGTGCGCCATTCACACTTTTTATAAACTCCACCGTTACGAGCCCGATCTGCTGAAGCGTGTATCGCTTGGCGCTACGCTTGTGTCGATTTTGATACCATGCACCATCATATTTCGTCACCCGCGCGCTTCAATCCTGCTTCCTGCCTTTGCTACGGTTGGCTGGGGCTTTTTTCTCTTCTCTTTTCAGGTTCATGAAAAGAGTGTGCTGTTGCCATTACTTCCCATGACGCTGCTTATTGCTGGCGATGGAGGTCTCAACAAAAATACCCGGTCATGGGTCGGCTGGGCAAATATCCTCGGGTCTTGGACTTTGTACCCGCTTCTCAAGCGCGATGGTCTGCGGATCCCATACTTTGTGGTCACGTATCTTTGGGCTTATTTGCTAGGCCTTCCCCCAACCTCCTGGCAGATCTATCGCCACCAGAAGCAATATGGAGAGTCCGAAGCAAATACCGAACCTCATGGTCTTACCAAACTGATACACTCTTTGTTTTACCTTGCTATGGTAGGTTGGCATGTGCTGGAAGCCTTCATTCCTCCTCCGCCGGAAAAGCCAGATCTCTGGGTTGTTCTCAACGTTCTCATCGGCGCCGGTGGCTTTGGGCTCGCGTACCTTTGGTGCCTGTGGAAGTTGATCAGCCAATCCCGCCGGATGGATTTTAGAGTGGAGGAAACTAGGAAAAAGAACCAGTAAATCCCGGTTCGACATCATATAATCAAGTATGTATACTTTCGAACGATGATACCCCATTTGTCAAGCTTAGAACCGTTTGCAGTACCTGTCCCTTCCAGCCGTACATATTCTACACACTAGGTCCATTGCCGTAAACATGAGCAGAGGCAAGAGAAGGAGATTGTTGCTACCAGAACCACGAGATGCAAATAATGTACAATGAAACCCAGATAGACCCATGACCGTAACACCGAGCTGATGCCGCAGAAGCATACCTCCATTCTATCACATGTCGAAGGTATCCTCGCATCTGTAATATACAACGGCAGCGTATTGTTTTACGCGTATTATTATACACCGCGCATTGAGCACACGAGAACCGATCTAGACCTTGAACCCGAATCCGGCCATGCAGGCCTTGTACTGCTCGATCGTGGACTTGCATTCTTGCGCTGGGTCATCGGACTTGGAGAAGAGCATGCAGTCGTCTCGCGCGGTCTTTTCGGTCTTGCATACGCAGCATGGCTGGCATGGCGTTAGTTGAAGTTGATACATCTCCGCAATATACGGACCTTGGGCTTTTCTGCCGGGGCTTCTGTTGCGACGGGACTGGGAGTCTTTTCAGCGGAACCTAGGATCAGACCATTAGCAGTGTCCGTTCGTTTTGATGACGGTATCGCAGAGTGGCTTACTGCTGGACGAACCGAAGAGCCACGACATGATGCAGCGAATGTTCTAAAGGCAGTGTATAGCGAGCGAGAAGGTCGCAAGGGGTTCAGTGACGTTTTGCAGCTGTTCCCAAACGAAGGCGTGCTTGCTTGCTTAATAATAATGCGAGCAGTTTAGATGCGCCGGGCGGAAATAGCGGAAGTGGCCTGAAGCGGCAACCAGAGCGGCGATCGGGGGTTCTCCTTATTGACTTTATTTTTCGATTTCCGATTGTTGCTGTGGCTTCCGACTGTCTTTCCCCTCCATCAACAAGCCTCTCTCAACCACACTCCCTAAAATCTGCTCGATTGGCGTGTTTGTTTTGGTATTCTACTATTCATAATATAGGATACCCTCTTACTTTTTCCTTCACCTGTTACTTTTGTGATTTGTCATTTCTACTCCTGAAATTTACCCCACCATGGTCTCTCCAAAGATCTTCTCCCTCGAGGGCAAGGGTCTGAAATTGGACTCAGTTGCCGACATCGAGGCCCATATCAAGCCCCTCCTCGAAAGCACTGACTACACTGAAATTCGCCTTGGAGGAAACACTCTGGGTGTTCCCGCGTCTGAACGTCTCGCCGCCGTCCTTTCCACGCAGAAGAGCCTCGAAGTGGCCGAGCTTGCGGATATCTTCACCTCCCGTCTACTCAGCGAAATTCCTGACGCCCTTACTTTTCTCCTCAATGCGCTGCTCGAAATCTCGACTCTTCACACCATCAACCTTTCCGACAATGCTTTCGGTGCCAACACCCAAAAGCCTCTGGTCGACTTCCTCTCACGCCACACCCCTCTCCGCCACCTGATTTTGAACAACAACGGCATGGGTCCGGAGGCTGGGTCGAACATCGCCAAGGCTCTTACTGAGCTTGCGGAGCGCAAGGAAGAGGCGCGCAAGGACGGCAAGGAAGCTCCCCTGCTGGAGAGCATCGTGTGCGGACGCAACCGTCTGGAAAATGGCAGCATGGCTGCTTGGGCGCACGCCTACAAAGCTCATGCGGCCGGTATGCGGTCCGTCAAGATGACCCAGAACGGAATTCGGCAGGAAGGTATCTCTCACCTGCTAAAGGAGGGTCTCCGTCACGCCAGCGCTCTCGAGGTTCTCGATTTGCAGGACAACACCTTCACTGTTACAGGATCTACTGCCCTCGCTGGCGTGGTTGGTGGATGGCCTTCTCTTCGCGAACTCGGTGTCGGCGACTGCCTGCTTTCCGCTCGCGGAGGTGTCAAGGTCGCTCAGGCTCTCGCCGAGGGTAAGAACGAAAAGGTTGAGACTCTTCGCCTCCAGTACAATGATATCTCAGCGGAGGGTGTCAAGCAATTCTTGCACGCTGCAAAGACCGCACTTCCAGCCCTGCGCCGTATTGAGTTGAACGGAAACAAGTTCCAGGAGGATGACAACAACGTGACCGAGTTCAGCGAGCTTCTCGAGTCGCGCAAGGAGGAGCATGGCAAGGACGATGACCCTGAGGAGATGTGGGGACTCGACGAGCTCGACGAGCTTGAGAGCGAAGACGAAGATGAAGAGGACGAGGAAGAGGAGGAGGAAGAAGAAGAAGAGGAAGAAAAGGCCAAGAAGGTTGTCAAGGATGCTGAGACTGCCGAGAATGAAAAGGTTGCTCAGAAGCAGGACAACGAAGTTGACGAGCTCGCGGAGGCTCTGGGCAAGACCGGCATCTAACGCATGACCGCACAGCTCGCTGCCTATCGCACAACCCCGCGCCCCTCCACCCTTACTCCCAAGCACGATGGTGTCGACCTCATTATCAGAGGTGAACGTCGGATGGCAACTGCCAATGGGTAATTCAGTACCAGCTTGCCTGTATTTGGCGTACAGAGCCCGCTGAAGCCCCCGCCACGATATCCCCGTTGAAACCCTGTCTTCTGAGTACTAAAGGAAGCACGCTCACTCTGTGTGCTTTTCTTACTCTGCTTTGCCTTGCCGCGAAGCCTTGAACAGCCCCATACTTCCATTTTCTTCGTAAAAGGAAGGATGCATCGTCAGTCTGCATTCAAATTTACCCTTTATCTGTGCCCCTACACAGCATGTCATCAGCCCCAAGTCATGTATATACTTTTGAGAAAGACAATGAAAATACAGCAACGCACATAGAATAAGTGAATATTATCTACTTCGCATTCACTGAGTGCTATTCCCAGATAGGCAGTTCGGGGCTTGGCATTGACGGAGCTCTTCTTCCGTCGCCATCTTGTCAACTTCCACTCATCACCAGCTCAACTTCTTCTCTCTCGGCCATTTGTTCTGCTGCTTGTCATCGCGCGCTCGTCATACCCCCGGTCAAGCGCAATTACATAATTCCTTCGCAGAGCTCACTTAATACTCTCCGTCTCGAGGTATCGAGTCCGTCCCGCCCGACCCAAGAAAGTAAGTATGTGATTCATGCCGCTTCCGGTGTCATTCCTGCTCGTCCACCGTACTTCATCTTGAGCGCATATCATCCCCTAAGCATGGTTAGAGATATTTGCAATGCGACCGGTGATCACATCGTGGTCTTGAGTCAACCACCAGCAGGCACGTGCGGCTATCTGGCTGAGGTTCAACCGGAGGTGCGCGCAGCCTCTCAAGAGGCACGGAAGAAGACTATAACACTTACAATTACTCCAAAGCTTCGGCTTATTCCCGCTCGTCAAGGTGGCCGTTGCGAGTCAAACCCTTAATCTTCATGCATATCATTCTTGCGCTTTTCTTGATTCACACCTATTCATCCTGGCCTATTTTACTAACATCCAGATCAGTAGGCTTATCTGATTGTTCCGAATTGTGTCCTACACCATGGCGCTCGAGGCGAAGGAGATTGAGTTAAAGGCAAAGGCCCTTACGAAGGCTGCGACTCAGAACGAACCCGCCGCGAACATAGTGTCGCTATTGAAGGAGTTACAACAAGGCGTCAAGGCTTCGGAAGATCTACTACGCTCCACTCGCGTCGGCATTATAGTCAACAAGTTCAAGCAACACAAGGCACCGGAAGTCGCACGCTTATCGAGTGAAATCGTTTCCAAATGGCGTAACGAGGTCAACAAGCAGAAGGTGAGCGGGTCAGCCGCCGGCAGTCAACGATCAAGCGCATCGCCGCGTCCACCACAGAACGGAACCGCTTCGCCTGCCAGCGCGACCCCATCCGACAAGGCCTCGAAGCTCTCAGTGCCCCCGGACAAGCGGACATGGAAGGCGGACGGCGTTGATACCAACCAGACGGGCAACCGAGCGCGCGACAACTGCATTGGCCTCATGTACGATGGTCTGTGTCTACACTCGACGGAAGCTCCCAAGGCTGTGCTAGCAAAAGCCGCTGCGGTAGAAGCTGCAGCGTACGACGCTTTCGGACCCGAAACGAAAGAGCCGTACCGGACCAAGATTCGCAGCTTGTTCCAGAATCTCAAGAACAAGTCCAACCCGAATCTCCGAATCCGTGTTCTGAGCAACGAAGTTACCCCCGAGCGCTTTGTCAAGATGACACACGAAGAGCTCCGATCCGACGAACAGCGAGAGAAGGACGCAAAGATCCAAAAAGAGAACATGGACAAGGCCATGGTTGCCCAAGCCGAACGCAGTATCAGTCGAAGCTTGCAATGCGGCAAGTGCGGACAGCGCAAAGTCACCTACACCGAGGCCCAGACCCGCAGTGCGGACGAACCGATGACATTGTTCTGCACATGCATGAATTGCGGAAAGTCGTGGCGCCAGTAGTTGGCCACCTTTTTCTTCATTCATCTTTCTTTTTATTTGCCAACTATGTGCGGATTATTATCGACGGCGCGGAGTTTGGGGGCTCATTTAAAAGGGGGAGTCATTGCTGTTGATTTGGGCAGCGGTTGCGCTGAAAGACTCTGTATCTATTATCATCTTATCGTCCTGGGGAATTGGGCCATTTGTTAAGCTTGTAGATGTTGGGGAAAGAATGCATTGCCTTATCAGAGCTGCCATTTATGCTGCATGTAATATCAGCAGACTCTAAGATGTCATTCTAAGGATTCAGTCTTTGATTTTATACTTTTCCTCAAAACATGCAGGAGCTTAATGCTGGAGCACAGTAGTCAGGCACAGTTGATGCTGCTATAACTACGTCATCCACTGCACCCACATAACCATCCCGACCAACGACACATGCAGTCCAAACAACCTACATACAGCATCAATTCTCTCCGATCAAATCTTCAAAAAAAGCCGCAGCAAATATCAGACAAAACCCAAGAAAAATGCCTCCATACACCCGCTCCACGCTCACAAATGCAACACAATCCCTCCTCCACGCCTTCTCAAACTCCTCCGACCTACCAACACTCCTAAACACATTCACCACTACACCAAGTCCAACGGTCCACGAGCATGGCCTCCCACGGCTCGCGCCCTTCCTAGGCCGCACATTCACGGGCCGGAAGCAGGTAGAGGAGTACTTCAATTTACTGAGCGAGCACCTGGGGGTCGAGAACATGCGGTTCGACGACGACAAGGAGTGGGCCGTTGACCTTGAGACGGGGGTTGTCTGTCTGAAGGGGTATGCGCGGTTCACGAGTACGAAGAGCGGGCAGGGGTGGGATGAGGTGTTTATTTATCGGATTGGATTGGTGCGAGATGAGAAGGAGGATAAGGCTAAGGTGCGGAGTTATGAGGTTTGGGCGGATACGGGGGCTGCGTATTTGGCTGCGAAGGGGGAGTTGGAGGGGTTGTCTTGATGAAGTGATTCTGTGTTAGGGATAGACTATGCTAGCTACTATGCGTGCCAGTCAATCCAGTCAATGTTGCCTAACATACCGTCCTGGGTCAGGAAGACTTTCGCAGGAGAATCGTACGGGGCGTATTCCTTGGGTGTCAGGACCCTTGAAGCATTGGTTGATGCGCGTCCCGTTGCGTTGAACCCCGGTCCAAACGTGTGGTATTCTGCTTGGAAGGTTTTGTTGCTCAAACGGCCGACGCCATCGATGATCCAGTCAATGTAACCCTCGGGATCAATGCTGGCATCCTCGTAGGAGTTTGCAAAGATTGAACGGTGTAGCTCGTTCCAGGGCCTGCCGAGGGGGCAAGAACCGACAATGTCCGGAGCAATCGACGCATTCGCGGCTCGGACGGAAGAGTCGACGATGTAAACACCGTACTTATTCTCAAAGGTTGTATTGGTGCCCTTCCATGCGGTGATGCCGCCGCCGCAGTTGCGGAGGAGGATATCGGAGGATTGGATCCAAGCGGTACCAAAGCCGTACAGGAAGTCGGTTTGACCGGCAATGATGTTTTTGTGGAAGTAGGCGTTGCCTAGTTTGCCTACGTAGACCTGCGCATTGTTAGCTTATTCCTAGTGCAGGGTCAGGGCGGACGTACTGTATCTTGATAGGAATAGAACCCGCAGTAGTAGAATCCTCCATTGGCCCGGCTAAAGCTGAGCGCGTGCGCAGGACCGTCCGAGTAGTCAGCCCAGGTGTTTGTAAAGTCGATGTTGTATACGCGAAAGTCGATAGACCCAAAGGGCGTGTCCTCAGGCACGGGAAACCCAGTCGGACCGGAGCCAGTGTAGCTCGCGTTCAGGGTAGGTGCAACGGTCAAGACGCTTCCAAACACATTATCGACACTCTGACCCGTGTTATCGTGGTTGGCTTGTGCCCAATTGATCGTCACCAGGTTCTTGGAGGCGTCGGTGACATGGTCTGTCTGTCCTAGGAGCGTAACCGGGCCAGGACGGGTAACGTTGACTTGCTCCGTGTAGTTTCCCGCGAGGATCAGGATTGTCTGGCTGCTGTTGTCATGTGGCAGGGACAGAATCGCGTCTTGGACAGTTGCAAAGTCAGCCTTGGGGTCGGATGCGGAGACGACAAGGGTGCCTTCGGGGCAAGCTCTCTGCGATCTCTGGCAGCTCCGGTATCTGCTCGATGGTATTGTCGCTGCGCTGGCCAGGAGCGCATTGAGAAGCGCGGAGGCCCAGAAGTGTGGTCTGAACATTGCGTTTGCCTATAGAGTGAACGCTCTGAAATACCATCCTGACGGCATGGCATCAATGGTTTTTATAGATACGGCTGGCTAATGTCCCCGGAAAATCTCCACGATTCGGGATAAATGCGGGGGAGCAAGAAGCTCGCGGATGAAGATATCGGCTGGCTTCGCAAGCATTGTTTAAATGAATCAAGCATACGAAGCTCCGGCGTCGAATATCCTGGAGTCTTTCATCCAATTGCAAAGGCTTCAAGTACCACGGAGGGGTATGATCAGCCCGGCCTCTGGAGGATTTGGTCGACTGAGTTGACGGAAAAATCCACGAGCAGCATCACGGAAAATTGAGTCCCGCCTGTAGGAATTAGCAAGGCTTTAGGTACAGTGCGGAGTACTTTGAGCAGTTTCTTACTGAAAAACGCACTCAGTGCGTATAGTAGCTTACTGCTGCGGGCAGAGGTCAGACGAGATGAGATGACCATCGGCCAGAGTCGATTGGCTGGAGCTACATCGTACAATCAGGCTGCCGATGCCACATGGATGCAGCGTGGCAACGCAGGTAAGACACGAGGATGACATATTGGTGCAGCAGAAGATGCAGTGTTCAAGCAAACAGAAGCTTCAGGCCTTCAAGCCACAGATTCAAGATCATGAGATTAAGTATGGCCTCAGGCAAGGAGGCACCATCGAATCTGCACCTGAACTTCTATCACCATTTCCATTAGCGATATCAATGACCACAATCAAAATGCGATAACACTCGCTCTCAATATTCGCCATGACGCAAATGAGAACCGAATATTGACACACGTTGCGATCCTCGTCCCATCCCAAACATTCGTCATCAATAGTTCCAAACCGCGGCCCACCGGGCTAGCGAAGCTGCGAAGAGAGGTCACACCGCAGAGTTGCTCGACTTAGCTAAGCGGCGCAAGTTTGCAGCTCTGAGCACGCGACACTGGCAGTGTGAACAGGCCGCTGGGGGCTGGGGCTCTGAAACAGAAGCTGGAGAAAGGTCCGGAAACCAGGTACGAATCCAGCCTCGGTGAGACTCCGACCACGCGCCTCACGCAACGCAAAACGAGCGATGGAAACGAAGCTCGCGATGGAGCTCCAGGCCGATCCGAATCAAACAAGAGAGGACAAATTGTCATAGGACGAAACCCAGGCATTGTGTGGATTGTGGAGACGATGGATAAAATTGCACTATTCCTTAGCGTGGCACTGTGCGCATGCGAATCGTCCTCCACGGTTTCTGAGAAGGCTGTAAGTCCAGGTCGGAGATGAGGCCCCAACTAGGCAGGTTGCCGGATCTTGCCAGGTCTGGGACACGGAATCTTCATCCAAAGTCCAAAGATCATTGGGAATTGCAAGGCCAATTTGTTGTCAAGTCTACAGAAGATGAGAAGAAGTAATTCTTGAACCCTTGATTCACTAAATTTATCACTATTAATCACATACATACATGTAAAGAAGAAAAAATGACTCTATAAGTTAGAGCATGGGTAATAGGGTGAAAAAAAAGTCTATAATACGGGTAAAAAAAGCCAGGGGGACCGACTTATGCATGTATGGGCAAGTGATATCCAGATGATAGGAAATTAGATGGAAAGAGAGATGAGCGTAAAGCGTTTACTCATCGTCCTCTTCAGCCTCAGTACGGGCGCCAAGGGTGTATCGTGACTTGCCGTGAGCATCAACTTCGTGTTCGATAGCCAGCTTAGAGAGGTGGTTAAGCAGGTTCTCGACCTTCGTGTCAACAACGGAGCGGTTCTTGCGACCGAGGTTGTCAAGGCCGGGGATGATGGTGAGAAGGTAGTAGACCACAGCAATGATGATCGTGACACCAATAGAGTAAGCCCAGATGACAACAACGGTGACAATGTCAGTGTCGTTGTTGGTAGAGAAAGTAGCCTGGCTAGGGGGGCTAGTCTCAACGTAGTCACCGGCGAGCCAGCCGAAGACACAGAAGAGGGTGGCGAGGACATCGACAACGAAGATGGCACCAACCAGCTGCCACGAGGGCCAGGTCTTACCACCACGGGTGACGAAGATAAGCCAGTTCTCAGTGAGGGAGACTTCCAGGAAGAGCATGGGCTGAGGAGAACCGAAGTTCTGGATGATACCACCGTTCTCAAGGAAGAGAGAAGCACGCATGATCCAGGTACCAGCAGCAAGGAGAACACCGAGAACGACGGAGATAACCCAAATCTTGGGCAACTGCCACTCGACGGGACGCTGCTCGAAGTGAGCGTTGTCGTAGGCAACGGCGATGGTGGCCAAATCAGCGAACAGAGCGATGAAGACGATCAGGTCGGCCTTGATGGTCTCGTTGATGATGATCATGGAGGTGACAAGGTAAAGCTCAAGGTGGATACACAGAGCAATACGGTACTGGATGTAAGCCTTCATACGCTGGAAGATCTGACGGGCAAGCTTGATGGCATCGACAATGGTGCTGAGACCGGGGGCGAGGAAGACGATATCGGCAGCGGCCTGGGCGGCTTCGGTGGAACCCTCGACGGCGATACCACAGTCAGCCTTCTTAAGAGAAGGAGCATCGTTGACACCGTCACCAGTCATAGCAGTCAAGTGACCACGCTGCTGGAGCATCTCGACGACCTGGTATTTGTGCTCGGGGAAAACTTCGGCGAAACCATCAGCCTTCTCAACGAGGTCGTGCTGGGCAGAGCCGGCAAGACCACCGTGGATGAGGCGCTCAGAGTCGTAAACCTTGGTGCTGAGAGCAAGCATCTTGCAAGTTTCCTTGGCAATGGCGAGAGCATCACCAGTCAACATCTTAACGGAAAGACCGAGGTGCTGGGCTTCGGCAATGGTGTGGGCAGTGTCCTCACGAGGGGGGTCGAACATGGGGTACATGCCGAGCAATTGCCAGGGCTCACCCTCCTTCTGGACGGCGACACCAAGAGAACGGAAACCACGGCGAGCAAACTCGGAAGCCTTCTCACGGAACTTGGCAGCCTCGTCCTGGGAGCACTCAGACATGGCGAGGATAGCCTTGGGGGCACCCTTGGCACAGGTGTAGCGGACACCGTCGCAGGTACAGATGGTAGTAATACGCTTGGAGACAGGGTCGAAAGGAGTGTACTTCTCGGTAACCCAGTTGCGAGCAAGAATTTCACGCGCCTTGGGGTAGCGGCGGAGAGTAAGGATCGTAACCTTGTCGATGGGGTCGAGGTTCTTGACGTTGTGGTTGGAGGCAATGGCAGCGACAGCCATCATCCAGTTCACATCCACACCTTCGTTGACGTAGGGCTCACGAATGGAAAGCTGGTTGGCAGTAAGGGTACCGGTCTTGTCAGAGCAGAGAATGTCGACACCAGCAAGAGACTCGATGGCGGTGAGCTTCTGGACAATAGCCTTCTGCTCGGCGAGGTAGGCAGCACCGACAGCGAGAGTGGTAGTGGTAACGACGGGAAGACCGACGGGGACACCGATGATGAGGAGAATCAGGGTCCAGTGAAGGAGAGTGTTGTCGGAGTGCTCGGGGGTAGCGATCTTGAGGTGACGATAGAAACCACCAATCCAGGCAGCGAGAATCCAGAACATGACGAGAACGAGCAGAGAGGTACCGATGTTGTCCATGACAGCCTTGAAGTGACCCTGATCCTGAGCGCCCTGGACGAGAGCAGCGGTCTTACCGACGAAGGAGTGTCTAGCGGTAGCAGTGACGATACCGTAGGCCTTTCCACGCTTGCAGCCAGTAGTGTAGTAACAGGTGTCGGCCATGTACTTGTCAACAGCAAGAGATTCACCAGTGATGGCAGACTGGTCGACAGCAACGAGGGAGACACCGAGGCGGGCCTCAATTCCTCCATCCTCATCATCATCGTCCTTCTCCTTGAGGGTGTCATCATTGGCAGAGGCGAGGTATTCCTTGTAGGTCTCGTAGCTCTCGGGCTTGTCGTAGTCGCAGATAAGGCGAACATCGGCGGGGACGATAGTACCTTCCTCGATGATGACCTATTGAAGAAGTGCGTTAGCCCAAGACTTTTGATTGAAAAAAATTTTGGTCCACTCACGATATCACCAGTAACAAGTTCACGGGCAAGGATCTCCTGCTCCTGACCATCACGCTTGACAATCGCCTTCATGGCAATGTCACCCTTAAGAGAAGCAACAACATCGGCGGCCTGCTTTTCCTGGTACCAACCGACGACAGCGTTGAGCATAAGAATACCGATAATAACACCGAGATCAATCCAGTCACGAAGACCAGCAGCGAGGAGAACAGCCAATTCCATAACTAAACAGAGGCATTGGGTCAGAACAGTGGTCCCGAGACGTCTTGTAGAGCGGGCTCTTACCATAGAGAATAGGACCACGGAAGTAACCAATGAATTGAACGAAGAAGTTGGTCTTCTCAGTAGTCAACTCGTTCCAGCCAGCACGCTTACGGCGAGGCTCAACCTGGCTGCTGGGAATACCGTTGAGGTCAGTCTCGAGCCAGTCCTCGGGACACACAAAGCCCTCCTCGCCATTCTCACCACCACCCTTGCCAAACTTCCACCACGGCTTCTTCTGCTGCTTCGTGCTCAGAGCACCAGCACTAGAAGTCGAGCCACGGCGGTTGTCGCGAGCGGTCGAAATGTAGCGGTTGAGGGCGCCATATTCATCAAGGCCAGCGCCTTCGTTCAAGTCGGTGGGACGAGAATGGTCACCATTCTCGACGTCGGCAGCATAGGAAATCTTCCGCTCCGCCATTGTTGCTACGGCTCACAAAGCCTCACGATCCAAAACGATGAGAGCAGAGACAACGATCAATGGCAGGAATGGCAAGAGTCGGACAATCCTATAAAGAGAGAAGAGGAAAGAGAGAGGGGAAGAAGAGCGAGAAGGGCAGGGAGAATGGGCGCTTTAATATTGAGAGGGGGAGAGTATGGATTTCACGGGACCACGAACAAACACGACCTGAAGCTCCAACGGGCGGGCAACTTTCCCTGTGCGTAAGCCCACTTTTTTTTTTCTTTTTTTCTGATTTTTCTTTTTGGTTTTATTTTTCATGTTTTTTTGGGAGCTAGACCGAAGGGGACTAGTGCGGCCGGGACTAGTTAGCCACTGATCTCAGGCTCTGTCCCTGACTGCCCGGCACACTCACACCACCGCTTAACGGCACGCATCATTACGCCTCTGTAATTGTTTTTTACTGTCTTTTCCGTGGACCACGCGAGCCCACCATGCCGGAACCAGTCTAGCTTTGGAGATTGAAAACTCTCCTCTTTCCCTTTGTTGACGGTGGCTGGCTGGCACCATGATACGGCACCTTTCGCCGGTCGCTCTTGTTGTGGTCCTGGATGGGGAAATCCCTCTTGCCTTTCTCCATCGCACTTGGCGGCCATGACCGGCAGTCCTGTGCCGAGTTCGCCCCCCTCCTTCTCCCAGACTCTCTCCAGAGTCCAGACTGAGACGACGGTGACAATTCGACGAACTTTACTGCGAGTACTGCAACCACCGGGCGCTGCCCTACGGACGAGGAGGCGAACTGAATCTCTTGCGGGCAATCCCGACGCCCCGGTCGTGGGAGAATTATCCGCCTCGTCCCGTCGCCTTTCTGGCCGCCTGAAGTATGTCATGATTGTCAATCGAACGGTCACTATCGGTAAAAATACGGGATATACGGACATCTCCACGGGGAGTCCTGGGGGAACAAGGCTGGAATCCGCGGTTATGATACGCTCATTTCATACCGCATTAAGATCCCTTTTTGCCGCGAGCGAGCGGGCCGCCCTACAATCTTCCTACTGCTGTGCGCTTTTCTATGCGCGATTTTCTAACCTGGCCTGGCTAAGGAAACGACGATAGTAGTGCACATAATAATGACTACACACTAACAACTCTTGGATGATACAATCATAGACTCTGCGACTGGCTTGATGCCGAGTGAAACTGCAGTATGCGACCAGAAACGAGGCGACGCCGACTGACTTTGGACAAGACAATGACAAGAAACGCTATCGATCTTATTGTCAATCATTATTCGGGAAGTCTGCCTCGTTCCCTTGCCGCAAACCGCCATGACATTGAGATTTGACATCTCGGTTTCCCCAAGTCATATTGACTCCATATTATCATTGTCACCGGAGCCTCCCCAGGGTCGTGGTTTTGAAGACTATGAAGTCATAGAATACGGAGTATACAGTCTAGTTGTGATTGGCAAAACAATCTTCCTCATAGAGATAGCCCAATGAAGCTCCGATCGTCAGTCTACTCCGGAGTAGGGTCGAGACCAGCGTGTCTCTCTCCAGAAACTCCGTCTTCAGGATCGTCCATGATGACTACGGTCAGGGTCGCGGCCACGAGCTCCTCAAACAGGAACGCAAGGGGTGCGTCGAGAACTTGATGAAGCCGATTGCGGTTATGCAGGGTCAAACCAAACAAATAATCAGGGTCTCAGCTGACACACATCGACATCATTATCTTCAAGTTATCCATCATATCTGAGAGCTTGGCTCAAGGTCCGAAACTGCCAGCTCGGAATGCCCAGACTATCTATCTAAACACTATGTCATGGCTATCGTCTACCTGGTCCCATTTCCTCGTGAAGCCGGTCACGATTCTAGCCTTTGCTAGCCAGGCGGTTAGCTCAGAACAACTGATTGTCTGACCCAATTCCCGGGTACGGAGTAAGCGCCGAAGAGCTATAGCTTGAGCTTCAGTATGAAACTCCTCGGTGCACACGGGGTAGAGGATAACTCGGCCTGCCGAGTCCCTGATTATTGCCGTTTTCGCAAACGTTCGACGTCCATTCCTTCCAAGGATCGCGCTTCAGTTCCACGTTCCGGCCAACTCGGATTCTTCACCTCTTGCAGACTCAAGCTTGCTAAGTTGCCTTCTTTCTGCCATCCTTCTGCATCCCTGTCAATCAGCCTCGGTTTCTCCAGCCTCTGGGAAAGTGTGACGACTATCCCCCACCCTCTAATCCAAATATAGTTTCGCTCCAGGTTCACTTGCCCGGAGGTTGGTCTCCATAGTCAAGCTCTAGATGCGTTATTTCGCCTGAGTGGCCAGCTTCATTCTTAGCTGAGCTCCTGTTCATTAGGAGTCGTATCCTAATCTGCGGTATCGCCTGGAGCAGCTACGTACGTACTTGACGACGCACTCGCATGACAGTAAACTTACTCTAGAAGCGCTCTAGACGAGCTGGGTGCTCGTTCAATCTACCGCATGGACTCTCACCGAGCAAAAGCTTTGGGAAAAGCTCACCATCTATACCGCTGACCAGCAAATAGCTTCCACCGCTTTGCATACACGAACTCGGCATATGCGTTCCAGCTTCAGATACAAGATCTGTTCTCTTGAATGCACTTGAATGTAATCAGCGTCGGTATGCATCTGTATGGACTCTGTTGACGGTGAACCCGGCTTTGAGACCAATGAGCCTACTTGATCCGAGAAACAAGTCATACGTCCTGGGTTCATGCACAGCAGGGTTAGGAGAAGCAACCCATCACGGTTAGGATATTTAGGAAGGTACGGAGTAGATGCAGCTCGATGTCGCACCGAAAGCGCGGGGAAGATATCTGACAGCCTACATCGGCCTCTACCCTCGTATTATTCCTTCCTTCCCAGACTGCGGTTGCCTACCTGGGACTGCGGGTGAGCAGGCAATCTCCAGGTTCACCGACCCGGAGACCTCAAGCTTCACCACACATAATGCTTGTCCCGGGAGTCCGCAGATGGTTGGACTATGCACTGCCAAGGTGCATCCTCCACAGTCTTATTTTTCGTCTCGTCGAGTCATCGTTCAATAATTCAACCCCAGATTTCGGTGAGGAAGCAGGTGCAGGTGACTTGACACTCCATGGTCTCTGCACAGCTTCTCTCCTTTCGACCAAGGGGATCCGTGGTAGCCACGTTGTCAGCTGCAAGGGAGCAGCATGTGGACTCTAGCAGGCTACACAATCCCAATTCGAACAGCAGAAGCGAGGTGAGAATCATGATAATTGATCAGTGAATGGATTGATCTTGCACAATGGCACACCAACCAATCTATCTCGAACAGCAACCCGACGTTATTGATCGGTGTGGAAATATGACGATACTGCGTGGGATTTCATACATGCCGTGACACAGCCGAAAACGCCTCGTCGCGAGCTTTGAAAGGAATCGCGGGAGGTCCGAGAGAAGCTCTATCCCTTTCTTGGTATGAGGATGTTTGACGCCCGTCTGGATAGCTTCCCCTCCCTCACAGGAGAGCGCTTTCCGCGGCTCACTATTTCTGAAATCCTAACCCCTCAAGCCCAGCCTCTTCTGTCATGCTACGGCTACGGTGACTTCACGGTGCTGGATCGGGCTAGTCCATCCTCTCCCGTTCTTCCCGAGAAGGAGGCAATAACCAACCAGAGCCCAGTTGTCCATGTCATACTTGCGATTGTGACTACTGCCCTCCTCGTCCCGACCTCACGAAGGATCAAGCAAAAGCAAAAAATGACGCCGCACCGCACCTCCGTGCGTATCGACCCCGGCAGAGGTTTGCGATCGAGTTTCCGGGGGATTCTCACCGGTGCGGGCAAGGACCTCTCGCAGCGAGCTTAACCCAGTAAGGCAAGAATCATAGTAGCAGCACGTCAGCCAAGCTTTTCCCGAGACAGCATGAAGGGCATCTGAGGACGAGGACTGGTGCTCACAAAGCTGAAAAGAGCTTCGTTGGCCTCCTGCTTGTGGCATCTGCTTCTCCTAGGTCAACCTGATGCAATTGAGTCCTTGAGGTCATCTCTTGTCACTTTGTCCTAACCAAATACGCAGAAATTGTCGACGACTCCGTAATTGAAGGAGCTTTTGATATGAATTTGAGGTGGAGCTGATAGGCAAGCTGCTGTCCTGAACCAAACTCCTTCTGCCGAGGCCTGAGATACACCCCACAGATAACCGTGGAACCAAATGAACTCCTAACAGTCCGCGGTTCTCATCTCCTTGCCCGAGTCGCGACGAAAATTCCATAGCAAGACTCTCGTACGGATGTCTCAAACAATGTCTGATACTTCACCGCTGCCATGGCCCATGGATCGTGATTTCGAGTCATCGACACCGCTCTGTGCAGCATCGAGGTTACCAACTATCTAGTCATAGACTAGCGACCGATCGTCGTTTCGTACAGTACTACCGGATTCAGACTCGGGGAATAAGAGGGCGATCTTTGCTCTTCTGGCGCCAGACCACGTGAGGCCACCACGAGGCACAAACTATACGTTTCATCTGCCAACGCTCAACAACACTTAGACTACAGAGTACAGACGTTGACAGTTGAAGAAGTCAATTTTACGGGTACAGAGGAGGAGTTCCGCGGCGCAATAAGATGGGTAATTATATCGCGCACGCCAAAAGTGAGGCCATCGCCTTCCTTCCCCTCTAGCCTTAGCCTTAGCGGAGCCTGTCCGGTGTCGGAGTAACTTTGATGCCGTGCCTTGTGGGTGATGCTGATTTCGCCTTCTTCTGAGTGGTTGTGTTGCCACCGTCAAAGGCCGCAAGCGTCCACCAACTCTGGGGCCAACTCAGGTACCGTCACGGTCCTGCATGATCGAATCCGTCTGATCCGTTCTCTACTTCTTCTAGAATACTTCGTGGGTCTAGCGGCATCTCTGGCATCACCGCCATCAGAAATTCGCTCACGCGTGACATTCTGGCCTTCATACTGATGATAGCCCAGATGCTACTTACTCCGTGCTATTATTGCTCAGACAATCCTGGCAGATGATCGGAAGTCGGCATGACACTCAGACCAATTGGATCGGCTCAATTGCACGCACACTACGTCATGGATTGAAAACTCAATCGGCAGCCCGAATCCATCTCCAGGCCGTGCCCGGATGGGGCAACCGGGTAAATTCACGCGTGCGTCCTCGCGTAATCTTCGCGATAACCTCTGTTTTCCGGCCCCTAATTGATTACGGAGAAACGGCCATAGAATCGCCTAAAGACCGTGGGAGACAGGCCTGTGGTGAGTGCGAATTACACTTGGCTTCCGCAACAAAAGAAGCGAAGTACTCAACTCGGTTTAGCGGCCCATTCCGTATCAGCCTTTACTCTATGCGGCAGGTTACGGCAGCACGAACATGAATCCGTCTCTCTCGGAGTCTCTCCATAGTCGATACTCCATGGGGTTGATTCGCACCCGGGATTCGTTCCCCTGATTGATAGGCAAGGCCCTGATATCAGTATGGGGTCTTGGTATTAATAGAAGATGGAATAACCTGCTGAGCGTCGAATTGCGATCGCTAACGAGCTCCAGAGAAGTGCTCTAAAGATGGACTATTGAGTCCGGTGCGGCCTTGGCTTCTGTACCTACAGTAGTGTACGGTCCGGCGTACCACACTTACGCCATCCAAAGGTACGCCCACTCACCGGCCCTGTTATTGCAAGCACACGCTATCCCCAAAACGCGCTAGGGAATTAAGTAAGAGGAACACCAAATTAATCAAGATAATGGATGCCGCACCTGCAGCTGTGAGTCGCTAGCAGGCTCCCCCACTCCTCCGGAGACGATCGCCCGTGCCAAGCTGTCGCATCGATGATCTTGGTGAGGGATTTTCTGCGTGCCCAGCCTTATTATTCTACTCAGGACGAAGGATGGAATAACCCGAGGCTGTTCATGATTCAGCGCACTAGGTACGGTGTTGGCGAGAGATACATCGTGGCTATGGCTTCATCGCCATGCAAGATCACTTTCTGCCTATCGACAGCAGGATGCGACGCTTAACGAGTACGCAATTGCCTTCTAAAAATGAAGCTTGCCAAGCGCACCGCGCAGGAGGTTACGTGCTGTCGGTAGACAACTCCAATCGATGGAGGCGCAAGCTGCCGAGACTATAGAACCCTTTTCCCCCATGATTCGTGATATCGTGTCGAAGGATTGGATGGCTTCAAGAATCACCCCACGACGGCGGCAGTGACCTACAGCCTATGGTACGGTTATGGCTATGGCGGACACGGTCCGGTCCAAGGCTCCAAGCCCGATTGCTAACTAAAGGAGTTAAAGTTGAGGCAGCTAGAAGACGGGACGGGACAAGAAACAGCTCATCATAACCCATGGTCTTATGCTTGAGTCTTTTGACGTTGGAGGTTGACCATTGGCACCTTCGCGATGTTCTCGAGCACGAGCTGGTCAGGCTGAGGCATCGTTCTCGTATCCGCTCGGCAACCCCAGGCAAGACTGACTCAAGTCACTCAGTAATAAGTCCCTGGTTAGGACTCGAGGGAACAGTAGACTACAAAGCGAGGTTGATGATCACCGGCTAGGCACAAGGGTCTATACGCCGTGGCGAATATCTCTGTGCGTCTTTTTGGATCTCTGCTCCTCATGAGCGGGAATAGATATATGAGCTTGAAGACTACGTACGAACTGCGACTGACTCGGACTCGGACTCGGACGAACCGGAGACTGTTATCAACCGAGGCTCGCGCTCTACTCCGTACGTATCTAGACTAGGTGGCATCAAAGAGTCAAAGGTCAAAGACAAAGACTCAAAATCGCTCACCCGCAAAACGCCCAAGGCTAAGATGCCGTGTTATCCTGGAGTACTCCACGGTCAGTCGAGCCCTTTCTCAGAGGAGCTAGATCGCTCCGCATTCCATATGCACGCAAGACGCACTACAAAGTACTACGTGTCTTCGAGAGCTCCAGTTCACCGACGAGTGGCTCGGACACAGATGATCAAATCTCGGCTTCTAGTCGGCGTGCCAGCACGTACTCGTCAGTCTACTCGGGAATCGGCACGGTTCAACGCTGCCGTCGGAGCCATATCTTTTCTAACCACGGAATTGATACGAGCGATGGCGGCTGAGTTCCGCGGTTGACCAGACTCTTTCGCTCGAACGCACTCTCAAAGACTCTTTCCACGAGCCAGAGTTGGAGATTCTCTGGGTGCACGATAAGATTTTCTGGAAGATTGTCCCTGTTCCAACCCTGACTTGAGTGACTGCTCTGTGCGGTAATCGACTCCGACCGCTTCTTCCTCCCGCCGGATTTGGTTCGCGTTGACTTCAAGACTGCGACGGTGACGAGTACTTTTGATGTTTTGGGTTTACCACGTTCCTCTATTCTACTCCGGATACAACCGATCCAACCAAACAGCGACCACTTAACATCGGCAGCGTCATCACCGACCGTCCATCTCAAATATCCAGCAAATTAACCCGACGAGACGTTACACAATCAACGCCAAGTGATCATCTACAGGGATGTCGGTCTTGCCAGGCCGGCGGAATCGCCCCCCGCGTCCTCGATTCTCATCAAATTCTAAAACTCCGAACCTCAGCCGGAGTTATACATCTGCCATGTTATGCGCAGCCGGTATACCCGTGTTGCCCTGCAATGGTAGCGGACAGCAGTACTTTGCAGTAGTACTTGTTGGAGTACCTGAGACGAAGCTGGGACTTGGGAGTTTGGACCCTGGCTATTGACTTCGTCAAAGAACACAGTGTAATAGGCAACGGCCAGCCAAGCCTGCATTCCTCTCCATTCAGCAAGCGATTCGTTATCGCCGGCGCAGCAACATAGGGTATCCCGTGCCTCTTGCCAAGCTTAAGAAAACAGGCTGAACATGCAGTTGACTTTGTCTCCTATCGGGGACGCTCTGCCTACAATGTGACGCCGGAATAGTGATAGTCATACCCTCAGGGTTACAGTGCCAGTGACGTATACGGGGTTGAGCACGGGTCGCAGTGCATGACTCGACTACCCCGTACGTCTCAAACTCACAACAAGTGATTCAGTTGCCGTTCTGCCCTGCAGGTCGGACTTGGCCCGGCGATCTGTATTATCAAATCATCATCACAGAGCAGGCTGAAACCAACCCGACTCAATGCCCAAGCAAGGCGAAGCGCCAGAGCGAAAGACAATGAATCGGCATCGTCGATCATGTCTCGGGATCGTATCGATGAATCAATCAGGAAGGCCAAGATGCGGGAGAGCTCTGCGGCAGCGCACGAGACCCCATTGTCCAATGTCCTGGGTCTTGGCCTGCGCATTGCCGACTGATAAGACAAGAAAAGCAAGTCAGCCTGCAGGCTGCAGGTGAGCGTCACCGAAGTGAAGTCCGAAAGTTCGTCCTATTGCCGCCAAGCAATTGCGATGGACAGGGTGCGCTTGGCATCCCTTGTATGACTCTGCATGAGGATCTGTAGAAGTGTGCTTTACTAGAGTACGGAGTATACTGTACAGTGTATCGTGGCCGTAGCACGGCACCGCCTGTGTCCAGGCTGCTCTGTATACATACACAGGAGATACACCACCGCGTCCGATCCAATGGCACTCCCCTGATCAACACTCTCATCGTCAGACACAGAAACTCAATTATTGCTACAACCCGCCAAGCCCCCTGCCATGCATTCCTCTCGGTACAATGGCTTTGAGGCATTCGGTGAGAGTGAGACCCTGAGAGTACGGAGTAAGATGAGAATGAGGTTTGTTTTTCCCCATCTCCATTATTGATTGACCTCTTGGCTTGGAGACTGGAATGTCAACAGTGGACACGGGATGGGCTTCGAAACTGCGATGCCTACCAGCTTCTAAAAACGATTCTTTCAATTGCATTGCACTGCCTCGATTCATTGCTATCTTGATGTCTTGTCTGAAGATCCCAACGATCTGGAGCACCCCAGACCCTCATACGGAGTGTCGATAAACAAACAAAGCGCTACCTAACAAAGGCAGCACCATTTCCGGGGGATCGACATCGACATGGACAGTGTCGGGATTGGCATTGGCATTGGCAGGGCATTCCTTATTCTTTATTTCTTCCAAATACTGCGCTTGGCATAATTGCTCTTTTCGGGCTGGAGCTATGCAAGGCGCTCCCCTGCATGTTTTGGTTCTGGTCTTGTTTTGTTTTGCGATGCGATGGGATTGTCGTGGCTGTGTCTGTATCTTATCTATCTGCTGTAAAGTCGAGTTAGTTACATAACGGCGTGTGCTAATGCGTTGATAGGCATGGGGTTGATCTTTATGGGCCCTGAAAAATCGGGGTATGTGCAGCATGTACTCTGTACTCACGGGGTTAAGAGCGAAGATACTCCGAGCGAGGACGAGTTCAGTCCTGTTTGCTGCTGGAATGGGAGTTGTGATCGGGGAGGGTCTGCTGTTATACAAGTAAGCAGACAGGGTAGGTAGCGTGAGTAGGGCATAGGACGGCTCTGTATCGAATACGAATATATATCATTGTTAGCTTTGTGGTGAAAGAGGTTCGAAATATATGTTATCCTATGTAGTTCGACTCTATATTTTCGTCTGACTTCGATGCTTAGTGCTTAGAAGCAGACATTTCAACCTATACTATGATCAGATGTCGTGGAATCAGAGAACGAAAGAACCCTGCATGTGGTGATTTACGACCAATACAGCAATCCTATACCGTGCTGAGAAAACTATACCCTCCCTAAACAAATGAAGGCGTCCTGAATAAAGCGTTGGGTTTTTATATATTTCTTGCGTACACACATGCAGCCTGGAAACCATTAATGAACATGACGCCAGCGTTTAACTATGCCTCGAACTGAATCATATAAACAACTAGTCCTTTCCAGCCTCATACATTCTCAGTTTCACGCCCATCCCCGGTGTGCCCACAATTTCCGACTTGTGAAACTGCTTCTCCCACTCCCCAACATACTCGATCCTCTCATACTTCTGCAGAATCCTAACAATCGTATACCCCATCTCCGCCAGCGCAAAGTTCTGCCCAATACAGATCCGTGGTCCGCCATTGAACGGTATGTAGTGCCACGGCTTAGGGGACCATACCTCCCACCGCTCCGGTGAGAAGATAGCCGGGTCTGCGAACTTATCAGACACCGGTGGGTACAGGTCTGCGCGGCGCTGCATGGCGTATGTTGAGTATGCCACTGCGTCGCCTTTCAGGATTGTTATCGAGAGGTCACCGTTTTCTCCGCCGCCGGTAGGCAAGGATGTGTCCGTCAGGGCGAAGCGGATGTTATAGGGCACGGCTGGGTAGAGGCGGAGGATTTCGTTGATTGTGTGTCGGAGGTATGACATGTTTTTGAGGTCTTCGTATGTCGGTGCTCGTATAGAGCCTACCTTGTCAAGGATCTCGCTGCGGAGTTTGGAGTAGACTGCAGGGTAGTGGGAAAGCTCATAGAAGGCCCAGGAGAGTGTTGCGGCTGTAGTGTCTCGGCCGGCGAGAAGGACAGATACGACTTGGTCACGGATGGTTTTAGGGTTCCGAGTGTAGTTGGCGAGGACGTGAAGGAAGGTGAAAGACTTCTCCGAGCCATTACGGCTCGCTTGGAGGCTTAGTGTGTCATGGACGAATGGCCAGACAAAGTCGTTGATAACCTTCAGGCCCTCGTTATACTTGCCGCGCGGGTACAGGTGCTGGGCCGGGCTACGTCTGTCAGTTGGCCCCGTTGTTGAAATACGATCACGTACCCGATCATGGTCAGCATCGTCTGGATGCGCTGGACATCTGCAAAGGCCAAGGCAAAGTCGGCCTGCGGATTTACCAGGCTATTGATGCCTTTGCCGAGCAGGAACTCAGTGATAGCGTCAAGGGTCATCCGGTAGAACAGGTCCATGACATCCGTCGGTTCGCCAGAAGGACTGTATAAACGCAGCATGGTTTGCACTTTGCGCTCAAAGATATCTAGG
The DNA here is from genome assembly GCF_047715735.1 of Aspergillus multicolor. Taxonomy (NCBI): domain Eukaryota; kingdom Fungi; phylum Ascomycota; class Eurotiomycetes; order Eurotiales; family Aspergillaceae; genus Aspergillus; species Aspergillus multicolor. The sequence continues at coordinate 70,934 of NW_027395958.1, forward strand.
TCGCTGATTCGATCTTTGACGAACATCGGACGAATGAGGTTGCGGCTGCCCTGCCATTCTTTCCCATCAGTAGTAAAGATACTATCCCCCAGAAACGGAATCCACAGCTTATGAAAGAGCTCGCCCTTGCCAAAGTCTGCAAACTTTCCTGTCAAGACAGCTTTGAGATGCTCAGGCTCACGAGTCTGAATCACGCGGAATGAACCAAAGATGTTGCTCTCCACACAGTTCGGCGACGACGGGTGGCCATGCTCAAAGCTATTTTTGAAGAACTGGTATAGACGATGCTCGTTCTGCGCCTTGATGACAGCAAAAAAGAAGCGGGTTGCTTGACACCTTAGCCGTAGCACATCAGGACGGTCTACCGATCTAAGTACCTGAAATGATGTCCCTCGGAATCATGGGCGCAAAACCACCGCCTTTCCGGTACACTCGCTGGTCATGGATAAAGAGCCTAATCGGCCTAGTGAGTATATAGATTAGAATAAGCCCACCGAAAGCGAGCAGTGGGCTCAAAGAGATGAAAAGATATGTTTTGAGATTCATCTTGAGTGGCTTCGTTCGTTTGTCATCTTCCATCTGGTAGACTGCAGCATTCCAAGGTTATATCCTGACCAAGTTGCTGGAAGTATAACACTCGACTCGCTATACCTGAGTCAGTGTGCATGGCTGACCTGGTTGGTCAATAGCACCAGTATTGCTTGGGTTGCGGAGAACCCTGCAAGCCGCCATGATCCTCGGCTAGCTCACGCTCTAACAATCCAGCTTGACATGAACCCGTGCTATTCGTTCGGTGATGCTTCACCCGCCCAGTTCAAGGAGTTTCAGCGATTAAAATGTGATTTTATAACCAACAGAGCATGGGACAAGCATGCCAGGCTGCCGCTTCTCGATAGCAAATTGGGCCCTCCATCCGGTGCAGTGGCCTGGCAGAAGCACCGCCGGATCCAATCTCAGCAAGTCTTTGATGCTTCTATCAATCATGGTTGCATCGCTTGTGGCCAGATGGAAGCCTCCAATCACGGCATGCAGAGGAATGGAACCCCCCGCAAGTTCCAGCGCATGTTGAGTGCAGTTGACCACCCCAGCATGGCTGCAGCCAGTCAGCATGACTATTCCTTTGTCTGGTATCATTAGCGTTGCATGTGAAGGTGTATAGAGTATGGCGAACCTTTGACATAACACATGATAAATCGCTCATCAGCAATGGCCTCGTCAGATGTCCATTCATTGTCCTTTTTGTCAAATCTCATTCCATGTTTCAAGCCCGTTTCGTAGGACGTCCGCCTTGGAATCTCCCCAGAAATAAGGAAAAAGCCTTCCAGCACGGTATGTGCACTGTCATGTTTCTGGACAGTCGCGCCAGCAGCTTCAAGCTCTTCAAACGATGGATCCGCCTCCATAGAGATGATATTCTCGCCGATAGCGAATCCTCGATAATCTGGACGATTTGGATGAAGGTCGGCTATCAAACTCTCAGTAAGCCCGCTGGCTTTTCTTGCCGCAGTGATCATTCGAATCGCTCGAAGAAGGCCGCCTAAGTCTATTTAGCCCATATCCTACATCTGCGTAGAGGACTGACCTGAATGGTCTCGATGCCAATGGGAGAGTTGGACCAGCTCAACAGAAGAAAGGTCAGGCCTCATCCGTCGAACGTTTCTTTCCCAGGCGTCTTCTTCCGGCCCTGCATCGAAAAGAATGGAATGCTTCTGATTGCCTTTGGTAGCAGTCTGCGAAGTCAACAGGTGCCATTGTTGTACCCACAAACTGGAATGGTCCTACCAAGATGACCGATAAGCCATGCGCCGAGCAACATATATCCTCCATTTGGAGCTCCCTATGTGCGTCTCCCCTGTCAGTTAGGTGATGGGGCGAGTTCATGGCTAGATAGCCCATTAAGCCAGACACCTGGACAGTGTCGGGCGCGATGGTTGACATGGGATCCAGGTCATTGTCGATGATAACATGTGCCTCGAGGGAGTCAACTTCAACGAGGTCTAGCGGAGGCATCTTGACGGTCGAAAGAGGTCGCATTGGGGAGAGTCCTGGAGATGAGAAAGTGAGTCGGGAGAAAGGAGTGGGGGATAAGAAAGAGTGACCTCACATCATCGTGAAATCAGCGGGATCAATGTCAAACATTGCTCAGACTAAATGGTCCTTTGCATATTCTCTTTCTTGATAAAACAACTCGTAAAATTAATGCACTTGTAAAGATTGTTTGGCATTTCAGAACTGTAGACGTCTTCAATGTGCGGGGATATATAACCTGTCGATCCTCCACAAAGACGACCTCCCAATTTCTTCTTTTGCTTCAACATTTTTGCACTTGCTGTTTTACTCATCTACTAAACTAGCAATATGCGACTCCTAATATCTCTACTAATATTCCTCATCCCCTTTACCACCGCTAAATTCAGCCCGATGTGCATCAAAGTCGTCACAGCGCTCACGGCAAGGCCCAACGATCTGTTCGACAAATTCCAGCGCGAAGTCTGCGATCAAGGATGCCAGCCAACAGTGCCTCATTGGGACCTTTGGACTCGCAACAACACCTTCGTCCCTGCCGTTCGCAGCGTGATGCAGACCCTGAATGCCCCGAAGCAGGAGGAAGCCATGCTGAAACTCGGCGACGAGGCAGCCGATATCATCAAGCGGCAGTGCGGACCGAAACTCGAGGGACGCGACATCTGCGCCGACGCTCACATCCTGGCGGCGTTTGGGAACTGTTTCAAGAAGAACTTTGTCAAGACTGCTATCGTCAACCTCCCGAAGCTGCTCCCTATGGCCTCGGAGCCGGTATGTCGCAGGCAGCTCGAGTACCTGGAATCGGACGAACTCTGGGAGGAGATCATTCCGAACAACATGAGGGAGTACGCCAAAGTGTGCAAGCAGATGGTCTACCAGCCGCTGATGGACGAGATGTATACCTTTTGATAGAACAGTCTATGTAATCGTGATGCTGTTATCTCCGTTTCGGGGAATCGGCGTCAATTTCCCGGCCTCACCTCTTCATCATCATTACCTCCGTGCTATCTCCTTCCCTTAATATTCTCATAAAATCCTCGACCTGACTCTATGGGTATAGCCATGATACACCGTCTGCAATCTTGATCTCTCATGGCGTCCGCCGCTCTTTACAGGGCTCTGTGCCTAAGCTCCTCGGCCTCGCTCCCGCTCACGAGACTCGCTCTCGTATTCCCGCGTCATCTCCGCTCTCTGCCCCATCGTCATCCTCACCTGGCACAGTCGCCCCCCCTGCGTCGAGATATACACTCCAGCGGTTTTCAGCCATTTGTACCGATCTCACCAAGCTCCCTAGGAAAACCCGTCCCCGCAAAGACCTACCGCCGAACCCGAAAATGGCTGCGCCGCATCTTTTACCTATCGCTCGCGACTGGCATCGTCTATGTCCTAGATAACCAATTCTACGCTTCCTCCATCACCCGAACTGCCCGTACCTTCTCGCTTGGATTGCTCGTTGCATTGGACTACAAGATCAACTTCCGTCCTAATCCTCCTCTCGCCAAATCTCTCGCAGACGTCCATGGCCGAAATGCAGAGCGACTGTCAGACCTCCTACGGCATAATGGTGGACTTTACTTGAAAATCGGTCAAGCGATCGCAATGCAGTCAGCTATATTACCCCCGGAGTTCCAAAAAATGTTTGCGCGAATGTTCGACGATGCGCCGCAGAATAGCTGGAAGGACGTAGAGAAGGTCATTCGGGAGGACTTTGGCAAGTCTGCAGAAGAGGTCTTCGGCGTCTCTTTCAGCGGCGATCCTACAAAGGGCGTCATGGAACGTGTGGCTAGAGCAAGTGCTAGTGTAGCCCAAGTTCATTGGGCTCGATTGGCCGATGGGCGAGAGGTTGCTATCAAGATTCAGAAGCGAGAAATTGCGCAGCAAATACAGTGGGACTTATGGGCCTTTAAGTGAGTTTCTGACATCGCCTTCTTGGTTTGATGCTAACTTCCCAAAGAGTGGTGACCTGGATCTACAGCCGCGTTTTCGACCTTCCGTTCTACAGCCTTGTCCCCTACGTCAGCGAGCGCCTCTTCCTCGAGACGGATTTTGAAAACGAAGCCAATAACTCCGAAATGATGGCCAAATTTGTCGCGGGAGAGTCTCGCCTGCGTGACCGCGTATACGTTCCGAAAGTATATCGTGAGCTGAGCTCCAAGCGCATCATGACAGCCGAATGGATCGAGGGTGTACGGCTTTGGGACAAGGATGCTATAACCCGTACGTGGCGCGGAGGCTGGCGTGAAGGCAGTCCTGGCTGTGGTGGAACTCCGCTGGACTCTCCACGGGTCAAGAGTTCACCAGTGACAGCGCGAGGCAAGCCGGAGCGTAACGACTGGCGCGGGAGGAACGGCCGCGGTGGCCTCGGCCTATCGCTGAAGGAGGTGATGACAACAATGGTCGACCTCTTCTCAGCGCAAATGTTTCTCTGGGGCCTAGTCCATTGCGACCCCCATCCAGGAAACATCTTCATCCGCCGCAAGCCCAATGGCCACTCCGAACTCGTCCTGATCGACCACGGCCTCTACATCCACATGGAGCCTGAGTTCCGACATCAATACGCTCGCTTCTGGAAGGCCCTTCTCACTTTCGACAACGCCACAATCAGCGACATCGTCAAGGGCTGGGGCGTCAATAATCCCGACATCTTCGCTTCGGCAACTCTCATGAAACCCTACCGCGGCGGCAACCTCTCGACACAGCAAGGCATCGAACGCCTCAGCAAAGCCGAGCGCGCCCAGCGCAACTACGAAATGCAACAAGCCAGCCGCAAAGCCGTCCGCGAGATCCTGGGCGACGAGACTAAATGGCCCCAGCAGCTCATCTTCATCGGTCGGAACCTGCGCATCGTCCAGGGGAACAACCAGTTCCTTGGCTCGCCGGTGAACCGGATCAAGATTACGGGACTGTGGGCGTCGCGGGCGCTCGTTGAATCCCCGGACCTCCCGCTCACCGAGAAGATCAGGAACTACGGTCGCCATTTGCTTTTCCGCGCTGTCCTCTTCTCGAGTGACCTGTTCTTCTACTTTACCAAGGTGCGCCAGTTCTTGCATCTGGGTGGTGGCATGGAGGATGATCTTGAGGCCCAGATGGCGTCTGTGGCTAAAGATATGGGTGTGGAATTGAACCATAGTGTTTTTGAGGGATGATTTATTCATGCATATGTCTAAACGCTGTTTCCGTTATAGACTATGTACATTATTTATGATTTCATATGAAGAGACATACTCCAGTCATTTGCTGCCTGTACCTGGATAGCAGTTCACGACGGGGAGTCAAAAGCGTGATATATTATAATACTATCCACTAGTAATATGAGAACTCCAAAGCTCCAACGAACGAAGAAGGAATATGAGTAAGTGTACAAACTCGCTTGCATGCTAGCGATTGTAGACCAAAAGACAAATATATGTGTGAGCAAAGAATACAAAACCCGCAGGGTCACCGTTAAAATGGGCTGGGTATCACTATAGTACGTAGCGCGTATCGCATATCAAATATGGTATCGATCAGAGAATTAATCTGCTCACTGATCCCACTCCGAGAAACCGAGGGGTCGCCACTCCTGACCCGGATACGCCGTGCTGGACATCATAATTTCCTCGCTGGAGTTATCGTCCGTTCGCACGGGGAGCTCGACCGGCGCGTCGAATGCGTTTACTGTGCGTGCGCCGCTGCGGTGCGGGTGGTTTCGATCGGGTAAGGTAGTATTCGGCCGGGCTGGTGGTTGAATCGCCTCGGATATCGCTGGAGGATGGGTATCGTGGTAGTCCTGCTTCTCGTCTTGCGGTTGGTACTGGGTCGGGCCGTGCTCTTCTTCGTCTTCTTCGTAGGTGGGTAATCGGGTGCCGGTACTATTACTAGTGCTGGTGCCGTTGAGGACGCCTTCCGTTTCATGGCGCCAGGAGGCCGACGTATTTCTCACCGCGGGCTCGTCGTCATCCTCGTCATCGCCGGGGATGGTGATTTTCCAGGGTAGTTCTTGGTCGCCAACGCGACTCGTGCGGATGTTCGATGTCCGGAAGGCGCCGAGATTGATGGCGGGATCGGTGGGATCGTGTTTGGGCAGATTGCGTTCTTCCGGGCGTGGCGCGAAGGCTTTCGGGCTTCGGGAACGGAGATGGAGTTCTTGGGCGTAGCTGCGGTCGTCGGATCGACCGCGAGACGGCGGCGTTTGAGGGACTGGCGATGGGAGAGGCGAACTGAGTCGTGGGGATGAAACGTGGGGTGGGCGATGTGGAGTGATAGGCGGATGATAGCCCGGGAAATGGGGCGAGAGCCGCCCGTGATCGATGGGGGTAGGGTCGCTTGTCCTCATATGGTCTGAACTTGTAGCACCGCGGAGGTGTTGGTGAGGGCTTGGAACAGTAAAGGAGTCTGGCGATTCATGCGCAAAGTATCCTTCGACAGGTGCTCGCCGGTTGTTGAGGGTGTTACGACCGTCTGGAAGAGACACTGGCCGGTCATGATTATCGACAGAGGATATGGACGAACTGGCGATTCTGGAGTCTGGTCGCGAGGTGACTGGTGCGAGCCAGTGCCTCGTACTGGCTTCGGAGGAAGATTCGATAATCGGTTCCGGAGGCGCCGACTTTCGATGCTGGGTGCGGCTGAAAAGACCCTGGGATGACATTCAGTGGTCAGCTTATAGGATAGAAAGAACAGACGATCTTACGCTCAATCGATTGAAAGGCTTCTTCAACGGCTGTCCAGACTTGAGATCGGATTGATTCGCGCCCATTGATATACGGCGAAACCGACCGACGCTCTTCAGCTTTTCCATGGGGGAGGACGAGATTCTGTGGGATCATGGATGCGGGGTCCCGCGACGAGGATGCCTGTTCTGGTCGGCGCAACCAGTCATACTTAGGGAGAAGAAGACCAGCAGTCTGAATGTCAGAGGCGGATAACCGCTAAGACGGGCCGGTATAGTTTGAATAACCTCACTTGGAGACGGAGCGTTCGAAAAGGTTATTTTCCCCTTGACTCGAGGCCTTGCTGTCACTACGGTGCGGAGTTGTGCCGCCAAGGTGACGCGGCTGGGAGTCACCCACGTCAAGAGTACAGAAAAGGCTGAAAGCTGAGAGGAACGATGCCTGCGCTGGGCTGCGGAGAAAATCAATTGCTAGTCGGGATATTCGACATAAAGGGACAAACCCGGTGGGCTCACCAAGCTTCGGAGCGAGTGGCGGCCATGGTCTAGATTAGTGTCATGCACGCTCAAGGATAGTGGACGAGACTGAGGGCAGCCGGCGCTTCGCAGGAAGAATAGGATTGCGGCTTTGTTCGTGTTTTTGGATTCCGAAATGCCGTGAAGAATCGCAGGCTGAAAATCGAGGACTTGGCCGTGCCTCACGAGGTACAAAGGCTGCAGGCATGAGATCTTCGCTCTCGCTTTGCGGCGTTGCGCTGCTCCTCCAAGGCCGGCGAGCGGCTTAGCGCCCAAGTGATCAACACCCTGGTCGTCATTCCTACTGGCCCAGCGAGGATAATAGTCTCGTTGCGGCTCCCTTGTCTCTCAATAGGACAGGGATCGCATTCGCTGGAGCCTGGCGGGTGCTGCTGACCAGCGCTTTGTCTGTCGAGTTTGCCCACCGGAGTAGCAGCGAGCGCAGAAGGTTGAACAAAGAGAATATTCCCCACCTCTTGTTGGGTCTGCAGCGTCATCTGTGTCTGCCGTCCGTAGAATGTCTACTCCGATCTGCAGGATCCTGGGGGTCTTCTAGTCTAGGCCAGACTCAGCATCAGGCTGAAGGTCTGATAGTCGTACGGGTTTGTGATATCCACGCATCGCTTGGAACCCCTACATCATAATCACCAGGATATTAGAGGCGACATAAGCGAAGAAAAGAATGAAGAAAGAAGGGAACAGAACAAAGGGGCATATGGGACGGGAGAGCGCGGATACACAGACTGTTTCGCAAACATTATCTCGTGTCACATTCTGAACTGCACCTCAAGATGTTATCAATTATAACAGGCGTGGTATCAATGGAGTAAAGACATGAAGCAGAAGGTAGAATGGGGATAAACATGTACAGACTTAAACTTCCACACTTCCCTAAGGGACAAAAGGATGAAAAGGAAGGCTGGTTAAGAGCCTGAGTAACAATAACAAAAAAGATGAAACAGCGGTGGTATAAGCGCACTCTAGAACGAAATCAAGGCTCTACCTTTTCGGACCCTCCAGAGCCCTTCAGTTTGCTCCGGCCTTTGGAGAAAAGGCCCTTGGCAGCTTTGCCTGCTTGACCACCTAATACTCCTGCGGTGTGCAAGAAATCCTTTCCTGACGGTTGTCTTATGGATCCGAGTGGCGCGGATGGCCGCCTGATATGGCCTGACGTCGAGTGAGATCCATCCTGGAGCGAAGATGCAAGGTTCCCTAGAGAGGCAAGTTTGGGGAACTTTGTGCGCGGCACACTGTTCTTGAACTCCTCCGACAGAGGTTTGTTATTGCGGTTGATGACATCGTTATGCTCTGGATGTGCGTGGAAAGTAACCTGAAGCCAGTTGCCTAGGCCTGTGTCAATGGCTGCAAATTGGTCTCGGGTCCGATCAAAAGACTGAATCCGTTCATATGGTGACTGCATGTTGAGAATGTCCTTGAATCCAAGCAGGCCCGTCTCGACATGGGCAGGCGGTAGTTGTGCTGGTGGTTCCAGAGATTGCCGCACAGGACTGAATGATTCTCCCTCTTCGGCCCGAGCGAGTGTCTCTGTAGTTTGAGAGTGGGAAGACTCATGACCATGGCCACTTGATGGAATGCTCATAGTGTCCATAGCCATAGGTGGCACGACTGTAAGCTTAGGCTTTTCAGGAGTAGGCGGCTCTTGCTTTTCTTCCAAAGGCTCAGCTGTTTCTGATGGCTGTTCCGTAGGCGTTACGAGGGCCTCCGGGAGGACACTATCTTGGGAAAGGGGGAACTGTCCGGGCATAGGCGGCGGTCGAGCGGGTAGCGCTTGTGTGACGGCGGTAGCATCCTCGTCATCAGACGATTCTTCCCAGGAAAACCGTTTCTTGAGTTTAGGCTGGGGCGTGGTTGAAGACGGTTGCGCGGTCGAAGGAGTCTGCAAAATAGTATCAAAAGTCGGACCAGACCGATTAGACTCTTGAGGCACTGCGGGTTGCGCAGCGGGCCTGTACGCGTCATATTCTCTGGGAAATAGACTATCCTGCCTGTTTGTGTGAGGGGGAGTATCATTGTCCTGTTGGTCGGAAGGCGAATTCTCTCGGCTCAAAGAACGGATGATCTCCTTTCGCAATCGGTCATTCTCCGTATCCTCAGGGGAATTCTCCGTGCTCATTGATGGTATAATTACAGGAATGTTCTCAGTTGATACAACCGGACCAGAAGTCACATTAGTCTGAACGTTGAGAGGAGCGGGCAAATCATCTCTCGGCGTTTCTCGGGAGGGTTGAGGAATGTCCGGGCTAAAAACATGCGGCTCGGACTGCGCAACCAAAGGAGATTCTGCTGGCGTTTGAGGGGATATCTGAGCCAGCTCAGACGACGCGCTGGCATCAGGCCCGGCAATGACTGGCCTGCGAGAAGGACTGTTGTCGGGGCTGGGGATGCTCAGGTCCCGGCGGTGTCCCGGCTTGAAGACAATGTTACCTTCGGTTGGTGTTTTTGTGTTTTCATTTGGCTCTTCGTGAATGGTTGGAGTCTTGTCATCGGTGGTGCCGCGCCGAGGGATGATAGGGCTGATGCCCGTGGTGCTATCGCTATTCGAGCGAGCTACACTGTCAGCAATCGTGCTTGGGGTCTCAGGAACATCGAAGGCTTGATTAACTGCGGAGCGGAAACCAAGAGAAGGATTATGTTGCAGCTGGTGTTGTTGGCCGGCTGGATCCTGACTGCTTTGAGGAGTTGAGTCCGAATCGCCAAAGAAACTCGAATCAAACGCGGACAAGCGCTTTACCTCCGGCAACGCAATGGTTGGTGGCTCAATAGATCCCACCGGAGGAATGTTTGAGTGCTCGGCATTGGCCGCTTCTGCTTTGTGCATAGTTCTCGAACCTTGTCCTGGTAAAAGGACGGCGTTCTCGGAATATTCGGGAGCGGTAATGACAGGCGGCGAGGCCACAGGAGTGCGTTCGTCTGCTGATGTTGCAGCCGGGGATGGCTGGCGAGCCTGCTGTTCCTCCCGCATTCGCTTATAGATGTCGGCCGGACGGATTATGGGTGTCGTGGGACTACCCGAGGCGGCCGGGCTCTCCGTTGGCATTGTCTGAGCACGCTCCATCGAGCGCGAACGGTCCATACTGGGCAGTGGAGGATGCGATGTCCCCTTTGAGAGGGTGCCTGAAATATCTGGAGTACTTCGGTTCGCAGCAGTGGGCTGGGTCTGCGGTTCCGGCGGCTGGTCATCGTACTCGTACTCCCCATATTCATCTTCACCCCAGTCGTCACCATCATAAGAGTACTTCTTTGCTTCGACCCAGCGTTTCGTCTTTGCTCGGTTCACATTCGGTTTGAAAGATACAGGTGTTTCGCCGCGGGGATATACCGGGGTGGAGTGCGATGTGTTGAGAGGACTACCATAGAAAACATATTAGCGACAATCATGCAATGTAGCCCGGCTGAGCGGCCCAACTTACGGGCGTTGAAATGGACCGGACATAGCTGCAGCGAGTTGCCCCAAAGCTCATTAACAATTGCAAATGTATTAGTGTAGGGTCGCGACCAGCATAGGCAGGCGCTGGGAGTATAATCTTGACCCCTGGTCGTGTGCTGTGTCACAGAATGAGTACTGGGATTCAGAAGGCAGCAAGTTTCGAATCGGGCGACTATGACGTGCGGGATGCGGATGGAATGAGGGTCAAAGTGGCCGATGCGTAGTTTCGGGGTATAATTAGAAAGGAGCAGGAGATTATGAGTGAGTGAAGTTGCTGTATAAAAGAAAGACTTGGAGGAAGAGCAAAGGAATGGTATGCTGAGCTGACGTAGAGTAACCCCCCCTGAGGCTAAAGGCGAGCGTTGAATGGCTACTGCCTGAACGCCTGGGGGGGGAGGCCGGCAATTGGCCCTCGGGTGGCTGGTGACGAGCTCGGGCAGTGGCTGTACTTTCACGTGGTAGAGATGTGGTCACGTGCCTACTGCTGTCCGATCGGGGAAGGACGCCTGCGGCGAGGCGACGGGCCAAGTAGACCGGATCATCGTCGCTGATGCTCACACAACGTCGCCCGGATTATTTACTATGGAGATTATGCTCGCTTCTTAAACATTATTGCCTCCATCAGCGCTCATTCCTTCGTTAGACTAACTTGAAGCCGCCGATACACCATAGACCTTAGACGTCTCCTATTGTTCTGCTTATCGATTAGGTCACCCTTTTCCGGAGCCCCCAGTCGCATTTCCCCGGCGCTCGACAATTGCGGTCCGATTTTTGTTACTGGATCAAACGGACGCTTATTATTTCAGTTGTACCTCTCGCTAGCTGCGATATGGCCGGACCCTCGATACAGGATCGCACGGGCGAATTCCAGGCTATCCTCGGCCAAGCCCAGAAACGCGCGGCATCATCGAAGCTTGGGTCTCAGCGGCAAGCGTTATTATCAGACCCGCAGCGGCAACAGGCGAATGGTTCTACGGATGGAACTGGCAAGAGGAGATCGGAGTTCGCTCGACGAGCAGCGGAGATTGGAAGGGGAATCACGGCGACGACGGCGAAGCTGCGGAGATTGGCAGAGCGTGGGTGCTCGATACAAAGCAGTCTTTTACACGCATGCTAACTTGCGCTAGTTGCGAAACGAAAGACTCTCTTCGATGACAGACCGGTCGAGATCTCCGAATTGACCTATGTCATCAAGCAGGACCTTGCGTCGCTCAACCAGCAAATCGCCTCGCTGCAAGCACTTACACTCTCACAACACCCAAAATCAAACCGACCAAAAGCAGACCAGGAGGGAGAACATAATGATAATGTACGTTGGGGGTAGCTACTGCAAGTATCGTCGGCTAATTCTGGTTAGGTTGTCGTACTGCTACAAGGGAAACTGGCGGATGTGGGTGCCAATTTCAAGGATGTCCTCGAGGTTCGCACCAAGAACATTCAAGCGTCACGATCACGGACAGAAAATTTTGTCTCGTCCGTTTCGTCCAAATCGCAAGCCGCTTTAGATACACAGCGCTCGGACTCCCCACTATACCCGTCTGGTCGAAGAACGCCGCAGCCGGGTGGCTCCTCGGATCTCCTAACATTGGAGCCATCGAATCCGTCACCTCTAGGGCGTCCGTCCATGCAGTCTGACCAGCAACTTTTGATGATGGAGGAGGCCGAGTCAAGTAACTCGTACATACAGTCCCGTGGCGAAGCAATTGATGCAATTGAGCGGACAATCAACGAGCTGGGAGGTATCTTTGGTCAGCTGGCGCAAATGGTCAGCGAACAGTCCGAGATGATTCAGCGGATAGATGCCAACACAGAGGACGTGGTGGACAATGTCCAAGGAGCACAGCGCGAATTAATGAAGTACTGGACGCGGGTATCAGGAAACCGATGGTTAATCGCTAAGATGTTTGGAGTTCTAATGGTAAGTCTTTTCCGTCCGCACATGTGGCAAGTACTGTACTAATCAGGAGCTCGTAGATTTTCTTCCTTCTCTGGGTGTTGATCTCAGGATAGACGCACATACTGAACCTGTTCTAATAATGTATAACTACCGGGCTGCTCGTCTACGCCCTTCCATGAATGACGCATATTCTGTCAGCATCGTCTGATACTCTTTCATTCTTGCTTTTTTGTCTTGCAATTGGCGTGGCTAGATCTCGATGCGGATTTCAGGTACTCAGCTTTCTCTGACAAGTGCACTTTTCTTTTCTTTCTTTGTCCACTTTTCTTCCGGTGTATACCTATGAAATACCATAGATTGAGGCCAACGCAAACAATTTTCCAGCCTTTTCTTGGGCGACGCGAAACCGCAATGCGAACATTGCCTACTGTCGCAGCGGTAGGCCTTTCCAAGGAAAAGCAGCACTATGCCAAACACGTACGCCGCAAAGTTGTCGCCTATAATAAAACCCAAACACTCCCCTGAACATACCTTGTTGTATTCTGCGATTATCAGATTTACGGCGTTTTTAAGAAAACCGGTCAGATTTGCGGTGATCGGATGCTTGATCCGCGGGCGATGATTAGGGCTGGGCCGGCTCCGTCTGGCTCGGGGCTTCACCGGCATATAACCTGGGGCCAGGTCCTCCGTACTCACGCGATTTCCTTTCCAACACGTGGCTATTACACACAGTGGATCTAGGAATAGGATATACTACTTGCCTTGAGGTTAGAAAGATACTCCGTACTTACCGTTCTTACAGTACAGCCGTTGAGGGCTGAAGTTTAGGGCTCAGGTGGTGGGTTGAAGTGGGACGCGATTACGGCCGTTACTGAACGGTGGTAACCAGGACACAAGTATTTGCTTGAAATGATGACTGCTATCGGCCGTAACTATCCAAAGACTGTCCGCCGACTCGTATTTGTGCCGGTAACTCCATCGCTCATCATGAAGTCGTAAAACAAACAAGGATCCTCCAAGGGCTATATATAAGAAAATCGAACATAGGCAAGAGAATAAGCAAGGTAAGATGAGCAACATGGGCAGTGAAGAGAAGTAAGCAAGCAAGGCAAAGTACAATCGACCTCATACAGACCCAATGCCCTCCACCTTCTTGCTTCGCTCTCCCTTCCAGACAAACCAACTGACAGTGATGACGAGTTTGATGCCCATTGCGAACCACAGACTTGCTGCCATTTCGGACACCTTGGATAGACCTCCAGCTGTCATGGCGCCGAGGAAGAGAGAGAGAAATCCTCCAATCCGTCGGTTACGTTTACCGTTCGCCCTCAGCGGGGCGCTCAGGTTGGGATCGACGAGCAAATCGCAAAGAAGGGTTGTGAGTACAACAGTTGGAAGTTCATCATACTCCAAGATCCGCGATGCAGTGATCTGACCCGCGGCCTGGAAGGCTAGTAGTGAGATTGGTAGTACTTGCATCCACTGGATCGGAGCGCGAGGGTCTTCCGGTCGAGGGTTCACAATACCTAGCTGGACCAGGAGCGCGGCTACCAGGATGCAGGCGGTTTGTACGCCGAAGGAGAGTACCAAGGATGACCGACGTTTAGCACCCAGAGCGCGGCCGATGCGGATGAAAGCAACGTTCCCAATGAGGAAGACGGTCAGGGCAATCAAGGATTTGGCCCAGAGGTAGGCTGGGTATGCGGGTTGACCGGAGGCACCTAGAGCTATGAAGACGGTGTTTCCTAACACCTGTCAGAGAAGAAGCTCATACGGTGGAGCGAGAAAGCTTACCTGTTTGCATACTGGAGAAACTGCCCCATGCATTGAAGGATAGGCCGTCAATGAGACCACTGACGAAGCCACACATGACAAGAAAGGTATCGGTGCGGTTTGTATTGACATTGCATCTCATGTGCCTGGACAGGCTTGCCTGCCATGTAAGAGGCTCCTCGTCGGAGAGGGTGGTAGGGTTTCCGGCAAGAGACACAGTAGTACTGCCCCCTACGGACCATAGCCCACCGGGGTATTTGGAATCATCTTGCGGTCCAGGAGGCCCCGTCGCGGTATCCCAGTATGTGAGGCGGTTGTTGCTCGTGTTTGGTACTGTTGGAACATTCTCGCCTGTGATGGTCTCTATCTCTGTCGAGGCCCTCGGTGGCTGCTGCATGCTGACGACAACAGAAGGAAGAGGAAAAGGCTTTGGCAATGGTATGTAGGGCTGACTAATGGAGAATAGATAAGATTCCTTTGTCAAGCAACCTTAAAGCTTGTGGATCTGAGCAGGCAGGTTTAAGAGGAAGGACGGATTGGGCAACTTCTGAGCTGCTGGGCGCAGGTGGCACTCAATATATGATTCCTCATCTGGCTGACGGCCGGACAATCCCCCACCATATGGGACCGCTCTGCCTGGGATCCCGCATGAGATTCAATAGCGACGACGCCAAGCAAAGCTCTCTAAGCTCGTCAGCCCAACTCAGACTCAGATAAAAGCCGGTGCATGGTCGTTGATCTGTCAGGTATCCGGAGTATAACCGGACATGTCCGTCTAAACCCGCGTGCTTTATGTTACACCGTTATGTTTCGAAACGGACCGTGGGAATTGAGATCGCATATTCATGCATCCAGACAGATGGCGGAATGGTGACGACTGACTGGACAGCCATTCCCTGTCTACCGGCTGACCCCCTTTCGAGGCTCTCCAGCGCCTGCGCATCTCAAATCCGTATCAAGGGGCGTGCTTGGCCTGACCTTGGCGTATTCCGTCACGGCCTAGCCCATTTTCCGTTCAAAGATGAAAGAGTGGCACAGTCGTGATTGTCAAATCCGTGCCCAATGAGATCCTGCGAGGCGAATCAAACAAGCAGTCATTCGTCATGCGAATTGCTCGTTATCTTGTGGTCGATCTGTGGGGACTGCCAAGGGAAGAGACGTCTAAAGCAGTGGTGATGTTGCAGGCAGCTTCATTTTGTGTCCGAAAACAGGACGGGTCGGGGCTGTATCATGCTGGTGGAGCTCTTGGCGAGGATTGATGGAACCCTGTGGTGACGATAGCCGACGGAAGAGTCCGTGATGGAGGAGTCTGGAGAAGAGAAGGAGGAGGAGGTCCGTCTGGGGTTGAAGCTGAAGAGCGAGACCGAGAGAGACCGAGAGCAAGGTTGACGGTTACGCAGAGGCGTCCCGGTGAAACCGTCTGCCCGGCCTGACCTCAGTAACCACACCTTCTTTCTTATCTGCGTAATCTGCAGGCTACCCATCTACATACGTACACACGCGTACAGTGTACCGTTCTCTTTCCTTAGTCTTCGCCTCTCACCCATCTTTTCTTTTTCTCAGGCCTTTTCTGACTGTGCAAGCACTCTGCACCGCCCCTTCTGGCCCCCTGTGTATAAGCCCGCCAAGAGGATCGCCAGCTCCAAGGACCGGCGCCTCCACTAGTCGCTTAACCAGCGTGAACCTCAATTTAAGCCAGCGACAAGACGAGTGGCTTCCCGAGTGCTTGGCTCGATGTCGGATCTCTGATTCCTAAACCGTGGTTCCTTGCCCAGACCCTTGTCGAACTTTCGTCAGACACAGCCCCCCGGCTCACTTGCCATGTGCCCATTTCGGTTGGTTGACCGCATCTGCGCTGACGAGCTGACCCGTGCTCGTCGGGTATGAAGTCGAGCGCACCTTGGCATTGTCTTGGGCCACCAGAGGGCAAATACAAATTCCAGCGAAGCGGAACTCAGGATCAAGGGTCGGAGGGGCATTTTGTTCCTCCGCTCACCGTTAGTTCATCCTTCGTTTCTTATTTTCCTTATCTATCTGATATCATGATCGACTAATGGCCTACCCGCCGAAACTTCAGGGTCCGAACCAGGGTCGAAGAACACAACTACTCCGGAAATAGAAAGAGGACAAATTCCGCGAACGCCAAGCAAGACTTTGGCTCCCAACGAGTATCGATATGCGCCAAGGACAATTCTTCGGTATAACATGCGAGGCGCGGAGTTATCACGCTCTAGCTCTCCGTCACAGTCACCAACGACGTACGTCTGACTCGGTCATCAGGTTCCGGGCTCCGGTATGTAGAATGTTCAAGTCAGGTTTTGTGGCTGGATTTGAAGCATGACTACGTATACGACACAGTCCCTCATACTTCTAATTCCATTGGGCGTGACCAAGCTTGGCATGCTTCTTCCGTTCCCATTTTAGGTGGATTCCAAGTCGACGGCTGCGTCGATCCTCGAATTGACCCAGCGGACTTGTCATCCTTCAGGAGGCACCCTTATTTCCTTCATGCTTGTTGGTGCGTTCTGGCCGCCATCTCACCCTTGCACCGATTACTCCCGATATCTCGGGATATAGATCTGTTTGCCGAGCTTTCGTGTCCAGTGACTGCAGACAATAGCTCTGAGGTCATACTCTAGCGTTTCGCTCTTGGCTCCTGCGGTTTCATGTCAGTGCGCCATCTCTTGGACTTATCTGTGAAGCGCAATGCATTAACTCCTTCGGGCGTTGAGTTTAGTATGAAACCGGCCAGTCTCGGCAGTGGGGTGTCGAATTTGGAGTCTACTCGGAATCTATATTGGCGCGGGGTGGCGTTTCGCCCCAAGCGTTGCTTGTCAAGCTGATAAGGGTATTGTGTCAAGATAATGTTGCGGAGTAATCCTTGATTACACTCCAAACACAGGGAAAGTATCCCGGCCAATGAGACTATGAGAACATGGTAGCATTTCCTATTCCAGGACAATATACTCCGCATTCCGGCACTTTTCCCCTGTCCTGCCTGCTATGACGGGCATTCAGACTCACGCAAGCCTCTGACGATATGTTGGGGCTTTACGGCTCTTTCTGGACGTCCGCAGCCCTTGAATGGAGACGGACTTTCCACAGAGAGTTTGCAAGAGCGAAGAACAGTCGTACAATATGGGTCGGATACTACCGTCTTCATGATCACAACGGCTATAACCTGGTCCACGTGCGCAGACGGAGTTCCGAGCCAAGGTCTTATTCACTCCAATGAAGCAGTAGATTGACATGGTCGATGAGCCGGTCGAAGTTAGACGAGAGATGAGGGCTGTGCAGACCCCTACGGAAAATGTCCGCCCCTAGGCCTGGATCTCTTCCCTAGGCAACAGCCACCCCCGCAAACCCTGAAAGCGTGGGGGTTATGGCATAGTTCAGACTCGGCAGCGGCCTCTCCCATATTCTGAATTGGCCCATCTTTTTGAACGTGTGACTTTAGGAAGACACACCCGAGGACTCCATATTGGCTGACGCTCATGGTTCCCGTACAGTGAACACGAATGCCTAGGCGAATTGAGCTATAACATAGGCCCTGGATTCAGAGATCATCACCTGACTCCATTAGTTCAAACATTGGATGAGACAGGCTGCAGCACGGTGGTCGGTTCTGAGCATGCAACATAGGAAAACTCGCATGCAAGACAATTAGACACCTTACTCCTACTTAACGACCACAGTGTTCAACAGCTACTGAACGTCATAACTGGTAGAGCAGTGGCTGACTTGGTCCCAGAATAACAACCTCACTCCTACAGATATGCAGCCATATGCTGGCCAAAGTAAGCAACGTCTTACAAAGCTGCTCGACCACCATGCCCTAACCATCATCATCACACGCCTGCACTGAAGACGCATTCATTGCGAGAAATCCCACCTATAGCTCGCTCGCCACTATCCATGAGTCCACCAGCAGAGTTCGGCTGGTAAAGCCAGTTTGATCTGCATTGTGTTTTGTGAACGGTATATGGCCGGTTGCGCATCAGGGAATGATTTATGCTATCGCTCTGAGCTGCTGATTGCACTATACAACATTTGTCCGAGGTACGCTTGTTGGAAGCTTCGATCCATCACTGCACTCTTTACGATAATGCTTGGATATAGGTCGACATCGGAACCCTAACCTATTGAGAATAACCGTCTCGCAGAGACTAGACAGACCAGCTTAAACATTATCACTGCGGTTACCTGCTCATGCTTACACCGCGGAAGCTATACTTTGAGGCTATACGGACTTTCAAGTGCCATGTCGGTGGAGTACGCCGAGAAGGTTATCGATCCGAAGCCACGCGGTGGCCGGGTGGACAAGTGGACTCATCCTCAGTGGGCCATATTCATCGCCGCGAAGACTGTCGGGCAGTTCGAATTCAAAGGTAGGCAAATCCTGGCTTGAATTGATGCCTGACAAACGGGCTATCCCGAACAAAGGATGAGGCGAACCATATCTGCCTGCATTGACGTACTTCAAAAGCACGAGGCGATTGGAACGCGACGTGAAGAATCTCAAACCAAATAGAAACACCTTAGCGTCAGCCCTGTAGAGATCACTGCATTATCTGATTGGACTAAGGGTAGCCCCGCCCCAGCCACACACAAAAATAGCCCATCAGGCCGTTATCCCAGCCACACGCTAAGCCTTTTCGGGAAAAGAATCATCAGCAGACGCGTAGACTAGGCGCCAGTTTATGTTGTAATAAACCCCAGGAAATCCTTTTAAATGTCTTTGAGTAATCTTTAACAGACTATAAGATTTAACAGGATAAGCTCACCTAAAGCCATGGCACCCTACCATGCCCTTCTTACCGAACGCGCCGTCGAGGCCGCAGAATCCCATCTCTATAAGCGCGACCTCACAGTCAACCACACACAAGCCGTCACCCTCGGCGTAATGGGCGCCTACGTCGTGGTCATCGCTATCCTCTGGAACGTGCCGTACCTGCGATACTCACTATGGCCCTTCAAGGTACCTACCCTTTCCCACCCTAGACGAGAACACCAACTAACCGACACAGATGCTCGTAATCGCCTTCCACGAATTCGGCCACGCAATCACAGCCTGCTGCACCGGCGGCCGCGTAAAGTCCATCTCCCTAGACCCGCACGAAGGCGGCGTCACGCACATGCAGGGCGGGATCTCCGCGATCACCTTACCGGCGGGGTACCTTGGGTCCTCGATAATCGGCGCGCTGCTCATATTCGCGGGGTTCAATATCATCGCGAGTAAAGTCGCGAGTATTGTGCTGGGCGTGTGTTTTCTGTTGACGCTTTGGTGGGCAAGGAGGGATTGGTTGACGATCGTGACGGTTTTGCTGGCTGTGGGACTCCTGGTGGCGTGTTGGTTTATTGCGCATGGGGAGGCGCTGAAGTGGGTTGTTGTATGTTCAATATTCGTTTGGATTGGAATTGGGTGAATGTTTAGAGGGAGGAAGCTGACGGTTCGTGTAGTTGTTTATAGGTGTTATGTCGGGTCTGTACAGCGTCTGGGATATCGTGAGTACCCTCTCGTCAGCACATTTGGAAATCCGTATGCTAACGGCTCTAGTGCGACGACCTGATCCTACGCAAAGTCAACTCCTCCGATGCAAGCGTCTTCGCGCAGCGCTACGGCGGGTCCTCGCGGTGCTGGGGTCTGCTCTGGTCCCTGGTCTCGCTCATTTTCATCGCTATTGCGATTGTTGCGGCGATAGCTGCGTTCCCCCAGTCGTTTAGCCAGCAGGAGGAGGACTCGAAGAGCTTCTTGCCGACGAAGTTCTAGGCGTGTTTGTTTTGGGTTTGTTCTTTTTCTGGTTATGGGATGTATGGGTTTGATGATTGATGATACGCGGAACTTGGTGGCATAGGGTCGGGTGACGGTGATTATGGTTCCACGGCGTTGTTTTTGCTTTGGTTATTTTTTGGCTTTACTGATACCACAACTCGGAATAGAGTTAGCAGGCGAAATTGGACTTATTCATACTATTTACTGCCTACAAGGTCCTGAAACCAATGCTGTACGCCGCTGTAGAGCTGCAAGAGGTTGGCTTCAAAAGGCTGAATTATATCTAGCCATATTGCTATCTAATTATGTACGAGGTTCCAAACCATGTTTGTACAGTCCACCAGGGAGCACCAAGTACTTGCCAATGCCCCTGCGTAACCTGATCTTAGGCTGCGGACAAACTATGTTGAACGTGATGCCAGAAGAGAGAATCCGAACAATCAAAACGCCAAACGCCAGTCTCCAATCATTAACAGTGAAAGAAAGAAAAGATCGAGTATTTAATCAAGGAAGTGGATATCTCGTAGGATTCTTGCCTGGCAGAGGCGGCATGCGTCCCCCCATCCCCATACCGGCGCGGAGATCAAAGTCGGGGTTGTTCTCGAGCAGGACGTCGCGCTTCTGTTGAGCAGCTTGTGCTGGCATAGGCGGCGGACGCCACTTTGGGTTGATTGGCCGC
This sequence comes from Aspergillus multicolor, assembly GCF_047715735.1. Lineage (NCBI taxonomy): Eukaryota > Fungi > Ascomycota > Eurotiomycetes > Eurotiales > Aspergillaceae > Aspergillus > Aspergillus multicolor. The sequence goes on from NW_027395958.1 coordinate 91,696, forward strand.
TCGGATATTGATGTGAAATGGCTTACTTCGCTAGCAGCAGGTGAGCCCGGACGTTCCACCCCATTTTTTTCCTTCGTTTTTTGCTCACCAGAATTGCCTGGTCCTGGTGTCAAAGCAGAGGGCACCCCTTGGGGACCGACTGCGGGCTCGTTCCGACTCGTATACACCGGGTCCTCATCTTCGTAATACATACTACCTGACTGAGAACGAGCATGGCGCGGCTGGCTCGGATGAATAGGCTGATTCTGCGGATATGACCGGTTCGGCTCACTCGACTGGTACGCTTGCTGTCCCCGGTTCCGGCGAGGGGGAACATATGACCTGGTTAGAAACAGCTGATTAGCAAGTGGCTCGGAGGCAATGAAGTCAAGCGGTCATACTGTGTCCGGCTGTAAAAGCTCGTGGGGCTAACAGGCTCATGTTGGTTGTCGATCGAAATGGCATGTAGCTGTTGCGGTTCAGGCACTTGATCCTCGGCTTCCGGCTCATACCGCGGCTGCGGCATCATTTCTATAGCCTGACCCGGTGGGCCTTGAGCTGCTGGCGCCGCCATAGGGCCAGGGGTATGTTGACGCGGCGAAGGCCCACGATATCCGAGTTCATGTTCACCCATGGGTCGTCCGCCGGCACCATATCCGCCGGCTGCTGGCTGCGGCCTGTATCCTCCACGTGCTATCGGCCCGCCGCGCATGGGGCCCATATGACCACCTCGCCCAGGAGGGGGAGTCCGGGAATTGGGTCCATACGGGCCTCCGTATGGTCCGCCACGGCCATATCCTCCGCGAGGTGGATACCCGCCGCGGCCACGTGGAACGAATCCTGGAGGGGGACCTCGTCGCGGTTCCGAATGCTGATCGCGCATTCTAGAGTCTGAAGGCGGTGGCCCAGGAGGTCCAGGCGTACGCATTCTTGGTGCGGAGTCGTACGGCGCTGGTGGTAGTTGGTTGCCATATTCATCTCCGGGTGCGTTATAGGGCACTGGATCACCGGGAATCCGCGACTGATAACCACTCCCCTGCACCGCCGGGTCGCTTTGATTATTCAATGGTGCACGGTCATCGTCACTCGAGTGTGTAGTAGTGCGAAACGTGGCGAATGTAGGTCCGGACTCTGAGCTCTGAGTCGCACTGACGTATGTCTCTTTAGTTTCAGATGCGATCGGTTTGGTCTCGTTCAACGCGGCAGTGGCGGCATTTTGACGGTTATAGTAGTTTTGTCCACTCATTTCGGCATTCTCTGCGATGCGTCTCTTCCGTGCCTTGCGACTGACTAGCGTCCGGCGCATGGCACAAGTTACGACACCGCAAGTGACTAGAATGATGGTCGCAGCGAGAACTATCCACCCACCCCATGATAGATGTGGCACAAAGAGCAGTATATCGACCAAGAAAGCAAGTAACGATACGAGAAGAGTTGGAAGAAGTAATATCAGCAAGGCGAGTAAATAGCGCGGCGAATGCGACGGAGCATGGAGATGAGCTGCAGCAGCGAGACAGAGACATATCAAGGTGAGGAAAGCAGCGATCGGGTGAACGATGAGGATGGAGGAGAGTGACCTCCGCGCGTCGGACGGGAGATTAAAGTCGCTATCTGTGCTTCCGGTGTTTTCGATTTCCTCTGCGCCCTTATTAGAGACGATAACCCGTGGGACGAATTATGCGCGCAACAAACCTGTGGTGTAGCCGATGTGGATAGCGGTGCATGTGCCAGCTTTGCAGTAACCAAAGACACCATATTCGACGTTGTCAAAAGTTGCTAGCGGAATGTTCTTAACGATCGGAGTAGATAGCACGGAGAGGAGAAGAAGGACGAAGGCGATGAGAAGGAGAATAGTTAATGGTGTTGCGGGTTTGAGCAACATCGCGACCACGAAACAACCGCGAGGCCGCGCAACCGTTGGACAAAGAGAGAATGGGAACGAACGTCAGGCCGGGAAAGGGCCCCTGATAACAGTGGCTCACCCAGACGGAATAAATGAGCTTATAGATCACAGCATTGAGCGAGGCATTGAATTGCAGCAGCGCTTCTCCTGGAAGGGACTGAGGGGTGAAAGGTGGTTGAAGGGGCGAGAAAGAGACCGAGAGGAGGGCGCGAGTACGGGATCGGAGTAGCGTAGCGTAGCTGGGAGAAGGCAGGCAGAAGCAAAGGGCTCTTGTCCAGACAAGAGAGATAAGAGACGAGGAGAGCAGAGGCTGTAAGGAGCGGAAAGAATAGTACTAAGGCAGTAGTATCTGGCTAGCGACAAAGGTCAATGGTGGAATAAGGTATAAGCATGACGGCGACTTTGATTGCTTCCAGGTCCAGGATGGCGTCGACGGTGGACGGTCGGGCGAGTTGGAGAGCGGAGTGCGGGGCTTAGTCATCGCCGGTGTTCCAGGGTAACTATGGTCTCCCTTTCTTTCACTACTACCTACATGGATCTACTGTCTATTCTTGACATTATGAACATCTCTGATAATTCTTATCAAGACTGTGATATGCCTCTCTGTACAAAGCCCCTCACGAATTCTTCTTCGAGTAAAAGCTGCGTTCTTTCGGGGTGGCTGAGCCCAGATTAGAACAAGCGATGTCTGGCTAACGCATCCACTACTCTGAACATCTCACTCGTGATTCGCTGCCCACCACGAGTTACCAAGTCGAGTTCCACTGCTGGCGGCCGAGACTGTCGCTGTCAATCATGTTCCAGAAGAGCTCGCTGCAAGAGGCTACGGAAACTTGGAATAAGACATCACTTGTAGTCGGAAAACACTACTGTGTTGCTGCGTGTGGACTCCGTCATCTGATTCGCAGAAGGTAACACAGTGAAATGCTCCCCTTAATATCGTGCCGGACGGCGGCTAAGAAATGATTGCTTTTGCCGCAGAGACGTTTGAGCCCAACACCACACGAGTAAGATCGGCTAGACGATGATTGCGATCGGGGACCAAACCGCTCTTATTCAAATGGATGACGCGACGCTTTCCCCACGACGGAATCTGGCCAAGTCTTCCGCAGTCATTCTTGGAAGGTTGAGACAAACCAAATCGAGGGGGTCGTTTGTGATACGCGAAGATTCCTTCGTTTCAATTCTTTCCGTCGCGACTTCACGACAATAGTTGGCCAGGCTTGTTTTAAGATAGTGGGACGCGGAGTCAACATCGCAACTCCAATTTAACGATTCTAGCCCGTGCTTCTAGGGGCTCCGCCGCTCCACCAGCCTCCGATTGACAGATTGTGGACCCTGGGGTTAACGTTTCTGACGAGCAATACTACTACTACTACTGTAACTCGTCCTCATTCCCACGGGTGGCATAAAGTCAACGACCATATCTGCACCCCTGAGAATATTGAAGAAAGGACCGTGCTTTGAGAAGCTTGTGGTAACACTGTGCTCTCATGCGGTGCCTACTCCGCCGAAGTAGTCTTGGAGCCGGGAATCGGGGTTCTAAGTGAGACAACAAACACTTGCAGTCAGTAATCCTGGGTTGCTGGCATGGTGAGTACCAAAAGCGTCGACAGCGCTCAATAATGAATGATTCTCCAATAGCGCTGTCGCTCAATGATCGGATGTTAGTATTGTATCGACTACTTCAAACAGGTTCGCCGTGTTGGTCGGGAATGGCATTTGCGAACATTACGCTACGGCGGGCATTATTACTCACTAGTGCTCGCTAGATCAGCCAGCGATCTACATCAGAAACGAGAAATACTATACTCCTAAGCTTGGACGACGAGGCTCTGGGACACTCTTCGAGTACGCAATATCACCACATGCTAGAAAACCACCCAACAGAGATATAATGCGACGACTGTAGGGCGAGGCATACCCATATCGCCTTGCTTTACAGTCCTGCAGCCCACGGAGTATATTCCGCCAGCGTGCCAAGCCATTTATCCCACGCAATGGCCACTCTGAAGTTGTCGGCCGTTCGAATGGTAAGCCTTGTGTCGTGAGCTTATCTTCGTCCACGGAGGAACCGCCGGCGCTGTCTTCGGCGGAGGCTTAGCTTTCAGAATTTATGGGGCGAGAGAAACATGTGGCTACCGTACTGAGCCTCCATCAAATGCTGTTTACACACGTTTACGATTATGTACTGCGCGGTCTGTGCAAAAGATCTACTTCGTATCGGGTCCCATTATGCGCTGCCACTAGCGGCTCGACGCCGTTATAAACGGGGTTGCGTAAGAGGAGAGAGAGTTTCCTTGGGGGTCATCCCAGTCTCAGACATTTTTGCTTTTGTCGCTTTTCCTTTCTTCTGAGGACCCCTCTCGTATATAAAGCCCCCCAGTGCTTGCTGCTTTCAAGCCCAACAGGCGAGACGGCGATACATGAGCATATCGAAAGACATTTAATCAACCAAAGCGAAATCATTTACACAAGACAACAGAATGCGTGCCTTTTGGAAAGCACCTTGGATGAGATCGAAAACCAGCCTAGGCGACGACCAGCGTGATCATTTGCTCTCTCGAGACCGGGATGCCGATCAGATGTCACAAGAAACTCCGACACAGACCGTCAACCCCCAAGAGCGTTACGTTGGCTTTGGTATCGGCGGCTCTGGCAATATCCGCAAGTTCGACTCCATTTGTTGATGTAGATATTTGTATGCGTTTGTTCTGACGATTTGATTAGGGTGAGACCGCGTGGTGCGGTTAAAACAGCCGCTGAAGCAAAAGATCGGTGAACCTGGAATGAGACGAGAAGGAAGGAAGAAACACGTTGAAAAAGAAGAGACGGGAGTTCTAGACTCGAGGGGAGTATTTGAAGGAGAATGCTGTACTTGTTTTTAATCTCGATGGAATGCTGGGCGGGCACCCATTCTTTCCCACGCTACCACTTCTTCACGTACCACTTAGTCTTGAGAGACAGCCCCTGCTGGTGACTCTACTGTCTGTAATGAGCATATATTCCAACTTACCAAGCCGCCAATTTATCCAGCTGCGAAACGTACTATGCAATTTATATCTGCCTTGTTCAACTGTCCGCATTCCGGGGCGCCTTGTCTAGGGAGTATTGTAGATTGGCCGGTATAATGAAGCCTTGTTTTCCTCGAACTGACATAAATCAAGGATACGGCTGACCTGAAGTCCTTCGTCATAGATGCTCCTTCTCTGGTTGATAATTGACGTCGACGAAGATGCTGGGTTGTGGATTCTCCGGCGTGGATATCGTCGCGAGGGTGATCTTGACCCGGATTGTCATGCGAGCCCCAGTCGCGGTATGCAGGAATCTCGTGGACTTGCCCAGGCCTTATAAATAATACAAGGCACGTATCCGTCATTCCGGTTCTTCTGTTCCTCGTACTTCGTTAACCTATCCGGTAGGGGGCCCGAGACGACTATCTCCCGGTCTTGTTGGAGCCGTTGTCTCTTATGATTGTTCTGGTTTAGGGGTTTGCTGCCGTACTGCAAGTATGGCATTACTTTCGACCTTCTCACGAACAATGGCGTTGCTGGTCTGCTTCAATGCCTGGGCTACGGCTCAGGAAGCCCGAATCGCGTTTATCCCTGGCCTTGATTCTATCCTGAAACCAGAACATAGTCCTCCTCAGCCGTCGTGAGTACTCTCGCGTTATCACCCAGAGCTTGCAATAGCATGGTAACTGACTTGCGAAGAGGGATTCCCTTTACGATTCAGAACTACGCCGCGCAACCATGGCATGAACTAATTAACATCACCCACCACGCGAACCGACCGGCCGCGAACTGCGCCGCTTCCTCGGGATCGTCGAAGTTCTGGTATGAGGAAATCGAGCACAACGGCCAGTCTTCCTTTCTTGTCCCTGGATACAAGGAGAACTACAAGGTGTTTCGGAATGTGGTCAAGGATTATGGTGCGGATAATACAGGACAAGCCGATGCATCATCGGCTATTCAGCAAGCGATCAGAGGTAGGGCTGCACGTTTTCGACTTCAAGGGCAAAACTGACAGTGAACTAGCCGGTCCTGCTGGAGGTCCCGCGCGAGATGCAAAAGCCATGGGGACAACTGGCCAACCAGCCATTGTTTACCTACCCGGGGGTACATATCTAATGAAAGCCGCCCTACAGCTTTACGTCGGGACAGTCATCATTGGGGATCCAACCAATCCCCCAATACTGAAAGCAGAGCCCGGATTTGCTGGTGACCATATGATATACGCGAAAGATCCAAATTTCGGCGGAACGATTAACTTCTACATCGGTATCAAGAACATTGTTTTTGACTCGACTGGCCTGGATTCATCCTTGCCCATGACACTTCTCGACTGGACTGTCAGCCAAGCGACTCAATTGAACAACGTTGGGTTCAATATGCCTGTTGGTTCTCAGCATGTTGGTCTGACTACTCAATACGACTATAATAGCAATATCATTATGGTAGGACTACCAATCAACACGTGAGCTACGGAGTTAACGTTGATAGAATGACTTACGGTTCAGTGGAGGAAACATCGGTATGAAACTCAGCGGGCAGCAATGGGTCTTCAAGAACATTGTCTTTGAGGGAACTACTACAGGCATTGTTACCGGAGGGACAGATATCGTCCTCCTAGGTTGCCAGTTCAACAACGGCAAAACCGGCATTGATGCCACAGGGACATCCGGATCTCTGACGGTGATTGACTCCAGCGGTTCGGGATTAGAGAATTTCCTCGTTTCCAGCGAATCCACTGGCGCCGGTAATGCAATCATCTTGCAAAATATCCAGAATACAGGTACGACAGTGAGTCTCGGTGGGAAAGCCGTCGTAAGCGGGAGCATCCTTGATACATGGGTGCATGGAGATATGGTAAGATATTACAGTCTGGGTTTGTGACATTATTAACATCTATAGTATAACCCGGGAAACGCACAAATGCAACGAGTCAATGGTCAGATGGCGACGACATCACGATCCCCAGCTCTTTTGAGTGGAACAAAATACTTTACCAAGACTGCCCCAACATTCCAGGAATACTCCAAGGACCAGATTCTCAACATCAAGTCGGTACCCGGCAGACCGGTCTACGGAGACGGAGCAACCGATGATACGCAGAACATCAACGAGATCCTAGCAGAAAACGCCGACTGCAGCGTTTTCTATTTTCCTGCTGGGACATACATGGTCACAGATACGATCTTTGTACCGTCTGGAAGACGCATCGTCGGTGACCCCTACGCTTCGGTCATCAGTGGTGTAGGTGCCAAATTCCAGGATGCCGCGGCGGTTCGCCCCATGGTCAAAATCGGATACCCTGGAGACGTAGGTGTGGTGCAGGTTAGCGACATGTTGTTCACTGTTGGGGATATCCTTCCTGGCTGCAAGATTGTAAGTCCTTCTAGCCATTGACGCTCCAAAGCTGACCAGAATTAGGTCGAGGTAAACATTGCTGGCTCGAAACCTGGTGACGTCGGCTTCTGGAATACTCATATTCGCATTGGCGGTGCGATTGGAAGCAAAGTTGAAAGCCAGTGTACAAGTAGCCCGGACAAGTGCAAAGCAGCCTGGGCTGCTCTTCATCTCACGAGCACCTCTTCTGCGTACATTGAAAACATGTGGGGATGGACAGCGGACCACGACCTTGACGGCAGTAATGCACAGACAATCTCCACGGGCCGGGGTCTCCTTGTAGAAGCAACTGCTGCTACCTGGCTTGTCGGAACAGGATTTGAGCATCACACGCTGTACCAGTACAACTTTGAGAGCGCTCGCAACGTGTTTTCCACGATGCAGCAGAGCGAATCGGCATACTGGCAAGGACCTGGAAACATGTTAGCCCCTGCGCCGTGGCAGGACAATATGATCGCCAGCGACCCGGACTTTTCGCAATGTGCCGCAGATGACGCCTTGTGTCGCATGGGACTTTTCGAGCGGATCCATGCCTCGTCGAGCCTTTTCCTCTATGGCGGCTGTAACTGGGTGTTCTTCAACAATGGCGGCCCTTGCAACACGACCACTGGAAAGTGTCAGGCAAACGCAATTCAGATCACGGACTCGTCGGGGGTTTATTTGTACGGGACGAACACCAAGAGCACGACCAACATGGTGCTGAGTGAGAACCAGGTGATCGCGACGGAGAATGAAAATGCCGGTGGCTGGGGAGGAGTCATTGCCGCGTATCTGTACGCCGTTTGAGGTTAATACTCTCCAACAAGCGGTGGACGTTGAATGATGCATCCCACCCATCATGCTGTCATATTGATATGACAAGCTGACAGTACGCACCCTCGGGAGTGTTGTGGAAGACAGTTTAGGGTTATGGTCCACGGTTACCGCGACGGGCGGGAGCTGTGGGACTTGTAAAAAACAGTATATATTAGATTCGAGATAATCAATACTTTAACACATATTTAGTCGTTCGCAAGAGAAAGCAAAGTCAATTTGAAGATAAAGGCTTCAGGCAACCTTATCGACGATTTGCGTGGTGACGCTGTCCCTCTTTTGGGCCGCGAAGTCCAGGGCTCCTTGCCTTGGCCGACTCTTGCCAACTCAACATCGCGAGAGACAGATCCAACACCTGGGCTCAAACCGGCCAACCACGTCATTCGGAGTGAGACTTATCTCCAATAACCCGGTGCGATTTTCAGATCCCGACGGCTTCCCAGTCGCAGGTGCCTCAATTCATGTCGGGCTCTTTGACGGGTGGCTGGGCTCGGAGGAGGCTGGCAAACGCACCCATAAGCCAACCGCCTCGCTTTCGACCCCAGCACCGAGAGTTTCTCCTCCAATTCCACAATTCCCCAGATCATCTGTCATTTGACTTTCTTGACACCTTCGGCTCTCCGTCGCCAGAGCCAGAATCTGTACCTGGGAATGTATCTTGACTGCTGCTGCAAGTGAGCTCCCCCGCATACATTCCTCGGCCAACCCCGCCGCCATGCTTGCCTCGGGGAATGTGAGTTTGAGAACAGTCAGCTGTAAGTACCTTGTCTTATTGGAGCCTAATTATAACGTAATTGATTCGATCGAGCGACTAACACCTACCAGCAAGCAGACCACAGCTGTTCCGCACCGAGTCGCAGCAGTCCGCCGCTGCTTCGGACGACTACTACTCCCTCTCCAGCCGAACACCCACCAGCCGTTCAGCGAGCGGCGGCAGCCGAACAACAGTTGTACGATATGCGACACCGAATTCATACCCCGTATCGGCCGCTCCATCACCAGCTGTATCTCGAACGCTCCTTGCCCCGCCCACTGCTGCCCGGCGAGCGGAACACAGTCCGATCCGACCACCCGAACCGCGAGAAACGTTCGTGACACAGATCGACAGCTCAAGTCAGTCTTCTGAGAGTAAGAAGGCTCAGCTCGGTTTATCGATGGACGGGGCTGGCGGCGAGCCCGTGCGGGACAGCTATGCGGGGCGCGAGCCGACGCCGGGGATGGATGACTCGCCGTACATTCGCTTTGCTATTAACCAGCTCACCAGGGAAGGAGAGGAAGATGACCCCAGGAGGTCGGAGGAAAGTGGATATGACTCGACTCCCGCCGATCGTCTGGTTTGGGATGGCAACTTGGGGCACTTTGTGCGCTCGGTGACGCCTGCGCCGCAGCAGCAATTGCCGCCAGAGAGGGATCCGCAAGCTTCAGTTGATCCGGAAGCATTTGTTGCCGTTGAGCCGCCGGAAGGGAACCTGATTTATCCAGCGCTGGACTTTGTGCCTATTGTGCTTCGGCCGTGGGCGCTGAGTTTAGCGATCTTCTGCGTGCTGTTGATGATCGCGGGCATTGCATTCAGCAATGTTTGGTCAGAAGATCACCAAGGAATCTGGGGGTACGATGGACGGACAGGTGGACGGTACTTCGTTGTGCAGTTTCTCCCGCAAATCCTGGGGATCATAATCACGATTATGACATTTGTCATCCAGGCCGCCGTGTATCGCATAATGCCGTTTGCGATCATGGCGTCAGAGCGCCCTTACAAGAAAGTTTTACAAGGCCTGCCAATTGTGCCAAAGAACTTCTTGCTACCGGATTTGTCGCATTTCATGCATGGGGAGGCGATGGTCGGCTTCTCGATATTTACGATTTGGCTGTCCAACTTCATCGCCGTGCCCCTACTTAGCTGCTTGTTCCAAGCAAAGTGGTACATCATAGACGGTGAAGGAACTTGGCGCTGGGCTGCAACGAGAGCTGTTGGCTGGACACTGATAGCAGTCTACGGTCTGCTCGCGTTAGGGCTTCTGTCGCTGATGCTTCGGTTTCTACGCACATGGTCGGGGTTGATGTGGGACCCTGTTTGTATCGCAGACTTGATCACCGTCATCCAGCGGTCGAATGTACTGCCTGGCTTTGAATACACAGAGGCTGCTACGGACGTGGGTGAGGCGCTGAAGCCGAGGACACTTCGATTGGGTTATTGGCAGCTCTCTCAAGGACGCCACCCGGAGATATTCTACGGTATGGGAGAGGCCGGGGCCGCGATTGGCAATCCTTCTCTTCATGTTCCGCCTAGGAACCGCCGAGAGCAGCTTTCAAAGGTATCGTTTGACGCTGAAAAGCAAAGTATGACAGGAAAGGATGGCTCTGAAGAGCTGTATTCGCCAACTGTTCGGTACCGATGGGCGCCGTGGTTCCTTCGAAAACCAGCCGTTATTGCCTGGACAGTCATGCTATGTGCACTATTCATCGCATTTGTTGTCGTCAGTTTTGTGAACGACGGGGTCGCGGAAGGGTTTCCTCCACACTTGTCGACTCGACCATCGTCGACCGCATTCTCGTCCTCCAACTTTCTGTACAGTTTCATACCGGCGTTGATTGGAACCTTTCTATTCCTTGCTTGGCAGCACATCGACGTCTATTTCCGTGCGCTGCAGCCATATGTGATGCTGTCATCCCCGGAAGGTGCCACTGCAGAGCAGAGCCTGCTACTAGCGTACCCATCTCTTCTTCCTTTCGAAGTCACCATTGCAGCACTTGCGAACAAGCATTATAAAGTGGCCTGGGTCTCTTTCATGAGCGTCGTATCCGCAACCATTTCAATTCTGGCCGGCGGGGACTTTATCGCCCTTACCTACGAAGAAAACACAATCAAAATAACGCCTCTAATGTCTGCTTTCTACGCGATTGTGGTGTTCTGCGCCGTCTATATGGCCTCTTTCTTGGCTATCTGGCCCGGACGCCGGCGATATCTACCTCACGACATCAGCACCCTGGCCGATCAAATTAGTTTCCTCTACCAAAGCCCCATGCTCTCTGACAAGCTATTGCGAGAGCCACGCAGCAAGACGGACCTTGTCACTCGGCTTGTGATCACCCCGCCTGGTGACAAAGATTATCCGAAGTACGGCTTCGGCATCTACGTGGGTCGCGATGGAAGGGAGCACCTGGGTATCGATCGGTTTAGTCGACCGGGCCGGGCTGATATGCTGATTACGACGAATTCGATGAAATAATGTTTCTTTTATGATTGATGATGAGCATATGATAAGACGCTCCGAGCGCATATAATTATTTACGTTGCTGGCGTTTAATGATAATCAGATAATATGATATGTGATATAGGTTCGGTTTATGATGATTCAGGTCCAGGACTATGGGACCATACCATGTTATATTAGCATAGCAAGGCGTTTTACAATTCATGATATACTCTCTTCCCGTCTTCTCATACTCTCTTGACTGTCTCTTAGGGCTGCCGCAATCACGTTCCTGTCCCCACGCGCCACACGTGACTCGGTGCTGCGCCTCGCCCCCAATTGGGATGACGAGTCATTCTTCCTTTTCCATCGGCAAGGCAACAGGCTGTAGGATGGGCACCGACCGTGGACCCCGTCCATCAAAGAGTTGTTTTGGTTATATACATCGCGATTTTGTAGCCTAGGATGGTTTATCCCGGGCGACCCAGCACCGGCTGTCAAACATGCCGCACGAGACGCATCAAAGTACTACTCCACCTTAGACTAGGGAATACGGCTAACTACGGTGCCAGTGCGATGAGACGCGTCCATATTGCAACGCCTGTGTGCGCTCTGGCAGAGACTGCCCGGGGTTTCCGCACCCCCTGGACGTCGTGCTGCGGCCTCAAAGGGCATTTAATCGCAAGAGCGCCATCACAAACACAGCCACAACCGTTGTGGCTAAGTCCCCTATAGTGAGCGACAATGTAGAGACGAGCTCAGACACTTCGTCTTCTTCCGAACTTTCTCCTCTGCCCTGCTATCCTGTCTCATCGGGGTCCGTCATCTCCCCGCAGGTCCCTGGTGGCTTGTACCTTCCCATGGAGGATACGGTGACCGCGTTATTCTTCAACTCGTACATCTATACGCCTCGAGATCCATTGATTCGACCGGGGTCAATGGAATTTCTTCCCCAGCTCTACGCCGCGGCTCCATTTGACTCGCATCTGCGTATGAGCGCGCTGGCTGTGGCGTACTTTGGGGTTGCTGCCTGGACGCGCCAGGAGAATCTGCTTCATTCTGCGCAGCAGTGTTTTGGGACGGCGCTTGCGCGTACTCGGCTTGCGCTGCAGGGTGATGTTGAGCGGGATTATGATGATATTCTGATGACGCTGATGTTGCTTTATATTTTTGAGGTAGGTGTTGACTGCCTGTTGCCGTTTCGGAAGTGGGACTAATGCGTGCAGGAATTCGTGTCTATCAAAGAGAACAAGCCCTCGCCGAAAAATCACTTGCGAGGCGCTATTGCTCTTATTGAGAATTGCAGCCATGAGCGGCGAAGGTCATACCTTTCAGATACATTAACGAATGCCATTCAAGGAGAAATTGTAAGATTCTTTAACTGTTCCATTCCTGCATATGATCTAACAAGCTAGGTACACTCCGCCACCGACAAACGATCACCACTGTTCCGCACACCCGCTAGCTGGCCTCTCTCCCCCGGAATCCCCGAGCTCGCCTCATCCCGCCTAATGATGATCGCGCCACCACTAGTGAAGCTCCGCGAGCGCTGGGTCGAATTCTCGTCTCGCGCCGACACAACAGATACCGAAGAACTCAACTCGATCCTCTCCGAAGCCCGCAACCTCGACGACCAATTCACAGCCTGGACCTTCTCCCTCCCAAAACACTGGTACCCCATGCCAGCATCCTACTTCCCGCAATCCGTCCGCGACGCAGGCGCCTACCAGGACCGCTGCGACTGCTACACGGACGTCTGGATCGCCGAGACCTGGAACAACTACCGCACCTTCCGCCTATCCATCCAGAACATCATCTACCGCTGCTTATGTCTTTTACCAAACCACGAAGTCGAGATCGAGGCGACTGTCGAAACAACCCGCGTCCTGGCGGCCGATATCTGCGCCAGCGTACCCTTTTACCTGGGGAGCCAGACGGGCTCCATGACCATCACCGACAGCCGGGTCGAGTATCCGAGCGCCGAGGCAACGCCGTCACCTCACAAGGGCGCGCAGTTGGTAGGTGGATGGTTCATCAGGCCGGCGCTGGATGCGCTTTGCTCTGTGGAGAATCTGCCGGACGATCTGGTGGAGTGGGCGAGGGGGCAGGTTCGGCGCGTGCAGCATGTATACACAGCTGGGCTGATTCATTAATTTCACGGAATATACACTTGGCTATATAACATGTTACATAACGTAAAATAATGTCTAATAGAGATTCTACCATAAAGTAAAGTTTCCACGAGGCACTGGCTGTTTCCATGGATCGCTGACCCCCCGGTCCTAACGTTATCTCCGGCCATGACACAGACCACGTGATCTAAGTCTCCCCATCTGAAAGTTCCATGTCAGCCTTCCAGTCTGTTCCTGAATCTATCCTCATATCGTCTTTGCAGATTCACGCGCAATTGCATCTTCCACTGGCGTACTTATAGCGTCTCGCAGTTCTCATCCTCGAGCTTAATCAATTGACGATCGTCCTCCTTCTTTCGCATCCACTTAGCGCCCGCAAGAGACACGGACTCGACTCAAGACAAACAGAACACCATAAAGAAGCAAAGACACCGTCCACACAACCAAAATGGTCCTCTCATGGTTCCGCACAAGCGAAACACCGCAACCCTCCACCGCAGACACCACACCCTCAATACCAACACAATCAATCCCCGAAACCACGTCCGCACCCACGCCCACCCCCGCCGAACCCACCTCAACAAACACGACCAAAGACACAACCGAAGACCTCCCCAAACTCTGGAAACCAGACACCAACAAAAAACTCTTCTTCGGCGGCGCATTATTCTTCGCCTTCTCGCTGCTCACAACCCGGCGCGCCATGGTCCGGCGCTTCAACGCCTCGATCCCGCCATACTATACGTCGAGCATATACCACAAGCCCGAGGTAAACGGGGGCATGGAGGCATTTGAAGCCCTGAACCTGGCTACGCTCAATGTGCTCAGTTTCGGGATGATGAGTAGCGGGGGAGTCCTTTGGGCGATGGGGATTAATTCGCTGGATGACATGAGGCGGTATGTGAAGACGCGCATGGCGGGGGGTGAGGGGGCGTTGAATGCGACGGATGAGGAGATGGAGAAGGAGGTTGAGGCGTGGGTTATGAAGTATCTTGGGAAGAGGATTGAGGGGGGGAAGTTAAAGGGGTTGGACGAGCCGGTTGTGGAGGAGGGGAAGTCTACGTATTTTCCGCCGAGGAGCTGAGGAGGGGAAGGAAGATATTGTACGATATTTCATGGGATGGGATGGGATGGCGTTATTTGGCGATGCGGTTATTATACACTCCTTTCACTTGCCCAGTTGCTCGTACCGGTCCCGCGCGGTCTGTCTTGTCTTTTCCAGGAACTCGTCGTACCTGTTGCGGGTGTTGCGCGCTGCCTCTTCGCTTGCTTCGCCGAGCTTGCCACCTTGTGCTCCTAATCCAACGCCCTGCGCGTAGACTTCTGTTGTGATGGGTGCTGTCATTCCGGTACCTTGCGCGCCCAGCCCTGTACCAGCCGACCAGCCCATCTTGCTGAGCAACGAGGCGCCCTTTGATGTGTTTTCCACAGTCGGCGACGGCTCGCGTTCTGGCGGTGGAGCGGATTTGGCAGTTGCGTTCTTCGAGCGCCCGAATGCTTGACGACGCTCACGGGCGCGGTCTCTGTACTCGGGCGGCTGCGGGATGATGCCATGTTTTATGAGTTTGTTCGTAGCTTTCGTGACGACTTCCTCGTTCTGCAGGTTGCCGCGGTGGAGTTGACTCTGGCGCTCGTGGCGGTTGACTTCGGCCATTGTCTTGAACTGTCGCATGCAGAGGTAGCAGCAGTTCCGGGTCGGATCGGCGTACGACTGGCGAGGTGGAGCCGCGACTGCCTCAGATGAAGGCTGATCTTCAGAACCTTTATCTTCGGTGTCCTTCTTGATGCCGTGTAATTCCGCATGACGGTTGCTCCAGAACTGCAGGTGTGATGGCATAGCCATTTTCTTCGCTCCTGAGGCGCTGGAGGCAGCATCAGCTTTCCGCTTCTTCGCCTTGTCAGCCGCATCTTTGGCTTTGGCGTCTGTCTGGCCCGCCGGTTTCTCAGCCTTCGGTGCTTGCTGTGGATCTGCCTCTGTTGACACCGTGAGCTCGGTAACGTATGCGTCTTCATCCCAGTACATGAGTTTCATGGCTGGGTTGCTCAGAGGGCTGAAAGTAAATCTCTCGTTGCCCGCAGTCGGATTCATGACCGGCACGAACACGCCTGCGTGGATGTAGGTAACCATCACTGGTCTGGACGAAATGGTAAACTTCTCAAATGAGTGGAGACGTGAAATAGCTGCTTGAGCGTCCTGCTCTTGTTAGCTAGGCTTACACTTGAGATAGAAGTACGTACCTGAATTGTAGCGAATTCGGCGAATCCATACCGCCAGCTCTCGTTGCTTCGGCGGTCCCGAACCAGCAGAATACGCCGAATTGAACCTTCACGAGCGCCTAGGTTGGCGTCACCAGTGGTAGATGCCACTTTAGCCCCCTTCTTCTGGCTTGTTGAAGTACCCTCCGTGTTCGGACGGTATAGCTTAGCAACGCCTTTAGCTAGGAGCTCTTCTGTAACGGACGTTTCAAGACCGCGGAAGAGCAAAAATTGAGAAGGTTGGTTTTCCGGCGCAGCATCATTATCGCCGTTGTTCTTTACCCTCGGCGGAGCTATACCTGGAGGGCCAGTCGGTCCAGCATCTGCGCTAGATTAGCCATGGTCCCGTCCCTAGACATATCAACATACCTGGCCGTGGGGCTTGACACCTAAAACATTTATTGCGAGTTGAGTAATTGACGATAGAGCACTGACTTGTTAGTCCTTGCACGGCACACAGAGTTCACAGTGCCCACCATTTTGCAGTTCCAATCCCCTTCAGCCCTGGCCTTGGCGCGGTCTTCTTTCTCCCGGCTGTACGCAATGCGCACTTTGGTGCCACGGTCATCCTGCGCACTCGGTCCGCACAGATATATCGTCGGAAAGTTCTGCTCCACAAAGGAGCGGGAATGGTTGAGGCTTCGAAACCGAAGAAAGCCCAACTGGCGAGATATTTCTACAAACGCATGAGCAACTCAAAGCTCAAAGAAAAGCTTGATACATACTCGTCTGCCGATCCCGGATAACGCGCACCTCCTCCAAACCCTCAATATGATAGAACTCTTTCAGTTCTTTCGAAATCTGTTAACCAGTCGACACATCTCAGTCTCATGCCATAACAAAAGCTTGCAGCGCGACTCCAGAATACTGAGTCCGGGCAGAAAGGGAGGGAAGGAGTTGTCCAACGTCTTCTTCCACCATGTCCACCGGTATACCGTCCATCATGACCTCTCTGCTCCCCTGTCCGTAATGTGATCGGCCGCGCCGTGGGCTTCGACTCCGGCTGGGACTGTAGCTTCGGCTTCGGCTTCGGGAGCGGTAGTCTTCGCGATCGCGGTCGCGGTAGCCGTGTCGCGGGCGCCGCGGAGGAGACCTCGATCGACGGCGGAAGTCATCGCGGTCTCGGCCTTGGTATTGGGGTCGCGAGTCGGATGCGTCTCGGGGGTAGTCGTGTCTTCGGTCGGCGGCTGGGCCTCGAGGGGGAGTGCGCCCTGAGAAAGTGAGTTCGGTATTCTTGGAGCAGTTGCTGGAATTTGTATGCGGGGAGACGGTACCATTAGGTGAGCGAGAACGGGATGGAGAATTGTCGTCATACATGCGGCCGTCTCGGTCGTCCCGGCGGGGGAACGGACGGGGCGACGGACCCGGAGGGTACCTGGTATCGTCAGATCGCATATGAGACATGATAGACGAACATTGAATGTAGCAGAAGTTATAAAGATGATGAAAGACGAGACGATGAAAGTCGCAAACGAAGCAGGCACCGGCAGAACCACCTGCCTACGGCTCACCGCCCCGTTGGCTTCATCAACGCCGCGCTGTCTCTCTCGCGGCCATCCCGACTCCACCAAAATCATTTTCGATCAGTCATGCTGGAATATGGACGAAGGTGTTGTTCTCATCATCGAATTTTGTGTCAGACCTACTTTGTAGCCGCTTGTAATGACCAATCGGATGCTCACTGTATTTACAAGGATTTTTGCACTCAAATCGCCTTCCTATGTCTGGACTACGACCTACGTACTAAGTAGATCATCCAGAAGAGACTTTGCAATGGTTAATTCATCAATTTTATTAGTATGATAAGTTTCTTCATTCTGTCTTTGAAGAGACGATAATTTTGATTCTATCTAACTGAGTTTACATCTGTGTCAGTCGAACTGCAAGCAGATCGCACCAAGGCCCAATTGTAACTCTGAAAGATCTCGAATCATTTGAACAAAGGAAACAATACAGGAAAAAAAGAAAAATTTTCGTCATATCAGGATTTTCGTCATGTCGGTCGTGCTTGCTAGAATCTCCAGAGACTCAAGCAATCTCTCGTTTCGATTTCTTCGTTGGCATTTATTTGCGGTTAGGAGCAATGCAGATTCCTCCAGCGATGCATTTTCCAGGACCCTCAGGGCTAGCGCAGTCTTTATCGTGCTTGCACATCAGCTGAGGGGAGCGAGTAACAAGTTCATCGTGAGCTGAGTCGACAGGTTCGCGGGTCTTGAGCTTGCGGTCAGGTGCGATGCAAATGCCGCCAGCAATACACTTGCCGGGGCCTTCGGGGCTAGCGCAGTCCTTGTCTTTGCGGCATTGAACCTGAGGAGAGCGAGTCCCAAGTTCATCGTGAGTTGATTCAGAGTCGACAGAACGCTCCTTGAGCTTGCGGTCAGGTGCGATACAGATTCCACCAGCGATACACTTGCCAGGGCCGTCGGGGCTAGCGCAGTCCTTGTCATTGTGGCATTGGACCTGAGGAGTACGCTCCTTTAGCTTGCGATCAGGGGCGATGCAGACTCCACCGGCGATGCACTTTCCAGGACCTTCGGGGCTAGCACAGTCTTTGTCTTTGTGGCATTGAACCTGGGGAGATCGACGAGCGAAACGCAACTTGGAAGACGCAAGGCAGAGGCCGGACATACACTTGCCGTCCTTACCACAGTCTTTGTTCGTGCGGCACATGGCGTCACCGGTGGGGGAAGCCTCAACGGTAACATCGTGGTTGATACAGAAGCCGCCCATACACTCGACGTTGCCTTTACCACAGTCCTTGTCGACCTTGCATTTTCCTTTCTTGGGGGCGGCCTTGACACGTGCGTTTTGGCGCGAGAAGAGAGAGAGGAAGCCAGTGTTCGAGTCGGAGCTGTCTATGACAGGACGCAGTGTTAGCCTTGGGCCTAGTGGAAGTGAACGAGGAAGGTAGGAGAGAAGAACACCAAGGGTGTTGACATGGACGGGAAGACACAGGGAAACACAAGAGAAGAAAGACGCGAGAGAAGGGCGACATGAGAGGAAAGGCGAGGAAGGAGATCACATACCAGAGGTCTCAACGACACCAGTGTCATCGAGGGAGGGAGCAGAAGAGGTGATCTCAACGGCCAGGGCCAGAGACACGAGGAAGAGGAGAAGCATAAAAAGCTTCATGATGGCGGTTGCGATATTGAAACAAGTTCGACCAAGTTGAATATCGGAATGGGTTGAAAAGAGAGAGGTGTGAGGATGATGAGAGAGGAGGAGGATGGATGGGAGAAAAAAAGTGCAACTCTGGGCCGAAGACGAGGCCTTCTTTATAGTGGATGCTGAGAAGGTCAGGAGCTGGTGGAATGTTGATAAAGGCTCTTCACCCTGAATGAGTCCTTCACAGATGTGTTACTGGGCACTGGATACCAAAGTGACTGACAGGCATGGATGCTGCCTTTGATGATCCACATCAGATTAGCCATTGGGCAATGCAGCAACCCACGTGTCAGTTTTATGGTCTTATTCACAGGGCTATGGATTCACGGGGCTATGGATTCACGGGGCTATGGATTCACAGGGCTATGGCTTGCCTTCACAGCAGAAGTTAGTGGAAGAATTTGCATGCAAACAGTGTTGCCAAACTTCTGGCCTGGAAGGGTCTGTTCAATATGCTGCTGCGCTGTCTGCCCCAGAGTCCAATGACATGACTAAGAAGCTTAACGGCTGTCAATAAAAGTCAGATCCGAAAGTCATTGTTTAAACTCCACCTGATGGTACCTGAAGCGGACAGGAAAGACTTGCCCTGAAAACACAAAGGAAATGTGTAACTCACCCCCCGATCAACCCCAAAGAGCTGATGGTGCGATCCCTGACATTAGGGTTTTGGCCCCCTCAAAGGCGAGTCAAAGAAGAGCCGCAGATCTTTTGACCGTGCACCACTAGAAACCGATCATCAGAAGAGCCTGACTGACAGGGCACCTTCTATTGAACGTGCTCTTGAACTCTGATGCCCTTGGCGAATTAACTCTGAAGCCAGGCTTTATTTTCCATTGCCCGTTGCCATCACCACCCGCCGATAACCCGGATGCGTACTGGCAGCCTCGAGATATGTGTCGCTGATTCTGATATGACTTCCAATGGCCGCTCTTTTATTCTCGGCTTTTCCATTTCGGCTCGACAAAGACTCGTGTATACAACCCTGTGGTTACAGCCGGTATACTAGGGGTCGCTGAGGCGAACGTCCCGAGTCGAATACGCAAACCGGACAACAATTTGATGAAGAACAATCCAAGGTGACGCTGACAGAAGACAGCGAAACTGATGGCGCCGGGCGTAGCTCTCACAAATCGCAACTGGTCGCTCTTTTGGGTTTTCTTAATTGGTGGAACGGTGCGGCAAATCTAAGGGCCACGGAGAATGACCACATTGCCTTGAGCCACGTTTCGTTATTGCCCCCAGGTTTCAAACCTGAGGATAGTGACAATAAGTCCACATTATGCGGTGGCTTTTTTTCCCTTGGAATCGTCTCCTTCGACCTTGTCGACCTGGGCGCGGCCTCCTTATCGGATCAAACTCGAATCGATGCATTCCGCTTTCCCATCCGTGGCCGAGCTGACGCAGTAACGTAATGGGTGCGGACTTGCGAGCGCGTGCAGGCTTTTTTGGTGACAGAGTGACCTCGTGTTCATCTCCTGTTGAGAAGGCGCCAGAGGTTCCGGGGATACTGACTTCAATCGCACTATGCTGCTTGTTAGCAGGAGCGCATTTTTTGCTAACAGTAATGCCTTGAATCAGGGTGTCTTTGCCTGAACTTGTCACAAGCCTTGATTCATTGTTCATGAAACAAGCATGGTTCTCCGAAGACCCCTGTATTTCAGATCGAGATATGTACCAGGGCTCGAGGCAGGTACGCCGGGATCTGTGCTGATGCCCTGCAGGTACGCCGCATCACGTGTCCCAAACAAGCAGGATCCCAGCGGCGTATTGAGTAGATTTCTGAATCAATTTTTGACATGGCTAAAGAAGCAAGGTGAGTCACAGACGGGTGGCTTTTTGGAACACGATAAGCACATGTGAGGCGTACAATGAAGTAGGCAGCAAGCTTCTATTTACCTCCAAGTCCAGCTGAAGTCATTACACGTTGATGTATCCAAAACTGGTATCTAAATAGCGCTCCACGGATAAACATTAACATGTAACATCATTAGATTCGAGCGCCTGCCGGACACTGAAGAATCCAGTGAACAAGCTCTAAGCAGTACGAATTACCACGCATCTTAATATAAACCGACTCTATTCCCAAGCAAATCCAAATTCTGCACCGAGGCATCAAATTCGGCCTGTTCGACGGTCAGCACTGGAACTGAGCAGGCTCGAAACAACCACAAGCAGCAACTCACCCAGTCAATACCATTGGAGAAGTCCCAGAAGTTTTTGTCCATTATAGCTTCGTTGGGGAAGCCCAGGTCTAACGCCATGCTGTTCTCGAAGTCCAGGTTGTTGTTGTTGAGAGAGGGTGGTGGTGGGTCATACCAGTTCGATTGGTCTATGGTTGTCAGTTAGGGCAAACTATCAAGATGTAAAGTGGAGAATGAACCTGGGGAACTCAGTGGCAGGCTATTCCCTGCGCTCGTTCCGCTTATACTTGACAGATCGTGACTGTTCATGATAGGCGTCACCGTAATCAATGATGTAGCGCCAAGCTTGCCGAGCATAATGCTAATGGACCGCCATGCTTGCATAGCTTCAGCAGAGAAGTCCTTGTACCTGCTCCAAATTTGGCGAGAGGTCTGTAGGGCCGGAAGAAATCCGTCTATCGAATGGGACGACTCCCCCGGCTGGCCGTTGCTTCTAGATTGATGGTGAAGCTCCAAGCACAGGATCATAGCGGCTAGGATAAAGTCGTGAGAGGCCAGCGACGAGACGAACCACTTACTGTGGCACAGTACGCCACCTGGCTGGACCTGCGCGTCCAGAGTGGCCTGATGCTGCAGCAGGCTCATTGCTGCGTCGATGCAAATTTGTCGGGATTTGGCGTACCGGGGATCAGAGCGCCCTTCGCAAAGATGCTGTCGGTGCAGGATGCAGCGTGACTTTTGGTACAGGATCTCTAGGCTATAGCGGCGCATGATGATATGGGGCAGATCTATGACTGACTGAGCCACACTCCGAAACTTCAAGTGTGTTGGAATTGCAGCGTAGGCCTCGTTGAGCTGGCTGTCTAGCTGAAGGATAGATTGATAGGTGGTTGGCTCCGTGGACGCAACGCGGTCGGTGATCTGAGCAAAGACTTCACCGACTGCACTCTTTGCAATTACATATGAAAGCGGGGTTGCATCTGTATCTGGTCGTGAGGGAGGCAGCGTCGTAGTGTTCTCGTCAAAGTCCTCGTCCAGTAAGTTTCGAGGCAGCTTGGTATCTGCAACACCCTTGTGCACCATACGGGGCAGGCCAGACTGAAATGAGGAAAGAGCATCTCCTTGGGTCATGAAAGCCCAGATACGTCGACGCATCTCGGCCTCGAAGCAGGATATTTCTGGGAAGCGCGAGCCATCTCGATGCAGGCCCATATGAAGGGCCAGGCGCATAATAATACCAAACATTACCCAGTTTTCATGCTGTGCGTCGGCGCTTCGGAAGTACTCGCATTGTGCGTATGTGAGTAGTGCTTCGATGGTGTACTTAGACGGGGTGGTATATCTGTCTCTGATCAGACAGTATGCGGCGTAGAGTCGGTATATATTGCAGGCTTCTTCGGGATTGCCAACGGCGTCAGCTAGCTCGCCTTCGGCACGCTGATGAAGGCGTATAGCCAGGCACATCATGCCAAAAAGCATACTCAGCCACGTTAGGCTGACTTCCTGGGGCTGGGTCCAGAAGCGGTCATACTGTTTCCGTTAGCACAGGCATACTTACGGCATAGCACTACCGACCTCTCGTTGGAAGGTAGGAGCGTGGAAGATGACTATCGCTAGCTGTCAGAAGTGTCATCTGCATCAGAAAAAAAACCAACGTACGAACTCCTGGCTCCATCGAGTTAAAGAACCTCGACACCAAGCGATCCGCCATGCCCTTCGGCGGCACAGCAGCCAAGAAGTCTTCCTTCCCTACTGGCGGACAAAGTCCTACTAAGAGTGCTGGGCCTTCACTGTAGTTCTGAGTCAAAGAAGTATCCGAGTCGAGAAACTCTTTGATCTCTGCAATCTGTATATCAGAAGGAGTTAGTAGCTGTTCTTAGAGCGAGTTGATGCCCATACACTGTCCTGAAGCGCTGCCCAGTGCGCCCCGGAAACATAACTGGTGCCTGCTTCCCCCACCTGAATCCTCCCCAGAGAGCTGGCAATTTTGTCATCCGTACTCTGAGGTTCCTGCTCAGTCTCATGACCTGGCTTGGGATGGTTCTTTGCTTTCGCTAGGACGTTCACCAGCTCTTCCAGTTCCCGGACACGTTGATTCAACTGCTTGGTGGATCGGGTGGGAGTAGTGCGGGGTGGAGGACTCGGGTTCAGGTAGATACATTCCAAGCCTCGTTTGACACAGCTACCACATGGTCGGACCCGATCACATCGTAGCCTGGGCAAGAGGTTAGGCAATCGATATCTTAGCGGGGTGGCTCTTATCGTACTTCTTTTGTCGACAAAAAGTGCAGGAAATGATGGCTCGAACTGGAGGCCGGGTGTGGTCCATGAGCAACAATAGTTCAGCTTATTGTTAAATACAGCTGTAAAGTACTTTGCCAGAATACTGGAAATGAAAAGGAACCCTGGGTGCCGGGATGCAGCAGAGAGAAGCAGCTGAATAGTTGAATGCAGGGAGGGATACCTACGGCCACGCTGATTACGTTATACAGCTCAGCCACGATGTATGCAGTCGCAAGGGAAAATCAATCATTATTTCTATCAATCACACTAAAGCCAAGCAATCTATGGTCATACAGGACATGCGTCATGTCATCGGTACGCAGCCGTCTCTTTTTCACACCAAGCCCAGAATCTCTCTGCCAGACCGGTTCCGCCCTCGCTCATAGATCTCATACCTTTCTCAATATGACCAGGAATAGTACCAAAGCGGCCCCAGGGAAGAATATATGATCCATTCTGCTTAGCTGTTATCTGGGGCGAGAGCGCTGCAAAGAGCTCAGTGTATGCGCCATAACGTGCAGGCTTGAAGACAAGGCCCTGTTTTCTTTTTAATTCGCGGTATCGACAAGAACTGGATATCGGGGTATTACCATGATGATGCCAAATAGCGCAGGCTGATGTCTTTGAAGTTCGGTCTTCATAAGGCCAGGGTGGACGCTCTGCTCGCGTTAGTCTCTTTGAAGATGCCATTAGGGAGAAAAGGCGAACAAACCAGACTAAATATACCATCGCTTCCTGACCGCTTCGACATTTCACCCGCAAAGAAAACACCTCCAACTTTGCTCTCCATGTAATTCTCCATCGGATCCGGAAGAACCTTGGGCGCGCCAGTCTGCTCATCGAACACGATACCGTTCTGTGCTGTGCTAAATTCGATAATAGAGCTAACCCATACGACACGTACGCTGCCTGGAGTGGCATTTGCTGCTGTACGTTTGAGGAGCGGAAGAAGTAGGGCATTGAACGTGAACGGGCCGAGGCAGTTGGTTCCCATTTCAAGATCATATCCCTGTCACATCAATCAGCTTCATTTGCCCTGCAGATATGAGTCAGCGCACTGATTTAGAATTCTGTACACACCTGCTTTGTTTTGCTCCCTCTCGGCGGCCGCATCACACCGGCATTGTGAATCAAGATATCTAACCGGCCCTCGCTTTGCAGGAACTTGTCGGCGCTGGCTTTGATAGTAGTCAAGTCGGACAGATCGAGCGACAGAAATTTCAAGCGGCCGCTGCTTCCTACACACTCTTCAGAGCTTTTGATCGACGCAATGGCTTTGTCGGCCTTGTCCGCCGAGCGCGCAGCTACATAGACAGTTGCATTTTTGGAGTACAAAACCGTAGCAGTCTCGAGTCCAACCCCCGAAGTAGCACCGGTAACGACCGCAACTTTTCCAGTGAGGTCTGGGATGCCCTTTTCGACGAGAGAGGGAGAAGGGGGAAATAAATGATGGAGGAAAGGCATGGCGTGAGTTTCAGTCGTTGGTATGGTTGCTTGCTAGAAGAAGGCTATTTAAAGAGCTGCAGCTGTAGAAAAGCAACATGATAGCCCGCATGCTCTAAGCATCTTATAACGGAATGGGAAGGCTGTGCTGATTCTGTCCGAGACGGCTCCGGAGGTTGTGCTGGTGCAAGTCTGTCCTTGTATAGGCAGGGAAGCCACCCACAAGCTAGCATCTCCGGCCCGGCGCTATACCCAATACCGTTAAGCCTAGCGCCGAGGTCCGGAGATCTACAGATGGCACGGAGATCTGCCGAGCATAGTCCGTAGAAAAGGAGGTTGGGAATCTCGAGCGCTTTTTGTCTCTGTATTGGCCTTTGTTGCAGCTGATACCAGTCTGCGTTACTACCTGATATCCAGTTACTTGAACTAACATCCTTGGTTAAGGTGACTGCTGCTGGATACTAAGAGCTCTAACAATAACGCCACAAGCCTCAACAGACATGACTACTAGGCTACTGGCATATTCATTATAGCTTGATCAAGAATGACTCTCGCATAGCCTCTTTGCAACCTCGCCAGCCACTGCGGAAGCACCTTCTGTCTCTCCAAATCCCCTTCACCAGACACAACATTGTAATCGTGCGCCGACGCAATCCGCAAGTCAGCAACCCATCCCAGCTCCGGGTCGAGATAAGGTTCCGATACACTGAACTCGTATCGTCCACCCGATGTCAATTGCCAGGGGCATCCCCAGCGCGCGAGCCTCTCGAAAAACAAACACGGTCCCTCGGGCGACTTCCATGATAACAGCAGACCAACCGGTGTCAGATTACTTGGCGGGCGCTCAAAGGTAAACATGCCGTTGAGGAGTTGCCGCTTCTGTCCGTCCTTGTTCGTTGGCGTTCCACTGTTTTTGCGTCCGTGGTTGAAGCCGAAAAACGAATAGGGATACAAGGGAATCAAGGGAAGAGCGTCTCTCAAGACCAAGCCGCCCGTATCACCTGTCTTGAATCCTTTCCCAGTAAAGAGGCCGTAGAATTTCCCTTGTAGGCGGATAAAGCGGCTCTCGAAGACGCGCTCGGCCCACGTCCGGCTGATGACTCCTGCGGTTACCTGTGTGTTTTTCAGAACAATATCTCGATGGCTTTTCCAATTCTTATTCGATTCAAGGAGCAGTCAGACGGAGAATACGTCAACATGGGTGTGCTGACTGACTAGCCGGAGAGCTTGGGGTGCGCAGGGCCGCGCTGCATGTTGAGTCGTTGACGGGCTGTGCAGGGTATAGCTGTTCAAGATGCCTCAGTTTGTGCTCAACAATCAAAGCTGGAATGGCCAGAACTGCTATGCGACGGGCCCATCTTTTAATTGCTCGGTTGTGCATGTTAGCGAGCTCGTCTAAGGGTTGTGTAGAGTGTTCAAGGTCTGTTGAGATAATGCGGCGTGTCCAGTATCTGGTGCTAGAAATACGGTACGAAGCAAAGTCCCAGTTGAGGCAGCTCAATCTTTGAAGCTCTTCATCTCTTCTGTTATGGTAAGAACCACTGAACACACAAATATTTTCTCTGAGGGAAGGAGGTATACTACTACTCCCACGCCGTACACAATCGGCAGTGGAACCGTGGAACTCCACCGAATCCACCACCGCGATCCCCTCCAAAAATTCAAAATCAGCGACTTTCCTCATCTCCTACTCTCCATCATCGCCGCGACACCGCAGAAACACTAAAATGGCCGCTGACTCCCTCGACGATATCTTCGGCTCCTCACCGCCTCACTCCGAACACCCCCACCCGCAAGCGCACCCCAATCCCACCGTCGAACCCTCCGAACTCCCCTCACTCCGCCGCCAACACGTCACGGCCGGCTACCGCGACGGCATCTCCGCCGCCAAAGCCGAGCACGTCCAGCATGGCTTCGACGCTGGATTTCCCGTCGGCGCACAACTCGGTATGCGCGCCGGAACGATAATCGGGATTCTTGAGGGTGTCCTGAGGGGGTACGAGAGTAGCCCCACTACGGTAAAAAAGCCCGGGCAGAGATCGACGGCGTCCTCGCCGGCGAGCAAAGAAGCGGATGAAGCGAAGAATGCGAAGCGCGAGCAAATACTCCGTCTCTATAAGCAGGCCGTGAAAGAGCTAAGCGTCCAGTCTGTTTTCTCCAGTGTGGACGGTGGAGCGTTGCAGGGGCAAGGGTCTGAGAAACCGGAGAGTCAGCTATTGAAGAAGGGAGACATGGCGCTGAGCGAATGGGAGAAGAAAGTTCCAGTTGCAGCGTGGGAAGAGCATGTCATGGATGTTCTAGAGGCCAAGAGTGACGATGGAAAGGGCAACGGGAAGGCTGGTGAGGATGAGGAAGGGCAGAGGGCTTGAAACAACACTGTGGGCTGTCTTCTCCCTATCGACCGACCATTTGCCTACCAGCGGGGGATACATTCTCTTCTCAGCAGCCAGCACTATGTCCCCCGCCTGTGCGGCCTCGAACTTCAGCACTACCAAGGTCCCAGAGTCGCCCCGAGCTCTCAACCGAGGCAGAAAATTTTTCTACCCAGCCCATGCGTGCTGCGCATTCCTCCTGCACGACATACAGCAGCAGCGACAACCGTTAGAGTCGTCGACAACAGTCCGCCTTGCAACACCGTCCGGGAAACTCTGCCCAGCCGTTCCCCGGGACGCGATCGCCAGCTCCGCGCACATCACCTGCAAGGCTGCAAGGCCCAGAAGGATGAACCGCGCCTTGACGCGACTCGCAAACTTTATTCCGATGGTGGTCCTTGCTGGTGGCGCTTCTGGGACCTCGACACCGCGGCAACGGTTCCGCGGGTGGGATGACAGCAAGGAAGGGCGACAATCTGCCGATGGGACTTTTGTGTCTCGGCTCTTTCGAGTCCGAGTGCTACGGTATCTTTCTATCTGAGTTCCGTTGAGCAGTTAGCTGTTGACCAGACCTGAAGGAATATGTCGTGGTTCCGTGTGTCTTGCCTACATCCACATACAGTATGCAAACCTCAGCAGCTATATCACAGAAAGAATTTCGTATCATTGTCTATATATTGCGTCTCATAAAGTCAACCCGAACAATTTACTATGATCGAATAGAAAAGCACATGAGGACGGTATATGGAACCAAGGGATCCTACAGTAACTGTTCCCAGTGCAGGGCAAGATTGTCTCTTCAAATTCTCACAGTAGGAAATGCTTACTAGTACACACTGGGACCCCTTCCCTAACCTCCCCGGGTTAGGCTGAAGCACCTAGACAACCAACAGATGCAAAATCTAGGATCCAAGGGATACCACACAAGGGGCACCAAAACAACCCACACGAACCAATCTTTCATAGACAAGCATGGAAGGCTTGACTCAAGTGTAACCTCTCCAAATAGTAACTGTTGCGATAAAGTTGGAGTCTAAAAGGTACGAGTACGTAGGCGGCATGTCTGTGCGATGTTACATGTAGCAGCACCACCAGGGTAGCAGTAGCAGCGGGGAATTCAATACCCCAGCATTCCGGATCAGACGCAAGCTTGTTTTCTTGCTCTCGCAGCTCTAGCGGGTGGTATTGATTACAGGGAGGGTCTCGAGTTTGGCTTTGAAGTATTTGGTGTTTATTTTGTTCTCCTATGAGACAGAATATAAGTAAATATGGAGTAGTAGCAGGTAGGACATGACAGAAAGAAAATATATGTGGGAGTCGGTCCGCAGTGGCAGCGGCTCAGATACAACGAGAAAAGTGATAGGTCAAAAAGGAAAGACGAAGGCCATTGGCCCTGCAAAAGTGAGTGTGCATGCATTGAGTCTTGTGGCGAGTTATGGATCTCATTGCCATATGAGAGATCCAGCGCCGGAGTCATCAGTCGTCGTGTTCGCTGCGCGTCCCATAAGCCCACGCCAACTCCATAAAAAATCCGTCATAAGGCATTAGTTCAGAATTAAGGAAAGACATAGTCGTTTGACATCATTTCAGCAAATGCACCGTGCCATAAGGCAAGCCCGTTGTAGACCGTACAATCATCCCAACGCCGTTCAAGACTTTTTCGTACTCCAGACTTTCCGTAAGAGACAAGGATAAAATTACATCCCTTTGCGAGGACGTGTAGAGGTGATGTCGGTGTGACAACCGAGAACTCGCAATGATTCCCATACACGTTTGTAGAGAGGCGGGCGAGAAAGAGTCAGGCTGTGGTGAATGGTGCGATCGGATCGTTCCTCGCGGCAAAACGTGCACATTTTCTCCCTCTCCGTCGAAAGTGAGGTTTCTGGGCTTGTAGACCGCTGGCGGCGGCGGGACTTCGCTTGGATCGCTGCTGCTGCCGTCGAACGGTCTATACCGTAGGTCTGTGATTTGGCACTGTTGCGCCGTGATCTAGGATGAACTAGAGAAGTGGTAGACGGTGCGACTAGGCGGAGGGTTTGATGAGCTGTCGGCCTCAACATATCCTTGCCTGACCGGGGTTGAAGAGCAGTCCTCATAGAGTTAAAGCCACGCTCTTGAGGAGGAGGATCTGGCATTGTCGGGAACTTCTCTAGAGCTGGATTGATGGCAGTGTTGATATGCAGCTTGGGTGTTGACTTGGCGACGCGCAATTGCACTCGACTGCGGACCTTTTTCAAGGTATCCATCGGCTTCCGAGAAAGCGACCTAGGATCCGAATCCTCGGCGTCAGAGTCAGACTCCCAGACAGACTGCTCGGGGTGCATTTCTGATGTGGAGGTGGAAGGCCTTTCTCTCATTGACGGTACTGGGAGTTGACGATCAACTGAAGGTGATGGTGGTCCCGGACTAGGCACTGGGCTAGGACAGTCATTTGCTGGAATGAACAAGGCTTGATCGAAATGTGACCGATGAGGTTCCAGAGTGACGGGGTTAATAAGACTTGGGGGAGATATCATGGAAGGTTCGATGATCAGCCGGCTGGGTGGTTGCTTCTTAGATGGGTGCGCAGTGCTGGGGCGGGGGACAGCTGGTAGGGAAGGAAGGGGCTTTCCGCGAAGGGATGATGCATCATAATTTCTAGGAGGCATAGTGATAGTTTCCGAAGAGGCGTTCGGAGCGCACCGAGGCTGGGGGTCCCGGACTGGGGATGAGGGCTCCGTGGGTATGGTTGCTTGAGAATGATTCAAGGATGCAGAGGAGTAGGGGTATGCGCGATTCAGAGTAGATGCCTGTGCTTGCTTGGATAAACGGTAGAGTTGCTCTGTAGGGTTAACGACCGGGTCTGGGTAAATAGGAGATGAGTTGTTGGAAGAGAATGAGCTGCTCGGCGTTAGGTCTGGGGTAGGCTCTGCCTGAGAGTCTCCCCACGGCTGGGCTCCGATCTGTTGCAGGCTCAATTGATGTTCAAGTTCGACGACGGATAGGGTAGAGCGATCAATGTTGGCTTGGGATTTGATAGTACGAGGGGCAGCTGGTGGGACCGCGACGTCTTTGCCAGATTTCACGGACAGCATGAAGTATTTCTGAATGTC
Organism: Aspergillus multicolor; assembly: GCF_047715735.1. Classification (NCBI taxonomy): domain Eukaryota; kingdom Fungi; phylum Ascomycota; class Eurotiomycetes; order Eurotiales; family Aspergillaceae; genus Aspergillus; species Aspergillus multicolor. The sequence goes on from NW_027395958.1 coordinate 121,877, forward strand.
TTCACCCGATCTCGCATTGCGCAGGCCCTGTTGGCAAGATCCCCAGCTAGTGGCGTTGGTAAGGGAGTGTTCCAAGTAGAAGGGGTCAGGATTTGTCTCCTCGAGAAAGTCCGGACCGCGAGGAGGATAGAAGGAAGACGCGCGTTTCTTCTGCGGCGACGGAATTGGCGGAAGACCTACGGTGGTCTGCGATCTGTTCCGACTTTTCGGTAGAGCGTTCAGTTCGCCGGAAGCTCGAGCGTATCCGTTAGCCATGGGCTGTGTTTTGAGTGGTGGTCGTGACAGTGGAGCAAGCTGCAGTCATCAGAGTCTCCTGGTTGGAATAGGAACAAGAGGAGGGGGAGGTTCAAGAATGGGAATCCGGCGGGGGTGAATAGGGAGCAGTTTATAGACGAGCAGGGGCCGAGCGGTGGCTAGCAAAGAGAGCCGCCGACGCATGCCACAGCAAGCATCGTGTAAACAAAGCTCGAGCACAGAGGCGCGGCCTTACAGCTTCTCCTTCCCCAGGGATGGGTCGAGGCTTGCTGCAAGGCGATCGCGTGCTGCAAGGAGGAGTCGGAAGGAGATCCGCAGTCTTGCTTTCTAAATTCTGGAATCGCAGCAATGCAGTCAATGATTTCGAGTTGGACTGGGCTGGTAGCAGGGTATGCAGTGACTGTCTGCAGGCGCGAGATCTCGATGGAACTCAGGAGTGGGTGGTGAACACGGAGTAATACTCCCTTAATGTGAGAGATCAGACACTCAATCTTCCCCGTCTCATCATTGAAGCTTGTCCACCTCCATCGCCACAAGTACAAAACACTGCTCGTGTGTCCCTCAATCCTCGCTGGACTCGAAGCAGGAGGCCCGCATTCCCAAGTCCATTCCGGGTTGCCGTGATACAAACTAGCAAAAGGCCAGAAATCAGGATCTCTGCACGTCGGCACTTGCTGAGAACCCTGCTTCAGCTGTAGCCTGTAGACTGATGTTTGCTCCAAGCTGAATCCGACCTATCGCGAGACTTGCTTCCTTATTCTTCGACGTTTGAAACCCGTCTGGTTCCCTGACGGATCATCCCAGTTAGAATAACTCCCGCCAATCGAATAATTCCTAGAAGTACACAGAGCACTGTGATTATGCAACTTTGAGTCCTTAGATCCCAGTAGTCTGGCTCTTATTCAGCTGTGGCCAAGGACCCCCTTGCCACTTTGCTTATGGAAGGCTTCTCTGAGTGATCGCGATAGCCGAATCCAAAGAGCGCATTGAGTCATGTCTCTTCCGGGATGGCATCAATAGTTTCGGCGTCCGGCCAGGGCCAGTATGCAATCGAGTCGACTTCGACATCGATGAGGCAGAGGTGCATCGGCCACATTCTTCAGCTGCAGGATCCTGTGACTGTGAGCGGTTGTTGACATGCACGACCCACCGGTTTACCATGCAGGATGATCCTCGATTGCATGAAGTACAGAAGCTCAATACGTACTTCTTGTCTGCGTTAGTAGTAGCCACTTGAACTCTGGTTAAATGGCTAATTGTAAGTAGACACTCACTGCTGCCATTCCTGGATCCAGAGTGAAGAGCTGCTCATTCAAGCCAATTGGTAGAGCTGAAAATGTGGGATTGTGTGTACGACCAGGGTCTTGGTGATACCTAAGCGAGGAACTGCCCGTGACTGTGTAACCTGGCCGTAGACTTACAAGGTTGCAACGCCGATTGGCCCTCGTCTAGCTATTCCAGCTCAGTTTCGAGGATTTCTATGTGCAGTAATCACATAGAACTGTTGCACAGCCATATATAAGTGGAACACGTCGCGTTCCAAGAAGCTGGTGCCTATAGTATTGCTATCAGGAGTTGAGATGATTGGTTCGACGTCTACATGAGATAGCTCTTGAAACATGAATCACGTCTAGAATTACTGAACGTCATTGATTGCAGAGAAGATGGAACATGTATAGCTTACAAGTGAAACAATATTGAAGTACAAATACTTTGGTGCTTGCCGGGGAGAATAGCTGTGCGGGCAATATATATCTGCCACGAGAGTACTTCGTAATTCGTACGGAGTAAGATCCCAAGCGACATGCGCGATAACATCATTAATCACCCTTCATAACCAGCAAGAGTAACCCATGTCTTTTAATTTGCTACCAAAGTTGAGTCTAAGCTGACAGCTCGGAGTGTGATGTATCAATCATATACGGAGTAGAAGATTTATAAATCTGACTCCCGCCATCACTCCGGATGCCCCGATCAAATAGTGCCACATTGAACCAGAGTTCGCCTTTTGACAAGCGGTTAACCCCAAATTTGAAAATACGAGCGATTCCCTCTGTGTCTTCGGACCTGCACATAATCAATATGCACCTGTCTTGTATCTATGCTAAGGGCATGGCAATACAAATTGGATGTCAAAAAAGGTGGATCTTGCTTATTTGCAAGCCAGACCTACCTTCACTTTGGAAATGTACGGAGTAAGGCAGGAAAGTCGAGACTGGTTAATCGAGTTTGCCGAGGACATGCATGTAGTTCTATACGCATTTCCCGGAACAGAGAGCACGACTAGCTCAGGCAGAACATTCTTCGCCATCGGATACATATGTATCTGTATGCGCCTCGCCTCAAACCTTTAAGGAAGGCCCAAAGGCGGCTCGCTCCACCACCGGCTGCACTTCAGACATCCGCTTGCTCCACGTCTCGGGATGATGCGAGGGTTCCTTTCCGGAAGATCCCTCGAGGCGCAGAGAGCCCCAGCTCACATTCTTGAATATGTCGTTTCAGCGTTAGCCGTGAGGACGTACTTGAGGACGGCCTGATCGGAAGCCCAGCGAGTTAATCTGATGGCGGGCACGACGAAACGCTTGGTCCCTGAAGCCGCTTGAAAGACGATAGACAACCAGCTCATCTCAAGACAGGGGCCCAGCTTCTTCCAGGCACGAAAGAGGCTGAGGTGCAACCACGGGAATTAAATTTCCGCGGTTGGTATTAAGGGCCAATAGCTGAGTGCTGGATGAGACATGCTGCTGCAAGGTACGGTTGAATCTGGTGAAGAGCGACTGAGGTTCCCGAGCAACGAACTCCCTTACGGAAGAGAGACTTGTTGATTTACCGATTTGCAGTGATTCTCGCGGATGATTGTCGTGAACCGACTTTCTCGGTTTCTGTTTGGTGATCGTGGGGGAAGAGGTTGAAAGGCCCACACTCCTTGATGATATGGCACTTAGATGAGGTTGATGAAGGGGCCTTGGCCGACCAGAAGAAGTAAATAAAACCCGGGGTCTGATTAAGATTGCCATTGACAGACGATAATTCCAAATCTTGTGTCGTATACTCCAATTATAAGGCCAGAAATTTTAGGGTCCAGACTCAAAAGCCCAGACCTTGCTAGGGTAGATAGGAATTAGAGAGACGTTGTGCTTTCAAGGCAACCCCACGTCCTGAGCATAGGCGTTAGCATAATATGCACAGTTGAAACAGAGCAATTGGGTAGGATCATAATGCGATGGACAAACGGCGTCAACTAACCCGACTGGGTGCATTAATTGCCAGCTCATCAGGCCGAATTGACTACCGTATGTATCGACGAGGACATGGGCGTCAAGAAGACTGGGACTCCCTCTGGATGATGTTATCCTCGTAGAATCGTTCAGACTCTGCCGCATCATCGCCTCGTCGCCTGATGCTCAGCCGTGTCCAACTTCCGTGCGTTCGGCGACTGACCTGGAGAGGTAAGGTAGGCCGGTCCTTGCTGGGCCCTAATCAGGGCCCAATCCACCAGCTATTGTTATATAAAGGAAAGCTGTTGGATATCAATCAAGAACTGATCGTGAAGCGACCAAGTTTGCAGCCTGATGAATTGAGTCCGTCATCGAGTGCTCAACATCCTAAGAGAAGGAAGGTCTCACTATCTCCAACGATAATTTAATACGCGTAAATTACAGGTCAGAACCGCGTCCATCGCAATAATTGGGCAGAGTTTGCAGCGTCCCGGCCCAATCTTACCGAGCTACGTGACGGCCGGTACCGAGTGTCTACTCCAAGGTCAAGTCTCGAACTTGTCTCGCTCGCCCCAACTCCTCTTCTCACTTCCCAGCGTCTTCATACTTGAAATCGCGGTGTGCTCGCGCCTGTCCTTCGCGCGTCAAGCCATTGAGCTCATCAGCTCTGCTCTATGACCACTACGGGCTGTCTCGGATGCTCGTTGTGGTCTAGCAGCAAGAGCCCGTCTTGTCCTCCCAGCCATCGCAATTTCGCGACGGAGACGCTCACTATTCGCCCAGCCACTGCACGACTCCCGTCCTTGCTCGGGGCGCCCGGCGCTGTCCTCTCTTTCGAGGTCTCTAGAGACCCTTCCTTCACTCTTTCTATCTTTGCTCCATTGCTCCGTACTTTATACCCACATTCCGGGCCCCGTCGATTCTTCGATTAGTTGCTCGTCTTGAACCGGCAGAGACAGCCTTCGATTGGAAAGTGTGCTTGAATTGCGTCAGGCCGACATTCCGAGGCTTAACCCTCACGTTGTCGTCACATCTGCCTCCAACACAACCTACTTCAGCGGTGCATCACCAATTCCAACGTACCCTTGACGAGACCTACGACGTTCACGACCCTTCTACGTTTACGACCCAATCGCAGCAACGCCAGCAGCAGGCTGCTCCTAATCCTGCTTCTAATCCCACTAATAACCCGCTTCATCGCCCCACGAGCGCTCTCGATAACCACCCTCGAACCCTACGGAGAACCTCGCGATATTCCCCCCGACGACCCGGCTCGGTAGATGCATCGGGACGCCCTTTTCATATAGAGAAGACGATCCCAGTAATCGTCCGACCTGCCTCCGAACATAACCGCGACGTAGCCGCACCGCGCCCAGCGCTCTCCGTGGCAAGAACAGAGGGCGAGGATAGTGATTCCGCGCTCGACGATAATCATCAGCCTGGGAACGGAAGTTATTGGCCTCGCCGATCCACACGCGTTTCCCCCGGGACCGCGTCTGCGATACTCTGGACTTTAGAGGAGGCCATCCGCAAGCCGTTTCCATTTACTCCCGATTGGGACGAAGTGAATGCTTCTATGTCGGACCTAGCACGTGGCCCCAGTGTACCTGGGTTTGGAGGAAATAGCAGGAGCCAAAATGGAGCTTCTCGGGCTGCGCAAGGACCAATTCCGGTCAACCCACACGCGGCCAGCGGTGTGCGTACGCCGACGGACATCATGAGACAACGGCGAGATAGAGAAGCTCGCAAAAAGGCGGAACAAGAAGCAAAAGATCGGGAGCAAGAGGAGGCTGAGCGCAGGCGGCTACAGCAGGAGCAAGCCAAGGCCCAGGCTGCCCAGCCTTATCCTGCTGGCGTTGCTGGCGAAAAACCGACGCAGCGAAGAGCTGCACCGAGAGCCCCAACGGGGCCGGAGGCTCGCACTACCTCTAACGTCCCGGGTCCATCCCCAACGAGCCCTCGTCGTCCGGACTCTCAGCAGACCCCTGCCAGTGTAGCTCAACCCAGACAACCTGCCGCTGCTGGGTTTGCACCGCAGCAAGCGCCTCAACCGGTCCCCCCACAAACCTCGCAGTCCAAGCTTCCCTCCCAACAACCTCAGCCCCAACAACCCCAAGGCCCGGCAGCCCAACAGCCTCGACGCCCTGGTTTCCCTCATGCATTTGAACGGTGGGAGACGCTCTCCTCCCACTGGGAGGGGTTGACCAGCTACTGGATTCGCAAGCTTGAACAAAACAACGAAGCACTCGAGCGGGACCCTCTCAGCCAGCAAATGGCGCGCCAGGTGACCGACCTGAGTGCTGCTGGTGCCAATCTCTTCCATGCTGTTGTGGAGCTGCAGCGCCTGCGCGCATCATCTGAGCGAAAGTTCCAGCGATGGTTTTTTGACACGCGCGCCGAGCAAGAACGGTCCAAGGAGCTGCAGGGTGAACTCGAACGACAAATTCAGACCGAGCGACAAGTCCGCACAGAGGCGATGGCTTCGGTCCAAAAGGCGGAGAGCGACAAAGCCCGTATGGAGGACCTGCTCAAAGAGATGCGTCGGGAACTTCAGATTTCCAAAGAAGAAGCTCGCCGTGCCTGGGAGGAACTTGGCCGCCGTGAACAGGAAGAGCGGGAACGCACAAACTCCCTCCGCAACGGAGAACCTACACTGGTTGGTGGAGTGCAGGTAGTTCCAATGATTGCAGGACTTCCTCGTCGGGACCAGGCCCGTCCTCCGACTAGGGACGGCCCTTACACTGGAGGTGAAACGAGGCCCACGGAGGACTTGTACGGTGATACCCCGGTATCGCCCGCCGGGACCGATCCATTCATGGAAGGACAGAGGCTCCACGAGTCCGAAGTGCAAAGCTACCCACAGGCGCCGGCTCCTCCTACCACCAGTGCCCAGAGTCAAGGACATTATGCTAGCTATTATGAGCCAGGGAGTACCTATCCCCCTCACAGCGCTGCGGGCCACGAATCTAGCCTAGCAAGCAGTGAGCCTGGGGACGATTATGGGTACCAGCAAAATCCGCAGAGCCGTCATCAGGCTTACCCTCGGTCCGAAGAGAGCGACGACTACGAGCAGGCGTCGCTTGAGGACAGCGATGCCGGATACGCGACAAGCACCATGCCCCCGACTTCTGGATCCATGTATGCTGGTTATGACCAGTCGGTCGACTATAGCGGATCCGGCTGGGGCGTCGGGTCTGGGTGGGAGTCTGTTACACCTCGTCACCGTCACCCCACGCGCCTTAGCGATGTCCTGGAAGAGGAAGAGCCGCGGACGACCCCCAGCCGTGCGAGCCGCGCCAGCCAGGCGAGCAGGAGTGTACAATGAGCATCGGTACATGAGATTTCTTTTCTTTTGGTTTTCCATATTTATGCGATGGTCACACTTATTCCCTTTTGGTATTCTATATTTTCTTTTCATTTCTCGCCGCGATACTCCAGCCGCGTTTTGCATTCAGTCAGTCAGTTGTCTTCGTCATGGTTTCAGCACATAGACTCGGAGCAGGAAGCGGGAGTAATCTGTGATTCTAGTGATGATACGACCGTGGATATACGCCTCAATAAAAGTCTTCTGCAAATACATACTCTGTCCACAGTAGGCCTCCTCGGTTCATACAAAGCCTAAGGCAGCAATCTCCAACCCACCAAAGCTTCTCCATCTCCCCTTATCAGTCCGCCCGCACTCACCAGCATCCCCTCAACATCACAATCCAACTCCCAATGTCGTCCCGAACCGACGAACCCCAGTCGCAATCGCACGCACAATCCTCAACAGACCCCCTCCCACCCCACCTCGACCCAACAACCTACCCGCGAACCCTCAGCACAACGCACGAAGCCACCAATGCCCCAATTCATCTCGAACTAACCTACGCACCCCTCTCCCCCGACACCGCCCTCTCCCACATCTCCTCGCCCGCCAGCGGCGCAAACATCCTCTTCCTCGGCACAACCCGCGATACATTCGACGACCGGCCCGTCGCGCGGCTATCGTATACATCCTACCCCGCGCTCGCGCTGAAATCACTACAGAGGATCTCGATCGAGGCTGTGGAGAAATTCGGGCTCAATGGTGTTTATATCGCGCATCGGCTGGGTGAGGTGCCTGTGTCGCAGGCGAGCATTGTTGTTGCGGTGGGGGCGGGGCATAGGGGGGAGGCGTGGAGGGGCGCGGAGTGGGTGCTTGAGGTTGTGAAGGAGCGGGTTGAGGTTTGGAAGCGCGAGGAGTTTGTGGATGGGGGGATGGAGTGGAGGGAGAATCGGGAGAGGGATGGATTTGGGAATGTCAAAGAGAAGACGGAGAAGGATGAGTCGGCTTGATTGGTGTGGATTGGAGAGCTATGGTACATGGCTTGACATGATATTATGAGTACATGGATGGTTGTATGGAGGCGGGCCAGCAGTCTAGTCCGTCTTCAAGGGCTTCCCTTCCCTCTTCCAATCGTTGATGTGCTGCATGATTGTCTTCGTTGCGGACTCGGGTGTGTCCTGTCGTCCGATACACTCGACGAAGTCGCCCTCGGGGTCTATCATTATACCATTAGCATCATCCAACTTTAGCCGGAAACCAAGACAACTCACCCATCAGGTAGAAGTAAATACTGTGATCAACCAAATAGTCCTCGCCAGGCTTGATGTCGCGCGGCGTGCTAAAGTACACCCGGTACGCCTTGCACACCTGCTTCACCTGGTCATACGTCCCCGTCAAGCCGATAATATCCTTGTGGAACTCCTGCAGGTAGTTGCGCAGCACCTCGGGTGTATCGCGCGCGGGATCACATGTGATGAAGACAGGCTCGAAGATGTTCTCGCCCTTGTTGGCCTCCTTCACTTGGTCAATGATCTCAGCCATTTTGTCGAGCTCGTCGGGGCAGATATCAGGGCAGTGCGTGAAGCCGAAGTAGACCTAGATACCGAACAATCAGCCAACCATGACTCGGACGGGGTGAGATGGGGAGACATACGAAGGAGTACTTCCCCTTCAAGTTCTCCTCGGTAAAGGTGTTTCCATTCAGGTCCTTCAGCACAAAAGGCCCGCCGACCTTTGGCTTCCCGACACCTTTGCTCATCTCCGCAATCCGCTTCCGCTCAAGCCGGTCCTTTTCAACGCGGAAGTAGACGATCATTCCGGCGCCGGTGAGGACGAACAGAAGCGCAGCCTTCCAGGAGAACGGGCCCGTGTTGTTGCGCTGGCGGAGCTGACCCATGGTGCGCGCTTTCGGGCGGGCCGGTGTCGTTGAGAAGGGTTGCCATTGTGTGCGGAGTGGCGTTGTGAATCGGGGGATGTTTTGCGAGAGCTGAGTGCGGGATTGGGAGGCGAGAAGTGACGGGCGGACTGAGCAGGAGATAGTCCGCGTCAAAGATCGGAGTGGTACAGACATTCTGGCGGTTGTATTGTGGAATTGAGCAGCTGGACTCGAGGTGAAGCTTTTCCAAGTTGCGGGATCTCCAGATGCGCTGATTGGGATTTGTTGGTTCCTGAGGCAGGAGAATACCGTATGTCACGTGGAGACGGTGCGGTCGCGAGGCCTCAAGCTACTGCCCACGCCATTCTCTAAGCCATTGGTGTAAGGAATCATTTATATGAGCAGATACCTTGCGCTTCTGGCATTTTATTGATGTGACCGGTAGCTAACGAGCAGCCTCGGCTGTGTATCTATTATGTTTCTATTTTAGCAAGATCACGACCGCCTCATACGGTCGCAGTGTCCATTGACCTCCTGAAAACCTCTCCTGCAACTCGCGTGCAAACCCATAAGTGTCTAACAGCACCTCCTTGATATGATCGATCTTGTGCGCCGCGGCATTCCATGTCAGATCGCTGTCTGTCCAGTTCGCCAACACCAGAGCTTTGGACGTGTCGTATGCCCGAGTGTACGCGTAAACCTCCTGGTTATCACGGTCGACAAGCTCGTAGTTGCCATACACGAAAATATCGAGGTACGTCTTCCTGAGCTTTAGAACTTCTGACCAGTAGTGATAAAGTGATTGCGGATCCTTGACCTGGTCTGCGGCGTTGACTCGAGTGTACTCTGGGTTTACCGACATCCAAGGCTTTACGTTTGGCCCGGTAAATCCGCCATTGGGCTCAGCGGACCACTGCACTGGAGTACGGGCATTGTCACGAGATTTCTTCTGATATTCCTCACGAGCAATCTTCTGCGCCTCGGTGTCTGTTGGCTTGTGTTCCAGCAAACTATCAGAGTTAGCATTGCTTTCTTTCCCGTCGGGAAACATACCCCTTCCAGTGGTTTAGACAGTCAATGTCCTTGTATTCATCCATTGGCCATTGAATAGGAACATTGCCCATGCCTATCTCCTGGCCTTGATAAATGAACGGAGAGCCAGCATGCAGGGCCAGAACCGTGGCCAGCATCTTCCCGGCTGCTGGTCGAAGAGCTTGAGGTGGGTTGACATAGCGGTCAATTGACCGAGGCTGGTCGTGGTTCTCCCAGTACAAAGCATTCCAGCCGCCGTTGTCGTACATAAAGACTTGCCAGCGCTCGAAAAATGCCTTGAGATCTGTAAGCTTCCAGCTCCCAGGCTTGAACTTGTTGCCCCAGGGAGCGTGGTCAATGTCGACGTGCTCAAAGTTGAAGATCATGTTGATCTCGTTGCGGTCGTAGCGAACCGCTTTCAGCACTTCATCAGTATCTTTCACAAAAGGCATCTCACCGACGCTAAAGGCGTCGTATTCCTTAAGTATCTTTCCAATACCTTGCAGGTACTCATGCAGACGAGGCCCATTCGCGTAGAACTTGTCGCCCCATTGCCATATAGCATCCGGATCCTGGTTCGGTGCGTCGGGGAATCCCTGATCTTTACTGATAAAGTTAATGACATCCATGCGGAATCCATCAGCCCCTTTGTCAAGCCAAAAGCGCACGATATCGTGGACGGCTTTCCGAACGGCAGGGTTCTCCCAGTTCAAATCGGGTTGTTCGACAGCGTATAGATGTAGGTAGTATTCTCCCGTCGACTCGTCAAATTCCCAAGTACTTCCTGCTCACATTAGCAGCCGACATATTGAAGGAAAAAGATGAATACCTTGAAAGTGTGATACCCAATTGTTCGGGGGCTGACGGTTTCCGTTCTCATCGTAACGAGGTGGTCGCCAAACATACCAGTCCCGGAACTCGCTGTCCTTCGAGCTCCGCGACTTCTTAAACCACTCATGCTGATCGCTGGTATGGTTCACTACTAGATCCATGAGAAGCTTCATCCCCCTCTCGTGACAGCCATGAATGAGCTTCTCAACATCTGCGACCGTGCCATATTCCTCTGCGATGCTGTAGTAGTCCGCAATGTCATAACCCATGTCCACCTGGGGAGATTTGTATGATGGACATAGCCAAACAATATCGACTCCGAGGTCCCGAATGTAGTCGAGCTTTGAGACGATTCCTGGAATGTCGCCAATGCCATCATCGTTGGAGTCCTTGTAGGAAGCAGGCCAAATCTGATAGACAGAGCTTTCCTTCCACCAAGCACGATGGATCTCGTTAGGGGGCTTCACAGGCGCCGAGCTCATTTTGCTCACGTACACGGACTGTAGCGATTGACTCGAGGAGTTTATGTTAAAAGCGAGAGTAGGACGAAGTATGCGCAGGTCGGCAGGAGGGGTAACGTGGGGTAACCATGGGAGCGGAGACGTCGTAGCCCCTCGTAAACTGCCAGCTGTCCAGCTGTCGTTGCTTCAAAATGAGCACTCATGAGCCAGTGAGATAGGGCGATATTGGCCCACCGGCCAATCGAGAAGGATCGGGCCAGTTTTCGAATTGGCGACAAACTCATTGTTTGGATGCTGCTGACTGTGACGTCATATGCAGTTGCGAAATGCTGACAGCAATGGCGACAAAGCCAAACAATTACAGCTGCACTCCAACAAGAGACTAAGAGAACAAAGCAGTCCAAGTCTCTGTAGCTTGAGGCGTGCCTGATACGGGTTTGATGATGAATCATGAGTTTGAAAACAAAACGGAGCTTGAGCTCACCTGACATTCCGGATATGGCAGGTATGGCGTTCTGGGCAAGCTTTGGCCAATGACAGGGTGGGACCGGACCCTGTGGTCTAAAAATACAAGAGTGGGTCAGGGCGAATTTGTTCCTGGCTGGTACCTGGAGCTACCGTTCTCCTGTCTCAGCCGCTTTCTACCATCGGTCCGTCATCGTCATCAGGTGGAATGTGATGGCAACGCATTTGGCAGGCGAGACTTAGAGTAGTATGGACAGCTTCCCCAGATAAACCAAAAGGATGGCTGCCAAACACTCTTCCAGAGTGTCGATGGTCTCTGTCGATTGACTCGCCGCCATGATTACAATGACCCGCTGGAACTCCAAGCTAATAAAGACGGCTGTCGCTCTGTTCTGCACCTGTGTTGCTCTTGCCTTGCTATTCAACAAGCAAGATGGCTACCAGTCGACCAGAAAGTTGATTCACGCCGGTCGGTCTCGCCTAGAGAATGTGATGTTTGAGCGGATCAAAAATGAAACTTTGGGGGTGCGTTGCCAGCCTACCGATTCATGACAAACAATTTGAGACTAACAGCCCGCAGTTTCAGCATATTTATGCCATTGGGCTCAAGGAGCGCACGGACAAACATGATTCACTCACATTGGCTGCCTCGGCAACAGGTATGAATGTCGAGTGGCTAGAAGGCGTTCGGCCTGGCGATGTATCGCAAAAGGCTCTACCGCCGGTATGTACCCCTGCTATGCATCGCGATACGTACTTACGCAACTAGGGTATGGACCATCCGGATATACCATATACAGTTGTGCTGTGCTGGCGCGCGCACATGAATGCGCTACGCAGGTAGGTGTCCTGTTCCTTGTCGATGGATTGCACTAACATGGACAGCGTTGTTGAGAACAAGTATGCGACGGCTCTCATTATGGAAGATGACGCGGATTGGGATGTCACAATCAGGCCTCAGCTGCGCGAGATTGCCCGCGGAGTCCGGGAGCTATCCAACAACCAAAAGGCCTCGAGGAAAGAACCATATGGCACCAATTGGGACCTCCTGTGGGTTGGCGGGTGTGCCACTCTGCAGGGCAAAAATGAAACGGACCTTTACATGATCCCCGACGACCCTACCATGCCAGGTCTCAATCATCGTAGTCCTTGGGGAGGTCCCATCGGACCACACGAAGCTTGGAGAAACCAGCACTCGGATGTCCCCATGGACTCTACCCGGTTTGTCTACCGGGCAGACCATGGCTGCTGTTTGTATGGCTACGCGGTGACATATGACGGAGCCCGCAAGATCCTTGAGGCTCTTTCTCTAGAGCGGAGCGCGGAGGTAGACAATTCGCTGGGCGATCTCTGTGGAGGCAAGAACGGGCGGCACCAGATCCGGTGTTTCGGAGTGTATCCGAACGTCATTGGGACTTTCAAGCCGGCAGGGCCGGGCTCGCGTCATTCGGACATCCAAAACTACAGTTCGACGGAGTGGAAGAATGCGGAATCGTGGAACATGGTGTACAGCACGAGGATAAACCTGCAGCGGCTGCTTGCGGGAGAGGAAACGGTGTATTCGCAGTGGAACACCTCGTTCGTGCCATGGTCCAAGAGCGAGGTCAAGCCGCGAGAGGTGCAATATCCCCGGGGGTATCTGCTGCGGGGATAGCTGCATTCATCAATTTGTCTTTAATCAACCAGATTAATATAATGTAACGTAAACGGTCGAGTCGACCGGTGCAACCCCCGAGACCCCGGAACGCCAGGAACAAGACGAACAAGAGCTAGCCCTGTGACCCACCGTGACTTACCTTGGACCCTCTCTGGACAAGAAAATCCGGCCTGTGATCGATCCGGATCGCTCGCGAGTTGATGTGTCAGCGCTGCCACGGAGACGGCAGCCAATGGGGTTGCTCGCTTAGACCGCAGTGGTAGGCTGAAGGCCCCAGCAGCCCAACTAGCCCCGTTCGATGCTGAGGCTATGTCTCCGGCTGACTCCCCACGCCTGTCTCCCCTTTCTCTTAAACAACCATGCTCGGCTGCTCGCGGCCTCTGAAAATGTTTCCTGTCTCTTCTGGACTCTTCCCCAATCGCTCCCATTATGGTTTACTCGCCGCCCAACTCAGATGAGCGCGATGAAGAGGCGAATCTCCGCCTTGCCGAGAAGGACCCTGAATCCCCGACCATGGAGAAGTACGACCCTGGTTTGAAGAAGTCCGAGGAGCCAGCCGAGACGCCAGCGAGTCGCAATGTGCGCTTCATGATATGGACGATCTTGAATGTCGTCTCCACCGTGGGCATTGTGAGTACTATTCCAAAATTTGAGTTTGTTGACTGCGCTAACCGCCCAAGGTCTTCACGAACAAATCAATCATGTCCGATCCCTCCTTCAAGAACCGCCAAGTTTCGCTCGCTTGTTACCACTTTTTCATCACCGGCGCTACACTCTGGATAGCTTCGACTCAATTCTTCGGCGTCTTCGTCGCGAAACCGGTCGGCCTCAAGCAAATGACCCCAATAGCAGCCGCCATGGCCATTCAGGTCGTCCTTCAGAACCTATCCCTTGCGAATTCCTCCGTCATGTTCCACCAACTTGCGCGCCTTCTTTTGACACCGGCGGTCGCACTGTTGAACTACGTTCTTTTCCGAATTAAGACTCCCCGCCCCGCGCTTATGCCGTTAGTTTTGTTGTGCTCTGGGGTTGGAGTTGTCACATACTATGATTCACTGCCGTCGGTGGGTAATGGGAGCACTACCTCGACCCAGGGCGTGATTTTCGCGCTGACCGCCGTCTGCGCCAGCTCGATCTACACTGTCTGGATTGGGCAATACCATAAACGATTCGAATTGAGCAGCATGCAGCTCCTGCTAAATCAAGCACCTATAAGTGCATTCTTGCTCCTGTGCGCTATACCATGGGCGGAGACGACTCCCGCCATGTCGGCTGTGCCGACGTCTATGTGGAGTATGGTTTTGCTGGTACGTTCGGTATCCCTGAGGCTACTGCGGCGCTAACCTAATGTAGAGCGGGCTTCTTGCCTGTATGGTAAATCTCTCGCAGTTTTATATTGTTGACGCTGCGGGCGCAGTCAGTGGCGCGGTCATTGGGCAGCTCAAAACCTGCATCATTGTAGGGCTGGGCTGGGCGTGGAACAACCATGCCGTCCCGCGCCAGAGCGTCATGGGGATTTTCATCGCGTTGACCGGGATGAGCATGTAAGTCTTTCGCATCTCAAATATACTTACGTACCCATGTGCTGACCGACTATAGGTATATGAACATTGTTCTTAGAAATAGATGAACTATATATCCTGAGAATATACTAACATTCCTATTTCTACTGTTAACCTTTCAAGGCTCACATTGAGTTTCTCACGCATCCTCCACGAAAACTTAAGGTCAGAGTAAGAACCTTGAGCAATGTGGCCAAGCTGGAGCCACGGAAATACTTTTCTTGGTACGGGCCGTGCTAGGAACGGAACTCCTATGGAAAGCCAAGGAATCAGCCTCACGGATTTGTTATGAAGTTTCGCCGAAATACATCTCCATTGACACATTTTCATCAGAGCTATGAATCGACACGAGCGCCCTTCCAAGGCCAATACGAGGTGGTCACAGGGTACCAAGGCCATAGAGAGCCGCAGGCACGGCATTCACCGTAGGGCTCAGACCCCTCCCCGCAACGAAATACGAGGACGACGCCGATCTGCCATCGCAGTCTGATTTCATCCAACCAGCGCATCACGAGCGGGATTGATGATTCGTTAAGTCGCAGTAGATACGAGATGTTCCACATGCCAAGGCCTTGTGTAGAGACGTTGGCGGCGTTGGGTAGCATCTGTGGAACGATTGTACGATTCAGCCTCGTGTTGAGGAATTGTATATAAACATCTCGAGTCGCAGGGCCTCCCAGTTGCGTGCAGTGCTGTAGCACGAACTTGACATTGTTACAATCATGGCCTTACACTTACACCGCTGGCCCGTTCTCGTCCTCCTCTCTCTATCCATCTCCACGCTCTGCGATGCCACCAAATCAACACGCAGTCTCTTCCAACCAGTCCATACCAAGGACCGACAGAAGTCCGCCTCACGCGGAAACTCAAGCATCGCCGACATCGCAGCCAGAGACATCTTCGATCCCTTCGACACCTCGCTCGAGAAACGCCAGTATACCTGCCCATCAGGGTACTCCCTCTGCGCTCGTATGCCCCCTCCACTCTCTCTCCCCCATCAATCCAACCTCCCCCCAACCCCCCTTCTAATGTGTCTAGTCTCCCGCCGCTGCTGCCCCTCCCCAACAGACAGCTGCTGCACAGACGGAACCTGCGTAACCCGTGCCACAGAATCCTGCTGTCTAGGCGGGGGCGCCTGCCCCGCGGGCCGCAGCTGCTGCGACGACGGGTGCATGCCCGACGACGGGAAATGCTGTCTCCTTGGTGATGGATACTGCGAGGCGGACGAGCAGTGCTGTTCGACGGGTTGCGCACCCGCCGACGGCGAGTGCTGTCTTGTGGAGGGGTATTGTCCGGCCGGCCAGAAGTGTGTGCTTCTTAATGGGGAGCGGGGGTGTTGTCCGGTTTCGGGGTGTAGTTCGCTTGTTGGGGATAATGATGAGGAGGAGGAGGGGAGCTCGATAACGACGACGACGACGACGACGACAACGACGAGCTCGTCGTCTGTAACGGCCTACACGCAGGTTGTATACTGGTATTACTGGGTATACTGGTATATCGAGGTGTGGTGGTATGTTGATATCGAGGTTGAAGTGCAGACGAGCACGCTGTCGCTTACGTCTTCGTCGACGCGGACGTCTTCGACTGCGACTGTGTCGGCGTCGAACTCTGCGGCTGCGGAGGAGCTGTTTGAGAGTGTGAGCGAGAGCGTTAGTGCTAGTGCCAGCATGACGCCGGATCTTGATGATGTGCCGACGAGGACGACGACGACGACGATTTCTGGGTCTTCTACGCGGTCGACGTCTTCGACGACGACTGAGACTGAGACTGGGACGGGTGATGCTGGAGATGATACTGATACGGCGGAGACGAGCACGACGGGCTCAGACTTGGGGACTACGGTTAGTGCTAGTCCGGCGCCGACGGGCCAATCTGGGGACGAGGTCTTTACTCCTGATGATGGGGCTACCGGGTTGAGGGGGGATAGCCAGGGATTGCTAGTGGCGGGGGCTGTTGGTTTGGTCTTCGCTTTGATGGTGGCTCTTTAGCGCTGTTGTATTTCCTCTACCCTCCTCTTCATTGCGATGGCTTCTGAATCTAGTCACGACTCCCCAATGAACATTGGATAGAGACGTCAACTTCATACACCCTGCTTTGGGGTTGAAGGAGTTTGCATCGACCTAGATAGCTACGCGCGCAGTATGCAAAACTTGGGTCATCCTCCATGTACATGCTTCATCTTCTCTTATAAATAGTACGGTTATCATGTTCGAGATCCCTTGGTTGTGCAGGGTTCATCCCAAAAGGGTGGGTCAGCAGTGGTTGGCACGAAAAGTCGCGAACGCCCACAGCCCCAAGGGTGGCCTGATGGAGAGTCCAACTGAATCATGACTCGACATTGTATCGGTCTGAGCCGCCGATTCTCATCGAGACCTGGGGGCTAAAGCCGGGCAGTGTGATATGCATTCCTGCCTGCAGCGCGCCGTGCCGCCCCTAGGCCGGGGACTATTAGCAGGCATCTAAATTACTGTGGGCGCTAGGCTGGTTGGCTGGGGCTTGGATCACATCACTTACGTATGCATCTCTACCATCCATCACGGACTCCAACTGAAGAAGAAATATGGACCAACTTTGTACCTTTTCACTTTCTTGAGCGTTTATCGAGTCTGTTGTTGATTTATAGAGCTCTATGTTTTCCTCCAGTTTGTCCCTCCTCAGTCACTAGATTCACTATCTGACTCCGCGACCTGTCATTTTCAACGCGTTGTTTCATCTCGAGATCTCACCTCAGCTTCATTTCTCACCTTCGCTGCTTCTCCACCAGCCTCAATTGCTCATATCTGTTTTCTCCAAGTTGCTTTCCTGCCCTACTCACTCTGCACATCGGCTGAATGTTGCCTCGAAGGACAGGCCTTATCCCCTACCTGGCCGCCATTTTCTTTCTGCTCAATGTCGCTTATTTCTGGCAAAGAAACCCACTCTACTCCGAGTCCTTCATTCCGCATCGACGGTCTCAGCTCTGGCAGCAACTCCATCCGTTGCTAGCACGGTATTCACCCAATTGCCCTCTGCCTACTCAGGATGATGGACCTGGTGTTGTGCGATTCGATGTAATCAGAGAACTTCCTCGGAAGAACTACATCACCAATGTCCAAGAGATCGAGCAACCCATGCAAGAAGCGCACGATGGCTTCGTCGGATCTATCCGCGAGCTAAAATTTGATGGCGCATATGTGCCTGGGACAAAGGGTATTGTGTCGTCCGCTGGCGGAACATACATGCCCACTTTCATTGTATCACTCTTGCTTCTGCGACGCACTGGAACCACCCTACCCATCGAGCTCTTTCTGAAAGATCAGACGGAATATGAGCCGTACCTATGCGAGGAGTTCCTGCCCCCATTGAATGTGAAGTGCCTGGTGCTTTCCGACTTCATGAAGAGCCATCCCGAACTTCCCTCCAATGCTACCCTCAAGCCCATCAAGGGCTTTCAGCTAAAGGCATTCTCAATGGTCTTCTCCTCCTTCGAGAATGTCCTCTGGCTAGACTCAGACTGCGTTCCACTTCATGACCCGGCACCGCTACTCACCAATGCGCCCTTCACAAACACAGGTCTTGTCACCTGGCCAGATTTCTTTGCCAACACTGCTGCTCCCGCCTACTTCAACATCTCACGCCAGCCTGACCCTCCCTCAACAACTCGGCAAGCTTCTGAAGCTGGGATGATTCTTATCAGCAAGAAGACACATATGCCTACTCTTCTACTATCTGCCTACTACAACTACTACGGTCCCGACTACTACTATACCCTCCTGGACCAAGGTGCCCCTGGGGCAGGAGACAAAGATACCTTCCTACATGCTGCAACAGCGCTAAATCAGTCATTCTATGCCGTCAGTGAACCTGTCGTCGACCTCGGGAACATCACACCCTGGGACGACCAGGTCGCCATCAACGCAGGCTTCATTCAAGCTGACCCGATACAAGACTATAAGCTAACAACCGCGGGTAAATGGCGAGTACGTGACCGCTCGGTATCCAAGGCCCAACGGGCCTTCTTTATCCACGCTGGCGCCCCAGAGTTCAACCCTGGAAGCGAGCTGCTGGGTGAAAAGCTGCGAGGCTTTGATGGGAAGCCCACGCGGCTGTGGACCTACCCGGCCGAGGCAATTCGGAGGTTAGGATTCGATGCTGAGAGAATGTTCTGGGAGGAGACGATGAATGTCGCCTGTTCGCTGGGGGATGTGTTTCAGTCATGGAAGAGGAAAAGGGAGCTCTGCGAGAGGGTAAAGCAGCATTGGGGGGCGGTTTTTGCGAGTGGTGAGGTTAAGCCGGAGGGATTACAGTTCACGGATGCTTAATCTGCCAGATGCACTATGCACATACATATAATTGATTGGTATGCAGATGATTCCCTCTGATGTAAAGACTCTGGCTGAGCTAACATTTTCCTCCACCTAGTGTAGAGATAGGCGCGCGAACCCCGAGGCCTTGAGAGAGCCCTGCTTCACAATTAGTGTTGCCGCAGTCCCCCTGCATAGCTAGCGGCAGTCTAGTGTTCAACCATTTCCCCTCAGTGCATCACACAAAAAACCAAGCGGATCTACGTGGTAGTCTCAATGACAGCCCTATCACGGAAGCGGTTTAAGCGCCGCGGTGGCTCTAGCTCCTCTCCCAACCAAGTTTTCTATACGTTGCTAAATAATCTTGAGATTGGTCAAACACAGGCAGAAGACATTAAGCGCCCATAAATTATCCTGGACCCTTCGCGATGTGACATTATGTTGCCCTGCATTTCGTTGCTTTTTGGGGGTCTCAGATTCTGAATCAGGGGTTTCTGGCTTGATTTCTTCTTCAACCTCTCTTCCTCTTTTATCACCCTGTCAAAGGCAACTTCTCTACTGGGATATCCATGTCGCAATTTTTCTGAACAACATGTCTCTTTCGTTTGTCCTACACAGTGCCCTCTTCTCCGTCGCCCTCGCCGCAAGATGTTATTACACCGACGGGACCTTCGCGCTGGACGAACAACAGCCTTGTTTTCCTGAAAAGGAAGTCAGCGCCTGCTGCGGAATTGCAAAAACCAACGGTGACGAGAACGACTACTGCTTGACAAATGGACTTTGTCTAGGCCAGGTCTCAGGATACACAGGGTTCATGCTGTTGAACAGCTGCACGGATTCGAGCTGGGAGAGCGACGACTGTCCAAATTTCTGCCCTAAATGTATGCTCTGAACACTTGACCTATATCTCCCACGTTCATATAAACGTCACTGTACTGACTTTTGCGTTTCCACAGCAATGCAAGTCTCCTACGGAATCCACATCCTTCCATGCCTAGGGAAGAGCAACAAACAGTGGTGCTGCAGCACCGACGGCTCAGACTGCTGCGACGACGCCTTCGACCTCGACATGGGCAAATTAATGGCCCCCGGACCAGGCGGGAATTGGACGAACCCAACCTCTGTGATAAATCCTCCCACAAGCACTCGATCCAGCACAACAACCAGCACCACTGGAACTGAATCCGGAGCCACAGCAACCGTCACCGTGACAAGCAGCCCAGACCCCGACTCCGCCTCATCATCCCCCGAGGCCTGCGACGCCGAGACGGGAACGTGCTCCGACAATACGACGGTCGTTGTTGGCGTGGGCGTTGGGCTGGGTGTGGCGCTTGTCGTGGTTCTTGCTTCCTCGGCCGCGGCGCTGTGTTTTCAGAGACGTGTGTTTAGCCGGCGGTTGGAGGAGACGAAGGCGAGCTTCTTAGCGTCGGGGTATTTGCCTGCTCCGCATGCTCAGGCGGAGTTGTATGCTGGACAGGCGAGGCCGCCTATAGCGGAGTTGCCGGCGAATAAGAGGAGTGCTATATTTGAGATGTGAGGTTGCTTTGGTCTGAACTTCGTGTATATAGATGGTTCTTGGTGTATTGGCAGGTTTACATACCCTTGATATGACGTTATGACATACATTCTGCTAAGAACTTTTCTGTTGGACTAGCTATACATTTAGCAAAGACTATCATGATAGGAACTCACCATGCTGGTTTCCAATCCATTTCACAAGCTGAGGAGTATGCCCTGTCCCACATCTATGGAGACGCTCAATCGGAACGGGTCTACGAGGGATCCTCAACCCTGATTCCAGGAAAGTGCGTTGCTGCGCTTTCCGACCTAGCTGCAATGGCCATACTCACTTCTCTACAATTGAATCTGATCCACGCCTCACGAGAAACCTCGGAGCTCTTATTCTCTACACTGATCATCACTCCGTCAAGCTCTTGCAGCCCGCTCCCAGGGCTGTCACCTCAACCATGCCTCTCGTTTTCTTCACCCTGTTCCTCTTGTCCGCGCTCGGCACTAGTTTTCCACTCTCGTGCCCAGAGGTACGTCTACTAGCTCTCAGCACAACGATTTAGCTGACGAGTCAATGCCTATCGCAGGGATATCTTCCGCTCTGCTCACCAATTTCACTTTTTTGTCACAATACTCTGCTGCTTCAACCTGCAGCGGTAACTTTAACTCTACTTCCGTCGGCAACCCGGTACATTGCGGAGAGGAATCCTGTCCGCTTGTCAGCGCTGCAGATACCGAGATTCTACACGGCTTCTCAGAGTATAGACTCCTTCACCTTACTCTTATAGTCATTATACCCTAGTACACGCTAACCTTCTCGTTTCACAGGATTGGCCCCGGTGACACCGCTGGCTACGTCGCAGCTGACCACACAAACAAACGCCCTTCTCATAATCTCCTTCCGCAATACCATGACTATGGCAAACGTCATTACCGACTGGACATTCTCTCGGGTCGATGCATCCGACGCGTGCTCCGGATGCCTAGCACATAAAGGATTTTTGGAAAGCTACCGTAGCAGTCGGACAGGTCCTGAAGCGGCCTGTCAGGAAGGCGAAGGCTATATACCCTGACTACGGACTCACCGTAACCGGACATAGCCTTGGAGGGGCACTTGCAACGCTCTATGCTATTTTCCTGAGGAATGAAGGATACAATGAGGACTTTGTAAGTTCCCGTCATGTCTCTCCGTGTAAAGCGACTGTTGGACACACTGACTTGAGCCTGTGGTATTCGTTCGGTGCCCCCTCGATTGGAAACTTCGCCTTTGCCGAGTTCATCACAAACACGTCCAGCAGCGACAGTGGGAGGAACTATTGCATTACCCACCTGAGCGACGAAATGCCTAAAGTGCTCTACCGTACATCACGGATGCCAGCCCTAAACCGGGTGGTTGCGGAGTACAGCCAGTCCGCGCCTGAGTACTGGATCACCTCTGCCTATGAGGAGCCCGTTACGACGGCGGATATACAGGTTCTCGAGGGGGTTGATAATGACCTAGGGAGTCTGGGGGAAAAACCGGGAAGCATACGAGACCATTTGTGGTATCTAGGGCCTATATCATATTGTTTTATGCCTTGACTCTTATCTTATCTTTATTATCTTTATTGGAGAAGCTGTTGTCTTAGGTAGCATCTTATCTCTGCCATGCGGGGTATAAGACCATCTGTTCTCCAACTTGAACCGCAGAATTTCATATTTAGAAGAGTTTCAATTCCAAATTTAAAAACGTTATATCAGACAATATGGTCAATCATCAGCCAAGCTGGATAGACGGCCAGCAAGCCCCTCCAACGGCAACCACCATTCCCGTCATCAACCCCGCAACAGAAGAAACCCTCGCAACAATCGACGCAACGTCTTCCGAAGCCGTCAACGAGATCATCACCACCTCCTGTAAAACCTTCCACTCCGGCGTCTGGTCCAAGAAAGACCCCAGCGACAGATTCACCGTCCTCTCACAAGCCTCTACCCTGCTCCGCAGCCGCATCAATGATTTCATCGCCCTCGAAACCGCCCAAACCGGCCGTCCCATCCGCGAGATGCGCACCCAACTCGCCAGAGTCCCCGAATGGCTCGACTACTTCGCCTCTTTAGCTCGCGTCCACGAAGGCCGCGTAACCCCCTTCAAGGGCGCCGTCATCAACACCCTCACCCGCATCCCGCTCGGCGTCGTCGTCCTGATTACACCCTACAACCATCCATTGCTCATTGCAATGAAGAAAATCGCTGCAGCATTGGCAGCAGGAAACGTCGTTATCGTCAAGCCATCTGAACTTGCACCGCTCTCCGTCCTGAAGCTCGGTGCCCTGTTCAAGGAGGCAGGGCTACCAGACGGCGTACTCCAAATCGTATCCGGGTACGGTCGAGAAACTGGAAAATACCTCTGCGAGCACCCAAAAATCTCAAAGATCGATCTTACCGGCGGCATCGCAACATATAAGGCCATTGCGCCCGTGGCAGCTGCGAACATGGTCCCCATCACTGCGGAACTCGGCGGGAAAGCACCCGTCTGTCTATTCCCAAGCATGGACATCGAGACCGCAGTCAAAGCAGCCCTCTTCGCAGGCTTCATTGCGAGCGGGCAGACTTGCGTGACTGGAAGCCGCCTCCTCGTGCACCAAGACATCTACGAAGACTTCAAGACCCTGCTCGAGAAACGCGTCCGCGCCCTCCGAGTCGGCGATCCCACTGACGAAAAGACGCAGATTGGCTCCGTTATCTCTTCAGCTGCTATAGACCGCTGCGAGTCGTTTGTTTCCCGCGCTACGGCCGAGGGCGGGAGGATCCTCTGCGGCGGGACGAGACTTTCTCCTACACCGCAGGGCACGGGGTTCTTCTTCGCGCCGACGATTATTGAGACGGAGACTACCTCGGATCTAGCGAGCAATGAGGTCTTTGGTCCTGTCCTTGCGCTGATCAAATGCGCGGATGAGGACGAGATCGTCGCTATCGCGAATAGCACCTCGTATGCACTCGGTGCCTCGGTGTGGAGCAATGACTTTACGCAGGCGCATCGGGTGGCTGATAGAATTGAAGCCGGGATTGTCTGGATCAACGGGCACCATCTTAATGACCCTTCTTCGCCGTGGGGTGGGTTTAAGGAGAGTGGGCTGGGCAAGGAAAATGGGGCTGAGGCGTTTGAGAGCTATACGAAGGTTAAGAGTACGGTTATGAATTATGGGGTTAAGCCCGTTTGGTTTGATGATGAGGTTGTTGGGGCTAGGTATGGGTAGGTTGGGGTCGTTGTTTGTGAGGGAGGGTTAGAGGCGGGTGGTGTCTGTTGTATATGGCAAAATATATGTACAATGATCGCCGGATGTCCACCTTGTCACCCTGAAGCAGTTGCAGGAAGCAAGGGCTTACTCAAAGAGGAACGGGCGCGGTATTGCTAAATCTACTCTGTATACTTGCCAGCGATGTATATATCCATGAATACACAATCGTATTCCGGTTTCATGCAGTTTGATCTGGGGACTTACCTCAATGGGCACTCGGAAAGAACAAATTCAAGGTACAAGGTGTATGGAGTATACTCAGAAGCATACGTATGTTCGACATAATATCGAACTTTGGAAGTAACGAGTCTGCCTTAAGCTGATAAGCTGAGGCATATCCCGAAGCCCGCCGGCATCCTCCGGCCGCCCAGAAAAGCCAAGAGCCCTAAGTTCTTAGGCTCTTAGCCAGCGCGAATTGGCCCTGAGCAAGGCCATTGATTGTTCGGAACTCGGAATTGTCATTGAAGGGAAAATTGCCTAAGCTTTCTCTGGGCGTTTACCGAGGAGCCAAGACGACGCGTGGCTTGGATGTAGCACGTCCTGCTAGAGTCTGATATCCATGGGTCGCGCTCGACTTTGTATTCGCAACACTCAAAGTAGAGTATCCTTTCAGATGCTAGAGCACTACGACTGCCATGATCCTAGAGTCAACAACTAGTCGTGGTGGTGACTTTTTATCATCCAGTGACACTCGCGAAGCCCTAAGTACCCGCACTAGACCGAACAAGCAATCTCGTCCGAGCTTCAACGTGGAGTCGTTCAACCTCTCCACTATCTCCGCGGCTTCAATTAAGAGAGGGGTGTATGGCATGACTCATGGGATGTGGTAAGGGCTGATTCCATTGCCCTAAGCACCAGAGTTGTTCTCAACCCACTGCTTTGTGGGTAATATGTGAGCAAGATCTCTGGTCAGTACAGATTTAGAGGGAACAAATCCGCGGACGGTCTATCTGATTTGAGTAAGAATTGTTAGTGACTGGTAAAAAGCCTGCATGCCACCTCCGAGGAGTTTCCTTCTCCAACTTCCAAGGTATGGAAGTGGAGTAGAGTAGAGTTGGGTTATATAATCTGCGCACCTCGCGCTGCCCTGATCTTGCTCTCTTTCTCCTCTTCCGCACGTTTCCCCTTCACTAGACGTCGTGCCTTTCGCAGTCATGGCAAACGAAGGACGTCTTGCTCCGATAGCTGATGAGAGCAACATGCAAGAGCATGGAGAGGCTCAAAGCACTTTTGCTACATCGACGCTCGTACCGGATCTTGAGAAGGCCGCGCGTTCCAAAGCAGTTGGCAATGAACCGGAGCACAAGTCCATATATGGCTCTGTCATTGATACAACATGTTCGAAGATGGGAGCTGGTGCTGGCGCTGTTCTAGGAGCTAAAGCACAGCTTCTGAATCAAGCGCTGCTTGATATTGGGATGGGCCGGTACCAGTGGCTTTTGTTCGTTATCACGAGTGTCGGTTGGTTCCTTGATAGTGTAGGTCTCCGGCACAGTCTTCTGTATTTGACCCGATGCTAAAGCGCTCGACCAGTTCTGGATAGCATCCTTCACTGTGATTAACCCTGCTGCGTCCGACGAAGCCATGTTCTTCTTCACCGGGGATAAATCGACGTACTTGCCTGTCAGTCTATTTGTCGGCCTGACCGTCGGTGCAGCAGCATGGCCATGGATGTCGGATACCCTGGGTCGGAAGTGGATCTTCACAAGCACCGTCGTTCTCATGGGTATGGGCGGCCTCGTTGGTGCTGGAATGCCTTCGTTTACCGGCCTTTGCGTCGTCGGCTGCGTGGTGGGTATCGCTATTGGAGGAAACCAGCTTATCTCGGGTATGATCCTGGCGGAAACGCTTCCTGCTTCACATCAGTTCCTGGTTGCTATGCAAGGCCTGTTCTGGGGTCTTGGTCAGTTGGTGTCTTATGCTGTTGGATGGTGAGTATCTTGAGACCGACACATGGTAC
Organism: Aspergillus multicolor; assembly: GCF_047715735.1. Taxonomy (NCBI): domain Eukaryota; kingdom Fungi; phylum Ascomycota; class Eurotiomycetes; order Eurotiales; family Aspergillaceae; genus Aspergillus; species Aspergillus multicolor. The sequence goes on from NW_027395958.1 coordinate 147,571, forward strand.
ATGGTTAACATATCCAGGGCATTTATCGCCGAGTATACGTGCGGCACTGGCCCAGACAAGCTCAGCACATCAGAAGCCCTAAGCCACCAGAAGCGTGCCGGAGTTGGAGGCGGCGATTCCTGCCACTATGTATCCAACAAAGGCTGGCGCTATGTCTGGTGGACCTTTGGTTGCATCACCCTCTTCCTCTATCTCTGCCGCTTCTTCTTCCCCCTCCGAGAGACCCCAAAGCACCTTGTTGCTCGCCGCCGTGATGCCGAGGCCACGCAAATCGTCAAGGACATTGCAGCTTACAACAAGCGCCAGACATGGCTGACAGAGGCCTCATTCGCCCGTATCGACTCGACGATTGATGCCACCGAAACCCACCGGCAATCACGGACACAGACTCTCGTCTCGTCTCTGGGACCGATTGGCCTCCCGGTCCTGCTCATCTTATGGATCACGACTGGTCTGACATTCATCCTGCACAAGACATACATCAGCAACTACCAAGCCAGCCATGGGGTGCCAGCAGTAACGCCTCTGACCGTTTCAACAGACTACCTCTTCAGCCGGTACCTCTATATCGCGATCTGCGCTATCCCGGGCCCCATTGCCGCAGCCCTTCTCATCGAAGCCAAAGGTCTTGGACGGAAGCGCACAGGCGCCATGCTTTCCATACTCACCGGTCTCTTCATGTTCCTCGCTGCCGTTGCGCGGTCCCAATATGCGGCTCTGGCATTCTCCTGCATTCTATCCTTCTTGGAATTCGCTGATCTTGCTGTGCTGACGACCTACACGAGTGAGGTGCTCCCGTCGTCTGTCCGTGGATCCGGACTCGCGGTGATGGGCTTCTCGTGGGGTTTGTTTGGTCTTGTTGCGCAGATCATCAGTGTGTATGCGGGTAGTACTGCGGCTGGAGGTGGTCCTGTTTGGTTCTGTGGTGCTATATGGATTGTTATGGTCGGGGCTTGGTTAGCTCTTCCCTTGGAGACGCGGAGTAAGGCTGCGGCGTGAGCTCAGATTGAATAATGGAATCGACCCTTGAGTTGTCCACCTGCCGATCTTAGCCTTGGAAGAGATGAATGATGAATTGACGATATATTTTCTAGACCCTTGAGATGTGGAGTGTGATTTTGAATTGTGGAGAAAAGAACCAAAACATAGCCTCAATTTTATGACCAAAGGGGTAACCGACTATTTAATTCCACATGAGTCATCTTGAGTCAAACGTGCGAGCTTCATATTTAAACAGTAGATTAGTCCCTTAGCCAATAGACATAGAAAAGCAGCAAAGATATACGGTATAGCAGGGATGGCGTCAAATAACCACGCAATTGTCTTCGGGGCAGCCGGCCTCCTTGGCTGGGCGACTCTAAACCAACTCCTCGCCCCATCCAGTCCCTTCTCCCGCATCACCGCCGTCCTCAATCGCCCTGTATCCGAGTCCGACCTGCATCTACCCTCAGGTCCAGACCGGCCGACGCTCGAGATCGTATCTGGTGTCAATCTCCTACGAGGGACGGCCGATAATCTGGCGAACCAGCTGCGGGAAAAAGTCAAGGATGCCGCGAGTATCACGCATGTCTTCTATTTCGGTACTTTGCCTCTGGCCCCATCTGAATCGGACACTTACTGAGTAATTCCACCAGTATTCTCACCATTCAACGGCGACCACATCCAAGAATGCACCCAGAACTGCGACATGGTGCGGCGAGTCGCCAATGCACTAAACACCCTTGCCCCAAACCTACAAGCATTCGTCTACCCCGGTGGCTCAAGAGTTCGTATATCACCCGTCGTTCAAAGCCGATTTGTACTAACGCGCAATTAGGGCTACGGCATCTACATCGCCGGCGGCGTCTTCCAACCACCATTGACCGAGTCCATGGCCGACACGCTACCAGAAGATTACGCCAAAACAGTCGCGTATCCATGGATTCGGAAGATCCTGACAGAGGCGAGCGAAGGACGAGGCTGGACGTGGAGCGAACTTTGCCCCGATGCCGTGGTTGGGTTCACGCCGAACGGCTCGGGTTTTTCTCTTGCTCTCCATTGGGCGCAGTATCTCTCTCTATACGCATTCAACTACCGAGACGCACTGTCCGAAGGAAGGGAAGTGGAAATTCCATACCCAGGAAACGAAGCCGGATACAAATCGCTGTTCACGCCTGTGTCCGGTCCAACCCTTGGTAAAATCGCAATCCACGCAGCGATAAACCCCAAGGCGTGCGGAGGAAAAATCATCAACATGCTAGATAACGATAAGCCGGTCAGTGCAAGCGCTCTGTGGCCCGGGATTGCGGCGTGGTTTGGGCTCAAGGGTGTTGGGCCGGTCGGGGATGCGGATGATGGTCTGAAGCCGGGGGAGTACATTGAGAGATATAGCCACCTCTTCGCCGAGAACGGCAAGCCAAAAGCATTAACGGGCGGCGTTGGAGCTGGAAACAAGCAGTTGGATTCGTTCGGATGGTGGTTAGGGTTCGATAGGCAATTCAGTGCGGAGCGACTGAGAGCTGTTGGGTTCAAGGAGCAGCGTGACCCCCTTGAGGGTTGGTTGGAAGCTTTCGGGTCGTTCAGGAAAGCGGGAATTATATTATAATGAAGCTAATGAATTTGAAACCATTTGATGGATTAGCTCGATGAAATCTGTACCTGGCTGGCTGAAACTCTGACCAAGCCTGGTCATACTGGTGGCTAAAAGCGAGCCTGGAAGGCATCACGAACTCACATTCAATCTTGTAATAATGTTGGTGACCAGAGCAACATATGCCATCGGCTGGTTGGCCTGGCAATAGGGGCAAGAAGAAACGATTCCTGCCCAGTCAGTGTCCTTGCTCGAGCACAGGACTTGAGTCGGAAGAGCTGCATGGCCAGTTCAGACCATTAATGGAGGACCGATAACGCGGACCAATATATATAATCTTTGGCCTTACGAAAGCATATATATACACAGCAAAACGAGGTATATTAAGAATATAGAGCAGAGACGGTTTGTTCTCTATCGCTTGAACTTTCCAATCATGTCCGTATGCAGCTTGACCAGCTCTGGAATAATCAAGCTTTCGATCTCCGTGCCCTCGCGGGTTGTGACATGCCCAGTCTCGTCCTCCTTAGGCAGCTGTTCACCATCAGGAGCCGTCGAGGTTTGCTCTGTCAATGACCGCTTCGCCGCCTCGGCCTTTCCAACCTGGTCTTCAACACCAGAAATGCTCTTACTCCGGCGTGACTTGGGCACTCGAATCCATCGCTCATGCGGCGGATTCGGTGTGACAAAGACGACCTCCCATTTCCTGGTCGACAGCAAGTTTCCAATTACCAGGTGGTGAGCGTACCTCTCGAGCGCCGTCTGAGCCTTGTAGACAAGGAGGCTAGGATCCGTCTCGAGCTTGAAGGAAACGATCATGCTCCCCTCCGGCGACCAGCCGTTGACGAGCTGGTGGAGGAATTTGGGAACCGGGTCCAAGTTGACGACGAGCTTCTTGCTAGACTCTTGCTTCTGCTCAAACCCGCCCGTGTAAATGTCGTCAGCGCCGACGGCCTCCTCGTGGCTTTGGAATTCCTTGGGTATCTCGGACGACTGGATTTTGTGCTCTGCCATGCGGTCGCGCGGGATGAAGAAGTCGCTAACCGCCGCGGCGAGGTAGAAGAGCGCATTCGGACCGAGCGGGTTCATGCATTTCGCAAGCATGCGCAGTTCGAAAAGGTATTCTGAGACAGTGGTAAAAGGAAGCAAAAGAAGGAGGTTGTTCTGTTTGGCGTATTTATACTTGCGCAGGACATCGCGCATTTCATTCTGGTACTCGTTGCGCACCACGATCGGGCCGTGGTCTGAACTGCTGGCATCGCTCGGCGAAGCTTCGTCCATGAAGTCCAAGAAGCAGTTGGTCGAGTGGCTGTAATGCCGGGAATAGGGCAGCAGACTGAATTGTCGGTGCAGGAAGATCACCGCATACCCCTGCTGCAAGAAGTACTCCGCGGATGTCGCACCGCGGGTTCCTGCGGAGAAGTTGTCGATGAAGCGGACGGTTTGGTTCTCGAGCGGGACTGTTGTTCCTCCGGAGGTGACGAGCACCACGCGCCGGTTGGACTCGACATGGTATTCGATGAATGATCTGGCTAGCGATTCATGTTTGGGGAGGGCTTTTGGTGGAGGGTAGTTGTTGAAGTAGGCGGACTCGCTGTCTGCGGGCGACATTTCCTTAGGCGGGGTTAGGGCGGACCCTTCTGTAGCGATGCCGATTAGAGAGATCAAGATTGCGAGAGAAAAGGAGAAATCTCAGACGGGCAGCCTCCGGACGCCATACCTCTTTAAATCGCGGAGTCCGTAAAAATGAGCTTCACTAGATCGTTCTCTTTTGTACGACGTACTAGACGTGCCGCTGATGTCAGAACAGTCCCTCTGGTAGATAAATGCGGCCGACGATTGCCGAGGATGAGCTACGCGGAGCTAGGCTGTCTTCGGCTTGCGGTAGGAGGAAGCACATGATTTGCCTCGGACTTTTCTCGGGATAAACCAATTTCCATTGCACTTAACAACCAATATCAAACAAGCTATCTAATTATGCAGCGACTTCTTCGCGGGGATAGCTTGCTGGTGAGGGGGCGCTTCAATGTGGGCGGCCTTCCGCACCAAGGGCACATCGGCAGCGGTTAGGGTCAAGTCATACTTGCCCTGGAAAATGAAGTCCATGGGAAATCCTGGATTGAACGGCACCGCCGTATCGACCTTGTCCATATCCTGCTTGCTCAGCTCAATTTCAAGAGCTTCCACATTGGCCTTGAGATGCTCGATCTTTCTCTGTCCGATGATCGGAAACACATACGGTGTCTTGTGGAGCAGATATGCAAGGGCCTGTTAATGTCAGTCATACTCAGGACTGCTTGGTGAGCGATAGTACATACCACAGCCGGAAGAGTTGTGTTCTTGCTCTTCGCAATTTCGTCAAGAGCATCTGACACGCGAATCTCATTCTCCGACATGTCGCCATCCGACCGTCCTCCACCCGTAAGCTCCCGAGCCTCAGCAGTCTTTAGCTTGCCTTGGGCAAGAGGTCCCCATGGGGCTATACCCATACCTTGGTCCCGGCACATGGGGATAATCTCACTCTCCATATCACGACGCAGTGGATTCCACAGGCCTTGGTAAACAGAGAAAGGGCGCAGGCCGTTCGCACGTGCGTAGTCATTTGCCTTCACAACGACCCAGGTCGGTGTATCTGACACGCCTAGGTACAGCACTTTGCCTGCAGTAATAAGGGCGTTCAGACCATGCATGACTTCCTCGACCCCAGTGGTAAAGTCCCACCAATGCACGTAAAGCAGGTCAATGTAATCGGTGCGTAGATGTTTCAGGCTGTGCTTGACCGAGACCTGAAGGGATTTCATAGAATTTCCGACAAAATTGGTTTGGATCCGTTCAGTGTCGATGTGCGAGTCACGGAAGCCAGTCGTGTATTTGGTAGCGATCCTACATGCACCAGATTAGTGCGAGCTTCCTGAAATTGATGAGAAAAGACATACACAATCTGATCTCGATTTCCACGCGTCTCCATCCACTCCCCGATCCATCTCTCCGAGTCGCCTTCTTGGTAGTTGTTGGCGCTATGCAAGGTTAGCCACCTTGTGCACAGACAAGGAGTCATGGAAGCATACGTATCGATGAAATTGCCACCCAGGTCATAGAATGCATCCATCAACGCGAATGCTTCCTTTTTACTGCATTTTCCCATGAAGCTCTCCCTGATACAGATTTAGTCACAGATTGGCAAATCATTATATGTGTTCACCCACCAGCCTTCGCCAAAGTTCATTCCTCCCAGACATAGAGGAGAAACTTTGATGCCCGCAGTTGGGGAGAGAATTCGATGATACCCTAGACGGGTCTTGGGCTCGGGTGCGAAGGTCCAGAAAGACATGCTTAAAGTAGCTATAGCTTCTTGAACAGAGTTATAAGCGAAATCAAGTGCTTGTGCTGTTTGATGGCCCGAAATTTGTAGAGAATGGTTCCATTTTCCAGAGAGAAAACCTGATTCTTTATACGATTTGGTTGAATCTATATAGGAGAGTCTCCTCTTGCATCTCGAGATATGTCCGTGATGTTCATGCCGAATGGCTTCGCCGAGTTGTCAGCAGATTGCGTTAGTCTGTCATCAATACCAGGTTTCTGAAGAGTAACGCTTGAAAACACGAAGCTGCCAAGCAGAAACATCGTGATCGTGACACTGGGCTGATAGAAATATCAATAACGAACGTCTCTATAGCCGAAGCTAGGTTCTGAGCTGACACAGCAGAAGCCTGAGCTTGAACCTAAACCTGCCACTTCGGCAGCTCCGTGCTGCAAGTGGTTAGGCTTCATTCGAAAAGAAGAACGCTGACATCGCAGCTTAACTTACTACATACGGAGCGGAGGTTTTTCGAACTCGTCTGATGTATCGATTACCGTTTACTAGCCAGTTAATCCAAGCAGAACGAGTACTTTTACGTGCCATTTCCCAAAAACAACACGGCGATCAAGGAAGATAGCGGCTGCGAAGCGCTTGGCTGATTGTGCTCATCCGACTCGCCATTCCACCGTGTTGCATATTGCTCAAGAGAGCCTCCTCGAGCATTGATTGTGTGACACTGGTGTCTCCTATTGGTTGGCGCATGTCAGCATAGATAAACTCCCAAAGAACATTCGGAGTTAGAGAACGGATCCGGCCTTACCATCTAGATCGCTAAAGCTGCTCCCCATACTAGGTGTTCCGTCGCTGATATCTCTTCCAGAAATTGTAGACCGCCGTGGACTCATCGGGGGAACTTCCCCGGTCCGTCGAGAATTAGCATGGTTTATGTGATTGCTTCTCTGAGCACGAGTACGGGTAGCTGGTACGCCAGAGCTGATAGAACTCTCAGATGACTCCGTGGTAATCGACTTCCTCAAGGCAAGAGGCGGCGCGGTTACTCTTCGCTGCACCGTGCATACACCCTCCTGCTCCATTCTAAGGGTTGTACTGAGGTCGTGGCCTGACGCCCCATGGGACGCAGATTCATGGCCTCGAGAAAGTGGAAGAAAGGCTGGAGATTCATAATCGTCATCGTCATCGTCTCGTAAAACCGGCCGATGAATGGAGAAGCGTCCAAAGCGTTTAAAGCCCATGCCCTTTCTTCCTGCTGCAGCATCGCTGTCGTCGTCAGAATTAGACTCGGATGAGCTAGATGTTAGATCTTCTTCTTCAAGCGCCGGTGATTTCTGAGTAGCGCTAATTGGGGTTTTCTCGCGCCTGCTGGTCGAAAACCCTCGGACCTGACTTTCCCACCTCGGCTCCTTTGTCTCTAAAGTCGGGGTCCCTGGATGCGACGCCTGGGCCTTGATCTGCTGCACGGTATTCCCAGAACTAGTACGTCGAGGGATTGGCGCTACATAGAGTCAGACGGCTAAAAGATCATATGAGCAAACAATGCTTACCACGTATCGGCGGAGTCTCTTTGGTCTGTGAGGCCAGCCGAGAGGGAGCCCGCGAGTCTGACAGTAGATTAGCCATCCAAGCGAGAACGAAGGACTATGGCTAGTAGTCTTACTGCTGCCTTGTCCAGTTTTAGTTGGCTGCCCTAGGGACGTGCTGGCATATATTGAGCCTGGGGCTGGAGAAGGGGTGTTTGAATGAGGGTTGGGCACTTTGCGCATCTGCGCGCGGACTTGCGATAGTTGGCGATCGTACAGCCACGCCGCTTGCTGGAGGAGAAACTGGAGAGTCACATCAAAGTTCTCTGCACTGTGAAAGTTAGTTTGTAACAGGCACAGAACCTTGTAGTCCATACAGTGCTTTCCCTATGTGATATTAGTAAGTGCTGGAGTGGAAATCTGCGGTCATGCATACAGTCTATATCATTTCCCTTTGACGGGCGGGAAAGAATGTCCCAAAGGGCTTGGTCCTTGGCGGCATTCCATTCCACCTGGAAACAATAGTAAGTAGTTGTCCGCAAGTACAGGTCTTGAAGAGCTTACCGGTGGAGGATCCACAAAGCCACCCCTAGGGAAAGGGAGGCGTACGAGCACCGTGAACTTGGTGTTCGCTGGCTGGGCAGGAGACGGCATGATGAGTACCTACAGGTGCTGCATGCAACTCGGAAAATATCAGTCGATAGCGCAGGGGGTCTGCGATATGATGGAATATCGCAGTCAGTATATGCAGCTACTCTTGAGATTCAGCGAAAGAGCAACGAATATGTCGATGATTGTTATGCGATGGAGGCGAAGATGAAAGCGGTTGGCGCAGTTGATGATTTGGCGTGGGCAGAAGATAGAGCCTGTTGCAATAAGGGCATGTCGAAGAAAACCACCGAGTTTGATTTATAGCCACGACCTCATGTTGTCATGCGGCACATGACTCGTATTTTGGTCTGCCCTTGTCACTTGCAGGGTTGTTCTGGGCTTCCTCGCGCGTAGGCTGCGCTTTACTTGAGCTTCTTCATGAATCTCAACAGTACTGTGTCCATCAATTGAAGAGCCTTGCCCTTTGATGCGGCTATACTTGCAACTTGCAAGATGGCGGATTTCCCTCCCGTTGTCTTCGGTCGGGATAACAACCAGTTTTGTTATGGCCCTGCCTAAAGAGGTTCCAACTCCGAGTCAATTTGCGATATGGCATCATCGACTCTTCAGGATGGACAGTCTAATTTGACTTCTTTCTGCCACTTGAATGCTCAGTTGTCGCGTCATGTTCTTCCTTACATACCTATATCGCAAGCTGGTTGTGCTCCTATTGAGGGCCATCGTTGGTCGGAGATCCAACCCGAAGCCAGATGAGATTCTACAAATTCAATCTAGGGATTCTGGGAGAAATATCAAAGCGCACGTCTACAAGTCTGACAATGTATCAGAGCCAGGCGCCGTCCTCATCAACTTCCACGGGAGCGGATTTGTCTTCCCCTTCCATGGACAAGACGATGAATTTTGTCGCCTAGTGAGCCAGAGAACAGCTTATACAGTTCTAGACGTCCAGTATCGACTTGCTCCAGAGAACCCATTCCCCGCGGCACTCAACGACGTAGAAGATGTCGTCAACTGGATACTACAGCAGCCGGAAAGGTTCGATCGCGCTCGAATTGCACTCTCGGGCTTCAGCGCAGGGGGCAATCTCGCTCTGGCGGCATCGACTCTCTTCCCTCGGCAGACCTTCCATGCTGTACTTACATTCTATCCCCCGATAGACCTCGCTACTGAGCCTGGCTCCAAAACCGCACCGGACCCTACAGGAAAGCCTCTTTCCCCGCGTCTGTCTCGGCTTTTTGACGCATGCTATATCCCTTCATCGCATAACCCGAAGGACCCGCGGATCTCACCCTATTATGCCCAGCCGGATTGTTTCCCAGACCGCATCCTGATTATAACGGCAGCCGGTGACAGTCTAGCGCTAGAAGCCGAACAACTGGCGGTGAAAATAAGGGACGAGGGCGGTCGCGAGGTGGTCGCCGCGAGAATGGATGGCTGCAATCACGGCTGGAACGTATCGCCAAAAAACGCGGTGGGACGAGAAGCAAGAGACAAAGCATACGACATGGTTGTTGCTATGCTGAATGGGCGGTGATAGCTTTGTCTCCATGGTTGACTTACGGTGAACAAAGGCCATTGCTGCTAGCTGCACGTCCCCTTGTCAACCTTTGACAGCGTAAGCTGACAGCCGCGGGGATCCCAGGATGGCTCGGGACTCGGGGAGAACTCATCACGGGATCTTATCGCAAGGCCCACCGATAGCTTCAATTTATGATTTCCTACAGGCCGGAATGCATGTGCTTTGCCACAAGCATTACACTAGGCTATGTCAGTCCATGATGCGCGGACTATTTAGGACAAACAGCAGTTGTATGGAGCCCGCAAAGGCTGATTTGAAATGGTATACGTTTGAGTGAGACAAGCAGTGATGTAGATCAACAACTCATGTGCAACAGTGCAGAGTCCCACTCCCCTGACAATCTGAAGCCGCGGTGCCTGAACCAGAGCCAACTTAGCCAAGTGATGCAGTCTAGTAGTGGGCTGAAACCATGGCTCTCCCCTTTCCCCACGACCATGGCCCGTCATCACACTAGTACTCACTACTAATCTACTACTCAGGGCCTGAATATTCGGACGCGTCCAACGCACAGAGTTCTGCTGTTTTTGTTTGCATAACGTCCGACAAGAAACAAAAGCGAACGGTCCCTCCTGACTGCATGTCGTGGAGGCGCTTTGCCGGTGGCAGCGTAATCATGATTCGGTCAGGCGGGTCCTTTTGCAAACAGGGCCCAACTAACAAGATTATTGTGAAGAAAGTCCTCCGTAATATGCTCCTAAATCCCGTTAATTAGGAGGATCCCGCACTCGACGCCCAAATCAGGTCGTCAGTTGCGTTCACTAACGATCCGCAGCTCCAGTTCTCCATCGCTACACTATCGATTCACTGTCCACGGCCGGGTTGCGCTCCCCTCTCGTGTTCTTCCTCTTCCGCCGGTCCCTCTCAAAACCCAACAATCAATAAATTTCGAATCTTCTCTTTCTCCCGCAAGTCGAATGCTGCTCTGGGGCAATTACTTCTCGTCCACCGTGCGTCAGGTACCGTGGACGAGCCGATGAGCGTTGCGCGATCCGATAGCTCTCCCACCACCCTTTTCCGCCGGTCGACCTGTCGCATATAGGGGTCTTTGTTGCAGCTCACCTTCAAACCTCCGCCCGATAAATACATTGTTGATGAATGCGCTACATGCGCGGCGGGGAATAAAGGAATTTGCAACTGCGTCATGGAGTCGACAAAGTCTACTGGTATTGATGAGGAGCAATACCGCAGAGAAGTTCTTTCCCTGTCGTCTGAAGAGGAGGAAATTGAGCAACAGCAGAGGTTGGAGGCTCAAGCGAAAGAGCTAGGGCTGAAAATTCCGGAGATCGAGATTGTGGCATCTTTGGCTGCCTCGATTGCGTCCGGAATGGTGGATCTCTCGTCCCCGACCCTCTCTTCCAGCTCCTCGACCGGTCGCCACTCGATGTACGAAACCACGCACAATTCTCCAGCCCTTGAACAGCTCGCTACGTCACTTTCCGAATATACTCTCTCGTCCAACCCGCCGGTTATAGGCGGAAGCACCCGCTCAGTTGGCTCACTTTCTACACGCCCGACTTCCTACTGCTCGAGTGAAAGTAGGCTGGCACAAAGAACCGATAGCGCTGCCATCAGGCCATCGGGGACTAATAGCTCTTTCCTGAGTGTGATATCCGGAAGTGACAAGAAAAAAGAGAGACGGCGGTCAGGCATCAAACATGCAATCGACAAGATACCATTTCGGAAGCGCCGGAGGACGCCCTCTTCGGTACTACTACCACCTGCCGCCCAGATTACTGTCACGAAGGATGCGGAAGGTGTTGAAAAGGTCTACGTTGAGTCAAACCCGAACGACACAGGCCGGTCAGTCTCTTCAGAAAACGAGGAGGAAAAGTTGAAGCTTGAGGTCCCAGTGTTCGATCATGAAGCCCTCCTGCGAAGCTTAGGGAACTCTGAACTGAAACAGCTGCGGGAAACTCAAACATCGGAAAGGAATTTGCACGTCTCATTTCAAAACAATCTCATCAGTGAGCTCCGACGGGCGCAGCGACCGAAGATTGATGAGAAACTAGCGCAAAATCGCCAGTTGGAGGATGAGAAGCGCGAAAAGGTATGTCCGTTTATCATAGTCAACGAAGCTTACTGACGACTTTCAGAACATGACGGACGCCGCTCGCATGGAAGAGCGACAACTGGTTGTTGAAATGGAGCAAATGCGGGAATTCGAAAGGGCCAAAACAAATTCCCGAACGCGCATCAAGTACATGGAGGGATATCTCAGCAGCTCCAGCCCACCGGACTCGCGTTCCCCATCCTTCTCAGGATCCGACCTGACAACACCCAGTCGCAGCTATACACAGCAACACAAAGCTCAGCTAGCCCAGGAATATCACGACTACGAGTCCATGTCTGAACTTCATGCCGCCAAAATCAAAGTTCTCAGAGACCGTCAAGAGATCCGTCTGCAGGAAGCCATCGCTCGGATGGACCGAGAACTCGATACCATGATTGAAAAGCATGCGGCTGAAATTACCGAGCTCCAAAAGGAACACCAAAAGGAGGAAGCAACCACACTCGAAGCACTCAACGCGAAGAAGACGAAGCTTCGCCATAAATGGGTCCTCGAAGAGGCTATATTACGAAAGAAACTCGAAGCAAAAGACGGAAACCCCTACGGCCCTCTACCCCCGCTATCATTTACAGACTCACAGTCTGATACCCGCGACTCAGCCATTTGCGTCTCAGATCCGGACAACGAGACCGAAGCAGAAGCATCAGCCCAGCACCAGAAGAACACTTGACCCCCCACATCTACACCCAAGCTTACGAACTGATGTCACCATGATACCCTTTTCCTAATCTCTCGCATTATCAAAGCGGCATTATACACCAGCGGATCATCTCATCACTTCTCTTGTCGGAATAGTGTGTGCCATATACTTTGTAATTTGCCGGCCACTCTACCTTTCTTATGGTCATTTATTTATCATATTTGGGTGGATATATTTGGAACGGCCTCATGATAACCATTTTTTGTGCATACCCTTCTTGATTCCGGATGACTGGATCTTCTGTCTGATTCGATAGATATATTCAGGATAGAAGAGATGGCCATTGAGATCATAAATATACTAATTGAACTTCATATATTGACAGTCAACGACTAACCCGTATTCGAGTCCCCATCGCTATCTCGTCCGGATGACGCGTCCTTTTTTCAAGCGGTCTAAGATTGTAAGCACACTCCTATCGCCCCCGGTAAGTGCAGCTTCCAGCGCCTTGTCTCTCCCCTCATCACCGATAACAACCGCCCGCTCAACGGTTCCCGCGTCGGAGATCTTAAACCGCCCAACTCGGCCGTCCTCCCACTCCACCCGGACATACGCCGCCTCTAGCGCCGTGGGCGAAAACGACGCGATCCCGTAATTGTTCTTCTTTATCCTTGTTTCTCCAAGGCCAGAATCAAATCCCACATCAACAAGCATATCTCTATCCCACGGCCCATCCTCCTCGTCGTCCGGGTAAGGATCCACCCCCCTCCGGACAATACCTAGCTGCTCCCGGATGTGATGGATCGCATCCAACCGCATATGCCACGAGACAAGCTGCCGCTTTATCTCACGGATGAACATCTGGAGGCTTTGTTGGCGGGGCGCAGGCTTCGGTTTCTTCTTCAGCGGTTCTGTAGCGCCACCGCCATCGTCGGGGACCGGTATCGGGTCAGGTTGGGGCAGTAGTATACGCTCAAGTCGCTGCACTGGTATGAACGCGGGTATTGTGTGTCGGTGGACCTTCAGCCGTATCTCGGGCTTGTTCTTCTCTGCGTCTTCGGCTGCGCGCACCTTGTGTAGGAGGAGGTAGTACGGTTTCGTAAAGCGGCCATTCCGGATGCAGATGTCGATGCGCACACCCAGAAGATTCTTGGAATCTTTCTCGCTCTCGCCGTCAAATACCGGGGAGGGATCCTTGAATGGGAATGTAGTCGTGGAGAAAGCGATGCGGTGGTGGTTCGACTGGGTGTGTGAGCCTGCGGCGCGGACGAGCGGGGAGATGTCTTCGTTTAGGCTCGAGACAGCGGTCGATGTGGAAGGCTGTTGAGATTTCTGGCATTTCTGTAGGGCCTCAGAGGAGAGGACGCTTGATGCAAGGAAGCGGCGGCGTCTCTGGAGCTTGCGGACTGCGATGAGGTAGGGGTTAGCTGATGTTGGTGTTATCTAAGGAAATGGTTGGGCACACACTCTCGCGGCGGATATTAGATATGTCCGTATCCAGCTCTTCCTCTAACTGTGTCGTTGGGTCATTTAGGTCCATTGTGATGTTTATCTTGTGGTATCGATGTTTGTTTGGGTTCGGCGCATCGGGGCGGTCGTTTTGGTATATAGTCACGTGACTCTTAAGCATATCTATGCTATCCCTGCTCTTATTTTCAAACCAAGACTTTGGTACGCTATTCTATGGTACTTGTCGGAGCTTGTAATAAGTAGTGGTTTTTATTGATTCAAAAACGTTTTCGTTGTGCGCATTGACTTGTGTATGGCCCGAGTCAGACTCAGTTATAAAGACCCAGGATCAGCACAATGCCGCAAAAGTAATCGGAGAATATTAGCAACTCCCAGAAGAAGTGAACTCTGAAGAATCCATTTTCTAGAAAACTGTATGACGGTCCTGCAGGTCATCGCGAACTGAAGCCTGAAACCTGCCCAGTGCCGCAAGATCCAAAGGGTCCAGCCGGGTCCCTGGGAAATTCCAGAGAGGCCAGCTTGCCAGATCCGCCACTCCAATAATCCCCATTATTTCTCCATTATTCTCCCCTCGCATGCACCGCTCGAGCCAGGACGATCCGAACCCCCCGTCCTTCTCTCTCCTCGCCCATCTCTCCTCGCCCATCTCTCCTCTCTCTCCCTTTGTCGTCCATGTCCAGGATCCTTACCACCGCCGCCCGTCCACTACTCACCCAGACGTCGAGCTCCAGACCTTAGCATGCACCAGAGGTGATCCGGAACGCGCAGACGCACAACGATCAGCAGCCGGAGGCCAATTCCACGTTTCGTCATCCGAATCCGAACCCGACGCGTACTCCTCTGACACAGACCCCGGCACGCGACTCCTCGGCGACGCATCGTCCTCCCACCGCGGACGTAGCACACAGATGAAGCGCAAGAACAACACTGTTTCCAAACGTCGGTCAAAGCCTAATCTCAGCGTTGCGACCGGCCAGAACGGGAACGCTCACGGCGAAATGAATTCCAACATTGAAATGCGCAAGCGGGACACCTCCGCCGAGTCCTCGTCCTCACGGGCAGATCGCTTCATGTCCAGATCAAGCTTCACCCTCGACCAAGACCCGCCGGTGACTCCGCAAACGCCTGGGATGTCAACTACAAGCTTTACCGATCTTCCGGCGAGTGATAAGAGGAACTTCCTGGTGCTATGCCTGCTATACTTTCTTCAGGGTGTCCCGATGGGATTGGCGACAGGGTCGGTTCCGTTTCTGCTCAAGCCGTACCTTTCCTACGGGCAAATCGGTGTCTTTTCGCTAGCTTCCTACCCCTACTCGCTCAAATTACTATGGAGTCCTATAGTGGACGCGGTATGGAGTCGCCGGTTTGGCCGCCGAAAGAGTTGGATCACCCCCGTCCAGGTCATTGCCGGGCTGGCCATGATCTACCTTGGAGGACACATTGAAGACATGATGAAGGAGGCCGGTGCCAATGGCGGAGCCGGCGTGTGGAATTTTACCTACTGGTGGTTCCTGCTGGTGTTTTTCTGCGCCACCCAGGACATTGCCGTGGATGGGTGGGCGATTACGCTCATGTCGCCGCCTAACATCTCCTACGCTTCTACCGCGCAGACTGTCGGCCTGACGGCTGGTCATTTCCTGTCCTATACGGTCTTCCTCGCGTTCAACTCAAAGGACTTTGCAAACCGATGGTTCCGGACCGTTCCCGCCGACGACGGCCTCCTTTCTCTCGGCACCTATCTCACAATCTGGGGATGGGCATATCTGGTTGTAACCACATGCCTAGCTGTCATGAAAAAGGAAGACCAGGTCTCCGAGCGCGACAGCATCTCGGCCGTCTACCGCAGCATGTGGAGCGTGCTGAAGCTCAAGAACGTCCAGACAATCATCCTGGTCCATCTGATTGCCAAGATCGGCTTCCAGGCCAACGACGGAGTGACCAGCTTGAAGCTTCTGGACAAGGGCTTCGGCCAGGACAACATGGCTCTGGTCGTTCTCATTGACTTTCCCTTTGAGATTGGTCTAGGCTACTATGCCGGTAAATGGTCAACCGAGTACACCCCAATGCGTCTCTGGTGCTGGGCATTCGTCGGCAGACTTGTCTCTGCTATTCTCGCCCAGCTCACTGTCATGATCTACCCAGCGGCCGCGGAAGTCCCAACCTGGTACATAGTGACTGTGATCCTCGAGCATGTTGCTTCTACATTCATGAACACGATCATGTTTGTTGCAGTGTCCGCATTCCACGCTCGCGTTTCTGACCCTGCTATCGGTGGTACTTATATGACCATGCTAGCAACGTACGTTCCCTCCCTACATCTCTCTACATTTACTAACAATACCTTAGAGTCTCAAACCTCGGCGGTACATTCCCGCGCTACTTCATCCTGAAGCTCGTCGACATGCTCACCGAAGCTACTTGCATCCCACCTTCCCAGACTCCCGCCCTAGACTCTCTAAAAGGCGACCTCGTCACATCTCCTTTCTCGTGCGCTGTCGAGCCTGATCGGGCCCGCTGCGTTGACGGCGGGGGTACCTGCAACATCACTCGCGATGGCTACTATTTGACGAATATCCTTTGCGTCCTGGTTGGGACCATCACCTTTGTCATGTTCATCAAGCCAGCTGTTCTAAAGTTGCAGGCTTTGCCGTTACGGGCTTGGAGGTTGGCTCCTGGCCGGGATTGATTTGTCTGGAGTTTAGAAGAGTAATATGGATAGAGATGAATGTGCAATATGTCGTATGAAGAGTATACTAGACTCATATCTTCAAGACAATCAGTTTCTTCATGATTGGCCACATCTATCCTATCAACAAAGTAACGGGGCCCTTATAGATCTATACAGGATAATTTATCCCAACCAGGATCAAGCCTGAGCCTTCAAAAGTCTCTGTCCCTCAGCCCACTCTAGCGCGCTTCTCTTCACACTCTCCTCCCCGGCCTCGCCAAAGATATCCACTCCCAGCCGGGCAGGGAAGTTCATCCGCTGATGTCTTTCCAGCGACTGGATAGCCTGGAATGCGTCCTCGGGTAGAACGAAGTCTATTTAGTCGAGCAGTCAGTGTTGACCTCGTGTCTTCTGTGCAGGACCAGAGGTGTGGTACGAACCTTGGAAATTGCTCTCGATTCGCTCTGGGGTTACGGATTTCGGGAGCACGGCTGTTCCCCGTTGGACGGCCCAGCTAATTAGGACCTGGGCCGGGGTTTTGTTGAGGGACTCGGCGATCTGGATCACACGGGGGTCGTCGACGGTTCTATTGCTGTCAGAGTCGATTTGTGGGGTATCAGTAGCGTGCTTACCGAGGGATGTTGTAGATGTTGTTTCCTAGGGGCGAGTACCCGGTTATTAGAATGTCCTAGTTGATATTTTTAGCAGACGTTTTGTATACCGTGAGTATGTTGGTCATTTACCTGCTCCTTGGACCATTCAAGTAAGTCTCTTTGTTGGAGATAGGGATGGGCTTCGATCTGGTTGACTGCGGGTGGTATTTTTGCCCTAAAACACCACATCTGATCAGAACAGACGATACGTCGTATGAAGAGTAATGAACGTACGTCTTGAGGAGCTTTTCGATCTTCTCGCGAGTGAAGTTACTGACTCCAATTGACCGAATTTTCCCCTTCGCTACCAGTGCCTCCATTGCAGCCCATGTGTCTTTAATCGGCACGTCCACAACGTCAATTAAGCCCGTCCTCTCGTCTACGGGCTGGATGGTTGTGGTTGAGTAGCGGAAGGCAACAGGCCAGTGAACCTACATAATCGAGCGCGGGTGTTAGTGATGTTTGACCTGAATTGTGGTTTGTAGAGCCAGAAGACTAACAAGGTAAAGGTCGAGATAATCAGTTTGAAGGTCGCTGAGCGATCGGTCTACCGCAGCTTCAACATTCTCAGGATCGTGATGAGTGTTCCATAGTTTGCTCGTGAGCTTCACATGTTAGCTATAACCATCAATCTGTCAAGGCCGACCCAGAGCTCACAAATATCTCCTCACGTGGCACACCAGATGCCTTGATCCCATCTCCAACTTCTCGTTCATTGCCGTAGACAGCGGCGGCGTCAATGTGACGGTACCCGATTCTCAGCGCAGCAGCTACCGCCGCTTGTACTTCGTTCGGCTTCGATTGCTATGCCCCCGAGGTTATCCTTTAGCTTTAGATGTCTTCGGAAACAGTTTTGCTGCACATACCCATGTTCCCAGTCCGACAGCGGGAATCTGATACCCGCTGTTGAGCTTGAACGTCCCTCCCGATGCCATTGTTTGGTTGTTTGTAGATATTCAATGTTCTATCAAAGCTTTGCCTAGGTGCGTTTTTTGATGCGCTCCATTATGTACTTCAGAGAGAATGGGTCTTCGGATTTGAACCCGATCTTCATACTTCTCCGGAAGTGTGGTTCCTTCTGATGGAGCTCGATTGTCTGGCGGGGTCGCTATTATGTACGGATGAGACTCATCATTCGTCCAATATCCGTTGTTGCCATCTCGGTGTTGCTCCGCAGGTTGATCATTAACCGCTTATCCGTGCTCTTTTCCGAGCCGATGCGGGGGGTCTGCGTGGAGCTTGCGGGGTAATGTTGACTAGGGCTGTATGAGACAACGGAGTTTTACCGGCCGGTCATTTTCTCTTAGAGCTGCTGCTTTGGCGGCAAGAACAGGTCAATGTGCAATTGTGCATCCATCCGACCATTGGAGCTTACCACGCGATAGATAGCCCCTCAAAAAGACGATAGACACCAGCCAGCATAGCGAGCAGCGACCGTCATGGCTCCGATTGCTCAAATAGAGTATTTTCGCATTCCACCGCGATGGCTTTTCGTGAAGATCACCGATGCCGACGGGAATTACGGCTGGGGAGAGGCATCCCTTGAGGGTCATACAGAAGCTGTGGAGGGCTGCCTTGATGCGTTCGTTCAAAGGTTCACCAGCATGGATGCAGAGTTAGTTGGCTTGGAAACATCATTTCATCTCTGTTGCTGACACTATGTGTTCATAGTGATATCGAACACATATGGCAGCACGGGTACAGGATGGGTTTTTACCGGGGCGGGCCGGTTCTTATGAGTGCTCTGTCAGGCATAGACATAGCGCTCTGGGATCTCAAAGGTGGGCAATTCCGGGATCAGATTTGACGTGGTCGGTCTGACCACTTATATAGCAAGACGACTCGGCCTTCCGATATATCAACTCCTTGGAGGCAAACTGCGGGATAAGCTCAAAGTGTACGCTTGGATTGGCGGGGACCGTCCGAGCGATGTTGAGGTACAAGCGTAAGGGGCACTGCCGCCATGTGTTTCGAGAACCCGAATATCTGATACTTTGCAGTCGAGCTAGAATAGCACAGGGCTTCAAGGCTGTGAAGATGAATGCCACTGAAGACTTGTCATGGCTCGACTCACCTCATGCTTTAGACACATCAGTCGAACGACTAAAGACCGTCAAGTCCCTGGGCATTGACGCCGGCGTCGACTTCCATGGCAGAGTCCACAAGGTAATGGCGCAGCAACTCGCATACAAGCTTGCACCGCACGAGCCCTTATTCATCGAAGAGCCCCTTCTCTCCGAGCATCCAGAATCCGTCGCCGCGTTGTCCAAGCTGGTCCCGATCCCCATCGCCCTGGGTGAGCGATTACACAGTCGGTGGGACATCAAGCCGTTCCTCGAGTCTGCGTCCATCAGCATTCTCCAACCAGATATCTGCCATGTTGGTGGGATCTCGGAGATTCGTAGGATTGCGACTATGGCAGAAGCTTATGATGTCGCGCTGGCCCCCCATTGTCCGCTGGGTCCCATTGCTCTTGCAGCGAGCCTTCAGGTCGACGCTGTCAGTGCCAACTTTGCTATCCAAGAGATGAGCTTGGGAATACATTACAATACAGGGTCGGCGGATATCGACACGTACATCAGTAACCCGGAAGTTTGGAATGTGCAAAATGGACTGATCGATATTCTGAGCGGACCGGGTCTCGGGATCGAGATTGACGAGGAAAAGGTTCGAGCAGCGGCCATTGATGCAGCTGCATGGAGAAGTCCGCACTTCATCGGACCTGGAGGAGAGTTGAGGGAGTGGTGAGCACTGGAAATTCAGGAGGTCATAGAATCATATTCCAAATCTATGCTTTGCTCATAGCAGACATTCCTTCCGGTGGCATCCTGGCTGGTAACACTCAATTTTAAATGAAAAACAAGGACCTACCTGGGTCAGATTTGCTGTACGGTAAGAAAATATATGGATAGGCGAGTGACCGCAGCAAGGAACGTGGGCAACTTCCCCCGGAAGACCCTGGTCAGTGGTTCCTGCCTAGTGAAACCATCGTTCCTGCCCTGTGGGGCAGCGCTTGTTTCTGGCTCCTTTCTTTTACGGTGTAGGAAGCATGGTTAGGTGTCCTGGAGATACTACGGCATTCCCCTCTCTCCTACTTAAGGACTACTTAGAAGAATCTGCAGTCTTCACTACTAGTAAACAGCGTCTAAATCCAAAGGAAATATCATTCAGGCAACTCGTACCTCCACCCCAGATTAAGGATGGCTATGATCTCCCCCAAACCAGGGCGGAGCCGAGGAGCACAGACTGTATTTGCTGGGCCGGTAGATACAGTTGGACATACTTAAGCAGCACTTGCGATTTGGTTTGTACCTCGTGTAATGGGAATGTTGGGGCAGTTTAGGATCTGAGCAGTTGACTGTGATTTTGGTATCACTGATGTTTTTTTGGCTGTGATTATTGCTTGTATTTTGTAGGACTGTGTTCTATGTACATTCATCAAATCTACTCGTGCCTTTTACCCACCCCTGTCCCGACGCCTTGCATTAATATCACTCTGCGCTATCTGTTTACTAGCATGGATAAGCTGAAGCACATTGACATATTGCTTGAAGAGCATAAATGGCGTAGTAACATAGAATAGGATCCAGGGCCAGTAGCTGCGGATTTTGTTTGCACTGGTGGTCATCACTTAGCATGCAAAGGCTTTTATGTTAAGGTAATTGGATACATACCGAGCCAACTCCATTGCCCCAGCACTCCAAGTTGAATCCAAGCCCTCAATTGAGGCAGTAGGATCTCCTGAGAAGGACAAGAGGTACATCACGATGAAAAAGAGCTCGTTCATCGCACACACGCTGAAAAGGATATTCTGCAAGAGGATATTAGCTCAGCTGAGTGGCCTATTTCTAGATATAGCATACCGAGCTCGAGTAATAAACCCGCAAAGCCCAAGGCCACTGTTCATCCACATCCTTGTAGCTCTGCTTGCTACCGGTCGCCAAAGTCGCATACATATGAATATAATGACTGGCGTAGTCCAGACTGATCAAGCCTTGGAAGATGATACTCCATCGCGGAAACGCGCTCGCCAGGAACACGAGGAGACAGGTGGTAATGCAGCGATCGGTAACCATATCCAAAACCGCACCAAAACGAGTGGACTGGTTGAAACGTCTGGCGGCTGCACCGTCAAGGGCATCAAGAAGGCAGGATATACTGTACAATAGCGAGCATGTTCGGGGGTGGTACGGCATGTAGTAGAGTGATGTGATGGCAAAGACTATCCGGAAATATCCTAAGTCAAACAGTCAACTTCAATCCAATTCGAGAAAAGCACTGTAGCAGGATACATACCAATGATATTTGGAATAAATAGGAAAACATTCTGCTTTGTATTTGTTATGGCGCGTGGAGGCATAGTAGAGAGAATCTAAAAGATGGAAAAAGGAAAGAAACATGTCCCCCAGACGGCATCAGGAGAAGGACGGTGGATGACTAAATGATGCTAAGGGTCAGACTTGCTCTCCACCTATCAAGCTTGTCTTGACTTCCACGCCCAGTTCCCTCACCATTGCTATCCTGGGGTAACACGCTCTACTATACCTAAATGGTTGGCCCTGGCACGTGCACCCTAGCCGGTACCGGTACCGTACCGGTAGGTAAACGGCTGCCTTGGCCAGCTTCTCCAGATATTCCCTCGGTCTCCCCATGTCCCACCCCAATCCTTGACGATTGAGTCTGGGCATACCCAGTATCTACCGTATATATTAGTGTATATGTGATGCGTTTGCTTTGATTTATATACCGATGGAGCCAACTGGAGCCCATCCAAACAAACGGCGATGCGGCAAGGAACGAATTCGCGTCACTCGCGCCTGCGACTATTGCAAGAAGTCAGTCACGGAGCTGTTTTTCTGCACCAGGTCTAATTTTGATTATTCAGGAAGAAGTTGCGTTGCTCCGGTACATTGCCTTGCTCGCTGTGCCAACGCTCTCAGTTGAAGTGCGAATTTACCGCGGGTTACACGCGAGGAAAGGTGCCTCCGGTTCCCATTGCTGCTAGCATGGACAATGCCATCCAGCATCGAGAAAAATCAACAAATTCCAGCATAGATGGTCTATCTCCGTCAAATCCTCAGAATACCACGCAAAATGTCCTTCTGCAGCCAGAGAAACAACAAATCAATCTCTCATCGTCCGGCAACTCACCGGAACCTCACCAGACTGATATGGAGGGTCATTATGTTGGCCCTGCTTCCGGTGTCTCCTTTCTGATACGTGTACAAAAACGTCTTCATGAGCACATTTCGTTCCCGCGAACTACGCCAATTTTCAGTTTCGGTGACGCGCCGTTACCGAAATACGATCCTTCTTTTCTGGTTATTCCACCTAAAGAGGAAGCGAAGGGGCTTCTGGATAGATATTTCGACTTTGCCTTTCCAACTCACCGTTTCTTGCATCAGCCACAGGCTGAAGGCTGGTTTGAAGACTTTTACCGAGACCCGGGCGTATCCGATTCTCCCAAGCCCGGAGCTATGGCGATAAGAGCATTGCTTCTGATGGTCTTTGCCCACGCGAAGCAATGCCTGCCAGACTCCGAAAAGCATCTGGGCTCCTGCGTTAACAGGTGAGTCTCTCCTGATATTGTTGAGCTCATCTGACGTGACTTGGCTTCGACAGCGCAGTCTATTTTGCCGCTTCCGAGCATCATCTTGCAGCCGAAACTGGACCCGTCCGACTTACCAGCGTACAAGCACGGCTGGCTCAGTGTTTCTATCTCTTAGGCCACTCTCGGATTAATCACTGCTGGAGCCTTTTTGGAACTACCGCACGGCTTGCCATTGCCATTGGCTTGCACCGCGGTCGGCGGCGCGAGATTAAAGAGAACTTTGTCGAGCTTGAGTGCTCCAAACGAGTGTTTTGGTGCATGTATAGCCTCGATAACTATCTAAGTGCCGCGTTGGGTCGCCCCCGTATCTTTCACGATGACGAAATAGATCAGGAGCTGCCTGCCATTGCCAATGATTTCCAGATTACATCGAGCGGCATTGCTGCGGCAGCTTCCAGCGTTCAGAGTATCATGTTAGCTCCCGTATATCATGCTAAACTGTCCAAAATAATCAGCGGCATACTTCGTGACCTATACGGCATACGACGAACGACTCTTCAGTCCCAAGCTGCAGCCGCAACAAGACATGGCGCCGATCTAGCACAATGGCGGCGGGAAATCTCAACATTTGTTGACTTGCCGAGTGTCGACATGTTGATGCTCACCTATCAGCGACAATATACAGTGTTGAACCTTGCATTCTACCACGCTCAAATTCTGCTATATCGTCCGTTTATCCTCAAAGATTTTAAGAATCTAGCGGTTCCGGCATCCAGTGACAACAATCATCTTTCCGAGTCTTTGAACGAGAACACCGCACATTGTATAGAAGCCGCCATGAAAATCACTGGTATCTTGCGTGATCTGTGTGAGAATGGCAGAATGTACCACACCTTCTGGGTAAGTTTGTACTCTATATGTGCTGCGCTCTACCCTAACATTGTTATAGTTTACTCAGTACTATGCTTTCTCAGCTATTGTCGTGTTATACGTCCATTTCATCCAGAGCTGTACACACACAAACGCCGAGGCAAGCTTGACCCATTTTCAAGCGGGCGAGAAAGCTCAACAACATCTAGCAGCATGTGGAGCGCAATCATCCTTTGCCCGGCGTTACGCCATGGTGCTTGAAGAGCTTCGTAAAGAAGCGCAGAAGTGCATTCAACAGAAACAACAACCGGTGACCGCAGGTTTCTATACGGGCCAGCAAGCTGTCAACGGCAGTAATGTGAGAATGGATGCTCCTCAAGAGTCAACCATTCTCAGAGGAGGTTTCGGTCATGAGCGGACAAGCTACCCTCAAACTACGCTCACACGTCCGGAGCAAGGAGCCTCCCACAACCCGTCCCTAGAACTTATGAACATGCATCCAGAGCAGCAGGCCTGGCTAGAAACCCTGCTACAAGACAACAGCCCTGGAACATATGCTCCTAGTCTGACAGGCTGGGGAGAGTTCGACTCGCTAGCTTTGACAGGCCTGGGAGAATTAGGTTATCTATTCTCTTCCGACCATCTACCGGATTTTCAAGGTTGAAAATATAGTACACTATGCGCCCAGAACTCTTGTTAGTTCATGCACCGAGTAGCCAATGCGCACAGCGAGTCAATAATGCCACCCTGGCTTGACATGTACAGTCATGCAGCTCCTGTGCAGCCATATTTCGTCTCTGGATACGACAGATTTGGTCCTCGTTTCCGCTAGCAATTGTACGGCGCAAGCTACTATGCTGAAGCTCATTACCTGCCATATTTTTCCCAACAATGCATGCAGGTGTAAAGGGCATCTGGGAGGCCATGCTCCAGTCTGAGCCACGGACTCTAGCCTCGCAATCACGTCACATCCACCTGGTGCTGTTAACGACTACAGTCTACCGGACTCCTTCGAACGGCAACCCACACGCGAACGCTTTGATCCTCCGGATGGACAGTTTATTACCCCCGTGCCGGCCAAATCGGATATGAAAGCTCCCTTATCCGAGCCCCACTTTGCTTTTCCGAAGGCTGCCCTAACATGGAGATGGTAAATCTTGGAGCATACGGATAACGGATGACGCTGGGGTGCGGCCCTCGGGTCATGTGAGGAGAGCATGCTCCAATAGTTATTAGGTGCAGCAATATATGCTACCCTGGATGAAAACCACCGGTCTTGATGCTGAGCTTCTCGACGTCGTACTTGACGTATCCCTCCATCTGAACGATGTTAAGGTCTCAAATCGGCGGCGACGTCTTAATGGACAAGAAAGGTGCCGCAATGGCTTCTACGAAGCTTCCCCCAACTCCACCAGGCGAGGCAGAAGTACCATTGTGCACGATAAATGATATTCTATTGCAACGCTTATCACACCCGCCAGAAGCACCACTAGTCGGGTACCCGCAAAGCTCTCATGGGGTCAGCGACTATACCTTCTATACCGCAAAAGACTTGGACAGGTTTGCCAATGGAGCTGGTAAAGCTCTTCAAAGCTATGGGCTTCCAAAGGTAGCTCACTCTGGCCTCTATGCGTTGTACGCCTTGACTAACGCATGTCGCTCTTAGTTCTCCGATCCCATCACGAACCGAGTGGTAGCGATACTCGGCACGTCCAATCTCGACTATATCGTTTCGCTGTTCGCACTGTCTCGACTGGGCTATGCAGTTCTTTTGCTGTCTACCCGTCTTAGCACCGAAGCTTACACCAACCTACTTGCGCAAACGCACTGCGGCCATATCCTATACTCGTCTTCGACCCGGAAGGCCGTGGCATCGATCCAAGGCGTGGCGCCAAACGTCAATTCGCTCTTGATACCGGAGTTTTCGTCATATGCACAGTGTACTGAGTTGTCGGATCTGGGTGTTGCAGGAAGTGCGGAGTTGGCTCGGAAGTGGGCTTTCATCATTCACAGCTCAGGGTCAACGGGTCTTCCCAAACCTATCTTCCAAACTCACGCGGCTTGCATTGCAAACTACACCACGAGCAACTCGTATCGGGCCTTATTGACTCTTCCTCTGTACCACAACCATGGATTATGCACGTTCTTCCGATCTTTGTTCAAGGCAAAGCCAATCGCCATTTACAATGCGAACCTACCCCTGACCGGCCAGAACGTCCTTGAAGTTATGAAGGCGTTCCAGCCGGAGAGCTTTCATGGGGTGCCATACGTTCTTAAGCTTCTAAGCGAAGTTGATGGCGGGACAGAAGCACTCGCCAAATGCCAGCAAGTTCTTTTCGGAGGAAGTAGCTGTCCGGACGATCTTGGTGATCACCTTGTGGACCAAGGGGTTCGCCTGATCAGTCATTATGGAGCGTATGTATTCCTCCTTATGTTTCCTTTGACAAGGGGTTAGTGGAAGAAGGCATACTGATCTCGTATATAGAACTGAATTAGGTCAGCTGATGACTTCGGACCGCCCTTTTGGCGACAAGTTGTGGAACTATGTTCGCCCTTTGAAAAGCTCTCAACCTTATCTGCGGATGGAAGAACTGGAGGATGGCTCCTACGAGTGCATTGCTTTAGACGGACTGCCGGCCAAAGTCAGCTCCAACTGCGACGACCCGCCGAATTCTTTCCGTACTCGTGACACCTTCCTGAAGCATCCAACCATTCCCAATGCCTGGAAGTATCTCGGTCGCATTGATGATAGAGTCACACTAGTCAAAGGCGAGAAGGTGCTACCCGTGCTTATTGAACACCGCATTCGACAGAACAAATTCGTGAAGGATAATCTTGTCTTTGGCGTGGGAAAGCCATTGCCTGGCTTGCTCATTGTTCCTAGCGCTGAATGTCAGGGTATGACAAAAGACGAGATTATCGACAAGATATGGCCCGACATCGAGGCCGCTAACGAGAATGCGGAAGCATTCAGTCAAATATCGCGTGATATGGTTGTCGCCTTAGACGTTGATTGTGCGTATCCTGCCACCGATAAGGGAACAATGATCCGCAACCGCTCTTACAATGAGTTCAGCGACCTCATTGAGGCTGCATACCGAAGGTTGGAAGAGGGGTCTTCCAATGGCGCCTCAAGGCTTGCTTTGGGTCTCCCCGAACTAAAACAGCATCTGCTTGAGCTTTTTAGGAAGGAGCTCGGTTATCATGACCTAAGTTTGGAAGCCGACTTTTTTGAAGCAGGCGTGGATAGTCTGCAGGCCATCAAAGCAAGAGCTTCCATCAGAAGGGACATTGATATTGGACCTGCTGAGTTAGGCTACAACGTGGTGTTTGACTTTGCAAATGTCAAGAAGCTCGCTGCTCACCTATACGCTCTTCGTACTGGCAGCCAACAAGATGAAGAGGATGAGCTAGCTGTTATGTCTCGGCTGATCGGTAAATACTCGTCTTTCGTACCACGACCGGCACCAGAAGAAGTCATTGTAAGTTTGCCTGGGCATTAACAGATTTTCTGCCCCAATTCAGCTGCTTACAGTTCCCATCTAGCTTTTGACTGGAACCACCGGCTCCCTCGGTGTCTATATTCTTTCTCGTCTCATGCAGAAGTCTAACGTCAAGAAGATTTACTGTCTTGTGCGAGCATCCAATCCCAACAATGCTCTAGACCGAGTTCTTTCCAATCTCGCCTCGCGATCCTTACCACTGGTGAATGTCTCAAAAGTCGTAGCCCTACCTTCCCAATTAGGCTCCGAAGATCTCGGACTCCCCCCTTCAGTCCTCAGCGACCTTCGCACCTCCCTAACTAGAGTCATACACTCCGCCTGGGCCGTTAACTTCACACTGGGCGTCCGCAGTTTCGAAGCGCAACACATCCGCGGAGTCCACAACCTAATAAACCTCTGCCTCTCTAGCACTCGATCCTCCCCAGCACAGTTCTACTTCTGCTCGTCCATCTCTGCAGCAGCAGGGACGCCACTCCCCGCTACAATCGCCGAAGCCCCAGTCCCTGAATTAGCACACGCCCAGGGCATGGGCTACGCACGGTCCAAACTCGTCGCCGAACGGATCGTCCAGGCCGCAGCAGAGAAAACCGGTATGGTCGCTAAAGTCCTCCGAGTCGGGCAGATTGTTGGCGATACGGTCAATGGGAAATGGAATACCACCGAGGCGATTCCTCTTATGCTGCAGACCGCGCACACGTTCAAGGCACTGCCGGCGATCGATGAAACGCCCTCGTGGCTTCCAGTGGATATTGTTGCAGATGCAGTGCTTGATCTGAGTGGTCTCAACGAAGCTTCTGTTAGTGGTTCCGCGATTTTGAGACAGTTCTCGCATGACCCGAAGACTGTATACCACGTGCAGAATGCAAAGACCTTCAAGTGGACGGAGGAGCTATTGCCCGCTCTCAAAGAGGCCGGTCTTGATTTTGAAATCTTGCCCAAGAGGCAGTGGGTTCAGCGTCTGCGTGAGGGCGAGCAGGATCCGAAGAAGAATCCGGCTATTAAGCTGCTGGACTTCTTTGCGGAGAAATATGACAATGATAATTTGGGTCGCTCGGGGCTTGTCTTTGAGATGGAGAAGTCTGAGACTGCTAGTCCTTCTTTGAGGGGTGGCGTGGAGCTGGTAGAGACTGGATTGATTAAAAAATTTGTCGATGCTTGGAGGACTGAGTGGTAGAGTTGATGGAGGCTTGTCTTCCATATTTGATCTATCCAGGGTCTACTTTGATAGTTTGTATACACGACCTTGGAAGTTTGTTCTATTTTCTAACCTAACAAGAGTGATAATCGGCTTATTTTGTTCCCTACCTAGCTTTAAAGTATGGGTACCCTCAACAATCATTCTGCTTCATTTACGCAAGCGATTTAGCTGCCATTGACTCTATGCCAATCACCTACACTTCCCCTCAACGTGCGTACCATCCATCCCCGTCTTCTAGCCATTGGTACTTGGCTAAGCAGGACGACCTTGCTTAAGGCGCTCGCAAGGCGTTGGTCCTCAGCAAGGGCGAGCTCGTGGTAGAAACTATGTCCCATGCAAAAAAGGAAGGCCAGACGCATACAATGCCAGCTCAGCAGCAGATGTAGTACCGCAGCTAGTTCTAAGCGAGGTGGTCTCAGGTGCAGGGGTCGAGATAGCTTCGGATAACAAGGTAACCTTCGATCCAACATACGTGCTACCCTGATGTATCAGATCCCGAGTGACAAATTGATGCCTTGCAACTGGCTCAGGAGGGCCTACCGGATAAACCAGAGCAATCAACTCATATCCGAGATGCACAATCAGCAGAAGTCGAGTAAGGAAGACAGACCCCTCGCTTGCAGGATGGCTTTCGGTAGGGCTATTTGCCTTGTCCCAATATATCGGAGGCATCCGATTGGCCTTCTTCGTATCCGAGATACACTAGACAGGCTCTCGGAACTGGTGGTCATCCCTCGCGCAGCCACCTACCCCGGACTCTCAGGAGCGGGGGAGTGGAGCGTGAAAAGCTTCGACTATAACAGGGTCCACCGGCTCTCAGATCATGGATGAGAACCAGAACCTTCGAGTCCATCTCACTTCTCTTCAATATCAATATTCAAGCGCTGTAGCACCTCCACAATGACCGATGTATCTCGCCACGGCGTTGCAGAGAAGGAGACGTCTTATGCTGAACACGTTGGGGACATTGAAAAGAGCGAGCATGTCCCACAATATGACAAGTTCGGGGCTGCGGCCAAGGTCGACCCCAAAGAGATTGCTCTAGTTCGCAAGATTGACTGTTACATGATGGTTTGTCCGGCCTCTTACTCGCTAGCCGGCGGTAGCTGACGGCTTGAATGTAGCCAACGCTCTGGGCCATGTACTTCCTCAACTTTCTGGATCGCAATGCTCTCGTCAATGGCAAGCTCAACAGTCTCGTTGAAGACTTGAATCTAAAAGGGACCCAGTACAATACCTGCGTTAGCATTCTTTTTGTCGGGTAAGGGCTTACCACTCCCGTTTCTCATGTCGCTTTTCTGACCGCACTTGCATCAATAGGTATCTCGTCGGACAAGTGCCCTCTAACATGCTGCTCAACCGCGTCAAGCCCGCGTGGTATATGGCTGGTTTTATGATGGCGTGGGCAATTGTATCAACCCTCACATGCCTCGTGAAAGATTACCATCACATGCTCGCATGCCGACTCGTGCTTGGTGTGGTCGAAGCACCATTCTATCCCGGCGCGTTGTTCATGATCTCGCTCTTCTATAACCGCAAAGAGGCTACCACGCGTATGGCGGTGCTTTATACTGGAAATATGCTAGCGAGCTCGTTCTCGGGTCTTATCTCTGCTGCCGTCTTCGCTACCCTCGACAAGAAACATGGCCTTGCTGGATGGCAGTGGCTGTTCCTAATACAAGGCGTCGTGACTGTGGCAGTGGCCATTGCCGCTTTCTTTCTCCTTCCAAACTCTCCCAAGCAGACCTTCTGGCTCACGCCAGAGGAGCGGCAGCTTGCTCACGACCGGATCGCGAGAGACACAACTCAGAAGGCGGAGGGGACGAGTGTCTGGACTGGACTTCGCGAAGCGTGCCTGGACTACCGAACTTGGATTTTCGCCCTGATGTGCAATCTCCATCTATCTGCCAACGGCTTCAAGAACTTCATGCCGACGGTTGTCGAAACGCTCGGCTTCGATTCGACTGTGACCCTTGTTCTGACTTGCCCCCCGTATCTTGTGGCGACTTTCACTTCGGTCGCTGTTTCTTGGTCTTCAGGCCGATTCAACGAGCGGACATGGCACGTCACAGTCTCCAAAGCACTTGCGATCGTGGGGTTTGCAGTTGCTTGTGGAAGCCTGAACACCGGGGCGAGATACTTTGCCATGATCCTGTTTGTTGGCGCCACCTACGGAGTGAACAACATCAATATCGCTTGGGTGGCCGCCACCGTGGGACAGACTGATGAGAAAAAGGCCGTAGCTATTGCCATCACAAACACGCTCGGTAACCTCGCCAGTGTTTATACGCCCTATTTGTGGCCGGATTCTGATGCTCCCCGATTTGCGCCCGCCATGTATGCCAGTATTGGGTTTTCGGCCGGGGTGGTGATATTGGCGTGGGTCATGAGATTCATTCTTATGAGAGAAAATAAGAAGCTTCGGGCAGCTGATCCAGGGGTCATCAACCTCTATGCTTACTGAAAATCGTGTCTTGCTGTGACCCAGTTTACATGCCCAGGCCTGTTCAACGAGGTATGTATTTGGTCTGGTTTATAAGCTCCTCAGAAGTTAGTAGTTAGTATAGCGATAGGAACGTCATACAAGCACCACATTGCAAAGAACATTTGCAACGAAAGATATGAGAATAAGGCATCGGAGTAATTATCGTAGTGGCGCCGAAAGGCGGGGGGTCCGCGTCGTACGCGTCTGGTGACAATCAGGGATTTTTTCTGACGCAGTAGAGCTTGCAGCTGCAAGCCAAGTTTTTGCTGGGTTACATGGACCGTGAAGTGCTTCGTTTGGACTATAACCGTGCGTGGTACGGACAGGCCATGATGCCTCGAAAATTATCGCCTCATTGTCTGAAGCATGGCCATCCAGCCTCGATTGGGGCTGGCACTGGCATGTCCGGTGAGCTGTTCCTTTTCCCACAATAGATGAATCCGTCCAAAATACGCTTACCTGTTTTACATTCAGCCATGTTGATAAGGGACCGAAGTCTCACCCCCTCCATAAGTTAGATTCAGGCGCCGCAAGGATCATCGAGGTTCGCACGGAATTTGCAAGTTTCTTGCAACTGCCGGGGGACCTAAAGTTTCTGCTTCAAGTCATAAGATCAACGCGTGCTTGCGCAGATGTTCAGTTGACTAGATCTGGCATGAAGGTGGGATTGACCATCTCCGGTGTAACGATGACACTCCTTCTGCTTGCTCGGTCGAGGCAAGTACGACCTCACCCCCCTGCCCGGTGGCCATGTGCGATTGAACTCTAGAGAATAATGCTTCTAAGTGTGCTTAGGCTTTGGGAATTTAATGCAATTGCGGTACTCAGGCTTCATCGGGCAAAGCTTATAAAGGACCTCCATAGCGCCCAGAAACGTCAAACACCACTGATTATTTCTCCCTCGTTGTTTTTCTTCTTCGAATTGGATTATTGCATTCAAGACGCATCTTAGTGTGTAATTGGTACCAGATCATCATGCTTCATTGCCGGCTCATAACCGTGCTCGGGACCTGCATTGTTCTGCAGGCCCTTGCCAGCCCGGTCTCGGATGCTGATAGCTTGATTGTACCACGAGTAAAAGAATCGCAGCTCATTTCCGGTCAGGTTGATGGGTTCAATACCCAGCAGCCGCTATTAGCTGATGCCACTGAGGCAAGTATCGACGAGGCACGGCTGGTCGTCCAGGATGCCATCGCCCGGATGACGAAGCTCAATAAAGCCCGCTTGGACAAGCCCATCCGCGATTCGTACAAATTGAGATCTGGAGCAGACACCACCCGAAATGACGACGAATACCCTCCTCTGCTGCAGATTACAGAGAGAATCGCACATGCTGCGGCTCTTGTCGCGGAGGCAGATGTGGCAGCCGAGCTGGCTAATGGGACTTCTGCTCCAGTCAAACTGGCGGCCGGCACCTTCTGGATGCAGGACATCAGGCGTCAAGGGACGATGCCGTGGGGAAATGACCCTCAGTATAAGGTAAGAAAGATTGCCTGGCAGTCGTGAGGGAAAGAAGACCAAGAAGAAAAGAGCGGAACCCCTCGAAAGGATGCACGTGCTTCCCTCAGCCATGGCGGACTGTTCCTGGAATGAACACAACCTCAACTAATCAACCATCTCAAAAAGGTCTTCCGAAACGTTGTCACCGACTATCATGCCGACCCCACTGGTGCTTCAGACTCCACTGCCGCCATCCAGGCCGCCATCAACGACGGCAACCGTTGCGGTGCGAAGTGCAATGGTTCGACCCGAAAGAACGCCATCGTCTACTTTCCCCCAGGGACTTACCTAGTCTCCCGCACCATTGAAGTACTATTTGCTACACAGATTATTGGTGATGCACGTTTGAATCTACACCGGTGTTGATGAGTAGTATTGCTAACTTACGCAGGCGAACAATTGGCCGACAATCAAGGCAGCGGGCAGCTTTGTCGGTCTAGGCGTGCTTTCTACTAATCAGTATGTGGGCGGCACGGGGCCTGACGGCGGCGATGGCGAGTACTATGTCAACACCGCTCGGTTCTACAGCCAGATTCGCAATCTCCGCATCGACATCACATCGACTGATCCAAACGCTTACGTCTGTGCAATCCACTACCAAATAGCTCAGGCAACGAGCCTGCAGGACGTGGAGTTAATTGCCACCACTGGAACCACACAGCAAGGAATCTGTACGTCTTCTCTTAGTGAACATGAAGAGCATAATTGACAGCTAGGCAGTCTCGGAAAATGGCAGTGGCGGCATGATGTCCGACGTTACATTCAGAGGTGGTAACTTTGGTTTCTGTGAGTAGCAAATCAAAATAAACATTCGAGGTATGATTACACTGACAAGCCGAAGACGGCGGCAACCAGCAATTTAGTGCCCATCGAATGACCTTTATCGGCTGTGCAACCGCTGTACAAATTATCTGGGACTGGGCTTGGGTTTGGAAATCGCTGAATATACAAGGTGGCGACGTCGGAGTTCGGTTGGTAGGCACCGACGGTGGGAATATTGGTTCAGTCTCATTCATCGACTCGAAATTCAGCAACGTGAAGACCGCTATCATCATAGGCCCTACGTCCTCCACCCCTGGCTCAGGTACTACCGGGTTGGTTCTGGACAATACTAGGATTGATGGCCCCGTTGTTGATACTGCTGGAAAGACCTATTTAGCGGCAGGGTACTATGACAACTGGGTACTTGGGCCGACGTATAAAGGTAGTACACGGTCTTGGACTTCGGCGTCCATCTCGTCCTATTCGCGGGAGCAATCGCTGCTAGGAAGCAGCGTTGATGGTCTCAATAAACGCCCATACTTCGAGCGAAAGAAGAATCAATACGCAAATCGGCCGGTTGGAGACTTTGTCCAGTTGAAATCTCTCGGTGCCAGGGGTAAACCTTTTTTCTGAAACTTCCTACATTTTTCCTCTCGATCAGCTAACTCGGTTCAGGTGATGGAGTCACCGATGATACCGCCGCAATCCAAAAGGCATTCAATGATTACGGCAGCGGAAACCGAATTATCTTCGTGGATTCTGGCACTTACATCTTGACCAACACAGTGATAATCCCCAAGGATGCCAAGATAGTTGGGGAAGCCTGGTCGCAATTTGCTGCCTCTGGTCGTGCATTCTCCGATGCAAAGTACACATTCTGTTACCTTCATATTATGAACGACTGCTAACGCAATGGTCATTAGTAACCCTCGAGTGATGCTTCAAGTTGGCAATAGGGGTGATGTGGGAACTGTTGAGCTCCAGGATTTGATCTTAACGACGAAAGGAGGCACAGCCGGTGCGGTGTTGATGCAGTGGAATGTCAAAGCAGCTAGCGCCGGTGCTGCCGCGCTATGGGGTGTGTTATTCCAGAGCTCTGATATTCTACGGGGCACCTACTTACATCAGTCTCTATTATAGACGTCCACGCCCGAATTGGGGGTGCTATTGGAACAGCCCTAACCCCAACAGAATGTCCCGCTTTAACCAGTGGCACCAACCCGGCATCCTGTCAAGCAGCAAGCCTGATGCTACACCTTACACCGGAGGCTTCAGGATACTTTGAGAATATGTGGCTTTGGGTAGCTGACCATCTTATTGAGTATGTTGATTTCATAGTCTGAGTTCTCCGTTCACTCCATCGTGGAAATGTTCTTACTAAACACCGCTCTCACCGACAGTGACCTTGATCTCAATGATGCGTACAATGATATGGTTCGTCTCTCTTCAGAAATGATTATGAGCGATATTCCCGCTAACAAGCCCGCAGCCGCAAGTGAGCGTTTACGTCGCTCGTGGGATGCTGATCGAGAGCACCTCTGCTACTTGGCTCTATGGCACAGCCTCGGAGCACAGCGTCTTCTATCAGTATAACTTTCACCACGCACAGAATATCTTTACCACCGTGATCCAAACAGAACCACCTTACTATCAGCCTAATCCCCGGCCACCAGCACCTTTCACTAACCAGGTCGGGGTCTACGCCTCCGATCCGGCTTATAATTGCAACGCGAATTTTAACGGCTGTGACGAGGCGTGGGCGGTCATCATCACAGAAAGTCAGAATATACATGTCGGTAGCGCCGGCACATACTCCTGGTTCAGTGCATACACTCAAGACTGCATCGACCGCCATTCTTGCCAGCAGGCCTTGTGGCGGCTCAACAATAACCACGATAACGTCCGTCTGCAGAATATCATTGGTATCGGGGCGGAATACGTTCTGGTCTCTGACGGTACTGGAATCCGGTCTACCGATAATCTTGGAGTCACGGCCCATCCGGCTTGGGCTCAGATCTCGATATTTGACGCTCCCTCTCATGGCCACATCTAAGTGCTCTAGGTCTCTTAGGGTGCGAGCTTCCGAGGTTTGCGCGGCTAAGGCGTTCGCATTGAGAGTCTGTTAGTGAGTTTTTAGGGCTAATCTGGCGCTCAGGCCAACGAAATGAAGGGTCCAGTGCTTTAGACCACCCAGTCTCCATGATTTGAGCCACTGTGTTTTTTCATTATGTATAGTCAAGTACTTATCGTATAACGAATCTTAGTATCTATCTCCGGTTTATATAACTTCCTCCTGAAATCTTCTAATAATAGCCGATAATCCTACTAATATATCCAAATATATATTTTCGATAAGTCTTTGTAGTCCTTTCAACCAATCCACCAATAAGCTTATTCATACCACAGCAATCGAGCTCGCATATAGCCAAGATAGCAAAAGAAAACTAAAAGTAACTGCTGACAGGAAATGATGGATTATTGAAGGATTGGATAATCCTGTCACAAGCACGGTGGAAGGCCATATGCTGCACAGATGCACAATTATGCTATTATGCATCTTAGTATTTATGTTGCTACTGTAGGTAAGCCAAAGTCGAGGGTTCGAATCCGCCTCACTCCGTTTCAAGGAATTGGACAGGAATGAAAGAGATGGACAGAGTTTCCACTGTCCCGGTGATCGACATTCCAATCCGCCGACCAGATTCCAGGATTCCAGCGGCATTCAGGCACAACGGCTGATCTCGTTTGACTTTACTCAAACGGTGCTGCTGTCATTGTTAAGCAGAAACTGAATGTTGCAAGCCTGTTCTTCTTTGTCGAGTGCACTTTAAAGTTGTGATTCAGCCTGGATCGTGAGTCTATTCCTGACTGCCTTTCAAGCTCCACTTGAGCCTACTCTAGTTTCAGAAGCTGACGTCTGCCTTCGGCCCAGGCTCGTTACTTGTGAAACAGACTAAACGCGTCATCAGAGCTCCTCGATCTTCAACAGCTTCCCCTCGCTATGAGGCATGGGCCGATGATCCTCCATACTCAGTCTCCTCCTTTTTAAAACGAACTGCCAACGTCGATCCTCCTCCCCTTTCCTCGTTCATCCTCGTCAAACGCCGACTCCTCGCTGTCCCTTAAAATCCGCCCCTCCTCAGTCCTACCTTGCTCCGCCCCCGCGACCGCAGCTATATCTCACACCAACGCCGACCGCACGAAAGAGGAGGAAACTGACGGAGAACTGAAGATGCACGACGTCTTCTAATGTCGGCCGGTTCACGAATAATCTAGCGTCGCATCACCCTGCCGGAATGACTTCCCACCGCGGCATCCGTCGTCGCATCGCCGTGGTCGCATCCCTCCTCACCCTCTTCCTCGTCTACCACTTCACATTCGGCTCCGTCCCCTACCACTCCTCCTCGCCCTCATCCACCATCAGAAACAATGCACGCCCCAGCACGACCTCTCCCTCCGAGAAGAAAAAACCACAATGCCCGCCCCTCCCAGGCATCGAGGACGTCCTCGTCATCATGAAAACCGGCGTCACAGAAGCCCTCGAGAAAGTGCCCGTGCACTTCCAAACAACCCTCCGCTGCATCCCAAACTACATCATCTACTCCGACTTCGAGGAGACAATCGAGGGCGTGCAGATCTACGACGCCTTCCGCAACGTCAGCCCCGTCGTTAAAGAGAACATCGAGGACTTCCAGATCTACAACCGCCTCTCCAAGCGCGGCCGCGAGGGCCTGCAAACGCAAGATTTCGCCGACGAGGCAAATTCCGCCATTGGCAAACCCAACAACCCGGGCTGGAAGCTGGATAAGTGGAAGTTCCTACCGATGGTCAAGGAAGCATACACGCACAAGCCAGAAGCCAAATGGTTCGTCTTCATGGAGGCAGACACATATTACTCGTGGCCGACGCTCCTCTCCTGGCTCTCGCACTTCGACCCAACGAAACCGCACTACATCGGCACGGAGACGCAAATCGCAGACGTCATCTTCGCACACGGCGGCTCGGGCTTCGCGCTCTCAAACCCAGCCATGAAGCTCGCGGCAGACGAATACACCGAGCGTCCGGACGAACTGCACGAGTACACAGACGCCCACTGGGCTGGAGACTGCGTGCTCGGCAAGGTCCTCTCGAACGTCGGCGTTCCGCTCTCCTTCTCTTGGCCGATCTTGCAGAACTCGAACATCGGGGAGCTGGACGAGTTCACGACTATGTTCTACCGCCGTCCGTGGTGTTTCCCGGCCGTGGCGTTTCACCACCTATCGCCGGACGATATCCGGTTCCTGTTTGACTTTGAGCAGAGGAGGCTTGCGAAGGTTGGTGCAATGTCTCTTGCAACTCTAAATGATACATAGGCTAATGAGTGTGTTTTTGTCTAGGCTGCGAGGACACCTCTACTTCACAGCGATGTTTTCAAGGAGCTCATCTTCCCCGAGCTCTCCGATGTACGAAACGGCTGGGATAACCTCTCCGACAAGGAACAACCGTCGCTCTCTACGTTTAAAGAATGCCAGTCCCATTGCGAGGATGCTGCCGATTGTGT
This sequence comes from Aspergillus multicolor, assembly GCF_047715735.1. Lineage (NCBI taxonomy): Eukaryota > Fungi > Ascomycota > Eurotiomycetes > Eurotiales > Aspergillaceae > Aspergillus > Aspergillus multicolor. The sequence goes on from NW_027395958.1 coordinate 185,078, forward strand.
GCAGTTTGTCATGCGTGATGGAACATGCTACACTGGTGCGACGCCACGGCTTGGTTCCAGAAACTCAGCCGCCCGGTCTGGATGGATCATTAATAAGATAGAGAACATGGTAGACCAGGCACCCCAATGCGTTCGACCGGACTTTGGGCTATGATCTGACTTCCTATTCTTCCTTTTCGCTGGCCGAAACCATTTGGACACCAAAACGCGCCAATTTCATTTTGTACTTTTAGTTTTAGACTCGTCAGATTTAGCATTGCGGGTGTCAAGGATTAATATTACACAACTGGCCGGTTGTCCATTATCCGTAGCTTATCCTTCTGTGTTAATGTATATGAGGCATGAATTCAAAAGAGGACCGTCTTTCCACCCTTCCTTCGGATCGAACCGTATCACCCCGTCTTGCGTGGGTTGGTATCAGGCCTTCTGTTTGACTGAATCCTGTATCGCCCGCGCCCCTTCTGGCTGAATCGAAATGTGTCGAATGGCGGACTGTCGGGATCCTCGAGACACTGATCCACTCGCATGATATCGAGATTGATACTCTTGACGAATCGGATAAATTCCCCAAAGTATTTGACCGTTGTTGGGCTGAGATAGTGCATAACCACCAAGTTGCCACCTCGACCTACGTCGCGAAAAAATGCATCACGCTGGCGCTCCGGTGTTTTGCTCTCTGCCCACAGCCAGTCCTCGACATCGACGCTCCAATTTATGACGTTAGGATCTTTGACATACGCTGCCAGCCGTTGCCGGGTTCTAGCGCCGACAGTACCGTATGGTGGGCGGAAATAACGAGCTTGCAAGGTCAGTAATTATACCTTTAATAAGAGAACTGGAAGGAAAGAAGCCGATATGCTTAAGGAAGGCCTCACGTACATTGAATCCCAAGAAGCCTCTGGAACGTTTCAATGTTGTGAACAATCTCCTCGTCGATAGCCTTGATGGTATCAAGACCTTCTATTCTTCAGGAAGTCAGTACTGCTCTTAGAATTGCGCTGCGATCGAAATAATACTCACTGTTGATGCGTATCCGAATGTAGGGCTATCTGATGGCCTCTCCGCAGCATTTCCTGGTACACCTGCGAAAAGTTGGCCTCCTTGTCTCGAAGCCCAGCACCAACAACAAAAAAGGTGACTAGGATGTCCTCCTCTTCCAAGATATCCATGACATCTTGCACCAAGTGCGGCATTCCGTCATCGATGCCAAAGGCAAACGAGTTTGGTCTCGTGCAATGAAGATATAGTTTTCCGGTTTCAAGCTTGGGGGGCACATAAAACCCCCAAGGCAGGTCTGGGACAATTTCCACCTTGTATAGCGTCAAAGTCTCTGGAGAGAAGAACCCATGAAAGGAGACCGACACCGTCCGAGATTGATCGATGTCAAAATGACTCAAAGGCACATAAATATCATTGCCACGCGCGTACCGCTCTGTTTCGACACTATCCCACGTTTCGAGGAAAGGGCTCCGGCGAGAATCGCACTTCTCGTTATGCTGATTCAGTGATATACTGAACTTCGTCGACCCCGAAAACACAACATGCAAGTACATATGCTCATAAGGTCGCATGTCAAAGCATGTTGCAGGCCCGAGCTCCGTGTGGTAGCTCTGGTCTGGGTCTGAAGGGAAGAGACGCACGTAGCCATTACCGGGCTCGCTCGCGAGGTTGATGCTTGGCCCGTGCCAGAAGCCAAGCTCGTTGCGTTCTGGTTCGTTGAAGGAGTCGATAACCAGGCCGAATGCTCTGTTCTTGGTATGATGAGTGGTTGAAGCAGGATTGTGCAGAAACGCGGCCGTGAAATTGACAGGAATCGGTGGAGGAGGAAGGAGTTGGACTGCCGTGGTGAAAAGGAGGGGAGTCAAGGATAGGATTGCCTGGTTGAGGAATACCATGGGCCTCATGGTTGCATCCGTCGTTGGTTCTTGAAAGCTATGAAGATGAAGGACTAGAAATATCTTGTAAATATGCCCGGCGTCTTGAACGACAACGAGCGTGCACCTGAGATGTGATTGAGACGGACGGTGACGATCGGTTCGGAGTCGCCGCCTATCTACCAGAGGAAAGAACGACCCTTGGGGTATCCAGGTGACGGCAATACTCAACCAGGAAGCTACGTTACCCAGAATAGATGGTAAAGATGGGCGGGCTTATTAGCTGGATCAATTGCCCAAACTTCGAACTGATTATCTGAGGCCCATATGAGAGACAAGAGACTCTTGCCTGACAGGACATTAGATACAGACATTGAATTGATAAAAAAACAGCAGCACGCAGAAGGAATACCATTGCACCGTGGACGACAAGACATTTAGTGCAGGATGATGGTAGGTTTCATGAAACGATCTACTCCCAGCCAGAAGACACAGGCGCCTCGTCCTCCGCAGAGGTGGGCTGGAAACCTCCCCAAGCTCCGTCTCCGGCTCCGTCGCCATTATCAGCGTTACCATTGTTTGCATCCTCATCTTCGTCATCAGTGTCATCATGAAAGTTTAGCTTTTCGCCCTCGGAGGGTTTGTGGTCAACCAGAAAATCAGGAATTTCCTGATTGGCCTCAACCAAAATTTTGACAAGGTCAGGAGCTAGGTCGATATCCCTATCATTGAAGAATGAGGTTGCCAGACCCTCATTGCCAATGCGAGCAGTACGTCCTAGCAGAAGTTAGGGCTTGTCCGATTATCTATACAAGAAACTCGGCATGGGAAACCAACTTACCGATTCGGTGGATGTATTCAGTTATACCGCCGTGCATAGCACTGGGAAGATCAAAGTTGATGACATGCATCACATTTTTGATGTCAAGACCGCGCGCTGAAACACCGGTGGCAACCATGATCGGGCATCTCGCCGAGCGGAACCCACGCCTATAGTACATGAGTAAGAATACATTGAGAAGGGGTCAGCAGCAACTTACAGGGCATCCTCACGCTCACGTTGAGTGCGGTCAGAATGAAACGATGTGCTCGGCAGGCCAAGATTGAACAGGTAATCATCGATCTGGTCAGCAGTTGCCTTTGAGTTAACGAAGACAAGCGTGCGCGAGGGCGGCATAGCCAGGAGCAGGTCGTAGAGAGCCTTTCGTTTCTGGGCAGGATCAGTCCAGTAAATCTGTTATTGGTCAGTCCCATTGGGTAGATGAAAGATTCTGTGTGCTCATTCTGAATACTTACCTTTTGATTTACGTTGATGTGGGTGCTGCCTGGGCGACCGATGCGGACGCGAACGTGGTCGTCAGCGAGAAAATTACGCGCCAACTCACGGCAACCTTTGTTGAATGTCGCCGAAAACATCATGTAGCGGTGGTCAGCATCCTCATTGACGTCTGCATTTGTTAGCTATGGTTGTGGGCTGGAAAGGACAGGAGTCTCACCTCCGCCGGACATAAACTTCTTAAAATCTTCCTCCCAATCTGACAGCAAAAGCTCGTCAGCCTCATCGATGATGGTGTATCTAGAAAGTAAGTCAGCGGAGATTGCCACATGGCTGGCTGGCATCATACTTCACACGACGCAGTGAGAGGATATGGGGTTTATCCATAAAGTCGAGCAGTCTACCAGGAGTGGCGATGAGGATGTCACAGCCCCTCTGGAGCTCGCTACGCTGGTCGGCAACAGGAGCACCGCCGTAGACAACGCATGGGCGCAACATCGAACGATAGCAAAGACGACGAGCTTCGTCAAAGATCTGGATTGCCAGTTCGCGAGTAGGGGCAACAATCAGAACAAGGGGCTCTGCACGAACAGCATCGCTCATGAGATCAAAGCCCTCGCCCAGATTCGCACGAGGTGCCGCAAGTTTCTTCGCCTTACCCATAAGTTGAGAAAGGACTGGGATCAGGAAGGCGGCCGTTTTACCAGAGCCTAGCAATGTTAGCATGACACTGCATGTGTAAAGGGTTCGATAATGACGAACCTGTTTGAGCAATTGCTATCAGGTCATGAGATGTCAACACGGCAGGGATAGCGTACGCCTGAATAGGTGTGGGCATCTCGTAGCCGCAAAGACGGATGTTCTGACGCATGACAGGGTGAAGGCCCGCATCATCGAACTTGAAAGTGTTATCATAAAGATGTATATTTAGGAGTGTTACCAGAGATGGTACTTACCGACTTAATAGGCGAAGGCCGCTCATGGGACTCGGCCACGACCTCGATGTTTCTGAGGCTACCTCGGGTCAGTGTCTCAGATGCAATAGAGCAGAGAAAGAGTACTCACTTGCTAATCTTCAGGCCGGTGCGGTTAATAAACTCGTTGCGAAAGAGCTGTTCTTCGAGACGAGGGTTCTCAGGACCGACGTCACCGTATTCGTCTTTCCATTCGTATTTAGCAGTATTGGCGGCCCATTCAGGGACGGCTTCCTCCTGCAGATTCTCGCCGTCCTCGGCAGGTTTCTCCACAGGAGGAACACCGACATACTTCTCGTAATTATATTCCTCAGGAGCCGCCCAGCCCTTCTCACGAGCAAGGGCAGATGCTTCGGTATTCTTGTTTGGCTGGGCATTGGTGACATCCGCTAGAGCATCTCTGACTGAGGAGACATCGAAGCTCTGAGCGTCATCCATGGTGACGAGAGCGAAGAGCCTACACGAAGAAGATACAAGTCAGTGACCATGAGAGAACAGAGCTAGAAAGAGAAGAGAGAGTGTGTGTGAGGAAGAGAAAGACTTGGACAGCTTACTTCGTGGGGTCCTGATGAGGACCGTTGGTGGAAAACCTGAAGACAATGAAAGAAAAGGGAAAGGAAAGATGGGAGAGAGCAGGAGGGAGAGAGCAGGAGGGAGAGAGCAGGAGGGAGAGAAAAGGAGGGAGGAAAAAAGAGAGACAACACAAGTGAGTGATGGAACCCTGCGGAAGTATCAAGGCAGGATTCAGTTGAGCTGTTTCTCTGGCGACAAACCAACAATCACATTTCTCAAATTATTTTGGGAAGACATCAAGCCTCAGTCAGCAGTGGGCTATGGCCAGCTGATAGGTAACAGATAGAACCCACCTAACCATACACAAACTGGGCAGACCATGAAGCTATACACACAAAGTATGCTGCTGTTGTTGTTTGGGCACAAGGGGATAGTGCTATGTAGAAGTGAGCAGACTCACAGCTATCCTTAAGACTGCCAACATTGGAGAAAATACAATTGAATTGAGAAAGCCAGAGACCCTAGCAAAAAGCAGGTGTTTGCCCTGTTATTGCTGCTGAACATGGCAGACCCGGGTACATACATCCATGCGTTTGTCGGATAGGCAAACCTCAGAAATTCGACGTATATCTTGGTTAACGAGACGCCTCCAGGTTAGCTAAGTGCATAGATCTCTTCAGTCCACATGGTGCCTTCTTAGTACTGTCAATGCAGCACAGTGACTGTTGTCTGGCTATCCGAGCCATGCTATAATTGTTAGTGAAATGAGGATGTAGTCTCTGTCAGGTTTACCTTATGTACCTGGCACTCGTCGGTTAGAGAAGCGCTTGAAAATCATGAAGACCTCACTGACAGCTAGGAATGTGTTCTGTCCCAATTACTTGCTAGCTACCCTGAATTTCTCGTATTATCCTCAAGTCATGCGGCCGATGAAGCTAAAAGTTGTGGATGTATAGCTGATGCCTGAGGACGAAAAGATCAACGACAAGGGGCGATTTGGCAGACGTCATGTTTCATCTTATGAGCCGCGAGCCGAACCCTTTCCTCAAGCAGAAGGCTGTTAAAGGAACTATTTATGAGTGTCCGGGGAAGTCAATCGGTTGCTCCTCCACAAAAGCATGATGTCGAATGCTGTCCAATGTCCACTGATCATCGCGCAGCAGCTTATCCTCGGCCTCTCGACCTGATCCACCCAAGCTCTCAACAAATTCCGGGCAGAAGGACGGGATTTACGCCGTACCGGCCATCACGGATCTCCATACCGCCGATATCGATATGGTAAAGAAACATCAACTCCGTCTCTTATAATCTCCTTCCTGCTCCCCATGTGAAACGTCTGCTTCCCTAGCGGCAATTATACCTCAAATTCTACTCTAGCACCATGTCCGCTACGGATCCTACTCCCGCCCGAACCCCTCGGCTCGAGCAGGCCATGACCAACCCAGGGACCGTCAAGATCAACGTCAAGGGGGCTTTCATTGTGGATGATGACCCTCGTTCCAAGAGTCCTGTTAGAGAAGAAGGTGTTCATTACGAGGGCCAGGACATTCGTCTCCCTCACCACACCGGCGTGGTGAGCCATGTTGCTGTCGATGTGAGATTCCTGAATTTTTCCTTGCGCCCGTGGTTCCCCGCACATCTTCTCCCCGCAATCGCGTTTTGCCGACCGTCAACGAAGCACGCTGTGTAACTGACCAGTGATCATGACACTCCGTAGATCGGCGGTTCTCTAGCGAAGCTGGTCTACTTCACACGCGAGTTGGACTCACCTGACAATGGCGGGCGACTGAACTTTATCAACTTCGAGACTGACCGGATAAATCTTTGCCTGGAATTCATCAAACGGCTCAAAGAGGAACACCGGGACTCCAATGGAGGCTCAAAAGAGGAGCTATGTGTCGTGGCCACCGGAGGGGGCGCCTACAAGTATTATGACAAACTCAAAGAGACTTTGAATGTGGACATCATGCGTGAAGATGAGATGGAATGCCTCATTACGGGTAGGTTCAGCATCCGCTCACCACGCCGTTGACAGCCAGAACGGACAATTAGCTAATTTGATACACTCCAGGCCTTGACTTTTTCATAACCGAGATCCCGAATGAGATATTCACGTATAGCGAAACCGAACCGATGCAGTTTGCCGAGGCCCGACCGGATGTGTACCCATACCTGTTAGTGAATATCGGATCTGGAGTGTCTATGATCAAGGTGTCCGGTCCAAAACAATTCCAGCGTGTTGGAGGAACGCATCTAGGTGGAGGAACGTTCTGGGGCATCATGTCATTGTTGACAGGTGCCCGGACCTTCGACGACATGCTAGCAATGGCGGACCGAGGGGACAACAGCGGTGTGGACATGTTAGTCGGTGATATCTATGGCATGGACTACGGCAAGATCGGTCTCAAGAGCACGGCTATTGCCAGCACATTTGGCAAGGTCTTCCGGCTAAAGAACGGCGAGCGAGAAGCGAGCGACGGCGAGGCACCGCAGGACGGGGCCAGTCTAAACGATGAGTCGATTTTCAAGCATGAAGATATGAGCAGGAGCCTACTATACGCTATAAGGTAAGGGTCTAGAAGACTCCAATCCGAAAGGATGCTCGCCGCTGACAGTGTTGCAGTAATAACATTGGCCAAATCGCCTACCTGCAATCTGAGAAGCACCAAGTCAAGCATATTTACTTCGGCGGCTCGTTCATTCGAGGCCACCGACAAACGATGAACACATTATCATACGCTATCCGCTTCTGGTCGAAAGGCGAAAAGCAAGCGTACTTCCTGCGTCACGAGGGCTACATCGGTGCAGTTGGCGCGTTCTTACGACGGAAACCAGTTAACTGGGGCCGTCGGAACAGCATTGATGAGCACATACCTGCTAATGGGATCTGAATACAGATTCCATGGGCTTAGGCGGCATTTATTGGCCGCCTTAACACCACTTTTGAGCGTTTGATACCCGTTGATCATGTTGACATTCAATGCATCTTGGTCTCAACTATCCATGTGCTTGCCAGATCTGATTTTGTTTTCTGCGGGCAGATTCCACAAGACGTTTTTATGGCGAGCGCGCGTTTGTGTAAAAATAGTTACATGGTGATGTTTCTTTGTTTTTGTACTGTCCAGCTCGGGGTTCTGTTTGCGTGACGATGTCGCCATTTGGCATCTCGAAAAGCCCTTGACCTGTATCATTTTCTTCCACTCTCGGGGATAGAGGACAACAAGCATCGTACAATTGCATATAGAAGATTTGTTTTTCCGTTGACTGCACCAAGCGGCCCTGATGTTGTTATTCCATGGCAACTTTGCCGTCAACATTAGGTACTGATTTTTGGAGCAGATCCTTAGAAGATGTTATACTACTTTGTCACTAATTCTTTCACCGTTTACATTCTTGTCTATCGGCTTTGGGGATGAAGACCCCTCCCACCCCTTGCAATCGCAAATCCCCACCAACAAACCTGACTAGTTGCGCCTGCGCAGATCGCAGGCGCGGCCCCAAGTCTTATGGACCAATCTGGGGCGACGCAGAATTGCATACGAACCTCGAGAGTCAAAAACTTCGGACCTTGCTATGTTCTCGTGAGTTGATTAAATTATCGCTAAACTCTTCACTTTGAAATACTATTCTAATACTGTTTCCCCTTGTTCATTGGCTCAAGTGTTGAAGGAGCATTACGGCGGAAGGGCGTCATGGAAACAAGCAAGTAGTGATTTCAAGTTTGAACGCGTCAATTGCGCCCACCTCTCACTAACATTTCCTTCAATCGCGTACAGATCCTACTGGTACGGCTATTACGGATGACGTCCAAATTAAACAAGAACGCGAGGCTACAGTTGAATCAGATGCTCCCCTGTTTGCAGTTAGACGCTTGACGAACTTTACACAGCCCGTAAGGAGCAGCACACAACCCGAATCCAGTCCATCACCCGCGCACACGGTAGTGGCAGAATCCAAGTTCACATCGGAGCCTGTGGAACTTGACCCGAATTTGAGGGCAATACTCGAAACATGGCACGAGAAGGAAGGGAAGACAGTGCCGCCTTGCAAATATTATTACTACAACCCCAAATTGAAGAATGGCATTCGGCCCTGGAAAGCGTTTGACAGAGAGGGTCGAGAGGTGGAATTGATACATTTCGTGATAAAGAACCCACTTTCATACCCAGTGCTCGCCGCTCGTTTCCCCGACAATAACATGAAATTTGTCTGCAGCTACTTGAAGCATCATGGGAAATATGGCTCCTTCTTACAGGCATGGTTAGGCTGGGATGCCGGTTTTGAATCAGAGCCATGCATCGTCCGGCGCTTTCATAACCCAGGACAAGTCATTGAATATCGACCTGAGGCTTGGTCGTACTTGAAAGAGCAGCCGACGCCTAGAGGGGAACAAAGAGCACGTTCAGGGGCACAATCTGCAATTCAGCCATCCCCTCCGTCCGTGACACGAAAACGAGTAGCTGATTCGGGAGCTACAAGTACGTCTCACACTAAAAGACGTCAATTGGACGAGAGGGATATATCGCCCTCTGGTTCGGAGGTATCCGACAGTTCTTTGAGTTCATTGAGTGACGAAGGGGGCTCGGAGGACTCGGAGGTCTCGGAAGACGATGATGAAAAGGACGCCAGTACTGACACTCGGACGGGTCCTCATCAGAATAGTGCCAACGATCGGCCTCTGGTCAACGCCGACAATGAACCTCGCTCGGGCATTGAGAACAATAAGCCTCCTCCAACACCAAGTCAAGGGCCAGAATTGTTTTCAAGCTAAGCTTCTTCAAGTTCACTGTACAGCACGTCCGTGATTTTCCTTTGGAGGAATGCAAAACAAGTAACGCGCTTTTCGAGAAGGCATCCGCCTTCTACAAAATATTCGATCGGAATCTCAAAGTGGACGTTCTATCCTGCCAGCTTTCCTCACGATCAGAACAACATTACATTTTTGCGGGGAGTGAGGGCGAATATAGTCTTCTTGTGCGGCAGGCTCAGGACGTTGCCCGGAGTACTGGGAAGCCTGTAACTATAGAGGTGGGTCTTGTCCAAGTATAATTATTCTAGGGTTTTTACAATTGGGCACGAGGACTTAGTACTTTGTACAGGTTTCTCGGTAAACTCGTGCAGATGTTGTATAGAACAATGTCAGCACTTATAAGAAACCGATTAAGCTATCAACACCATACTGTAAACGGAAGGCACTAGACCGCGCACGGACAACCCCAATCTTGGTGACAAGTTTATTTCCGCCCCGGCCTCTTCCCCGTGTTCCGACTGGCAACTCTTACTGAGCCGACGAGCCGCTCTATTTCTTTCTTGCAATCGCCATGCTCCAAGCATAACAACTAGGCTGACTCGATGCCTCTGCCTGACTCGCCTCCGCCGCCCGTCCCTCCTCCTGTCCCTGTCGAAACTCATCCGAACCGCACAGGCGGGCCAAAACCTCCATCGGGGGAACACCGCGCTCTCCCCGATCCTACTCGCCTCGCCCCCGAAGATGCATATTATTCTCCCTCTCTTCTCCGGAGCCGACCAGGTAGCTCTAACTATGAAGACCCAATTCGTCCCCTAGACGGTACTGCAGCCACCGCCGCGTCCGTTGCGGCCTTGCGGCCCCCGCCCGCTGTACCAGGGGCTGTCGCCAGAAAGGATAATCGGAAACTGCGAACAGGCGCGCGGAAGAAGCGAAAAGGTGCTTGGAAAAAACTACTTTGGGTCAAGCAGTCATGTATGCATTCTAGCTAGGCTGGTGCATTCTGCCTCGCGCATGCTAATCAGACCGATAGATCCAGATAACTATACCGATACCGAAACGTTCCTCGACCATCTACAGAGAAATCCGCGTGTGCGTCCGTATGACTTCTGGCCTTTGGTGGCTGATTCGACCGTTATCGTACAACATGTCTGCTCGGTGGCTATCTTCGTCTGCTGTTTCGTCGGCATTGTTCAGGGCCGGGTGAGCCCTGTCTCTGTCGTTTGCTGGGGTAGCGTTGGAACAGCTTTCGGGTGGATTCTTTGGGACTGGTGGGCGTTTACGGAACATGCAGAGAACCGGAGGGCTCCCGAACACGCTGTGGATGGTGATGATGGGTCGAGTTCGAGCTCGACGACAAGTTCTGTTAATCCTATCAACCAAAGAGGCAGCGGACAGAAGGAAAATCAAGTACATGGGCTTGGACTGAGCATGGCACAGAATGAGCCTGGCCCTTTAAGGCGCCAGAGCACGGGGCTCAGCGCCGATTTTTTCACCGCGCAGGATCCAGGTTCTCCTCCTCCAGGCTCGCCTTCTGCTGGCTATACGAACGGGAACAGCACACAGCCTCAGCCTCAGAGCTGGCAACCCCAGTCATTCCTTTCGCGAAATCGGCAGCGATTGTCGACGGTCAAGTCGGCATTCCTCATATACTTTTCGCTCCTCGGACTGAGTCCCATCTTAAAGTCTCTTACCAAATCGACAGCTAGTGACTCCATTTGGGCGATGAGCTGCTGGTTGTTGATTATGAACATATTTTCCTTTGATTATGGAAGCGGCGAAGGCGCTGGCGCCACCAAGTTTCCTGCATCCCTATCCACAAATGCGGCCGTCATGGCGTCGACGGTGCTCGCCTCTCGACTCCCATCCACAACCCATGTTTTTAGCCTGATGCTATTCTCTATCGAGGTGTTTGGCCTGTTTCCAATATTTCGGCGGCAGCTGCGTCATATCTCGTGGACCGGACACATATTCTTAACCTTGGCACTGGTTATGCTCGCTGGTGGAGCGGTGGGTATCACATTACGGGGTGGGTGGATGGGCGCGATAGTCGGATCGTTCCTAGGAAGCATCCTGACAGCGTTGACGATGGGCGGCTGTAGTTGGTGGCTTATTAGCCTCCAGAAATATAAGAATGTTGTGTCTGGGCCATGGGATCCTGCTCGCCCGATTATACGACGGCACTGGGATTAGTGGCCTACGTTTGAGATACCCCATCACCTTTCTATTCCTATTCTTTTAATAAATATTCTTAGAGTTGACTGTTACAACGATGCCCTTGGCCGTTGAGTTGCAAAAAGCGCGTCGCAGCGTCACCAGACATGACTTGGCCCTTTTGACCTAGATTTTATTACTAACAGATAATGGCAAGAACCCAAAGTTACCGATCTAGCCAGATCTGAGGAATGTCTACCTTGTAAGCTCCTGAAAGCATGCCGTGGGTGGAATGAGTCTTGCCCAACATGCCAGACTTGAACCCAAAGTCCACGCTTCCCTTCTTACCCACAACCAAGAACCCCAGGAATGCCGCAACATTTCTTCTGCTGCAATGGCGCTGAACAAAGGAGGGCAAGTACAAACAAAATGGATCCCTCTCGTGATCCCTTCGCGTGCTACTTATTTGGTGTTATGTCTCCTGCGTCTTTTGTTTCTGACTGAAGAGACAGCTCGTTCATTCAGCATCTTGGAGGGCCCTTTGAGCAGCGCCAGTCTGCAGAGGTATAAATAACTTCTTCTCTGTCAATTTTTTAGTTTCAGAATACTGTTTTTCCTGTGGATCACGAATACGAAGTTGATCCGTTAACATGTTGCTGAAACACGCTGCTCTGGCCCTGGCGGCCCTCCAGTGCGTTGCGGGACTCCGCTTCCCGATGTATGTTGATCAGTAAGTATTACGCCCTGTCCAGCACTGTTTTAGTGAAAGTCAATAGCTAATGGAGGCAGATGGCACATCGAGAATCTACCGGGAACCGACAAGACCCAGCACATTACACATGCCATCATGGGCTTCGCCCTTCCCACTCTCTTTGACAGCGATTCGCCCGTCGCTTTCGAGCCCTTTGAGCCGGTCTCAACGTTCCGCAATCGCTTCTCGCCCGATACAAAGGTGTTGATCGCGCTCGGCGGATGGGGCCAGTCAGCCGGATTCTCTAGTGCTTCGAAGACCGAGGCCTCTCGGGAGCGGTTCGCAAAGAATGTCGCCGCGATGCTGGAAAGCCATGGCTTTGACGGCGTGGACATTGACTGGGAATACCCCGGTGGAAATGGCGAAGACTACAAGCGGGTCCCGAACGATCAGAAGGTTGACGAGATTGTGAACTTCCCGTTGTTCCTCCAGGCTTTGAGGAAGGCTGTTGGTACTGAGAAGATTATCTCCATTGCGACGCCCGGCAAGCGCGGGGATATGATCGCGTACACGAAGGAACAGGGCCCGAATATCTGGCCGTCTGTGGATATGGTCAATGTCATGACTTATGATTTGATGAATCGCCGCGACAACCAGACCTTCCACCACACTGGCGTCGCGAACTCGCATGACACCATCAAGGCGTATCTAGAGATCGGTGCTCCCCCGGAGAAGCTCAATCTGGGCATTGCGTACTACGCCAAATGGTCCAAGGTCGAGGAGAACGCAGACTGCGATACCGAACCTCTCGGATGCCCAACGGTACCCATGGAGGCGGCAGATGGAAGCGACACTGGCATGTCGGGTACTATGACATTTGAACCGGCGAACATGGCTGCTCCACCCACTGACCTGAAGGTATCAACTGATGCGACTTGCGGAGCGGCAAAGGGAACAAAGTGCGCAGCTGGATATTGCTGCAGTATCTATGGAAACTGGTAAGTCCTATTTCCCTAGATCAAGAAGAATAACGTTAACTAAGCATAATAGTGGTGTGACCGATGACTTCTGCATGGCTAACTGTGACTCCGACTTTGGCGAATGCAAAGGCCCGCCTATCAAGGCTTCGTGGCGAAGCGCTCTCGCCGAGGGCAAGACGGATGAGGAGGGAGGCGGACACTACTACATGGACATTCAAAACCACGTCTTCTGGACCTGGGAGACGCCGGAGCTGATCGCTCGTAAATTCAAGGAGATCGTGGACGCGGAGAAACTTGGAGGAGTGTTCGCTTGGAGTCTGGGCGAGGATACCTTCGACTTTAGCCACGTTAAGGCGATGCAGGACGGTGTTGCCCAGCGTGCGAATGCAGCAGCCCCTGAGCGCACCACCACCGGATGTTAGATTTGTTCGAGTAGAGATAAAGGCAAGAATATACCTAGAGTAGCCCAATCGGCTTTTTCCTTCCTATGTTGTTTATTTTATCTATCTACTAGCTAGTTGGAAAGACAAACCAAGGCATGATGCATTTAAATTGAGTGTCGTCCCTAAATTTTGTAGTTGCCCTGGCTGCAGCCAATCGCGGTGCTCCGTGCGCCACGGGGCAGTCAGGGTCTCTCTGAGCCGTCAACAGCACAAAGGAAAGGCAAGCTATCGAGAAGTCGCGGAATCACTATAAAGAGAAGCTTGACCTCATGCAGGGATTTCAGGGTCTTTTTTCGTCGTCTCGTTCCATTTCTGTCGGATCCTATCCATCAAGCCACCAGCGTCAACACCATGAAGGCCTTCACTTTGTTGGCATTTGCACCGCTTGTGCTTTCTCTCGCTATTCCCAACGTCATCATCAACACTCGTTCTAATGGACTTGATTTGACGTCGCCTGCCCAACAGCCGCTTTTGGACAACAAAGACACGTCCACAAATGCAGAATCAACAGAGTCGAAACGTGGTTTTGGGCTAAGAATCAACCATGGCACGTTCATTCCTGCGGACAGGAACAGGTCATATACGCAACCTCCGAATACTACCATGACCTATATCGACGCTCTCCATGCTGAGCAAGAGCCATACCGTCGATTGGAGCAATACTCAGGGGTACTCTTTGCACTCGCACTCCTGCTTCTCATCCCAATTACCCTGGTGATCGTTGAATTCGCTGAATGCCTCTTCCGATCAATGTCCATTGAGGAATTTCCCGAGCGCGGGAGAGAGAAGGAGCGGATAGTGTCTATCCAGGATCGAGAAGTATGGGTTCTTCGACGACTCCAACGAGAAGTCGAAAGCGAGCGGTCTCGGTCGTGGTGGAAATAATCGCGAAACTGAACTGAACTGAACTGAAAGTTGGCTCATCAAATCGTGGCATTCTATTCTATGTTCAACATGAGTTACGTCGCTAGAGGCATAATATACAAACGGGATCTAGTTCAGACGCTTGATCTCTTCGACAACGGCAGAGGTCACTTCCTTGGTGGTGGCCTTGCCGCCTAGGTCCGCGGTCAGGACACCGGACTCGCAGACGCGCTCGACGCACTGCATCAGCTTGTCGGCGGCGTCCTTCTCGCCGAGCCACTCGAGCATCTCGGCGGCAGTCCAGAAGGTGGCGACGGGGTTGGCGATGCCCTTGCCGGTGATGTCGAAGGCGGATCCGTGGATGGGCTCGAACATGGAGGGGTTCTGGCGGGTAGGGTCGAGGTTGGAGGTGGGTGCGATACCGATGGAACCGGCAAGGGCAGCGGCGAGATCAGAGAGGATGTCAGCGTGCTGAATCATGGGATTAGTACTATCGACAATATCTGAATTGGGGGAACAACGTACCAGGTTGCTGGCAACAATGGTATCCAAGCTCTCGGGCTTGAGCACCATCCTCGTGGTCATCGCATCAACAAGCATCTTGTCCACGGTGACCTCGGGGAAGTCCTTGGCAACAATGTTGGCAACCTCATCCCACAGCACCATACCGTTGCGCTGAGCATTGCTCTTGGTCACAACAGTCAACAGCTTCCTTGGCCGCTTAGCAGCAGTCTCAAACGCAAAGCGCATGATGCGCTCCACACCCTGGCGCGAGAAGATAGCCACCTCTGTCGCAACCTCCCAGGGGTGTCCGCGGTGGGAGCGACCACCCTGGCCTGCGTACTCGCCCTCACTGTTCTCACGCACAATCACCCAGTCAAGATCTCCGGTGGAGCAGTTGCGCAGGGGAGACTGTGTGCCGCGGAGGACGCGGGTAGGGCGGACATTGGCGTATTGTTGAAAGGGCTGGCAGATGGCGAGACGGAGACCCCAGAGGGAGATGTGATCGGGAACGTCTACGTTCAGAGTCAACTTTTATTCTCTGTAAAACGTAGCATAATGTGTAATGCGGGGTTGTTTACCTGGTGCGCCGACGGCTCCAAACAGAATAGCATCGTTCTTCTTCAACTCCTCCAGTCCACCATCGGGAATGTATTTCCCGGTGGCCTTGAAGGTCTCGGAGCTCCAGTCAAGGTGTGTGAAATCAAGAGAAAAAGACTTGAGCTTGTCGGCAAGGGCCTCGAGGACAGTAACGCCAGCGTCAATGACCTCGGGGCCGATTCCGTCGGCGGGGATGGTAGCGATGCGGTAGGAGTTGACCATTTTGCCGTTCTTGTTTCCTTTTCGAGAGAACTAATTGAACTGAATGCGAGCTGTTTGACTTAGTCCGGGGAAAGAAATTGGACAGTTTAAATACCTTTTTTTCGTCTTCATCCGATCTCGCCCCCGCACCGGACAAGACATGTCCGCACTCCCCATCGGACTTGTCTTTGTCCGCTCCACTCTAGAAATTACGACAACGCAAAGACCAATAAGTGCTTCTTCCAAAACGACGTCCTATGTTACAGCATGAAGTCAGTATTATTTGGAACATTTTCCGCAAGATCATAACTCTCGTGAATCAACCACGGTCCATCTGCCAAACTCCACAAATCGCCTATCCCAAGAACATCTTCACCACCGCCACCGCTGATGGAAAAGTCCGGCAATCCCATTCCTAGTCCGAGCCCCGAAGGTGCACCGAGGTTGGTCATCGCTTGATTTCCAAAAATCATGGACGAATTGCTCCATTGATTGTTGCTCCCTGTCATGGCTGGGCTTGGTGTTGGGAGAAGTCCTTCTCCGGATGTCGAAGGGGCCATCTGTTGGAGGGGACGATCATCAAGTTGCATATCAGAGTCGAGTGTTTCTCTGGAAGCGTTGAAATCCTTGCTGTTGTCTTTCTGACTGGTATCAATAGTGCTTGGGTCTGGCGGTGTTTGTTCTGGTGTCGTAAGAGCGGAATCAAGATCGCGAATGGCTTCGATGCAAGTTTGCGGCCATGTGTTGCCACGGCGCGATAGATTTTTCAGAATGGCGAGACCACTTCTAGCATACCTTTTCTACATATCAGCTCTCAACTCTCGCGAAAGGAAATCTTGGGGGAGTACCTCGATGCTGAGGATGTGGAAAATTCGCCCTCCCATGCGGCGTATATTAGGATCAAGCAGCTCATCCACACGGCCCAGGTAAATGATGGCCATACTAAAGGAACGGATTCAGGAGTTTCAGAGAGGTACTGCCGCAGCGCGGTGAGGAGATATCGTGAAGACTCTATGCAGATTTGTAAAGCGGCGCGATATTCTGGGGAGGATGCCTCGGCTGCCAGCAGCGGGCGGTTCAAAGAAATGATAGCTTCGTGGCGAAGAACTATCAGTAGAGTCCGATAAAATGGCGCAATCGGAGTCTCTACATTTGTGTCTGTATCGTCGTGTTCAAGAGGATAGACGTCGTCATAGACATCGTTCCACCAGTGGGTTAGCTCCCCATGTAGCGCCTGAGTCGCATCCACGGAATCTTCTCTGTGGGTAATCGACTTGTTGCGTAGTTCGACGATGCGTCCTCGGAGACTGGCGAATTTTGCTAGATGACCTAGCAGGCGGAGTCTGTGGTCTAAGACCGAGCAGTGAGTATCAAGCGCCTATAAGTGCGGATAGCTCAAGTAGAGATGGGCAGGGTTACCTCGGTCTGCCGAAGCATGGATTTCAACATTTGGATAGCACACGTCAATGTCGTCATCTTTTATACCTAGAGGTATTCCCAGAGCCTGGGAAAGGTATCTTTCAAGACAGTAGACGGACCAGAATAACCGGCGGCGAGTAGCTACCTCGAGACTTGTAAATGAGAATCGCGCAGGGCATCGGTGCAGACCTAGGTGGAACGCTGTGCGTATAATGATACCACCAATTCTTGAGGCGGCGTTGAGCCGAAGAAGAGAGGTGAGAAACAACTGGACACCGAAAGCTGCCTGGAGAATAGGAATGGTAGGTGGTGAACAGAGCAAAGTAAACAAACTTTCCATGGCCTGTCGAACGGAACGGAAGACCAAAGCTGCCGGAACAGGACTCTGCGTGCTAGGTGCATTGATCTGCCGGCGATCCATGAGGGATATTGAGACGATTGATCGCACGAGGATTCCGTCTGCAGCTGAGAGGTTGCTAAACCCATCGCGACTAAGATTCTCGAGAATGACCAGGAAGTCTGGCCCGGAAAGAAATGGAAACATTGGATGCCAGTTCTCAAAATACCCTTTCGTCCACTGGACTAGCGAATCGAATGTGGATAGGGGCGCTGTTGCCTGGAGGTTGAGCTCATGCGGCAGCCACAGGTCCGGATACTGCTGGTGCAGCTGGTCGTCTTCTCCAGGAACTTGAGCATCTTTGGACGCCTGCTGGGGCTGCTTGAGATGAGCCGACCGGCGCGCAAAGGCATTGTATACGACGCGAATGAAGTGAATTCCGCTCGAGGATCCCAGGAAAGACGCCGATTCAGAGCCATTGTCGGTAAACTTGCGCATCACCCCCAGCTCGTGGGCCTTGGGAGTAAGCTTCTGGCGTTTGCTGGGGGATTCATGGTTAGAATTGCCAGAGTCCATGAAGGCGTAGAAGTAAAGGCGCCAGTTCCGATGACATTGGATGATTGAAGAGAAGATGAGGAAGGAAGTTCGGCGTTGTGTTGTGGCTCGGCAGTGGAGGATTTTCCCAACCGGCCGGTTGCTGCAACTTGTCCGCAAACGATCGCAACTTTGTCACTGCGAATCTTTCTTGGCTTTTTGGTTCCCCGTCTTTTTCATCCTTCTAGAGTTTTTCTTTCTTTTTATAGACTCTCAGTCAGATGTCGGACAAGCAAAATCCGATCGCATGCGAGCCCTGTCGCCAGAAAAAGTGCAAGGTATATATTCCCGCAAGACTGTCACTTTGCCCCTTTCTTTATCTCACTCTGCGTGGCTTCTATGTACTGATACTTCGCAGTGCGACCGAATATTGTATGTAGTACTATGACCACTGCCTTGAGACGATTCGATCCACTAACAGCCGTAGGCCTGTATGTTCGCAGTGCTCCGACCCTGCGAAATGCGTGTACCCGGAAAGCGGGAAACGCGGCCTTCCGCAAGGCTATATAACGCACCTAGAAAGCCGACTCGCGGCAACCGAACAAGCTCTTTATAGCTCGTATTCTTACTTGCGGACCTTCGCCCCCAGGACGTTTCGTATGACCGATTCTACTCAGCCTGCTCAGTCGCGAACGGCTGCCGTCAATGAATGGTCACGGCTTCCACTGCGGAACGCGGAGGACTTAGAGCTCTGGTGGGCCGAAAAAGCGCGGGTGTATGGGACTGTGGACCATGCAGCGCTCTCTGAATGGGGTCTACCCACGAGGGATAAGGACGTTATTGCGCCAACTAGCCCTAATAGTCTCAACAATAGTCACAGGAATGCCCCCTCGTCGACTGCAGGATACCCGAGAGAGGGTCGAGCCGAGCAATTAGCAGAGTCAGAGCCAGCAGTTTACTTCTAGCACGAGGTTTTATATACAGCGGTTATTCGGTTCTATCTCCACCTTGAAACTCGCAGTAGCGCAAGTACTCTAATCAGTTGGAGTATCTCCAAATGCTCATCATCGGCATCGCCGTGGGGACCGAGGCACCGATAAGATGAGGGGTTGCGGGGTCAGTCCCAATAGTTATCTCTGCTGCTTTCTCGTCTCTTCCCTTTTCTTCATCTCGTCAACAGGAACAATTTGAACCATCCGAGGTGAATTAATGATCATGGCTCAGCAATACAAGCTTCCGTTCGAGGTACGTCATCTCCTCGACAGCGGTATCCCGCTGCTGATTGCTTGCTTCTAGCTGGACAACCCCGACTTGCTCCATTTCGACTCCTATGTCGGAAATTCCTGGGTCACAGCAAAGAGCGGTGCTCGATTTGAAGTCATTGGTAAGCTCTGAATGTTGCTATCCTACCTTGCGCTCTAATCAGTCATATTAGACCCCGGTACCGATCTTCCCTGGGCAAGCTGCCCAACCAACTCGGCCGAGGACGTCGATTCCACCGTACAAATCGCCCACGACGCCTTCGAGAAGTTCAAAAAGGTTAACCCCCGCCAACGAGCCCAATGGCTTCTGAAATGGGACACACTCATCCGCGAGGCCAAGACCGACTTGGCCAAGATCCTGACTCACGAGACGGGCAAGCCCATCGCCGAGTCTTACGGTGAGATTGACTACGCAACTGGCTTTACCTGGTGGTTTGCCGGAGAGGCAGAGCGTATCCATGGAACGATTGCTGTTCCTGCTGCCCCCAACAGACGCGTCTTCACCGTCAAGCAACCCATCGGCGTCGCGGCCGCCCTTGTGCCGTGGAACTTTCCGATTGCCATGGTCCTACGCAAGGCCGGCGCAGCTCTTGCGGCTGGGTGCACGATGATCGTCAAGCCCAGTCCTGAAACGCCCATTACAGCCCTGGTACTGGCTCATCTAGCCCAGAAGGCCGGGTTCCCCGCCGGAGTATTCAACGTGCTCACAACAGACCTGGAGAACACGCCACCGCTCAGCGAAGCTCTATGCAAGCACCCGCTCGTAAAGAAAGTGACATTCACCGGCTCAACCCGCATCGGCAAACTGATCGCCTCTCACTGCGCGCACGGCCTGAAGAAGGTCACGCTAGAGCTAGGCGGCAACTGCCCATTCCTCGTCTTCGACGACGCAGACCTGAACCAGGCATTGGACCAGCTGATGGCTCTCAAATGGCGCCACGCCGGACAGGCCTGTATCACCGCGAACCGGGTCTACGTGCAGGCCGGAGTCTACGACAAATTCGCGGAGCTGCTCAAGGAGCGCACGGCCAAGCTCAAGATCGGCCATGGTGCAAGCGAAGGCACGACGTTGGGACCACTCACAACCCCGCGCAGTATCGACAAGGCGATTAGCCAGGTTGAAGACGCACGACAGCTAGGTGCAGAAGTTATCCTTGGCGGAAACCGCGTCGAGGGAACGAAGGGGTACTTCTTCCAGCCGACGATCCTGAAGAACATGACCAAGGACATGCTGGTGTCGCGCGAGGAGTCCTTTGCCCCCATTGCGGCGCTGTACAGATTCGAGACGGAAGATGAAGCCGTCAAGCTGGCTAATGATACTAGCATGGGACTGGCTAGCTATGCCTTCTCCAAGAATATTGATCGCATATGGCGGCTGCTGGAGAATTTGGATGCTGGTATGATTGGCATGAACACAGGCAACTCGTCGGCGGCCGAGTCGCCGTTTGGAGGAATCAAGGAATCAGGGTACGGAAAGGAGAGTGGCAAAGAAGTGGCCGTGAACGAATACCTGATTACCAAGACTGGAACTCTGACGATTGATGGGCAATATTAGTTTAATCTGATGATGTGTGCTGGCTGGAATTGTATGCTATTCCGCTCTATGTGACATTAACTCGTAACATGTTTTGCTAGTCTGTCTAATTAGGTATATAAGTATGTATTGTTGGGCGTGACTGATTTTATCGTTTACTGTTCGAGACACCATGAACTTCAGTATCTCTCAACGAGCCACTTCCTGCGCGCATTTTCGCCCATCGCACTGAGCTTCTTGCTCTCAGCCTTCTTCACGATAGTGTAGTTTTCCACGAGTTTCGGGCCGAGAAGCTCCTTGAGGGTCTCGTTGGAATTCAATGCATCAAGGCTCTTAGCGAGGGTGTTAGGGAGTTTCGTTGTGATGCCGAGGGCACTGCGTTCATCATTAGAGAGCAATGCCGCGTCATCTGTAATTTAATGTTAGCTGCATGGATTTCAAGGGCCAGGATGTAAACTCACAGTGACAATCCTTGATAGTAAGCGGCAAATGCTCCTTCACCCCAGCATACCCGGCAGCCAGAAACGCCGACATGGCCAGGTACATATTCGCCAGGCCGTCGAGGGACTTAATTTCCCAGTGGCCGGGAGAGATCTTCCGGATTGGTGCCTCTCGGTTTTGCGTGCCCCAAGCGACCCACTCACTGCCAGCCCAAATGCCCGCTTTGACACGCTCGTAGCTACTATCGCCGGAAAGGGTGAAGGCGAGAACGGACGGATAGTGGTGGAGGACACCGGCAAGGAACGACTCTTCTTTGGTGGGAGGGGAGATGGAGACGTGAGCGTGGGAGGCTGTGCCGGCGGCAGAGGAGTAGGGGCGTGGGTGGAGGGTGGCGCGGAGGCCGTGCTGCTCGACGACGTAAGTGATGACTTGCCGGGCCTTGATGAGGGTGTCTACTGCCGCGACGGGAGAATTGGGTGGGAGGATAAACTCGAATTGGCCGGGAGCGGACTCGGCGTGGAATTGTTCGAGGTGGATACCGATGGAGGCGAGAGCTTCAACGCACTCTTCGAGAATTGGTAGGTATCGGCGGGTGTCACGGGTCATTTGGGACCAGGAGTGATTCGTTGTGGACGGAGCCCAGTCTTCTTCTCCGGTTGATGGGTCCGTGGTTGGCTTCAGGAAGACGACTTCGATCTCGAAGCCGCAGGTGGCTTGGATGCCGAACTCGTCCTTGAGTTTGTTGCTGATATTGAGGAGGTTTGTGCGTGGGCACTCCTCCATTGATTCGCCTTCTTCGGTTTTCCACCAGGTCTGAACGGTGGCACTCTTTGAGTCGACCCCGACATTAGGGCTTAGGGTGGATAAGTCTGGCAGCATGTAGAATTGGCCTGTTGTTGAGCCTCCGGCAATCCCATCGTCTTGCAACATCCAGAAGACGGCCATGGAGATACCGATTCGGCGCTGTTTGCGTGCAATTTTGGCAAACTCCAAAATGGGGAACATCCGCACTCTGGCAGTGGCGGTGTAATCAATGAATTGCATCCAGATGTATTTGACGTCTGGGTTGCTCCGAATGAAAGTCTCAAGTGCACCAGTCGAGGAAGTAATAAGTGACCGAGCCCTGGATACTGATAGAGCAGAAGATAGGAGTTGCTCCTTCAGATCGTACAGACGATTTGAGTTGTGGAAAAGGATATCAGCGGCAGCCTGAGTGGCTTGTTCGATAGTGCAATCCCCCTTCTGGACATAATCTACGAAAACCTGCGCCAAATTAGCCTCAAGTACTCTTAAAGAATACGGAGAGATTCCCTACCTGTTCCAGAGCATCTCGGAACTGCTTATTTGCCAGCCAGAATGTTTCTGGGAAGAAATGGCCATCGGTACTCCACAGCAACCGAGTAGTGGGAACAATCTCTAGACTTTCCCTCAAGATAGATTCCTGTGCATCCCGACTGACCATGGGAAAGACTTCTCCAAGGTCTAAATAAACATTAGGATAGACGCAGGCCAGATAACCGGCCTCACGCGTGTAGGGGTATGACGAATGAAGCAAAACAAAGTCGACTTCGGGATACTGCGCAATAAGGGACTGGAGATGAGCAGGGTTTGATCGGAGGAGATTGATGTC
Organism: Aspergillus multicolor; assembly: GCF_047715735.1. NCBI lineage: Eukaryota > Fungi > Ascomycota > Eurotiomycetes > Eurotiales > Aspergillaceae > Aspergillus > Aspergillus multicolor. The sequence continues at coordinate 208,053 of NW_027395958.1, forward strand.
GTTGTCTCCCAGGCCGGTATGCAGCTGCAAGGGTTTGTTTGGCTGACTGGCCTTGGTAGCTTTCAATAGATTGAGCGTCTGACGCACAAGCCAGTCGTTCAACGGCTTGTCCTCTACCCGCGGAGTGGAGAGGGCCGCTTGGGAGATTGTACGCGCAAAGGACTGGATCAATTGTTTTGTATCACTGTCCTCGGTTGGCTGGACATTTAACCCAGTACGGTAACATATGACCGATTTAAACCCCACCACAGCGGGGTCGGCAATGGAATCGGAAACAAGGAGGATGAAGTCCCGAGAGAAGATCTCCCAGAGGCTTTGAAAGGAGGAGATGTCAGAACTCTCTGGTGGAACGGACCCTTCGCGGACAATCTGGGCCAAGACGCGGGCGGCCAGAGCCTCGATGCGTACGATGCGCTTGGTGGTGGATGCGGTGAAGCGGTCATGCCAGTCGAATGGCTCAACGTCATCGTCGGTCAAGAGATCATCAAGGAGGAGAGAGTGAGTTCCATCTAAACATTTGCGAATCAATCCATCGTAGTCACGCTGGACTAATTGGTCTCGGGCTTTCCGGAGCTGCTCCCAGTCGGATGACGAGCTTTCATATAGAGTAGCGAGTTGGGTGGCAGCACGGTGGAATGAGAGCGTAGAAGGGGCGTTATTCAAGGCAACTCCTTGAGCTTCTGATATAATTTGCTCAAAAGGGTATTTGGCATAAGCGCAGGCAGCAGACTGGGAGAGGAGGTTGTGAGCATGATTATCGATAAGAGGGTGCGATTGGATGAGTTGACGGAGAGAAGATAGAGAACCCATAGCGGCTAAACAACAAATTGAGCAAGGAAGGCCAGAATCAAGAAGTCAAAGGGAGGAAAGAAGAGAAGAGTTGGAGCGGGGAATAGAAGGAAGAAGAGCAGCAGGGAGAAGAAGAAAAGATGAGGTGAGAGGGCGTGTGGCTTACTGGATTAGGCAGCTCAAGGTAGACAGGCCCAGCGGCGATCGCTTAAGAACGTGGCAGATGAAACAATTGACAATGATCAGCCTCGGCAGTCCGGGTTCCTATCTTCAGCTCGACAGCTCTACAGCTTTGGCTCTGGAGTAGATTATTATTTAGTGCTATTGACCTGCAGATACCCAAACAGGAATCATCTACGAGCGCCCGGGCCACGGAGATGGACTCCGGGCAGATCCTAGCGTGAGCACAGGTCACCTCATGCTATACTTGGCCAAAGTCGTCTATCTTCACGAAGCAACCATCTCTATATTCATCAATCAATGCAAATCATGCCATGTCTAGTCAAATAGGGGTATCATCACTCGAGCTTTCTTATCCGTGTACAAAGCAACCCCACCAGATTGAAAAACAATAAAACAAATCAAACCAGATCATCCGAAATAAATCCGATATTCCCAAGACCAAACAACCGCCCATTGAAAATACAACCAGGCCGTATAATCATTACTGGAAAACAAAAAAGGAAACAACAGCACCAGAAAGTCGAGACCAATATGATGCCTCATGATGCGTATGTTTGTAGCACTTCTATCGCGTGGTGGTAAAATGGAAGTGCTTGAGTTTTGGGTCAAAGCGAATTGGAGCCGATTAGACAGCAGTCTTCGCGATCCAACCATCGAGTAATTTAGATACCTCTTTGAACGAGACTGGCTTCGTCAGAAAGAGGTCAATACCCGAAGAGAGGGCTTCGGATTCGTCGCGGGAGCTGCTCAGCCCAGTGAGCGCGATGATGGTCGCTGGGGCAGAAATCTCAACGCCGCGCTCTCTTTCGATGGCGCGGATGGCGCGCGTGGCTTCAAAACCATTCATAACGGGCATAGAAATGTCCATAAAAATCAAATCGAACCCTCCAGGGGTTCTTTCCACGGCGTCAACTGCCAGTTGCCCATTCTCGGCAGATTCCAGGATTTCTAGCTTGCGCTTCTTCATGAATGTGAGCATGAGATTGAGATTGATGAAGTTATCATCCACCACTAAGACCTTTGGGGTACGCCCTCGCTTATTCGCGGGCTCGGTCACGGGCGGAGGTTGCAGTTGACAGGAGGGGTTCACGGTCGGTATAGGATCGGCCACTTCGGAGCTTGCCTGTGAAGGTGTAGACCTCTCTGAGCCGGTGGAACCTGGGGTAGCTGAACTCGCTGCATCCATCAGCTCAGGAGTGTCGTTAAGATCCTCAAAAGCCTTCGGCTTTTCTTCGGGTATAATATTTGCATCCGACAAAAGTGGTGTCTTCTGTCGAATAGGAAGGCTTTTGCCATGTTGGTCCGATACAGGTTCATTTGGAGAGTCAAAACATCTCTGGATTGTGCGAGCCAGCTTGTAGGGACCGCAAGGGCGAGTAATGATGCTCACTATGCCGGCAAGTGAAGACCATCGAGAGCGCGCGGTCATGTAGTCGATGGACCGGCTACAAATGATAACCAGCGGAGGTAGAGACAAGGTAGAGGGAGATGGAGACGAACAATCGGCCAATATATGCTCATCCGCCAAGACAAGATCGATGGGTAGCTCAGACTGCCATGAGACAATCTCATAACCGTACCAGGTGCTCAGGTAATTCATAATACTGGCCCACAAAGGATGAGTGTCCGCATCGGTCGGATCCATCCCAAGAATTGCCGCTCGTTTGTTGGGATGGTCGCGGCGCAGGACATCACATTCGTTTGTAGAATCTTTTTCGAGTGTTGTACCGACAATTTCCGTGTCGGTCGTGCTGGGTGCGAGGACATCTACATCGTCTCCAGGCCGCGCGAGGGGCATGGTAACTTTCACAGTCGTTCCTTCACCTGGCCGGCTGTGTACATCGATGCTGCCTCCCAGAGTTTTGACCAAGCTGCGGACGATTGATAGCCCGAGACCCGTTCCCACAGCGAGCGTATCTTCTTGTGCGAAAGGGGTATAAAGTCGACCGCGAAGGAACTCTTCAGAAATGCCTTTTCCAGTATCAGACACCGTCAAGGTGACCAAGTCCGAGACTGGTTGGCTACGGCGGCCGTCCGGAGATTCAGCAGCTTCTAGCCGAACACAAACGCGGCCCGCCTCTGTATACTTCATGGCGTTACCAAACACGTTCATGATAATTCGCCGTAGCGCCCCCGGCTGGGTATCATAAATCCAGTTATTCTGCGCAACGGCGACAACTACTTCCACCCTCTCATCAACTCCAGAATGACCAACCTGGCTCGTTTTGGGCATTTCTGTTGTCGGACTCATGGGATTAGAGGATGATTTGAGGCTGTATGCGTGTCCAAGGCACACTCCTTCCACCACTTCTTCTGCCAGAAGCGCAAGATCAGTAGCCACAAAGGAGTCCAGACCAACGGATGGTTTATCGTCGGGGTCCGCGAGCGATTGTTTTGTCTTTTGCTTCAATTGCCGAGTCTTCCTTTCTAGCGAAACAATCTTACTAAAGTCTAGGACCTGGTTCATCGTGTCTAACAACGTGACAGAGCAAGCATTGATAGTATCAAGCAACGACCCTTGAAACTCATCGAGTTCTGTGCCACTCAAGAACTCGGCCGCTGCTAATATGCCGTGCAATGGGCTGCGAAGCTCGTGCCTGTTAGATACAATGTTAGCGTAGTTACACATGATTGAGACGCTGGCAGACTTACGAAATGCTTCCGATAAAATCGCCCTTCTGGCGATCGGAAATGAGGGATTCGAGACGACTATGCTCAACCATGATGGAAGAACCGAAGCCCAGGACGGAGCTCAGCTCGACAGAGGAGCTAAAGACGCGACTCTCCACTGTGTTCCAGCAAAAACACCCAGCGAACCACTGCGAGCTTGCGGCATTCCAGAGAGGAACAAAAAGCACCTGTGTCGCATTAGGAAAATAAGTATTGAGCAAGGAGTTTTCGACGCTTCTCCATCTCTTAGGGGCATTCTTTGTTAGCTCCTGAGCCTTTGCGGCCCGAGGATTGCTTCTCGGAGGTTTGGCATTTTCGTCATCAGAGCCTGAAACACTACCGTCTCGATGAAATGACCATAGTTTTCCTTTACTGTATCGGCGTATAAGTTGTTGAAGAAATGCGGTATCGAGATTGGCCGCGGGAGATGTGACTGTCGACCCAGGTGACGGCGCAAACGGCTCCTCGTTGGTGGACATAGCCAAAACTGAAGCCGGGCTCACGTTCTCCGCTGTATAGTCACTTCCCGATTCGATATCGACCGCTGCCGTGGCTCCAGTTTCGAGGAAGACAACACCGCCGTCCCCGTCTAGCTCTAGACTTTCACGAAGCAGATTTGCAGCTCTCTTGAAAGCCCAGCAATTGCTATGGGACTGATCCAAGCCTTCAAGCTCTCTGCGTTGAGTTCCGGACCACCATTCAGGAAGCGGAGTTGGCGGATTAGTTGTCGGGTTGGAGGAGCGTGCTAGATCGAGCTTATTATCCGATAATGAGCTGAAAGATCGAGCATCGCTGCTATGTGATCTCTTCAAGAGCCCTTCAAAGCTATTCGAGGACCGTACTGAAAGATGATTGCCTCTAGGAGCCGAGCCAGGAGGAGAGCTGGGTAGCCCGGAAATACTGCCTGTAGCCGAGGGATGGGCAGTATCCACAAAGCTCGAGCTGCCTTCGACGAAACAGCTGAGCCCTCGAGACAATCGTGCAGCTCGTCGGCCCTCAGAAGCTTGTCGGCTCACTTTGAGAAAGTTCATGATCAAGACTGATATTGATCCCATAATTTCCTTCTCTGCTTCGGTGAGACCATTATGAGGCTTTGTATCCAATAGGTAGAAACAACCAATGTTGATTCTGTGGATTTCAGTTGTCAGAGGTGTTCCGGCATAGAATTTGAAGTGCGGGTCGCTCGTCACGAAGGGGAGATCTTTGTAGCGATCATCGCGGCTCAGATCTTTGATTTCAAGAAAGGAATATTCTCCGCGTTCTCGGTTGGACGGTGGAAGATTCACGGTTTTCTGCACAGGAAGCGCAACAGCATGTTAGTGTCTGTGCCACGCAGATTTCCGACTATACTCCGAGGAGCTCACCCTACACATCGGCCACGCAGCAGACGAGAGTGTGTGGCAGCCATCCCATGTCCCATTCCCATCGTCCTCGTGATGTTCCTTTCCACCGAGTATAGATCGCGAACTTTGAGCTATGATAAAATGAGAGGTTCGATCAGAGACACTGGGTTCCAAGCAGTCTGTTAGAATTCGATGGTTTTCAAAAAGAAACCGGACGGCCTCAACGCACCTGATCAGAACTCGTTCGACATCGAGGCGTAGGGCCGCTAGTTGAGCGAAAGAGCTCAAAGTGGCATTGTATTCTCCGAGTATGAGAGCTTCAGGAACAAGACCGGCGGTGGTCGCGGCATGCTGCGCAGACAGTGCGGGTGATGGAGGAGTAGCAAGGACAGATTCACCCGCCGGAGAAACGCCTAATTGCACGGAATCCGAATCGATCGTAGAGGGTGTTGCGATTCTGTCTGCGGAAAGAGAGCGCTGTGGTTGAAAATAGCGGTATAGCTCGCGGGCTCGACGACCGTCGATGTAGTCTTGTTCTCTCGACCTTGACGATGCCATGGTCATCTAATTCGGGAGAGCTATAAAGGGTTGTGGATCGGAGATAAATTATGCAAAAAATCGTTTACCGAATCCCCATATTGAGCATCCAGGCCTGTAATCTTCTTGATAGAAGATGTGTGGTGTCGAGGTTGTGAAGCGTGGCGGATAACGATGGAGAGGGAAAGAAGCTGGTAAGAGAGGGCGGTAATATCACAAACTCTGAAACGGATGTAAAAAGTCGGGTCAAACCACGGAGGATTCATGCAGGGAGTTGTGGATGGAGTGTGTATGCGCGGCCCTTCATTTCCAAAACTTGGAAACGAACCTGAGAATGTGCTCTCGGCGTAGCACGGCTGTGGCAAGGCAGTGGTTTGCTGAATTCTCCCCCAAACATAGCACCTGGAAGTACATCGGGAGCAGCTGATGGTTGATCTGAGTCATGGGCGAATGAGGGGCGATATGGAGCCATTATTATTGTCGTTATTGTGGCTCTGATGGCATCAAACCTGATCCGATCGCGATTATTCGAGGAAGCACAACCGGTTTTCTGGTCTTAGGCGGCGGAAGACCCCTGTCAGCTCCCACCGGCGCTGGGCCCCTCCTGATTTGCGGCTATTTGACCCGGACCCGCCACTTGCCCGCTTCTGTCATTCAAACTTAATGGATCGCCCGATCATTCTCCGGAGTAAGCTATGAGGGATTCTATATGACACAACCTCACATCATTCTACATTAGCTTGCTCCAATCAGCCTAAAATCATCTGATGAACGAGCATACCCCGGATTGTGTCAAAGAGCTTAGCTGTTTTTTCCTTGAGAATATATCATTCCATCGTGAATCTAGAACTATTCTAAACATTGAACTGATCTGTGCTAAATGCTAGTATGCTGCTCTATGCAATCTAGAACACTCATTACGTGTTGCCCAAAATGCAATGACTTAAAACCTCTCCATCATCCCCTTGCGGACTGTCCACATCCGAGCCCGCTTGCCGTATATATACATTGGAATGGAGAAGAGTAGTAGTCCGAATTGGATTACTCCCAGGGCGATAAAGACCGTTCGTGCTCCATCGGCCTCCATCCAGTCGACGACGAACAGGGAAAAGATTAAACCGTGGAAGACGTCTATGCTCTTGTTAGACTGAACATGGCAATTCGGAAATGGCGTACTCACTCTTGCTCCAATTCAGCGTCACCAAGGCTTCCCCAGCATACTGACGGTAACTGTCGACACAGAACGTAATAGACGTCGTACTTCCCAAACAACATCCGAACGACACCAGCCCGAAGAATATGGTCGGGACAATCCAAGCATCTTTCTCTTGGGCGCTCCAACCAAAGCCCATAAGTCCTATTGTCGTAGATAATGCGATAGGAATGGCCATTATAAGGCGGAACTCCGGTTCATAAACCCCACCATTGCGCCGTGTCATGTAACGGACAATGACATCAGAGATTTTACCTGCGACCGCTGTCCCTAGTAGGCCTCCAACAAATGGAGAGATATAGACCAGGCCGGTTTGAAGAGAGGTGAAGTTATAAGTCTCTCTATCTTGGTAGATGTGGGAAACGAGCTCCGACAAGACGATGAGCCACCCGACTGACAGCGCATAAACCACGGTTGACCACAGAACCGCTGGATAAGCAAACAAGATAAACGGACGGATAGCCACCCGTAACCAACGATCTTGCGAGATTCGTCCATTCCAGGGCCGCAGGTAGTAAGTAAATGGTATATCTGACTGCTCCCGGAGTCGATTGGTGTACTGCACAGGCAAGCTTAACCCTGGAGCGGGTTCTAGTGACTCGCTTCGTGCAGATGATTGCGATGCAAATCTTCCAGCTTCAAGATCAGACGGCCGTGGGACGGAGTCGCTGGTGGATAGAGGTGGGACACTCGGCTTTTCGGGATGCGCAGAATGCTCCACAGATGGGTCCGTCTCGATTTGTTCTGGCCCATTCGGGCTCTGCATCGAGCCTGAACCATATGATGGCTCTTGTTTTTCCTGGTGTAAGTCCTCGGTCTCGGAACTGTTGTCGACAAATCCTACATGGCCCTTTTTGATTCGTTTGTGAGAAGCAGCATCAGGAGCATCCTCAGCGATTTCATGAGGATGAGCATCGGTGGCGCGACCTCGATGGAGCCCATATGATACCATGTCCGATACGCTCCGATAGAAATCGGGGCGTTTGTGGTGTCGACGTGGTCGCGGGGTACGATCCCAGAATGTCTCCGGCAAGAAGAAAAAGATCAAGGCGAGGCAAGCCCCAACAATGATTGCGACAACCCAAAACACCCAACGCCAGCCTAGACTTTCGATGATGGCTGCACTAACCAGCGGAATGAGGTTCTTACCACCTAGAAGGAGAAGCGTATAGATACCAACTCGATACGCCCTCTCATGTAAGAAGTAGATCTCCGCGATTGTTGCCGACGGCAGACACTCGACCGGGCTGACTGCAATGCCTTGGAAGATGCGAGCCACAACGAGACTCGGGTAGTTGGGGGATAGTGCACACCAGACCGCGGAGATAATGAATAATGTCGCGCCTAGTAAATAGACCGGACGCTTTCCCCACAGAATTGCTGTAGGCGACATTATCACAGACCCAATACCCAACCCCAACATGTACAATCCCGTAGTGTACGCAACCTTCTGTGTATCCACGCCGTAGTCTTCCGAGACCTGGTTGAAGCCGGCGGCCAGGATAGGCGTCATGCCACCCCCCATCAGGCAGTAGAAGCCCAGAGAGATCAGAGCGGCATCTCGGCGCCAGACCGGCCAGTTGAGAGGATCATTTCGTGAGTCGTCTGGCTGTGGATTCAAGACGATCTTCCCATTGGCAGTCTTCTTTGTTGGGGGCGCGGAAGCACGTGAAGAGGATCTGGATGGGGGATACGGAACAGGTAGCGATGAGGCTGATGTACGTTGAGGCTGATGCCTCAAGCCCAACGGTTCGTTTCGGTTGGAAGATAGCAGGAGCACCGTACCTAGCTCATGTTAAACAAATTTTTGAGCAGATTGGTAAACAATTCTTACCCGGCACCTCGTCGGTTTGCCGATCGCTAAGAATACCCAAGGTCGCCTTGGGGCGATAGTCCATGTCCTCAGTGCTCGAGCTGGAGTTTTCAGATTGAAACAATCGTTTCCACCATCGCTTCTCTGATTGTGGCGTGCCCAACCCTTCGTGCCGCTGCCCCGTTTCAGTAGCCAGGTCGCCTTCGGACGGTGCCATTGTTATACACAGAAATCAGCAAACGACGGAGAAAATGCCGACAGCGAAGGAAGATGCAATTCGGTAGAGGTCACAAAGGAAACTCCAAATCTATGCTATGAAACACACGCTCTCTACGAGTCGGTGTGGCACTTGGTTAGCGGACTTTAGCAACAGCTTCCGCGATGGCAGAAAAAGAAAACACTCACATATATTGTTTGTGTGCGACAGCGCCCACGATCAGAGCCTGTAATAGGCAGAGTCAGAGAGCTCAGCTGTCGATGGCCAACTTGCATATTTATGGCACATTGACAACCCAGACAATGAGGGGAAGTAACAACAAGACGTTTCAGCAGTCATGCGGTGGTCCCGCAGCGGTCAGAGCCAGATAGAGCGCAAGTCACGCGAACGTTGCTCATTCAACGGCAGACAAAGGCTGACTCGCACCAGTCGAAGACTTGAGGGTCGCTGCCGAAAAAAGAGGCTTGGTAGCTTGTCGTTGTCCTCCTAGCGGCCCAATCACTTAGCTCCGATCGACAATGGCATACATGTGACATGGGTCATCGACCACATCAACCTGCACGCTGACGTCTGAGGATCTCTGACAAGCCGTGAGAATGAGACGGAGGGTGCGACTGTGGCTCTGAGCTCAGCGAAGTCGAGCAGCTAAGGACTCGAAACTTCGGCTGAAGTCGCAGGGATTCACCTGGGAGCGGGACAAGGTTCGAACTTCGAAGGCTATTTGCGGCGTTGTGATAAGAGCCTCAGGCAGCAAAATCCAATCTTCTGCCGGATGCAGAACGCCCGGTCAAACCCAAAACCAAACCGCCATCCTTGGTATAGCAATCGGGCTGAGATTTCGCGATAATAGCGTTCAGATAATAGCCTTTTCACGTATTGCATCGCCCTTGTTTCCATCGTTATTGCTGTTTCCTTTCCTGGTCTGATGCGTGGTTCGGATGGTAATCGGCCGGTTGCTCAGCATGTGATTCTATCCAGTGGTTTTCGGAGGCGGACATGATCTATTGAAGTAGTGTGGGTGCTCACAGCGAAACTGCCGCTCAAATTGGCCGTGATTGCCCAACTGTCTCAGCTTGAAGCTTTTATGCCCTGAATTAGCGACGTCGGGGAGAAGAATGTGATCATTTGTAGGAAACTGGGTCCTGAAGTACAACATCGACAGCCTTGGCGGAGTGCTTCGAGCATAGGTACGGAGTAGTACTCCGTATGCAAGGCCCCACGGGGAAGCAATGCTTTCATCGGCCTGCATCGCACTCGACGGTGCTTACTCCGCGTAAAGATGCCGATATAAAAGGTACCGAGATCTACTAACGGCGTCCTTTGTAGCCCTCGGATCGGGTACTTTTACTCCATGTTGACCCCGGAGTTTGTGCCTGAGGCGTAAAGCCCAAGTCTTGGCGACGGGCCGTGCTTCCGACACTCGCACGTGATTGGTTTTAGGCTTGCTTAGAGTTCCCCACCACGTGCATCGTTCGCCCACTTCGATTCCTCCATCATGGCAATGACCAGGATGCATCCCAGTCTCCCAAGCTCTTCCAGACAACTTCCAAGACTGCTTCCAGATACTTTCTTTTTATCGCTAAGTCACCCTCTGACGCTATTTTTTACCCGCCCCTGCCACGCTCCTAGTCAACGTGCCCGAACCGTGGAGTTGGATTTGTTCCCAGAGTTCGCGACATGGCTTGCCAAGCTGCTAGCCAGATGGGCTGTGAAATGACCGTAGGGGCAAGAAGGAGTGCTATCTGGTCAGTCAATGGGATATCAGGCTGGACACCATATCTCTGACAGCTGGGGCGTTTATCGACTTATTATTTATATTCCAAGCTAGCTCCCATTGCTGAGCGCTTTTACGATGACACCCCCTGTGCTTGATAATGGATATGGGTCCATGCTATGGCACCTTTTTACGATGCAGTCAAGCAGAACTGGCGCCTTTTCTCCCCCACGGAGAGGCGCAACATAACTATCTACATCTTGGGAATTATGATGTACAAATTCGGACTCGAGGCCTTCACCGGATCCATCGTGACTCTCGCGACTAATCGCTACGACTACGACGCCTACCTCACCGCCACTACTCCCAAAACCTTTCAGCGGGTTGGACTGATGGTCGGCCTAAACCAGGCCTGTCAATGTGTCGGGTCTATCCTAATCGCCCCGCTGATACGGCGGTTCCCTTCGCGGCTGGTTCTGGCCGGGGCCGTTCTGGTTTTTGGCTTTCTCAGCGCTCTGCTCCTTATTATCGACGCCAGCACAGGTGGTAAATTCGTTCCCTCCGCGTTTCGCGACAAGCATCCGGAGCATGACTTCCACTACTACGGGAATTACAACACCGATGGCATTATACCCGTCTACTGCATTGCCGGAGTTGCCTATGGCATGGTCGAACTGATCCGACGTGTGATACCTCGAGACCTTGTCGGCGGTAATGTGCAGAAACTACGTCAGGTCGATGCTTTGGTGCATATCTTCTACGAAGTGTCAGGAACAGGTGGTGCTTTCTGCACCGCATTGGCTCTTATTCCTTACTTCGGAAACAATTACTCCTTCTTAATCACGCCAGTGTGCTTTGCCCTCGCCGCTGTCGGCTGGTTTTTCCTGACCGATTATGGGTTTCAGAGTCAACGCACTCAAGTGCTCGAAGATCAACCGCACTATATCCAAGCAGTTGTCGTCGGATTTTTGCTCTTCCTAGAATCGATCTGGACTGGTGCTCGGCTCTTATTCTCCTCCCGCAAGTTTATCTGGCTGCTGCCTGGATACTCGATTGCACTGTACGCTCATCGGTATCTGGAGAACAGTGTAGCCCCCGCCATTGCTCGACGTTATCTCGGAAACGCAGCTTGGTCGCAGATCATTGTCGGTGGCTCGAATCTCGGCGAACTCTTCGGCGCGCTGTTTGTGATTCTCTCTACCAACACCGTTGCAACTCCTATTCCGTGGTTGCGACTAGATGCTATTTTACTGCTCATCACATGGTACCTGCCTTATTGGCGGCCTGAAATGCATCAAGTCTCAATGGCCTGGATTGCCGCAGCGACATTCTTACCGATCTCTTTCGGATGGGCTGCTGGCGATGTGTCCTTGGCGGCGTATATCCAAGCTGCGCTTGCCCGGGTCGAGTCAAAGACAAAGAATGTCTCCTCCCTGGGCGCCGTTATGGCATTCCTCTACTCAACGTACATCGTTATCTACGCAATTACCTCTCCTATACTGGGTAGCTATATCGACCATGTCTACGAAAAGACGGGAGGGCCTGATGGAAATGGCAATATCTTCGAAGCGATCCGGAACGTGGGCAGCGTGCAGTTCAGCGTGGTCGCTGTCCTGGTCTTGGTGTCCACCTTCGTACCGCGTGGATCCATGTCTCTGAATCCCAAGATGCTGCACGACGAGGATTTGGAACATGAATTGCCGGGTCTCGCACCCCTATCTTCCAAGGACGATTTGGAATAGACTGTATTCTAAGTCTGTAATCTGTTTATTAGCTAATACGATTTTCCTCAGGCGCCGATTTAGACCAAAATCGACCCTTCGGCGAAACAAGCCTCGGTGAGCAGAACCAGCCCTAAGAAGCCTTCAAGGATATAACAGTACACCGTTCTATGATAAGAAATACAATGCATAATTCTCACTTGCGACTATCCGCCTCCAACTCAGACGGTCCACCGCCTCGACCACCCAGCTGGTATGGCTGGATGTTCTGATCCCATATCCAATACGGTTGTTGTTGTTGTTGTTGTTGCTGCTGCGGCTGCGGAAGAGGACTCTGCGCCCCCAGAGGCGACGGCGACTTGACCCCATACGCCCGTTCCAGCGCCGAAAACACCGCACTCTGCGGCGGAATCTGCGGCAGATTATGATCCATCGAGACGAATCCCATCCCGGTGCTTGGCCGGGACCCAGGCCCATACCCACGACCCACCCCAAGCCCAGCAGGCTCATTGACAGGCGAAGTCGAAGATTCATGCACACTTATATACCCCGAGACACCAGTACTCACGCCATCACCCTCACTTCTCGCCGCATCGCCCGCACTAGGCGCCGTCTGCACCCACTGCGCAGTCCGTATATTCTTCGCCGGGCTTGCACTCCCGCCGCTCCCCTCGCCGCTCTGTGAAAGCCACTTCCTGTACACCCTGTTTCGACCCAGGATGAAGAGCAGGGCGCACAGGACGCCTACGACGGCGATGGCGCCGACGGCGATCCCGGCTATTGCGCCGTTGCTGAGGCCCTTGGAGGAGGAGGAGCTTGCGGTGGGTGAGGAGAAGAGCGGGGCGTGGTTGTTTGTTGACGAGGGGGTTGAGGCTGTGGTGCCGCTGCCGCTGTTTGGGTGGGAGCCTTCGGCTGGCATTGGCTGGCCTGGGAGGAGCATGTAGGGGGAGTCGAGGGCGGCGTCGCGTTGGGATTCCCATGTTCGGGTGTCGTTCTGGGCGTGTTAGATGGGTTTTGAGGTGAGGGAGGTTTGGGGAGAAAGGGAGGGTGCTTACCGGGTTGATCACGCCGACCATGCCGTTTCCGATGCATGAGTTTACGCCGGTGCAGTAGAAGAAGATTGGCTAGTAGTAAGTAATCCTGGTCAGCCAAACCCTGCGTATTCTGGAGGAGAGGGGGAAAGGTGTATAGATACCTCGTCCCGCTCGACAGTCCAATTCCACGTCGGCAAGGCACCGACAACCTGCCCGTTTACCTCGTGGAAATCATTCTTAATCCCAGAGAAGAAATAGTCTCCATCGGCGGGAACACATGGTGCTTTCCAGTCTGCCTGCACCACAGAATGGTTGCGGGGGGAGAACTCGAAGACAATCAGATCGCCAACATTGGCGTCTAGTGAGTGTGGAACGTAGCCATGCGGGTCTTCCTTAGGCCCAACTTTGACCGTATGCGTTGCTTTGGCTGGAGAAGAAGCGGTTGCGCTTGGTTTTAAGGATCCTGTTGCTGATGTTCCTGAATTATGGGAGGGCATGTTGACTGCCTCAGTAGTTAGGAGAGACAACTTGCTATGGATGATCAAAAAGGCCGGGGCTGGGGGGTGGGAGCGTGGAAGAGGGAGATTGAAATAGTATGGCCCGCCGGATAAAGGCGTGGGATGTGCATGATCAGATGCGCCATGCCGGCTGGGCCAACAAAGGTTTCAACGGTGGTAGATTATTTTAGACAGGGAGATGAAAGAAAGACAAGACTCGGGACGTTGAGGCGGCGAATTGGGAACGCTGATTCGGTCGAGGGCGCACACAAAGAACCTTGGGACTGTGTCGAGAACGTTGCAGAGTCGTGCACGCGGCGGCTTGACCATGGTAGCCCCCGTCAAAGGATTGCAGTCTGTTACTCGCTTACGCCTAGTAGTCATGATCCAAAACATCACTCTGACAGTGCATCCCAAAGAACAAGAAACGTTATCTACCCTCAGAAGCCCCCTCTCGCAGTCGGTCAAGAGTTAGATAGCCCTCATCCAAACAAGTCTGCAACTCTGTAACTGCAGCCCTCACTCGTTGGGCCAACTCGGGCTCACGTCCGGCCTCAGTGACCTCTCCTTCGACTGCAATGGCAGCTCCCAGGTTCCGAGTCATATTCCGTACCTCCTCTGCCACCTTTCGCCTCAATTCAGTAAAAGCAGAGTCTGCCATATCCATATAGTCTGTTTGGATTCTTCTGGAGAGCTGTGGGAATAACTGCGAGTACCGCACGTGTTGGTCCATATGAGCCTTTCGTCGAGCGTCGCTGCCTCCACCTAATCCAGTCATTGTTAGTCTAGGCTCACATGCGAACAAGATACAAACTAACCTGACTCCGCATTGCACGCATTGTAAGCCGGGCGCATAATATCCGCAATATATGAAGTGGTACCATGACCATCAAGGGCATTCCGGTTGATTCGCCTACCATGGTCAGAACGTCATAGTATTTGGACTGTAAATAACATACTCGGAGTGCGCAAAAAGGTTCCCAAACATTCTTTGAATGATATCAAGTATACAACGTCTCTGGGTCTCCAGATTGTCAAGAAGATTATCTAGGGGCTCTGGTGCGAGATCGATATGCCCTAAATTCCATATCAGAGTGAAAATACAAAGTAAGAATGCATAAACTCACCCTGGATGGTTGCGCGAATGGTTTCGAATAGGTCATTGATTCGATCTTCAGTGCTGTACTGCTGATCGTACAACCAGGCCAGTAGTGTGCTCCAGCCTTCGCCGAGCTCCTCACTCAACCCCTCGAGAATTTCACTGTTCCAACTCCGCATTACCGTTTTCCCGGGGTTATGGAACCCGTACTTGCGGCAAAAGGCGGCATAGGTTGAGTGATGCAACTAAGATTGTACAGTCAGAAGGGTCATATACAGGGGTTTCCGGATGAACTCACGGGTTTCCATCCCTGCATGGTTTTGATAGCTTCGGCTTTCCATCTTCCACTAGATGTGTCTGGGTTTGTTCAGAATAAGCCTTCTTTGATTGATGTCGGTGCATAACGTACTAATGCTACGAGTGATGGAGTTCTGGAACTGTGTGTTAAGCCCTGCCTGGGCAGACCGGATACAGGAATTGCGAGAGATAAGGCGCTGCGTGCTGTTAGCATAAGCACTTGCCTGTTGTTGGCAGCTCATGACGAGCAGTTTGGTGCCTTTTGAGCGACATTTAGTTGAGAGGAAAGTTGGTATGTAGTGTCAGAAGCCAGTTTGTACGTACCGATTCCAGGGTCCTTTGCGCCTCGTTGAGGACTCGGCGAAGGGTTGAGGCTCTTTCAACTGTGACTGCATTGGATCCTGCGAGTACCCATTGGTTCAGTGAACCAAGCAGAGCCGGCATACGGTCCCTGAGGAAAGTAGATGTTGCTCGTAACTGAGCTTCGGCTGGTATTGATTGGCAATATTGTCGCAGCCCGGTAATGCCACTCAGTCGGATATACTCAGCGGCTTGCTCTCCAACAACTCCGCGATGCTTCGCGTAAAGCTTACTGCTCACACAGAATACCCTAACGTTGGGCTGATATTGACGTAACAAATGTCTGGTCGTGGACTCGTTACGTGCTTCGATCAGGAGCGTCATCAGCCTAAGACTGTTAGCTACAGCTGTTTCTGGCAGACGGGTAGAATAAACAACGCACTGGACCCAAAGCCTGTCTAGCTCATCGCTATACAATATCAATTAGCTCCAGTTCCCTTTATAGGCGACAGTGGCGTGATCTGAAACTTACTTCTCTTTTGCCTCTTGTATAGCATATCGACCCTCGCGTGCCCCAGACGACCGGCGGCGACGGCGGCTTATTGATGTAAGACGATCTGTGGCTTCCTCGATCTGTTCGAACATTCGTCTAGCTTGGTTCCTGACCTGAGCAGAATATGCAGGCTCTCGGGCGATCTCTTGAGCATTCAAATCCTAGGGAACGCCAACCTATCAGCCCCTGAGGTGACTATAGGTTTTTCAAAGGCACGTACTGATTCTGACCTGGTGCACACTATCCGCAAGGGCTGGCCGCAAACACGCTTCTCTATGATTTCTTGGATCGAAGGATCGGTCTTGCATCGGACGATAGCGCTAACTACGAATACTTCATCGCAAACGTCACGAAGATATCTCTCAGTAGCTCGCACTCTCGCGTGGTTAAGATCTCGAAACCCTAAAAGAGAAAAGTTAGAGGTTGCTCTAGAACTGTCCTGGGAATGTGTAATCACCTGGCAGATCAGCTATCACTAGTCCTGTTCGTAGGACGGGCGACCTGAGATAGACCCTAATTATGCTGTTAGACAGGACTTCTTCACTCCAACACACTTACCTGATTAACTTGACAAAAGGCCAAATAGCCGGTCTGTTTGGCTCACGCGATGCTACTGTAAGCATATCTATGACTTCCCGACAGTCATCTATGTCGCGCGCTTCGATTCTATGACGAAGAGCCTCTCGTCCACCGGGTCGATGGTCTAATCCAGCCAGGGCCCATTCTTCAAACTGTGTGAGTATCGCTTCCTCAGCGTGGGGTGCATCATTGGACAGAAACTCTTCGGTCATGTCAGCTTCGTTCGAGAACAATGATTTCAGCGTCCTCCAAGCTCTTTCCGACAACCTCATTATCCGTTCAATCTCTTGTTCACTTAGCTGTCCCTGGAACTCCTCTCGGAACACTCTTGTATGGTGCATCCGATAATCCTTTATAAGCTCTTGAAGAAGCTCTTTCCGTTCGGTTGCACTCATGTAGTCTGCCTCTATCGTGAATGGCTGAGGGTGTGTCTCGTCTACCTGTCGAAACTCGCTCACAACAGAAGTACAGGCTTCGCCGTTCCCGCTCTGATATTATCAGTACTCCGTTACTACACAGAAACCGAAGCATAACGTTGAACCTACAGATCGTGCTAAACCCTCATGATGGAGCAAAGAATTGATGAGGCTGCTCTTACCTATGGCAACATCAATTAACGATCTTCCTGTCTGCTCTGGGGATACGACTTACCAACCCCCGAATCACCAATGAACCCGACAATGCGGGTTTCCGGATATTCGAACTTGCTTGCGGTCTGGACTTGGCCGTATAGGGCACTTAGGTGGGTGTCCTGATCACGCACCAGCTGAGTCCCCTCTATAGCAACCGCGAGATTGGCGAGATGGCGCCGCACATGTCCCAGCGACTCTTGCAGACGGGCATCATAGATCGGAGCATGAGGGAGCTCTTCCTCCAGCAGGTTATCGGTAGGATCGTCATCACCGCTACCTTCACTACTCAAGCCGGAGTCGGTTTCCGCGGCGTCCTCGCTCCCAGCTGACGAAGTCTCGATGTTCTGGGCTGTTAGGCTAGGAAGACCTGAAGCCACGGATTCCAGATCTGAGGGGGATGAGGACGCGGCGTTTAGAGATACTGTTTGGCTTGAGGGATTGTTGGAGGCGGGCTGTGGACTTGGAGTGACGCTGTAAAGGTCCCTATAATTCGATATATCGTGGTTAAGAAATGAACTAGATCTCTGAACACTCTCCTGGACGCTTGATGGCACATTTACAGCCGCTTCTGGAGAGTCTGCACCAAGGTCAAGCGCCGTGAATAGCTCTCTTGCAGTTGAGGTGGTTGAATTCCAAGAAGGAAGGGGTGTCGAAATTGGGGTTCTGTATTCGCTCGGAGTTGCCGGGCTCTGGCCAGGGCGTGCAATTGGACGAGGGCTTTCGGTCTGGGAGTGAGACGAGGGGGAAGTGACGCTGCTGGTAGAGGGCGGCGAGAAAGTGACTCTCGGAGAGGAAGATGGGAAATTGACGCCAGTAGCTGGTGGAGAACCGAACGTAAAGGCGACAGGGCGCTGGGGTGAGCCGGGAGAAGGAGCAGGTTGGGTCTGAGCAGGGGTCTGATGGGGTGAGAATGTGAAGGGGAAGGAAGGCTGGTCGTTAGCCCGCGAAGCCATTCTTAGTGGATTTTGTTTGCTCAACAATGTCATTGAGAGTTCGTAAAAGGATTAATAAGAATAGAGATGGAGAGAAGCCATCACGCACTATTTAAGCCCTACCCCTTGCTAACGGCCAGCGAGGCAGTGTCATTTCCCAGGGGGTCGCGGAAAAAGCGTGGGATCTACTACTGGGCGCTACTCGAGAACTACTGCAGGCCTGCTGCGCCGCTGAACTGCGTCGTTTCAAGACCAGATTAAAACGCCCCATAATAAGATTACCCCTGCCATCCATAAATAGAAGTAGGTCCATTGGCTGAGAGCGTTACTTTTAGTGGGACTTCGAAGTATGCTATTTTGGCTGCTGGAAAAGTCGCTGAAGTCGTTCCTGGCGCCTATTGAAACAGGCTTAGTAGTCTCCCCAAAGCTTAGTTCATTTTTCGTAATGTTATTTACTGTATTAGAATTTGGATTACCTATCGCTATAAGAGCCAAGTTCAATCACGCCCAGGTATATCGAAACCCCCAAACTAAGTCCCGTGCCGTTATGGGTAATCAAAACCAACCGGAGTTTGGCGCCTGTTCTTCCTCGTCGGGAGGAGCTACATCTTGATCATGGTCGTCCCCATCGCCAGATATATCATAATGGTTTCCTTCAATTCTGCTGCTGCTATGACAAACGTAAGCATTAGTAGTATGAGTGGTGAAGAGAAACGGCGATGGTAATAGACTTACGTACCAGGCGTCCGCATTTGGACGGAGCGAGAAGTGCCTTGTCATATCTGCGCCAAAGCCGGGCGTCTCCTCGAGGACCTTCATGAAGCCTTCCTTCAGCGTTAGGTCGAAGTAATGGTTTCCAACAACGCGGACAATGGGGTCGCGGAGATCTCTGTGGCTCATCAGAGTAGTTCGATATACTTCCACGATTGTGGGCGGAAAGTCGTCCATCTCCCAATTAACCTTTACGGCGTGCTCGAACTTCTTCTTAGTATGGTCCTTCAAATTCGGGACATCGTACTTATCGGCGATCTGGTAGGCCGCAACAAGGAACATCATCGAAGACATAACGCCATGATCAGTGGTGGTGTATTCGATGCCATACATGAAGTCGATCATGGTTTGGACGAAATAGGGGTCGTCGCCCTCCAGCTTGACTGTGTTCGTACGGGACTCCTGAAGGATTAAAGCATGAGTAACTTGCCGTCGTTCTATTGAAAGAAGGGCGATACATACCAGCCAGTCTCCGTTGAACATCTTAGCAAAGTATCCCGACTGACTACAGACCACCAGCTTATGAACCTTGAACTCTTGTTCTGAGGTAGTGATAGTCAAGTCTGTAAATTTCGAACTGCGATAATAACTAAAGCAGTGGTTAGAATGGGGACTCATTTTGTATAGTCCACTTTTGGCTAACTGACCTCTTTAGAGACGCGGCCAAATCCCCGATTTTCTCTTCAGGACCGGCCTCCAAGGTGGCTGGCTTTGTATCCTCGGTTTCTGCCATTGCAGAACTCAAGTGTCAAGATTCGTTATTCAGTATAGGCACTGAAGGAACTGGTCGAGGTCTCTTTGAGAAAAACAGTGGTCTTGGTAGTTTGAAAGACGGCTGGAGCGCATGCGATGAAGGGAAAGCCTTAAATGAGTTTATGAAAAGGAAGAAATCATGAGAAGGGGAAACGGTAAGAAGAAATCTAAGACGGAGGTGAAGTGAACTATATTGGAGGTCAGGGTGAATGTCCTTTTTAATGGAAGCTATTGTGTTGGTTCAATTGGATCACTTCAGACGCTTCAGAGGGCAAGCAGACCAATATGGGAAGAAATATAGATTGAGTAAAAAGACCATTGTCATAACAATGGCTCTTCAAGGGTCCATGCTAGACTCATTTTCATTCGCTTAGTTGAGCCCATTCCGGGCTCCTGCGTGTCGCAAACACAGCCATTAGGTTATGAAGTGCAAGGGCCCTGTCGTCGAGCCAGCTTGAATCATGATACCGTACAGGAATCTCGTCCCGTAGTGCTTGGAGTCTTCATGACGCGTCTTCATCTTATAGACCCTTTGGCTTTAAATTTTAATAAGTATGATGAGCAATGCCTAGTCCTTTCAGATGACATTCAGCCTTATCGAAATTGGTTGTGATCATCGAGGCTCAAGGCCGGAATCTGGAACCGCAAGCGGCAGCGATGCACGTGACCTTGAATTCCCCCCTTTGCGGCCGGAAAATGCAGGCGTCCAGACTTCCAGCCCCAACGTCGTCGTCACTCTTTTTCCCACCTCCTTTTCGGCTCAATCCCCCTTCTTTTTCCTTTCTTTTGGTCTCTGGGCTTATCAGGGAACTTGCGAAAGTATACGGGCTTTCTCACTTACGTTAATATTCGTTGTCCGTCCTTCCTGCGTCGAGTACCATCGCGGCCTAGTCGTTGACACCTGTCAAACCTCGAAATCATCAAAAGCACCGATTTCTCATTGCTCTCACACATTACGAACTTTTAATTCTCCTGCAGAGTCGGTCTTTTTGTCCAAATCGCATATTTACAACCTAAGTTCAAACCCAGTCGGATTGCATTATCCCAAAAAATGAAGCTCCGCATTTCATCGGGCGTCCTCCTTCTATTGCCTTCGATCACGACTGTACTGGCCGATCAGTCCTCGAGTTATGACAATGTTAATGATTATGCTGTCACGGCACGCGACTTCTCTGCGACCGACGCTATCGTTCCAGATCTCGATGAACTCGCACTCAAGCCGTCTCCGAAAGGGACGCAGGACGCCCCTGTCGACGGCAGAGATGGCAGACCTCACGCTGGCCCATGGGTAGAGACAACTGCGGAGCGTGATCGCAAGAGATCCGGAACTGTGGATGAAGATATTCAGCCAGGCACAAAGTCCACAGAATATTTGGACTCCGATGGGGAGCCGATTCCCTACTCGAATGATGGTGTCATGGATGAACGTAACAGGGCGGCCCCCAAGGAAGGCACTCGAGGAACAGAAGGCGGTGTGTCTGGGAAGCTCAAGGAAAATATCTACACTGGAGACAAATCGCCGGATAGTCCGAAGGAGGCCCCTCCGCTTCCGCACAGCGAAGAACAGAAGCTTCCGACAACGGGATCCAGCGGCGCGACGGATGCGAAGGGTTCCAGCGCGGACTCAACTCTCGGTGTGCTCGAGGTATAATTCCACGCTACATCTCATCTGATATTGGGCTAAACTAACTTTGATCATAAAGCGACCCGCAGATTTGCCAGGCAAACCGCACGATATCCCGCTTCCCAAATCCCCCTCTACCGTCAAGGATAGCCCGGTCGGCTTGGATAAAGAAGGCTCTTCAACCGCTGCCACCGAAGTGCTTCCCGAAGGCGAACGCGACGCATTCCATTCCCTTCTATTCTCCTTTACCATGATCGTTGTTTCAGAGATTGGTGACAAGACATTCCTCGTGGCCGCTCTTATGGCCATGAGACATCCACGACTGCTTGTTTTCTCTGCAGCGTTCTCCGCGTTGATCGGCATGACTGTACTCTCCGCGATCCTCGGTCACGCCGTTCCCACCTTGATCCCGAAGACGTTCACAAAGTTTCTCGCAGCTGTTCTGTTCTTTATCTTCGGCGCAAAGATGCTGAAGGAAGGTCGGGAGATGTCGCCTGATGAGGGTGTTGGCGAGGAGATGAGGGAAGTTGAACAGGAGCTGGAAGAGAAGGAGCATGAGCAACTACGGATGAGCCGCCGCCGTTCATCGATTACACCGCATTCCTTGGAAGCCGGCCGACTGGGTCGCAAACCCCGCTCATCTGCAAACCGTCTTCCCTCGCCTCCCGAAAGCTTGTCTTCCTCTTCGTCTCGCGGGTCGTCGCCTCGGCCCAGTCAGAGGTGGAATGATTTCCTTGTTGGTATGAACAACTTGTTCTCCCTCCTCCTCAGCCCCGCTTGGGTGCAGACATTTGTTATGACCTTCCTCGGCGAGTGGGGTGACCGCAGTCAAATTGCGACCATTGCCATGGCTGCAGGACAAGATTACTGGTTCGTAACCATTGGCGCTATTACCGGACACGGCCTCTGTACCGCAGCGGCAGTCATTGGTGGCAGTGCTATCGCTGGTAAAGTCAGTATGCGTGTTGGTATGTATTCCGAAGCATTTCCCCGTTCCCGAGACAAGAGTGTGTGGCTAACCTATCGAAGTGACGCTTGGCGGCGCTACGGCTTTCTTGATTTTTGGTTGTATCTACTTGTTGGAGGCGTTATTTTAGAGTCGGTCATCTTGGGCAATTGTACGATGTGGAACAGAATTAATAATGTAGAATATGAGAATCAAATCTATCCAATAATAGATATGTGTAGTCTAGGCAACTAGTAGTAGTGTGTTCTCGATTCGAACGCAAGTTCCTCTTATGCATATAACAGACTTCATACTTAACCCCTAGGTAGGTGTATATCGTGCTGCGATGCAGCAGACTACGGCTCTGCTACGCGTATTGCCCATGCGCATCTTATTGAGCTTGGGCCTATCTCAAATCAATCTGTACTTCTCTGTGACAAATAATTGACGTATGGTTATGCCTCGACTTGTAGAGATATCCATATCCAAAGACCTTAGAACCCTAGGCAGAAGAACCCTACAACCCTAGCGCCCGGCAACCTTGGGGCCTCACCGCCTTTGGAAACCCTGACCCTAACCCTAGCAATCCCAGTTCCCAGTTCCCAGTTCCCAGAATCATCACAATTATCGTCCATCCGTCCGCATTGGTCGATTTGCCAAGACAAGACAGCTCAATCACCGCCCCTTTGCTTTCCCGACCGTCCCCAGAGTTTTCTCTCTCCGCATCCTCCCCTCCTCAACTGTCATCATCGCTGATGATGCTTGAGTGTTTTCTATCATTAAATCATTTAAATTCCTCGCTACATTCCATCGACTGACAATCATTACAATTATACTTGGCGTTTCCTGCTTTGCTGACGGCCTAAACCATGCCAACACGCACTCGCCATCGGTCGCGATCCACGTCGCAACAACGGCAGCATCTCCTTTCCAAATTCCAAGGGTCGCCAAGTCGCACGCGCGTAACAAGAAGCCGGAGCCGTGAAGTTGGAGGACTTCATATCGACTCTAACAGACTAAATGTGAGACCGAGTTCGAGGGACCAAAGCAAGGGTACGTGGCTCTGAGCTCTTGAGCTTGTTTTGTTTACCTCGATCGCTTCCCGATCGGGACATTGTTCTTGGCCTCGCTTCCCACCACGCTTCCACCATTTTTCTCTCACTTCACTTGCATCATTTGTTCCCGTCCTTCTTATCAAGTATGGTTTTGCTTATCGTAGAGTTAAATAGTCCTCGACCCCGTGGTCGAAGAAGCTCCCTCTAGTCCGCTTGATCAAACAGGCGCTCGCGATGAAAGTGCAGCTGCACCCGAGCCCGATGTTGCGGACATCACTGGGACAACTTTCATACCGGATTCTGAGACAGACCTTGACCCAGAGATGATGCTGGAGGCATTTCCAGACCTCGAACGAACCGGAAAGAGCGTGTTGGATTTCCTAGCACCTACCACAGCCAGCCCGGCAATGATCGTCAACAAGGCCGACCTGCTCATTGATCCTAAAAACACCCAGAGCAAACGCTTGCTCCGGTTAATCAAGAATCTCGATGGAGACATGAAGATCTTTAGTAACCAAACCTACATCGACCTCGAGGGTATTAATCGTATATTCTCTGCTGTCCTTGAGGACAGACGTGAGGACATTGAAGACTGGAGCCCTGATCCTATCGTGCAGATGGCAAACTGCGCTCGCTTTGCGCTTGAGATACTTCTGGCAGGTACCAATCCAAATTCACGGAAAAGGGCGATCCGTGATATTGAGAAATTGTTCCCCCGGCCTTTCATGACTGGCATAGTTGGCGCTGGACAGGACAAAGCGCCCGGCGAAAGTCTTCTAGACAAGGAGACATTTGACCTCGCGTTGTCGATTCGCACCCAATCTCTAATTATGCTTTTAGAAGAAAAGCAGGAAGACCCTAAGTTCAACGCTAAACATGCCGTCAAACTATGTTTCTTCAAAACATTGTCTCGCAAGTCGCCGATGCGTGGTTTCAATTTGCCGAATTTCAGCAATAAAGCTGATGGTAACCTTCCCGCACAGTATATGGATGACGTTCGAAAGCGATACAATGACATTCTTTTGGTTGAGGAGGATGGAAAGTTCGACGTCAATGAATTGAAACAGGACTATCGCTGGAAACGGTTTGTACTACACTCAGCCCACTGGGTCCGCAGACGAACAGATGAGATCTACGCGGAGCTACAACAGCGCATGAGCACGCAAACTGTCCACTACATGTTTTTCAACGCGAAAAACTCCAGTCTAACCAGCACTCTGGGGGGCTCAGAGGTTGAAAGAATTGGTGGTATCCGGGAAGCTGACGAGCAGACGACGCGTCAAGAGAACGTCCCACGGGAAATAACGACGCGACAAGAGAGCGTCACACAGGAAACATTCGCGCTGCCTGTGCCCGTGCCCGAGCCCGAGCCCGAGCCAGAGCCACAGCAACCCGAATCTCGGCCTGATCGTGGGGATATGGAGCGGAGACGTTCTTCCAGGCCGTAAGCTATCATTATCCTGGGACCAGTCAACTTTGCTAACGTCTTTGCAGTTCATACTTGAATCCCACTGATATCCAACGCCTCGTACAAAGACAAGAACGTCTCCGAGCTGAGAATAAACCATCTGAAATTCGCGGGCAACCTGATATTGTCTACCCACCTTCACCAAATACAAATGAGCGTTATGGTGCAGACGGTCGCCCGAGTTCCTCAGCATCACCGTCGAGTCACCCAGTCCAGCAAGATCTCTCTCATCCGCATGTGCTGCCTTTTGATGATGAACCCACTTTGGTGCCTGATGAACCGGAGCTCAACCTGAGCGATGATTCAGAGCTTGCAAACGGAGACGAGAGCAGTCAGATAGAGGGATCCCACAGCCCCTCGGTTGTTCCTAGAAGTACACCTTGGGCCCAAGAGCCAACTTCTACCGCTCGAACAACAGGTGAAGTATCAGTAACTGATTATGTATGGGATGCACACAAGCGCGGTGCTTCTGTGCAGCCCACACCGGGTCCTAGCCGCAACGTGGCTTCACGATTCATCGACCGCCAACGAAATGCTGAGAGAGTCTCTCCAATTCGAGATGGTGACTCTCAAAGCGCTGTTACACGCGTTGAAGAGCGTGCATCTCGGAAGCGTGCGCGACCAAGTACAGAGACAGATTCAGATGACGACAGTTCCAATTTTGATTTCGATAATCGTCAAACGGATATCGAGCGTCGACGAGCGGAGAAGCCACAACGGCCTAGGAGCAAGCAGCCACGGCTGGCAGTGGCGGGAACACAGAGCGAAGCCAGTGCCGATGCCCACCGACACCATGTTGTAGAGGTCCTCGCACAACCAGTACGCCAAAGAACAGTGCTCCCTCCGACAACCAGCACCCAAGCTCCCGCCGCGCGACACGCGTCAAAAGCACGGAGTAGTTGGACGGATGCTGAAGACAACAGACTCATACGACTGATGAAGGATCATGGTCACAAGTGGTCATTGCTAGAGAAGCATAACAAGGCACAGCCGGCGCGACAAGGCGAAGTGCGAATTGAAGGTCGGGGCCAGGTGGCCTTCAAAGACCGAGCTCGGAATCTGAAAATCGCATATTATCGGTGGGTATCTCCAAATACAGTCTGTGACCTATGCTTATTGACATGGCATAGTGACGGAATTCCGATCCCTGATTACCTCGAGTATGTAACTATGAAAGAAAAGGATGTCAAGGGCCTTTTGAATCGGGGGGTAACTATCCTGCCGTATGATATGGAGGTTTATAATAGAGCTCAAGGACGTTAGAAGCAACGCGCTAGGATACTTCGGTTGTGTTTTTTCTTTGGTACTTTATGATTTTGGTATAGGATACCCTGTCTTGTGATGCAGATGCTACTTAATACTCAATTCTTTTTCGGGCTTGGCTTTATACTTGGAATGTAAATATCTTTCGGCGTGAAGTCAGTTCCGAATACGGATAACGATTGTGGTATCTTGTAATAAGCCACCGTGAAAGGCAGGCAGGTATAGTCGATAAGTATGTAAAAGTAACGAATGCCCAGGGCGACGTGCCCCGGTCCAATTAAGAATTAAGTCTCGATGTCGGATCGTCCAGCGATATCGAGAGCGCCCCAGCCAGAAGCTATATCCAGCTCCGTGATCCCAACCTAGTATGACGCAGGCGCACCGGCCGCAAGCATGAATCTAGAACAAACGGATAGCCAGCGAGAGCAGAACAGCTCCGAGCATCGAGGCGGGGCTTCCAAGCACAGCAGCCGCAGCATCATCCGTCGGCGTCGGCGACGCAGCACTACCGCTATCCTCGTCATCGCCGGAGGAAGTTGCAGTCGCAGCGGACGATGAGGTCTCGGCAGCAGCAGCGTTGGATTGCTGAGCGGTAGCGGTAGCGGTACCAATCACGGTAGTCAGTGATCCAACGGCGGAGCCTGTGGGGTCCGAGTCGATGGCCGTGAGGATGTTCGTGGGGATTGAGGTCGCGGTGCTGGTTGCTGCGTCTTCGGTGGTCTCTGGCTCGGCGCTGGTGGTGGTGGTGGTTGTACTGGCAGAGCTGTCCGTGCTGGTGGTACTCGAGGCCTCGGCGTCCGAGTCGTCGGCCGAAGGGCTGCTGGTTGCGACGGGCCCGCTGACGCCGACAGGCGCACCGACGGCGGTTTCGGCGACGGTTGGGTTGACGCTGTAGGAGTTCTCTGGGGCTGAGTCGTCGGCCGTGAGAATGCCTAGTAAGCTGCCGTCGTCGGGGATGGCGGTAGCTAGGGGCGCGAGGAGGGCGAGCGGAATGAGGGTCTTGGAGATATGCATTTTGTGTAGATTTGTATACCGGTAGGTCGAAGGAGCGGAAGCGAAAACGTCTCAGCAAATAATGAATGAACAGTCGATAGAGTAGACGAGTAGATGGAAGTTGAAAACGAAAGCAAACTCGAAATCCGAGTAAGACAAAAACCTCAGATTCAAGAGGACGAACTGCCATATTTAATAGTGGACCGGTACCAATTTTCAGGAACCAGGACAGGGTCGCATTATTCGCATAATCGCAGGAGGTCAAAGGCTCACCCGACCCTACCCACCTTCAATTCCCGAAGTTCGAACCCCCCTCCTCTCCCCATCCCCATGGATCCGCCCCCTTGGGCCCGTTGGCATCATTATCGCAGTCTGAAACACAAGCGATATGCCGATCGGAGAATCGGTTCTCCAGGCACGCCCCAGCGCCAAACTCGAACCGGTTCGTGCGCTCCACCGTTCCACCCTTTCTCGAAGCCGTTCGGGGAAGTGTTTCTCGCTTCGGGGACGCTGATGGGTCGGTTCGAAATTGGGCTCAGCGAGGGAAACTCCAGTGAATGGTGCGTTTCAGCCCTGATGATGTCACGGATCGACCGCTATTGATTCAGGTGTATCTGTCAAACAAGGAGAGCCGAGGATGATGAAGAGGTGCTGAATCTGATTTTCAGATGCAAAGCGAAAACGAGGCTTGCAGAGGCTGTCGACGGCATTTTGCTTATTCCAAATAGGGAGCACCGAGTGTTTGGTGCCTGAGGGAAAATGCGAGGTCCACTCTTTGCAGCAGAGCCAGGGCTGGTCGCACAACGTCACGGGGTCCAACCTTCCACAAGGTGACAGTCCGCTTTGCAATATGCAACATCTTCAAAGGAACAGAGCGGACTGGACGCGCTGTTGAATTGGTACCCTCGATCCGAGTCTCGGGATGCTGACTGCTTTAGGTAACAGTCAAGGCGCAGCGAGCGTCGCTCTACCTATCGAGTACAATCATGACGGACGGCAGCAAAATCGCTCACAATGACGAGTCCGACGGCACGAATCCACTTGGGCGTATTGGCCCTAGCTTTGCGGCCTCTTGGCGGAGCAGCTTGCCGGCATGAAATATGAGGAACGACTGTCTGTATTGTTACTAACCTTGAGCTGCCGTTTTTACGGAATAGGACCGTTTTCCTAGTCCACTGACAACCATTACGCACCGCGGACGTTGGCACGGGTACTGGCCGCGTGGCTCGGGAAATATTCTGGGGTATGCCGTATAGCTCTCGGGAGACATGATCGTCGGCCACGAGTGCAGATCTTGGGGGAAAGGCCATGGGCATTATCAAAACTTCGGCCGAACCGAACAAATCCTGAATTGGGTTCGGATGCGCGGGTGATATGATAAAGTATATGTTTTAAATAAAAAATTTCTGTGAATATCCACTATCGAGGTTGGCTCAGTCAACTCAGAGAAGAAAGAGTGGCAGCTTAACGTTGGTCCCTACTCTGCGGGATAGCGCACTTCCACTCATGAGCCGCCACATTCGGAGGAAGAGATCCATGATTATACCGGTCAGTCACGAACTACGATAAAGTATGAAACAAGCATGTGAGGATAGAAGATCTCCCAATAATGATCTACGCTCAGTACCAGTCTTCGGATCTGGAGATCCTCCATGAACATGGATAGGAGACGGGATGATGCACTGGCGACCCTAAAACCGGCATTGTGGCCTTTGAGTATCATTTACGTCCGTGGTTGGATACAGATTATCAAGGCCCGATATCTTAAAGTCTTGCCGAGTATATATGGAACAGATTTATTTCCTACGTACATCTTTACACTGCCAACTCCTTGAGCCCTTCAAAGACTGGCGCGGTTGATATACAGACTGGAAGCCTTCGACAGAGACTCGACTGCCTCCTACTCAATGGTACGGGCAAATTCCTCGCATGTGGGAATGGACTTGATCAACCCAGCCGCAAGGCCGACAGACCAAACACCGGCGTCAATATCTCCGGTCTCATAAACGCCTCTTCCTCGAGCACTAGACATAAGGTGAGCCACCTCTTGAAACTGAGGGTCTAGCTTGCTGTTCTCGATCTTAAAGACCTCTAATGTGACCTCATTCTGTCGAAAAATCAGCACATGATCTTCAACTCAACCGGTGGGCAAGTCTTACCCGGGCCAACCGAGTGGTATTACGGAACTTCCGCAGGACGACAATTGTGCTGTTCTCGTCCACCCTGACAATTGCTTCTTTGACACTCTGATGGATCGGAGATTCGACGGTGCACATCCAGCGAGTGCCCATGTTGATGCTGATAGGGTTAGCAGAAAGACTCCTCTAGAGAGTGTGACCATACCCTTGTGCGCCCAAGACAAGAGCAGTGGCCAGTCCCTTGCCGTCGCAAAAACCGCCGGATGCTATGAATGGGATCTTCAACTCTTGAGCGCACCTTCCGAAGAGGATCATTGATGTGATATTGTCTGATACGGCCTGTCAGTAAGGGTCTCACCTCGGTTGAGAGGCTGGCACCTACATTCGCCTCCGTGACCGGCACTGAAAGTTTCCATATTAGTTTTGCTACAAACATCTGCGAGTCCGAAGCCAAACTTACCATTCAATACTACGTGCATGTTAGCTGCAAATCTCTTGAAATTGTGACTGCGGAATAACTCACCCGTCAATGGAGATGCAATCCACACCTTTCGCCTGCGCCTTCAATGCATGTCCGAGCGATACGCACTTGTGAATGACAATCACGCCGTTACTCTTCAAGTACTTGAGTATGGGGTCAGGGTTTCCGGCAGTCTCGATGATCTTGATACCTTCTTCGACGGCGGCCTTGGCATAGCCCAGGTAGTCGGGGGCGTTCATAGCGGGAAGCATGGTGATGTTGACACCAAACTAGAGCACTGGATCAGCCTTCGCGACGCATATCTCTCCGAATATTGTCACCTAAACTACCGACTTATCAGTCATGCTTCGGCAGCGACGGATCTCTGCTCGGAGAGCGTCCGGCGATGGTTGAGTAAGGGCTGTCTGTCTATTCCATTAGAGGTCTATTGATCTGACAAGCGCCCGAGCCCCATACCCAGAACCCAAGACCTCCAGCGTTCGCAACGGCATAAGTCATCTCTTCTTAGAGTTAACGGATGAAGTTCTAATCGCTGCGACGAATTCACCAGCCCGGCCAACCCACATCATCCCTGCGGAATTGGTACGTCTTCCAAAGGACCACAGTTAAGACCTCACCTCCCTGTACAATTGGGACCTTGATCCCAAGGGTCTCTGTTAACCACGTCTTGAATGGCATCTTGGCAAATTTGACGTGAGATATCGAGAACAAACAAGAGTCTTCATGTCAGCGAGTGGCTGAGCCGGGGTATTTATTTGAGCATTGACAGGAGCCGAACCGACAAGCCGCGGCTCAGAGCTGGCTCCGGGCGATGAGACTGGGTAGGGCAGACCACCTGGTAGTAGGTACAAAGACACAACAGTTATATTGGCTTCTATAAGCTATAGATCACCTCTACAGAGATCTTCGTCGAGTTACTCACCATTTACGGATACCGCCGTCGCTTTATCTACGAGATGGCGTTATCTACCCCAATTCTTGTCTACTCCACATCTCCAATGTCACTCTACAAAAGATCGTCATCCCCAAACTCTTGTTCTTTCTTCCTTAACTGTTCAAAACATCGCAGGAGCTGTTCCAGGCCGACAAAATGCGGTCGCCAATGACTCCTCTAGCCATTGGCTTCAGCCTTCTTTCCAACGCCGAAGCTTTCACGATCCCTCTTTCCCCGCAGCAGATCCTTGGCGCTTCGACTGCAGATAACAAGGTCTGCCCGCTCGCTGAGAAGGTCTTTCCCGAAGACAACGGCCTGTTTCCATCGGTCCAATACGTGCAAAATGAAACAATTCTCCAGCGCCAGGTTGAACGGCTCTCCAAGGCCGTCCAAATCCCAACTCAGATCACGGACTCCATGACCGATCCTGATGACGAGGCTTTCGCGCCCTTCGTGGACTTCCACAAGCTTCTGGCTGAGCTCTTCCCTCTCGTGTACGCTGCCCTTTATTCTTTGGTCTTGCAAAACTGACTTTGAATAGCTACTCCAAAGCAAAGATCGAGCACGTCAACCGCTTCAATCTTCTCATCACTCTTGACCCAACATCAGAGACCGCCGAGAAGAGAAAGCCCCTTCTCTTCACAGCTCATCAAGACGTCGTTCCCATCAACGATGCCTCAGACTGGACGCACCCTCCATTCTCTGGATACTTTGATGGCGAGTTTCTTTGGGGACGAGGAAGCAGCGACTGCAAGAACGGCCTTATCGGTCTTCTCTCTGTCGTTGAGGATCTTCTGAGCCAAGACTGGACGCCTTCTCGGCCTATTGTTCTGGCATTTGGCTTCGATGAAGAGGCTCAAGGGTACATAGGCGCTGCGCGCATTGCGCCAGTTTTGGAGGAGAGGTATGGAAAGGATGGAGTGGAGCTCATCCTCGACGAAGGAGGAGGCGGTCTTACGACTCTCCGCTCGTTAACCTCCACCGGCGAAACAGTCGAAGATGAGGATGTGATCTATGCTCTCCCCGATGTAGGTGAGAAGGGTGCTGTCACCATCGTCATTGACCTCTCCGTCCCTGGTGGGCATAGTTCCGTTCCACCAAAGCACACTGGTGTCGGAATCATGTCCGAAATCATCTACAAGCTGGAGAACACTGAACTGGATGTTTTCGAGCCAACCCTTGGGTTCAACCATCCTTCCCGCCGAGTCTTTGAGTGCCAGGTCGCTCATTCTCCGAGGTACGTGGAGGACTGGCTTGCTTCCGCGCTGAACTCGGACGACCAGGTAGCTACAGCCGAAGCAATCGCCGAGTCTCGTGGTGAAAGCGTCCGGTTTACCCTCCAGTCATCCCAGGCAGCGGATATCTTTAACGGAGGCATCAAGAGCAACGCACTACCGGAGAAGATCAACGCCGTCGTAAACTACCGTATTGCGTTGCATCAGACTCCAGAACTGCTCCAAGACCGAGCAGAAAAGATAATTGAGCCTATCGTGGAGAAGTTCAATCTGACCTGGTCGAGGTTCTCCGACACCAAGGCTGAAATCGACAAGGATGTCACAGACTCCGGTCATCTTTCGCTCTCGACCCTGAACTCTCCCCTCCAGCCAGCCCCCGTCAGCCCTACTGATATCGATACCAGCGCTGTCTGGGCACGCTTTGCCGGTGTCACCCGCTCCGTCTTCGAGTCTGTGCCGAGCCTTGATGGCAAGACCGTCGTTGTCGGTGGTGATATCACGACCGGCAACACCGATACAAGGCTATACTGGAACCTGTCTCAGAACATTTACCGCTGGAGTCCGGCGCGCGAGGGTCGTGCCCTAAACATTCACACCGTGGATGAGAGAATCGGAATCGATGCCCATCTCGAGGCAATGATGTTGTACTATGGTAAGGCTCTTTCTGTCCTTGGTTGCACGATCCGGGTAGCTAAGTATTACAGATTTGATCCGCGCTTTTGACTCGTGGGATGCCCCTGAACAACAGACTGATTACGATAGTCTGGACGACCTCAGAACTGGTGACCTATAAGTTACACATCAGTAGGGTTCGATAAGCGGCTTGATGCTGAAATGTCGGCTAAGTACTGCGCAGGTCTGCCGGTATTTCATCAGCACGTCACTTAATGCTTTTCTATCAGACTCAAAGGTAAGTACACTGGCTGGTATCTGATTCAAGCCTTCTAGATATGCATCTAGAGCGCTTTCCACTATCCAGGAGCAACCGAAGCTATGTACGACCACAGCATGTTACATATCTAAACACCGCCATAGATAACAATCAACAAGTGTTCGATCAATCACCTAGCTAGCCTTTCGACTAACCAGCTCTGTCAACAATAAGGTATGTATATACCTAAGCTCAGGAATTTCTACCCAGAAGCAACAAAGCAAAAGCTCCTCCCATAACA
Organism: Aspergillus multicolor; assembly: GCF_047715735.1. Lineage (NCBI taxonomy): Eukaryota > Fungi > Ascomycota > Eurotiomycetes > Eurotiales > Aspergillaceae > Aspergillus > Aspergillus multicolor. The sequence continues at coordinate 241,009 of NW_027395958.1, forward strand.
GGTCGCGCAATAAATACTACTGGTGGGTAGCTGGTGGAATCAGTAAAGTGACCCTGGATTTTAGGGTAAGGACACTTACTCCCCGGTCGCTGTATCGTACAGATCCGTGAGTGGTCGATTTGTCGGGGTTTCGTTTATCCAGTTGGCAAGGAGTCTAATGAACATGTCTCTTGTGCTTGTTGAAGCGACCGCCGCGGTGAAGATCTCCCAGTCAGCTATTACCGTCAGTTCTGCGTCGGTAACGGGTTGATGACAACATACCTTTCGTGTACTGGTGTCGGGTATCCAATGGCACGCCAAATTGATTCTGGATGGTTGGGTAGAAACTGCTTTGCATATCGTACACGGATTGCGGAACCAAATTCAAACCCAGCTCACGGTCAGCGTAGAGATTGTACAAAAGGCCTTCAAATAGTCAGTATTGCACAAGCACATGTTGGGAGTTACCAACCATGGGAGCTGTCTGATCCATACGACAATGTCGTGTGCGGCTGGGCTGTACTGCGTGATATGCCCAGAGTCTGCCATCTTTCAATATAGTCGTGAGCATAGTTGGTTAGATTACCCGTATCATCAGACTCGCCTGCTAAGCCGGCAATGACTGACATGGCCTCGATACCGATGATGCCCTTGAGGGCAAGGTTAGTCTGGTTCCTAGGGATGCCGTTAGCTGACTCGGAAAATATCCATAAACGGGCTGAGCATACGCCAATGGGCCCGCGAAATCGTCTGTAGATATTTGGTTTGCAGGATATAGAGAATCCTCGATCAAGTACTCGGCCCATCGCCTCAATATCGTATAGTGAGTTTCGAGGTACGCGGTATCGTTTGCCTTCTGCGCATATGCAAGAGCCATGATAATCATGTTACCACATTCTTCCAGTGGCATTGGCTCATCATTCCCGTCCGGATGACCCGTAGCATTCGGATAATGAGCACCAATGTCGTGCATGGCATAGGAGTTCGGATAATGGCCAGATTCTTGAATCTCGAAATGAGGCCGCATGAGAAACTTAAGCAAATCGTGATTGGTGTATAAGAAGACGGGGTGAGCAGGGAAGATCACGTCCACTGTATTCATGTTACCATTGGAAGAGATCTCTTTCATAAAGAGATAAGGGTTATCCGCTGGTCCACAAAGCTGAGTTGCAGCAAACGCTTGGCGAATACTGAGAGATGTGATGGTAAGGTAGTCCTGGCCAGCAGCAGCAATGGAGTCTTGAGCAATGCGCTGGTCAAGATCTGAGGAGAGGGAGTTTGCTTCCTGATAGTCATGATGAAAGAAATTGAGCTAAGGCAGACTTGTTAGCAACCGCAGGGCCGTTTGACGCTAGGGGGAGAGGACTTACAGCATCGAGCGCAGTGTTGAAGTAGTTCGTCCATAGGGACGGCACTGGCGATAAACTAGAAGAGCTTCCAGCGTACTGAACAGCCTGGGACTGAGCCAGACCTATTGAGAAAAGAACACTAGTGGAAGACCTGATAGATCCAAGGTCATGACTGAACCCGAATACTGGCCAATTGTTGGAGATCGCCCTATAGTTAGCATCATTGTTATTGGTGAGCCTCCCGTTACGCGTGAAAGCGCCTCGAACATCGACATCAGGCCCCGCTTGGTAGGTGAGACCAGGGCCACTGTCGGTTGCCCAGTACCAGTCACCCCATTCGGCTTGGTCTCTATGCTCAGAGAAGAGAAATGGCGTTTGACGATGGACTTTGTGGTAGGCAACGCCGTCTCCAGTTACACCGTAGTCCCATTGTGCTATGGCAGAGCGGTCGCCAGACGCAAACTCTAGGGGACAGTCAATAACAATTGTCAACCTGAATGAGAATATGATAGAACTCACCAGCTGATATGTCTGCGTACACCTGTACACTGTGGGACTGTCCGTCGAGTGAGGTGACACTCACATCCAGGTACGAGAACACAAGTGACTGCCGTCGAAGATCGTTCGGTGTAATTGGTGAGAGAAATGTTATCTTCATTTCTACCGCATCGCCAACGTGCATAGTGAAGATGCTTTTCGTCGAAGTGTACTCATACGCGGTTTGGTTCACAGTAGTTGATCCTGGAAGCCCCATCCACGTGTAGACTTGACCATCAACACGGACTAGACCAGCCCATCCGGTTACCTGACCTCTGTTTCAGTTTAGTTCTCGACGTCAGTGGTCTCGGATGCTTCAGAGTACTCACTCCCAAAATGTTGGCCATTCCCCTGCAAGATAGCCTCCATTGCCGCCGTCTCTCCCTGCTGATAACCACGTACTCAGATAAGGGGATTTGACCGCTAGAGGTAGAGCCGGAGGGCGAGCTGGGGAGAAGGTTGACTGGGCATCTATAAAGGCTGCCAAGCATGCGCATAGGAAGCCTAATGAAAAGAAGTGCATGGTGATAGGGATAGCTGATCTTCAGCCGTGCAACATCCTTTTAACGACTGTGGCCCAAAAGACTCAACAACCGAGGGAATAATAAAGCAAGCTCAATGAGTGACAAACAGTCGAACAATAATGTGGGCCTTGGGAATGGACAGCGGAATGCTAGGCACGGCTCTACAGTGGGTAGATCTCGCATTCCAGGCGGATGAAGGATTCTTTATAGGAGTCTAGGAGCCAATAGTCGCTGCCCAGCATGTGGGAGGTTCCGTCTAGACTCTCGAGGAGCCGAAGCAAAGCATCTGCACATGTGTAGGCATAACTTTCCCGAGCAGTGTCGTCTGACCGATCATTCTATCTGCACCGGCTCATGCGGTCGACACTATACAACGAGGGAAACAAGAGATAACGACCAATCAAGCGAGGAATGGCAGGGATGCAAGAGCAGGTGTCTACTCCACAGAGTAAATGGGGTTCCTATAGGAGACATCCAGTTAGTATTTCTTTTTTTTATGCTCCACCGCTACTCCGCAGAGTGATTTGGAATGGGACTGACTAGGGGAGGATCAACTCAGAAGGGTGTGAGAACCTATAGCAGGCCAGCATGGAAGTAAGCTCCAGCTAGCGAGCATAGAGCTAAATCAAACGAAGGTAAACCTGTTGTGCCGGCATCAAAGTCGCTCGGCGTGATAAGCCTCGGTAGCGGACACAACTGGCAGCTCTCGGAGGGTTAGAGGTAGAATCAGGGTTGGCTGACTTCCACGGCAGAAAGACAGAACGTATTGGAACGAAACAGAAGGATAAAGAAGCAGTAGGTAGAGGGCATCACCTGGGACAACGTGGGAGTGGAGAGTGCACAGAAAGGAAGATGCCATCCCTCGAGCCGGAACCCCTTCAGCCATCAAGCGTTCTCCATCTTCAAGTCTGCACACCCTCTCACATCCAGCAACACCCACAACACCAGGCCTCAGCTTCCCTCGTCGGAGTGACCATCGGGGGTATAGGATCATGTGAGAGACTGGAACCGAGATTGCCCTGATGTCACTCATTTTCCCACGCTCTTTCTTGGCTGCCCTGCGCTGCAACGCCAGCCTGGTAACCGACTGGCCAACTCAGTCGTTGGGCACAGAGTGGTTGGCTATCTGCAAGTCCGTGCCTGCGCTGTGTGACCGTTTCCACCATTCAAAGTTAGTGGCTGCCCCGTACTTCAACCCCTCATATGTACGGAGTACATCACAGGATCAGCATACATCACAGGAGACTTACCCCGTACTAATGGTACCAATGCAGATCCGTGCATGACCCAGTCCAACCCGCCCGCTAGGTTCGATTAGAAATGTGGAGGTCCTGACGTGGGCATCTCCCAATGCTTATCGCTCCTTCGGCCCAGGGTATATCCTCGTTCACTGGTCTCGCAAATTGCATTGACGCGGAAAAAGCATGAATATTCTTGATAAGAACGCAGGGTTTTCTATGAGGTTTCGCCGTGAAATGGATGAACAATGATGACGCTGGGCGAACAGGCTGAGGACGATCTCAAATTAGTCTGGCCACGCCAGGGGGTAGATGTTGTCATCCACGCAGGTACAGAGGACATGGGGCAATCAGGACTTGATTCTCAGGTCCCCGGGGCCATGGATAGGCGAATGCTGTGTGCTGACTCCTCTCACGACATAGCGAACCAGGGTCCGATTAGTGCTTATACGCTGGCACCGGAGCCTCCAAACTATAACCTTTTTGTGCTTCGGCATTGCAGCAGTTATACGCCAGAGGTCTTCGACCCTTGAGCCAGCTCCTGCTGCTTGACGTGGTACACGCCGCGGTGTATTTTGTACACGGGTCATTTCACAATGTCGTACCCCAAGACTCGTCCATCCCTGTCAGTTGACTTGCAAAGGACATACCGTGACACTGACAGCAATTTCCGCGAGATTCCGATTCCCATATCTTCGTTTAGGTATCACTGATGTGGTAGAAGAGCAAATAACGTCCGACTTGTATTCTCCGCCCATATTTTATCCATACTCTGGGAAAGCAAAGAAACATCCAAGAATGGCGCGTTCGAAATCTCATAACTCATCACGCTTCCAGGTCCATGAAATCAGGCCAAAACAAAGATAGAAAAACCTAAGAGTATCGTACCACCCAGTCATTCCCAAAACTAACCGAACATCTATATACCGCTCAAACTTAACCCTTCGCAGCATGCGTCCGCGAGCTCTGCGCTAGCTGGATACAGAACTCTCCCCACTCACTCCCACCGCTACTCGGTAGGATTTCCTCCGCGATAGCCTCCTCCAGACGCTCGCCATACCGGCGCCGATACTCCACCTTGACATTCTCAAGATGCCTCGGTTCCCAATGGAGACGTACGAGCCGAGAGATCAACAGCTCTGACCTTTCCCTGCCGGACCTTGACTCCCGGAGAGCCTGATGTAGAAGCAAGGCATCGCGCATAGGCCGGTTGATGGCACCGTTGAGGATATGCGCTAGAGTTTCTCCCTATAATATATGAGTTAGTAGTGAGCGAAGTAAAGAAACGGAGGGGAAACGTACAACAAGATTCTGGGACTTCTGAATCATCTCCCGCGCAAAGTTCCGCTGGTAGGTCTTCTCGTAGGTGCGAAGAACCTCCCGCAAATGCGAGTCGCTCCGGCGCACAATAATATAAATCATGGCCGTCTCGCCGCCATTCCGCGAGACGAGAGCTGCATGGAGAGCCTGGACATCGCGATGGACGAGCTCCGCATCGACGGTATCCCGCTCGCTCTGCCTGCTCTCTTCCAGGGCCAGAAGAACCGCCGTGCGGAATTTATCCGCCTTCAGCTCAGCCTTCATGCACTTCTCCAAGCTATCGACATATCGCGAGTCCTTAAAGGATTCCTTGATCTCGCGCATCTCGCCGTTGCTACGGCCGAAGAGAGACTCGATAAGGAGTTCACGGCGAGACGAGCCGGACTGGTAGTAGCAGTTTGCCCAGAAGGCCTCGGACTCCCAGCGGCCGAGGGCGGTTGCGTAGCAGACTTTGCCGAGTGAGCTATTGCCCAGCTTGACGCGGATGTGTTTAGCGAGATTAACGCCCTTGCCGTGGATCTTGACGTGCTTCTTGTATTCTTTGCGGAGGTCGAGCATCTCGTGGTTCGTTAGGTGAGGGAGGATTTGGATTAGGGGTTTCGTGTCGATGTTTCGGGCGTGGGAGAGCGCGTCGCGGAGGGCTAGGGCGTCGTCTGTGGCGTCGTAGAATGAGACCTCCTTCCGTCGGTCGCCGGTGGATGGTATCATGGCGAGGGAATCGCGACCGCCCCTGGAGTCTTTGGAGTCGTGGCGACCATGTCGTACGCGGCTGCTTCCTCGTTTGGAGCGGTCGCTCGTAGGCTCCTTGAGGCCTCCGTCGTCTCTGGATTTCTTCGACTTGCGTCTTCTTCGCCGTTCGCTGTCTGTGCTGTTGTCCAGCGGCTCGAAGTCGGAGATGTCTTCGTCTCTGGGTGCTATGAGAATCGGTGACGGCATGGGGGATATGCTTTGGTAGGTTCCTTTGTAGGCCTCTAGCAATGGGCTGGCAGGTGGTGGGTTGTTGGGGTCGGGACCTCCAACACCTAAGCTATTGGCAGTCGACACGCTGAGACTATGCGGACGCGTGTGTCGACTTCCCGGAGCAATCTCGACAAACTGTTGTCCACTTGTAGCAGGAGTCGGGTGCTGAGGAGCTGTAGTGTACCTGACTCCGCCGTACTGACCCTCACTGGTCTGTACAGCGGGCTTGGAAGGTGTCGAATAGGAGCTTGTCGTCGCGGGTTTGGACGAATACCGCACATTGGGGTCAATCGTCGCATACTGGAAAGCAGCCGGATGCGCGTAGAGGTTGGGATCTCCGGATGCGCTGCGTTGATGACTCGCAGCGCTCACGGGGGGAGCATATGGTGCGCCAGATGTCGGAGGCTGCGCGTTCCACTGTGGATAAGGGTTCTGTGCAGTACTGGGGCTTACATACTGCGTCGGAGGTGGTGCTGACGTCGTGGTCGGAAACGCCCCAGGCATTGATTCACCTCCTGTTGTCGGCGGCACATAGCCGGGTCTCTCACAATCTGGGATAGGTGCCCAGGTAGCTTGCGGCTGTGACTTTGGTGGTCCCGAGTACGCAGGTTGGCCAGAAGCATACTTGGAATAGCCACTCACTGACTCCGCGCTATGCCTGGGGCTAGTCCCCGGCTTCAGCGCTCCCGTCATGAGCGGCTTCTCAGCCGAAGGCCGTGAGGCACCGGAACTGCCCTTGTACCCATAATACCCACGTTCCAAGCTCCCGGGAACATCGCCATAGGCCAAGTCGTCATCGGAGTCCGAATAAATGTCCTCATCCGAATACGTATCAAGCTGCGCGGACCTCCGCGGCGGCGGCTGAGAATACCGCTGGCTGCTCCGTTTCGTCGCATCACGACTATCCCCAGAGTCGGAGAGGTAATAGTCACGGTCGGTCCGTGAGCGCGTATAGTCTCTGACCTCGCTTTCGCGCTCGCGCTGGCGATCACGCTCGTGCTCCGAATCGGAGTCGCCGTAGCGAGAGGTCTTGCGGTAGCCGCGGAGGGGACTGACGCCGCGACTTCTGGACTTCTCGTCCGCGGGGTCGGCAGATAGAAAGGTGCTTTTTCTCGCGGGGTCAGGGCCAACAGAGGGCTGGCGAGACGTGGAACGATCACGGGTCCGGCCGCTGGGCGACTTGGATCGCCCGCGCGACCGTGGGTCGTTGACCTGGAGAGAGTTCATGGAACGGAGGGCAGGCAGGACAGATTCCTAGCGAAGCTGGCTGGCGAGATTGGAGCAGGAGAGCTTCTCCACAAACAATTCTGGGATGCCCAGGACGGACAGCAGAAGCTGGTGCAGTGTGTTTGTACTACAGCTGCGGGGTCACAGGCAAACGAATTCGCACAAACACTGCGGTCAAGCGAGAGGAAGATGGGGGCGGATGGAGAAGAAAACAGGAAAAAAGAAGAAGAACTGAGGAGGCAGGAAGAGCGTCTAGGCTCGATACTCAGGGCCAAAAAGAGGGGACGAGCGCGATCACCGACACTTTGTGCATCTCTTCTTGATCCATCGCGCGGCTGAACCAAAAAAACGCCCCCAGCTGAAGAAGAACTGGGGGCGAGGCACACTTACACAATTACACATCTCCTGCCCGCAACTCTGCCCACCAAAACCTGCTTCCCGTGCAGATAATTCATCATTAACAACCGGTCTGCGATTCTGGTGATTTCACCGTGCGATTTCCAATCGTCGCCACCCTCTTCAGCCATTTGGAGCCGCATCCGGAGCTTACAATGCATCGCCCAAGGCCCTACTACTGCAGGTGAGCAGGCTAGCTCCACCTGTCTCGATCGCTTGTATGGACCGTCTGTGACTGGTGACGCTCTAGCGCCTTGTGTGTAACGGCAAGCAGCAAACTCAGCTGGATGGGGAGATTACTGACTACTCAAGGAGGCAAGCTTGTCTCGTGTTGCATCAGCCGGCGCTGCAAGCAAGGTTGTCGAGCCACTTGAGTGCTGCCTCCAAGCCCGAGTCCGTATCCAAGTGTCACGCCATTGGCCGCTCCTCATTGAAATCAGCGGGTCATTACAGTGGCAGGATTCAAAGCGCTGAAAGAGCCGGGCGCTTCGAGAGGTCATGATATGGACGCATTACACGGTAGACTTAAAAAAGAAGCGTATGTGGTATTTTCTCGACAGTTGGAGTGCAAGTAATCAAGAATACATGTGGTGAAGCGAGGCAAGAGAAAACGGAGTTGACCGACGGTAAGCCAATTGCTTCCAATTTTGTTTGACATGGGATAGACAAAAGGAAACGCACGGGTCAAAGACATCTGAATATTGCAGTGACATCCTAGTAGTAGAACAGAAGGTGGTATAATGAACATAAAAAACGTGGGGGCCAATAAAGTACAAAGGGCAAACGTGAAATATGACATATCTCGCAACTGGGCATCCAAGATAGATAGCAGGCCGTGGCGCAGATCAACAGCCTGTGGATTCAAACCCAAAAGTGCCGAGGCTTGTATTCACCTACCCAGGTATGCTAGGCATGCAGAGCCTCAGTACGTGCGAGCTGCGCATCGAACAAGTCGAGCCCGCTTCATCAATTTGAGCTCATGGAGCACTGCTGCGTATCATTATAGTCGGACGTTATCAGGAGTCGTAGAGCCTGAGTCGAGTGAGGACGACGAATAAATCGACCCTTTTCGGCTCGAGGCGATTGGAAGTGCGAGCAGCGCCAGTAGGACAAGCGTGCACATGAACTAAGGAGAACGGAGAAGAGGAGGGGTAATCGAATCAAGTGTAGGTCGAGGTTTGCAGTAAAGATTGACGAATGGCTGTGGTCTCAGACATTGCTTACCGAAGGCGACGTCCAAAGTCAGGGCCTGTTCTACCACCGAACGACTTTTGCTTCGGCGAAGCAATGGCATCGTGGCGGTTGAGGCGGCTGGTTCTCCAGCGTTCATACCAGATAACACGGCTAGCCTCACGCAGTTCCGATCGCCAGTCGCTAAACACAGAGTCCTTGAGCTTGAGGAAGTCACAGTGCTCCGGGTCGTATGGGTTAGCGAATCCCCAAGGGAATTTGCGTCCAATGGGGCCATCACCCTCCAACGAGTACTTGTCTGGCGATAGAACCGAGAATGGAAGAAGGGGGGTAGCGGCTTGAGAAACGGAATCCTTGCGGGAGCCTTCACTGGGTTGTGTTGGGGATCCTATGGCCGTGAGCTCAGGTTCTTCTTGCTCTGTCGCACCAGCTTCGGTAGCGACTCCTTCAGCTTTGGGGGTCTCGATATCGTTTTCTTCTTCATCCTCGTCTTCTTCTTCAGACGTGTATTCCTCCGAGTCCTCCAAGGTAAGGACTTCGAGGGGGTCGATATTGGCCTTCTTCAGACTGTCCCATACGGCTCTTCTGAGGTACGCCATGTGCGCGGTGGTGATGGTATCGGCCTTGCTGATCACGGGAACCACGGTAGTTTTGCCGATGACGGTTCGCAGCACCTGAAGATCGAGATTCTCATCAAGCACTCCTAGGACTTTAGAGTCAGACGCCCGGGGCGTCCCTTGAGCCGCCCTCTCCGCAGCCGCGATGTTCTCGTCCAGGCGAGACGGGTCGAGAATCAAAAAAGTACAGTGGATGTGGGTGTCTCGGGCTCCGGGCGATCGGACGACTTTCATCTCCTCGTTCAACGTCTCTTCAAATTTACTCTCCAGGAAACCAGTAACACCACGTAGCTGGATGTCGACGACGTTCTTCTCAAGTCCCTGAGAGTCCCATAGGGTCAAACCAACACGCTCGCCATCAATCTCGGTCTCGAGGTAGTGGGAAGTATACCCTTCGCTAGCGGGGTTATGGCTATCATATTCCACTTCTTCGGGCGAGCGCGAGGGGTGTTTATGCGGCGGCAGGGCCAACGACTTGCGGAGAAAATGGAGGAACGAAGTCTTGCCCGAGTTGCGCGCCCCAATGACAAGAACACTGTGTGTAGTGTTAGCATGCTCCAACAGCTCCCTAACACAGCCTTAACTCACTTGTACGGCGTAGGGTCCTTGCGGCGGCGCAGTCGGCGCGGGTTGTTGACGGTACTGACATAGCTGCTCGCATAGCTATAACGGCCCCGGTGCGTCATGCTCTCAGTTCGCGCATAGGGGTCATTGTTATAGTCGGGGGGTACAGGAGTACTCATTGCGCTGCGAGATTGACGGGGTTGGGTAGGTGAGAGGGGGCTCTTGACATCAGCAACAGGGTCACGGTTTTCGTCGCCTCCAAAAGTTTCAATGATCGGTGGGGGCGAGAGGACAGGAAGACGCGGAGGCTGTTTAGGCTGTGCCTCGCGCTGGCGCCGGAGTTCCTCTTCCATCTGGACTTTGGACGTCTTCTTGCTGCGGGACTTTCCTCCGATTGGCTCTGTTGACTTGGAACGGCGAAGGAAGCCCAGAGAGGAAGATGTTCTGCGCGAATCCTTCGTTTGGGTGTGACCATTTTCAGTCGGGACAGAAGGAGCATCGATGGGCGCTTGGCCCCGGCTGGCAGTAGCCGCCATCGGAAAGGACTCGACTCTGTAACACGAGGGGTTTCTAAATCAGAGTGGGGACCTGCGAATGAACATTGTCTCAGATTTAGATGCTGCGCAAATGAGAGGTATATCTAGTCGCGACACATCATAGGTCACATCAGGCACTCACCGGCTTTGCAGGTCGAAGTTTTTCAGATTGGTATTCAATCCGGGCTTCTGACTTCTAGTTCTATATCCAGAAATCGCGGCGATAGGCCCCTAGTTGTGACGGTCGAGATGGAGACCGCGACGGAAAATATACCCTGGAAGTCGATTCCAAGGAAGCAGAGGCTATCTATATTGACACTTCACGAGTCCAGCAAGCGAATGCCGAATTGAACCTTTGCCTCCTGACAGAGGATGACGAGCGCAAGAAACGTCGGTGGACTTGGCCCCAGGCGACGGGAATTGCGGTCTTTTCACCCTTTTCGCAAGCTCGAATGTCAAGCTCGAATTGCAGGGACAGAGAAACGAAATTGCCTGCTCACAGCGTCCGGCCAATGCGGCGCATACAGGTGAGAATAATCAACACAGAAGAAAAGGAGGGAATGCAATGAGAGAGAAAGGAGGGGAGAAAGAAGGGACGGGAGAGAAATGAAACGAGAGGACTGGACGGCGGGCAGACTGAATGAAGATCGGCCAGTGAGCACTGAGCCTGAGGAGTCAGGACTGCTCTGGAGTCTGGAGTTATGAACTCTTGTACAGCAGCCCACGAGGTGCTGCGGCCCAACTGACGGGCGTACAGGGGATGGCGCGGGTGAAGATGCTAAACGAAGGGTCGCAAGGGCTGCTCAAGCTGCAGACACTTTCCTCAACTACTTTGTTCTAGCAATCTACGCCTCTTGACCCAAAAGTTCTTTTGTACAAAGACAGCTCGAGCTCAAGCTGAAGGGATTCAGGGGCTGCGGACAAAAACGTCAAGGGAACTAAGTCTAGACTCCCCCACTCCGACGGGCTTGGCTGGGTTTTGGTTCGGCCTGGCACGGTCTCGCAATTCAAGAGGTTTCTCCCATCGCAGCGCCAAATCTCAAGTTGGAATTGGATCTCCTGATGGTTGCTTTTGCTGTTTCACCATGATCCTGAGCATCTGAGACCCGGTTGTGGGATTGTCCGGTGTAATTGAGGTTGGGATGTGACCCAGCGCGACTGGCCCAAGCCTTTTAAATTGGGCCCGACGATCGCCAAACTCCATCCGTATCTCAACGTTCGTGCAGTCAGCAAGATGATATCAATTTTTGAAATCGGACCCGGTCAGCCCTATCCAACGGTCATCGGGACCCGGATTCTTTGACTCGACGTACCGAACTGTTAAGAAATCCCCGATATTTTGAGTCTCGTTATCCGATCTCTGTGCTGAGCGTTGCGGCATCATCCGGCCGTGGGCCGAACACTTCACAGACTCACAGTTCACACCGTGGAGTGGGCACGTGGGGATCGGTCTGATCGGAGTCGGCATTCCTCCGCCTGTCACTTTCCAATAATCTGCCGCCCAGATGCACTTCTGCTGCACATAAATTCTCCGTCTGCTTGCATTTGCGGAGCTCATCTTATGTGCTTTTGAATCATCCAAAACAACTCATTTGAACTATGCGGATCCTGTTCCGGAGCGGCATTTCACAAGAAATTGGCAGCAGAGCATGACTCTTCATCTGTGAAATTGCCGTATGACCTTGCCTTATCCACCTTGTCCGACGAAACACCGAAAATTGGCTGATTGATTGGCTGCTCCGAGCGTTAAACCAGCACTGTCCGACTGAACCGGACCCAAGAGCGAGTTTCTTTGGCTGACGCTAACAAAGGAAACTTCCGTCCGTCTCAGACTCTTGACGAGATGTTCAGACTTCGTCCTATACGCAGCCCCTGACTCGGCGTCGGACTGTCGAAATCGCTCCAGAAACCATTCGACTTTTGACTTTTGAGATACTGTCGCAGGCAGGATATTTGTACAAGCTACCGATTACTCGCTATTACTTATCGCCCACGAACCAATTGACATTATGCGACATACAAAAGACGGAAATCAGTCGATTTTAAGGTCTAAAACCCTCCGCAACTGCCGTCTACCGAGCTCACATATTCGCGCACCAAAATGAAAGACTCCATGGGTCATATCATGCAGAAACGGTCTGTGACGCAGAAAGAAGCTCTGCCGATTCCACGCTCCAAATGAGGAACGGAAGGATAATGCATGGACTGCTGGGGCACACCTGCTCTCGCTGGATTTTCTTGAACTTTGGGCCATCGGGCCCGCCAACGTACTTCGCCTGGCCGAACAACTCGGGTCCTCCTTGGAGCGCATCATCCCCCCATCTGCCATTGAAGCTCAACCAGTTGACTGGGTAGCTGGGGTCATAGGGCTCGAATGTCTGCGTGGCTGGCACATAACTATACGCGTATGCGCCAGCGGCAGGATCCCACAGGACGCCCCTGTCCGTTTGGTCAACGAGAAAGCCAGCCGGGAGGTTAAGGCCAGGAATCGTGTGGTCGTGAGCACTGGGCACGTCAATACAATACGAGGGAAAGGGTCTACGATGAGATCTCACCCAGGAATGGAATATACAGCATGAGTGCCATTTCCGGAGTACGCTATCGGTCGCACTCCCTGCTTCTCTGTCGCTTCATATGTGAACGCCTGTCCGCCAGAATGCTGGCTGTACCAAATAGCCTGCGGCGCCCCGTCCTGGAATCGGATCATGTTATGCTCCCTGCGGCAGCGGTCAGATCAAGTACATCCACGAATAATGCTGCTCACCAATCACCAACATGGTCACCAAACTCCATACCAAGAACGGTGTTACCCTGGTTATATCTACCCAGGATCAGAACTGCACTGAGCGCCCTGCTCCGGAGAAGAACTCACGAATAGAAATAAAAATAAAATGCATCGACCTCGCCCTCTCCGCGGTCGTTGACGACAATAATGGACGAAACCTCGCTGGCTTGACCATTCGCATCGATATATGCACCACTAAACCACTCAGGCTGCGGGTCGGCATTGATACCTTCTTGCGAAGTCAGATAAACGCTCTCGTTACCAAGCGCATTGAGCTGGTCCAGGTTATCCAGGGTGAGTGGTGTTGAGACGCCCGCGATCGTTTCGTAATTCAATTGCGGCACGACATGGTTCAGATGCTCAGCAATACCGGATGGTCTGTATCGGTCCTCGCTATGCAGCCATACCAGGGGAGCTAACCTGTCAGTCCCCTCTTTCTCTTCGGAAGTAAGTCCCAGCGTAGGCAAACTCACCATACTCCAGCACGTAGTCAGGGACAATCGCCGCAGTCAAGGCAGCCTCCACAGAGCGAGAAAAGTACATAGCCATATCAGCGACTCAATCAGCTCAAGTCTTCACGTTCGGCACCTGCAATCCCCAGTTTAGTCCTCGGCGGGGAATCCCTCCGCATGCACACCCTATATATCCCAACCAGTGCAAGGGTCCGTTACATCGGCCCTCAACCCTGCACAACACTCAGACCTCAGCTGCCGGTGATCACTGACCAGCTAGCCCCGATCGCAATGAACCGGGTCCTGGTCCGTCCACTCATATAACCCCGTGTGCTAAGAAAGGGGACCTCGAGGATCGAGGGGGGTTGCGGCGGATGACGACCAACGGATGTCCTGCGAGCGGACTCGTGCGCGGGGGATGACGCGCACTGGAGCTTGTCTGGGGTCTCTGGTCAGCCTTATTGGTGCCCTTGCGTGCGGTGGTATGCACTGGTATGCATAAGATCGATAAGCATGATCTGCCAATGATGCGGAGGGGTTAAGGTTGCGGCGGAACTGGCTTGCAGGCTGGCCGGTCATCTGAGCGCATCATGCACCCTTAACCTTGGAGCTTATGCACTTGCTTTATTTCTTTTTTTTTCCCGCCATGTCTGGTTGATGTAAGGAAGGAGGTTTGTCTCCAATTCCATCATATACCTCGGTCAGATATATACATGCCAACCAAGCATCTCACCCAAGCACCCTAAGACCAACTATATACACACTTCACTACCAAAAAAATACCATCAGAGACCCCATCTATAACTTTTTACCCTTTTCCTTTTTTCCCCTCTCCTTCTCCTCCAACCTCCTCCTCTCCCTCATAAGCTTAAACAGACTCAGATCCAACGGAATCCGATCCCCCATCCACACCGCACGCTGCGTATGGTTGCGCTCATCTTCATGCTCCTCCGTATTCGGATGGATGAGCACACTCAGCGGACCGCGCTGTATAACGAGCCAGGGCACGAAAGCCCCGAATTGCGCCGGCGTGAACAGGTTCACCTCGAACATGGCTACTGGGTGCGGGCTAACGGGCTTGTCCCAGAAGGTGTAGATGCGGAGTTCGGGGACTGCACTCGTATATCAGCTAAGACTGGGATAATTGACGTGGATAGTGGACTTACACTCCCGCCTTATCCGTTCCCATAGCGCCCGGGCGTAGGCGACTTGGTCTGGGTTGTTCTGTAGCATGCATCAACATCGACTTTCGGGTTGGTCTCCTATGGAGATATTCGAAGCAGACGTACCTGAAAATGGTAAATATGGATATCGAATCCACCCCGTCTGCCTTTGGTGAGAGGATCAGGGAACTCTTCGTAGGCTTGGCTCAGAACCCCATGTTGCGGGTTCTTCAGCGACTTTCCGTCTTCGTTTCGTTCTCTGATTGTGTCGGTCAGATACCGTGATCACAACTGCGGCTGTGAGGGGTGATTCTTTGACCATCCACTCGGCCGATCACACCATCAGGGGGCTTACTCGGGGAGGGGCTCGAGATTCTCGTAGCCCTCAAGAGAGGATGGGTATGTGTATGCAAACTGGTCAGTCATTTTGACGGGTATACGCTGAAAAAGAAATATTCAACAAGAAAAGAAGACGAGATCTGGCTTTAGGGCAAAGAATATTGATTGATTAGATATCTTGTTTGTATACGGCAAGTAAGCCAGAGGAAGCGTTCCGCTAGCTGACAAAAGTGCGGAATTAACTGGGACGTTAGATTCGTAAGGATTGGAAAAGATGCAGTAAGCTAGTGGGGGCTTCTGATACAGATGTTAGTCTATTAGATTAGATGTAGAAGGTTAGAGCTTCGATAATCCGTCTGTATGGGCATAGGTAATGCATGATAGAGTCAAAATATATTATGCTTCAAGGTAACCGCGAGTACCAAGTAACGGCTTTATTTTGTGAAAGCGGGTAACGAAGCCCGATATAACACCAACGGGACGGAAATGCGCTACCAAGAAGCCTTGACACTGATATGACCGTCATCATCTACAAACTTCCCTCGATCCCATTCGCGACCTTCGCCCTTGGTAGACCACTTGACATTCTCGATCAGACCTTCGTCGTTCCCTGTGGCCGCCGAATTAGTATTGCTTTTCCAGCGATCTACAATGTCACTGTTAAAGCCTGCCGCGCGTAGTCTATCCTCGCCCGTCTGCTTCCAGCGAGCCCGATCTCGTAGAGCTTCCAAGGCAAGTTCCCAATCGTCATCTCCAGTCATAAGCCCTGCCACGGGCCGGCGACTAGACCTGCTAGTCTGCCCTTCATCTTCTTCAGGTTGTACATCAAGAGACGGGTCATAACCAGGCGCAAAATGAGCGTCAATGCTGCTGTTGTTGGGTTTGTATGCACCTCGTCCACGAGAACGAATTGGCGCCTCTTCCTTGGGCAGCGGGCCGACTAGTTCTTCCAAAGGGTCCGACTCATTGCCAGATGTTCTATCTAGAGAGTCTGCCACAGACCTTTTATGACGTCCCGACGATTCGCGGCCCTTGCGGCCGTTTCTCGACTCTGGCGACCGGGAGCGGGAGGTAGAGCGTCTTCGATGGCGTCGGCGGCGGTCATCATAATCCGCATCCTTCCTACGCGGGGATCGACTTCGTGATCTTGAATAAGATCGGTGTCGACGACTCTTTCTTGAGCTCCTTTCTCGGTCATCATCCCGGTCCCGCACCTCGCGCTCGCGGCGAGATGTATGCGAGCGCTTCCTATTAAGCGAGGCCGAACGACTCCTTCGCCTTCTCCAATCAGAGCGATGTCTAACCTTCCGGTCCTCCCTATCTCTATCCCGTCGTGAGTCCCTTTCATCCGACCTATGTGACCGACGATGGCGATCGCCGCTGCTCGCTTGCGCCGAAGATGCGGTCTGGGTTCGTAGCTCTCGCATACGTTCTCTGGCCTCCCTTTCTTCCTTTCTCTTCAAAGCCGCATTATGGTTATCCGTCTCCTTGATGATATGGCGAAGAAATCGAGTATTGGGCTTCGGAGCGGAGCCTGTAGGCCTGCGGTAATTATTAGAGTCCGAAACCATGCTGGTTGAGTGATTCGCACCTTGCAGGCATGTATGCTTCCATCCCTAAAGCAGGGTACTTCATGGAGCTATCGCGCGCCTCCTTTGCGAGTACTTGCGCAACATAGTCATCGTTATCTGGGTCGCCTATCGTCTTTCCTAAACCTGGAGGCATGATGGAAGAATTTGCAGAATAATGTTGGGATAAGGAAAAGGCAATGCCGGGTTGAAGCAATCGCTACATCACCCCGGCGTTATATAACGGCTGATAAGATACAATAATTCGACATTTGACCAAAGCAAGGACGTAATTTGGAAGATACGATCATAGGGAAGGCGACAGTCAATGTCTCGCTCACCGCCCGGACCAAACCAATGCCAAGAGTGAAGCGGCGTTTGTTTACCTCCGCATTAAATATTCTGCCGCGGGGTGGAGTTTATCGGTCAAGCGTCCTTTCGCGGCTACTGCATACCCATTCCCTCCTTTCTGTGATTCTGAGCGAACGGTGTCGCCTCGAAAAATGTCTGAACCAAACGCCACACAAACGCGCCAGCAGCTGCAGCAGCTCGAACAAGAGCACGGCGAGCTGAAGACGCAACTGTCCATCGTCCGAATCAGCGAGCCGATTTTCTCCCCAGATACCGACAGGTCTCCATCGAAGCGCAATTCGGATGTTTCCGCGATCGAGAGCCCATCAGTCTCACCGGCATCCCTCGAGGCGGACTTGTCACATTACAAGGTACAGACGAAAGATATTTCGCAAATCGCGCCGGTCTAACGCGAGCGGATGGTAGGAATTATTCTCGAAACTGCGGTTCTCGTACGTCGAACAGGTAACGAAAGAGAAATTTCTGCGTGCCATTGTTGGAGATCCTCCCCTGGTTGTCGGTCACAATGAGAATGTCGAGTTGGAAACGCAGCTGTCCGAAGTAAAGGCGGAGCTTAAGGCGCGTAAAGAGGAGGTGCGGCTGATGGTGGAGGAATTGGATAAAATGGCTAGGGATCTAGCCACTCGTAAGTGCACGAGACTCACTCATTTTTGCCCTACCACTTGGAGCTGTGTGAGAAACTGCTTCTGACGGCGTTCATTTCAGGATACAAGAATGTCCAGCTGCAAATGGCCGAACTCACTACCCTGCCTGAGTCGATCGAAAACCTTGAGACCACTGTCGCCGCGCTTCGGGCGAAACAGATCGCCAATTCAGATACATCTTCATCTCAAAACCTACCTCTCCCTGCGACGTTGTCTCTGCTGGCAGAACGCGAGGCTGAGCTTGCGGCGCTCAACCGACAGATTGCTGCGGCTCAAAATACCCTGCCCCGCAAGACCCGCGAGGCCGAGACCATGGAGCGGGAATTGAGTATACTGGAGCGGCGCAAGTCAGAAGCTATAACGCAAGCCCGCGAGGCACAGAGGAAGAAACAGGAGGGCGAAAGCGATGGTCTCGAGGAAGCAGGAATATGGTATAGAAGTGCTGAAGAAGCACTCAAGCAGCTGGTTGGAGTATAAGGGTAACGGCCGTGCGTGGAGGGATATGATTTACGATATATGGGACGGCGTTGCGGCGTTAGGGCGCGCTTTAGGGGGATAGACTTTACAATATACAATCAGGTCATAGTCTATCAAAGTGGGTTCGATGCTGAGCCGTAGGCTACCTAGTTTAACATTTTTTAGATTCGTAGAAATGCAAGGTCGTACAACATTATACGCGATGCTGCAGTGACATCGAAGCCCCGTGGATATATTGTCCGTAACGAAACCCGTCCATACTCCTATTTTAGATAATTTACTCCTCATCCTCCTCAGCCTCGTCGTCACCACCGCCAGCAGCGGCAGCAGCCTTCTTGCGCTGGACACGACCGGGGCGGCCACCACCGAAGGGAGAGGTGAGAGCGAAGTCGATGTGCTTCTGGGAGTCGAGGCGGACCAGGTAAGAGGGAACGTTGACGATCTGCTTGCCGACGCGGATGTGGCGCTGCTTGATCAGGACACGGGCGTGGTGGATGGACTTGGCGAGACCGAGCTTGTAGACGCAGGTCTGGAGACGGCGCTCAAGGAAATCCTCGACCTTGAGGGCAAGGACGTAATCGAGCTTCATGCGGGACTCATCGAGCACACCGATACGGACGAGACGGCGAATCAGGGCGTTACCTTCGAAGAGACGCTTGGGATCCTTCTCGTCGAGGGTGAGGAGCTCACTGGCCGGAACGAACGTGATTAGTCGAATCCTTCACTTTTTCCTCAAGTCTTCCAGTGCACATACCGAGCAGCACGACGGATCTTGGACAAGGTAAGCTGGACACGCCACACCTCACGCTTGTTGCGCAGGCCGTACTCGCCGACAATCTTCAGTTCCGAGTCACTAGCATAACCAGGTTAGGAACTTGTAACACGACATAAACAGAAGCACGCTTCTGATCAGTGGCCGGAGAGCACTAACAGACGAGCCGACTCGAAAGCTGCGCATTGTTAGCTTATGATTTCCAAATTTCGATATCTCAATCCATCATTTCGATAAAGGTTCACTTACGACGACGAGGGACCTTGTAGGTCTTGGAGTAGACGCGCCTGCATTGAAGACGAAAATTAGAATCATGCGCATATCGACATGATCTGGTGATAGCCGCGTATACTCACGGGACGGGGGCCATGACTGCAGATTTCGCGCTGTCGCAAGGGTTGTCGAATAACTCAGCTGAACGGTTTCTCCAAGTCCAAAGGTGAAGGTCTTTTTGATCGATAACCTAGCCGAGCGCGTGGAGCGAAAAGAGTGGGTCAACGGCGAATCCGGCCTAGCGCGTAGGGCTAGCCCTTGAGGGCGGAGGACGGCGCACTAAGTATCCCGAAAAGCGACACCACCAGAGAGAGGCGGCAGATCGAGGGACTTCTTCGTTTTCGACAAGTTTCAACTCTCAACGCCAAAAAACCGTCAAAATGGGTCACTCCCACGGTCTCCGTTCCGGCACCCGGGTATGTCACGACGAGAATGAATATCGCTGCGTTGAACGACGGCCGCTAATGGACATTTCAGTATGCCTTCTCTCGCAACTTCCGTGAGAAGGGTCAGATCCACCTCTCGACCTACCTGAAGACCTACCGGTACGAACGAATCCCCTAGATATACAAGGCGAAAAAGTTGAGGCAGCGAGGACTGATTTGAGAACAATAGGGTTGGCGACATTGTCGACATCAAGGTCAACGGTGCCGTTCAGAAGGGGTCAGTGAAAATTTCCATCCGTCCCGTTTCATAGTCGAAAACCTGCAAGCGCGACGCAAAAAAAGAGTTTTTGGATGGCCGGGTTTTCGACAGATTGGTCAAGAAGACAAATGCTGAGACTTTGAAATAGTATGCCCTACAAGGTCTACAACGGTAAGACCGGTGTCGTCTACAACGTCACCAAGTCCTCCGTCGGTGTCCTCCTCTACAAGGTCGTCGGCAACCGCTACCTCGAGAAGCGCATCAACGTCCGCGTCGAGCACGTCAAGCACTCCCGCTCCCGTGAGGACTTCATCAAGCGCGTCAAGGAGAACGCCGAGAAGAAGAAGCAGGCCAAGGAGCAGGGCATCCACCTCCACCTCAAGCGCCAGCCCGTCCAGCCCCGCGAGGCTCACACCGTCCAGGGTTCCGCCCCCGAAACCATCACTCCTCTGCCTTACGACACCCACATCTAAACGGTTATCGGAACGGTGGTTGCGGGTTGTTCGGTGTTTTCTGGGTTTTTACGCCTCCGAATGTGGAGTTCATTTGTGACGAGAAAATTGAGGGTTCTCGAGCCGGCACGTCTCTATCCTGTGCATAGATTCCCCTGAATGAAAAAGATCTTCAACAAAAAGCAAAACGCATCCCGGTTTTCCATGGTTAGCAGATTCGGTTGGATGGCTTGTGGTGGGCTTGCATGGGTATGCGTGAATCTCACCGGCTACCCATCAGAGCTGAAGGAGCGTTATCTTGATTGCACCGCATGAAGCGAGGCGGAGAAACCTTGTTTTCATCGACGAATAGATCCTCATCCTCGGCTGTGCCGCTTGTCTCAACAATTCTCACTCTGATATCACTCCAGTATCCCCGATCCAGCTATCCGCAGCGCCCCTTCAGTTTTTTTTTTAGTTTTTTTTTCCTGTGCTACGTGTGCTTGTACCAAGTATCAATACCAGCTGAACTCCGTAGACACCCTGGCACCTTTTGAGTTCCGACCCTTCAACTCTCCTCTCCCAGCCAGATATTACAAGCCGCAGTCGCGATTGGGTACCCTTGCGGCCGAGTGTACTCGGTCAGCAACAAGCCTGACCGAATTATTCGTGACGAGGCTTATATGTCCCCCCAACACTTTCGTTCGCTCTCATCTCAACCACGAAATGAGCGACTGGGATTACCCTTGTAGAAGTCAAAACCAGTATTGATCCGCTTGCCCGGGCCACCAACTGCCACTACGTACGAAGAACGGTTCGGCACAGACTAAGTTCGTCCACGAGGTTCCGGTTACGGGGTTGTGGTCACATCCTCGTACTCGGCAAGACAACTCAACATAGGGCGATAGGGTAGTAAGTTCAAGGCAGCCAACTAGAGATAAGGTGTCTCGTGTGAGACGTCAATTTTTTTTCCCGGCTAGATTGGGTTCATGCCGGAACATTTATCGACTAATGTAAGAAGCTTCCAAGGTTGGCTTCTCACGGTCCCCGGATTGATCTTCTACAGGATCTATGACGCGAGGGACGAACGGTGGCTGAGGTCCGGAGTACTCCGTGCACTACGTAGGTACTTCAACCATGCAGCATGCATGAGGCTGTGCAAACTGCCAACACTCGCAGCCTGAGTCATCTCTCATCAAGATCAAACTACCTAATCTCGGCTGCTTGTCACTTGAGCCTCATCAATTCTCTTCCTCCCGCCGATCGCGAGAGAAATCCGCATCTTGACCACTTTGGTTGCCAACTCACGGGCCGATGTTAAGCGATCGTACTAGTGCTCTGCCACGGGACTTCAATCCGATGGAAGTCGAGGCCCAAGGCAGACGGCATCGCTGATGGGCTTGTGTGTAGAGGACGGCTCAAATGCGCCTGACATCAGTGAGGCAGCGAGTACCTTTGCTCGGTTCGGTCGTTTTGCAAGAGGGGGTACCCTTAGGTCGCGCCATCTCCTCACCGGTATACGAGGCCAGAAGACGGAGGAGGCGACGGACTTGGAACGTGCTCGGGGCAGTTGCCCAGAAGTAGATGAAACGCCGGGAAAGGAAAGATTGTAAATGTATATGCAGACAGTATCTGACGTAGGCTGGCGAGGACATACAAGCCTCAATTACCAAATGAGCCAAATGAGAATAATGGACCTCGGACCTCGTAGTAGTAATGAGACGAACTTGCCACTTCCCAACAGAAGGCCTGGATGCTTTCAGACCAAATTGGTTCCTGATATCTAGGCCCCTTAGACCAGAGTACCCTGATCAGGTTGCACCACACGATCAAAAATTGAATCTCGGCTCCAGGCCCGTTGGGGACTGTGGGAGAGGAGTGACATCATGTCAGCATACCCCGTAGTTAGAGCCGCACTAGGTGTCCCTAGGATGTGCATTAATCTCGATCCTTGGGAGAAGCCAGGTACAATGTATATTGGTTTGTTTACCTTTGTCTTTAGTACAGTTGCGCTTCTTTAGCATTCAATCCAGATCAAAGATCTTTTTTTTGCTGTTGGGGTGAACCCCGCAAGATTGATCGGCATGACGTAATTGAATCTTCGTATGAAGTATATGGAAGGCGCGTCTAGGGCAAGGAAGAAGCACTGAGGACTTTCAGGGGGAGGCGAATGTTCAGCAAGCGTTGGAGTTCCAACGTCTGAGCGACGAAGGTAGCAATAGGTTAAGTCGAATTGAATGTGGCGACATGGAAGCTGAAACGGTTGACAGCGGCCGGGGTTCGTTGATCGTTGCTTGGACGGGGGCTCGGGGGCTCGGAGGATCACAGATCTGGTCACTAACCCGCAGAATGATATAATTCCTGAACCGGCGTTCTCCTCAACTGGTAGCCTGGGCATGTTGCTGCCTCCAGACTGAGGCTTAATTGTGGCTGTGCAAAGCGCTCTTCCACCAACAAAGTTTACGAGTCGGCGTGCGAAGGGTTCTGTTGCACTTTGCATCCTGGAAGACCGAAGATCGTTGGGTAGAGAGGTTGACTATCGCGGCCTGAAATTGCGATACTTGACGGTGGCAATTTTACTAAACCCTCAGGAACCCGGGCTATCGCCTGGGGAGAAGAGGAGCAAGCAAATGGTTGCTTGAATTCGTGCAGACGAATCAAAGCATTGAAAAGCAGAGGGCAAATACAGTGGGACAAGAAGAAAGACGCCAACGGGTAGTGTGGAAAGGTGGGAGCAAATCCAGAGCCGGGGCGTTGAGAGCTTCACTTCAAAGGGAAGCTAGCTTCAAACCTCCGCTTCTGCTAGTACTTTTCGAGCTGCTGCAGAAAGTCCCTTTTTTGTGTTGTCTTTATCCGCATTTGCTGCTCATTGATCCGTTTATTGATTCTCTGTATCGGCTCTCGAAGTCTTAGTATGACTGGCTGGCCTCACTGGCTACACTGCCATGATTGCATTGGCACCGCATGTCAGTTATCCTGTATGTATTTGATTATACAATATAGTAAGAGGGCGTTCGCCCTGCCTTGTTCAGTATTATCCTTTGTCTCTTTTGGTCTTATTAATTATTATCATTGTGAGTGGAGGAGTGGCCAGCTGCCAGTTGCTGCGCATCCGCACCCGGGCACTGACGAAGTATCACCCGTGGCTTTCGGACTACATTTACCTCCTTCTGCCCTGTTTCCTTTTGTCTTTTTTTCTTTTATGTTTTACTTTGTTCCAGAAGCCTTCCTTTCTGCTCTCTCATTTACCAGATTGGAAACCATCTTAGTGGACTGCCGAATGTGACCAGCCTTGTATATATACTTAAACCACCCTCTGTCCAGACCCTGGAGGACCTGAACAAAATCAGCCTTGCCCTATAAAATCCTCAACATCCTAGACGCTGCGCCCTCATTGCCCACATCCTCGTCATTTTGATAGCCTTTCTCCTTTTCTACAGCCGTGTGCCCGACTTTACCTTCTCTTTTTTTCTCTCCCACCTTTGTCCTATCCAACCTTGCCTAGTCCTTTGGACTTTGCAATCATGGATCAGGGAAGTTTCCAGGGAGGTTTTCAGGCTGAGGGCTCGTTCAACTTCAACGATCTACATTTAGACTTCGACGACCCACAGTTTGATCTCATGCTGCAAAGTATGGGAGTCCCTCAAATTATCGGTCCGGGCCCAAGCCCGAACTCCCACGTTGGGTCGGCTCGCGAATATCTCGAACCTCAGTCGACACCATACTCCCAGGTTGGGCCATCACAGATATATCTTGACCCCAATTTGGCTCGGAACTTCCCAGCTGCGTTTCATGCGCACCCCAGTCCTGATTCTACAGGCCCTGGTCTCGAGGTTTGTCGATTCCTAAAAGCGAGTGCAGGTCGTTGATACTGACATCAGCATAAGGCCCCAGGTCTATCCCGTGGAAGTTCCTTCCAATCCTCGACGGGCGAACCGCAATTTGTCAATCCCTCCTACAGTCCCGTGGACCAGTCTCTTCTCAACGGTCAGGGAACAACCACGACACAACGTCGACCTGTTACGTCGCCCACTGTGCCACCAGTTACCAATATTGCATCGCCCCGTGGCCTCTTGAACGCCCTTATACAGATCGTGGTGATGATTGGATCGATTGTGTACATTGGATGCGACATGCCCAACATCACGCAGCTGCGTACTGTACAAGAGCACCTCCAAGAAGCGTTGTCTTTAGTCGATAGATTGATTTCGCCTAACCAAGGAGGCGAGCGAAACGCAAACGATGAGGACAAGCAGTTTCGATGCATTCTCTGCCCGCCAAACAGAAAGTTGGAGTGCAAGAATCGAGGTACATTTAAACGGCACATAACGTCCAAACACTTCCCAACTAAACGCTATTTCTGTCCTATCTGCCCTAGGTCAGTATGCTTCTCAAGAAAAGACAAACACCTGCTGCACATGCGGCAACACGACCGTCCAAGATTGACCAGAGAGGAGATGGAAAATGTCACCCAACACCTTCCTTCACCAGTAAGATGTGCGATTCCTGGATGTGATAATCCCATTAGCACATGGGAGGAATTCATCGAGTGTCTTTGCCGACACTGTACAATATCCGATGATTGGGACCAGGGGAATAGGTCGGATGGAGACGATGACGGCGGCGACGACGATGACAATGACGGGGGCGATGAGCATGGGGGCGGATATGGTGGTGGGAACCAGTACTCCTCCCCGCACGGTAACGGGTATCACGGCAACCTGCCGAGTGCGCCCCAGTATGATCAATATAATGACAATCAATTTGGTGGTCCCAGCGGATGGGAAGGTGCTGGTGCATACAACTATCGGGAGGCAGCACCTTGCAGCTATCAATGCTTGCGATCGTCGGGCCTTGAGGGCGCCCCGACGGGACAGGCTCGATCTTGGTTCCCACAGTCAGAGTCGACCATCGCAGGCTTGGAGGATTCCCAACAACCCACTTCTAAGCCCTCCGCTGAATGGGTCGATGGCAACACCCGGCATCTCGAAACATTCGAAGCGGAACTGTGTCTTCGATTTGGAGACTCTCTCGGGAAATATCACGGCGACTTGATTGAGAAAGACCCCGAGGAGAAGCCCAAGTCTGGCAAGGAAGCGGTTTCGATTGCGGTCAGCAATGAAGTCTCTCGAGAGCTCCAACGGCTAAGATATTTCGAGACACGCATTTTCGAGAATCAAAAGCAAGGTTCTCTCCTGACCTATTTTCACGAAACCCTCGTCATACCACAACCTGGACACTTTGAGCAGGTCATTGTGTCGACTATGCATGGTATGTATCCTCTGCAAGCACATACGACCCTTTACCAAATCCGCAACGTGCTGACTTGAAAACGACTGCAGAGATATTATATCAAAGGGTCGAGTTCGGACTGGAGAAGCAGCCAAAGATCCCAGCGGATTGTTTGTTCTATTTGGCCAAGGAGAAGGGCAACAGATCCTCCGAAGCGAATCTTGAAGCGACAAAGCAAACCTCGCCAAAGAAGCGAGCTCATTTGAGAGTCCGCATCAAGGCGATTGCAGGGGTACTTGCTTTGCGTGCGGCAGTCTCCAAGGCGCCTCCAGAGATCGACAACACGGAAGTGAGCGACGGTTGGGAGTTAGGCATCCCATATCCACCGCGGGAGAATGTGATCAAGGTCATGGCATGGTTGGTGCATGTTCTGGTGTTCTTTTTGAGGATGCCCCCGAATCCCAAGGTCTATGTGATGCTGGCGAGCGGCTCCCTCGAGGTGCCTAGACTGAACTGAAGGACGTTACTGTTCCCGGGAATTTCATGTGGTTTCGGATTTCGGATTTCATGTTTCGGGTCATGCACTATCAATATCGTGTTGAATTATTGTCTTTTGATAAGTGTGAGTTATTTTGTAATGTACTTTGGATAAATATTGATGTTGATATTACTGTAGCGCGTTGTTCAAGATGAGGGGTTCCTGATATTTGAGTTACGGAGATAGGAGTTACTGTAAGCGTCTCCGAAGCCGAGGTGGCCCCAGCGGCGGATGACGGTATCGATAAGGAATCCGATACGGGGGTCCCGACTGGACTCGAGTGAGGTCAATTCATACCCCTCTAACATATAGTGCCGTCGAGCCTGCATTCCTGCACTGGCTCCATTGCTCGATTGATATGGACTTTGCATTCTAATCTCTCTAATCTACCTACCTATCTTTCCTAACTGATCATGAGTTCTCCCCCTACAGCTGGCGGTGGCCGACAGGGCAGTTCGCCACAAACAGGCCCCGGCGGCACATGGCACCCCGCGAGAGCATGGCTTGAGGAGGATGAAATGGGAGACGACGACGATGATACGGACTTTGAACCTGATCTCGAAGATCCCGATGAGAGAGTAGACGAAGAAGAGTACCCTGAACCGGACGAGGACGAGGACGAGCAATCCTACGCGGGCCAGTTTGGCTTCGGTATCGACCACCCTTCTTCTGCCCCAATCGCTGGCTCTAGCACTGACCATCAAACTGACTTTCCAGAGCCCGAGTTGAACTTGGGCAACATCCACATAGAGTTCACAATGGATGGCAATGACCAGACGGCGGGACGCCCGACTCAAGGTAGACCTCTCGCTCCATCTGGGAAAGAAGCGCATTCGTATTTCAGTTACTAATTCGATCAACTAGTGTCTCTCACACATTTACGGAATATGTTAGCTTCTGGTGGTCTACAACAAATCTTTCGCCATCATGGATTCGTTCCCGGTCCTGGTGCTTTCGATGACGACTATGACGACGAAGAAGAGGAGTATGGGATACTAGGGTTAGGCAGGCGGGTTCCGAGACGGAGAGGCCCTCCTGAATACCCCATGGTGCCGAGCGACGAAGGGACGAAACTGATGAGATCCGGCAAATTCGGAACCAATCCCAGCTACCTTGATGAACGTATGAAACGGAAGAAATCTTTCGCGGAGAAGGTAATGTGGCGAGAATTAGGGATTGATGGGCAGGGACTGCAGAGGAGCAGGGTTTCTTCAATAGCACAAGTAAGTGCAATTCTGCAAGTTTAGGATCATGTAAGAAAAACAGCTTACCGTAGGATGTGCAGGATCTTATTCCCGGTACCACTGCGGATAAAATCATCCATTACGATTCCAAATGTTACTCGGGTCAGTTCTCCGATGACGGTAATTTCTTCTTTTCCTGCTCCCAAGACTTCAAAGTCAGGATGTATGATACATCGAACCCCTACGAGTGGAAATACTACAAGACGGTAGACTATCCTCTCGCCTCGTGGACGATCACAGATGCTACATTGAGCCCCGACAACAGATTCTTAGCATATAGCTCGCTCCGACAACTTGTCTGCCTTGCATCAACAGATCCGGCAGACGACTCTGAACCCCTTGTCTTGGACTTTGCCTCTTCTCCCCATGGGAGAGCCGGTCGGGACATATTTGAAAGCGATGGTTTTGCTGTAAGTGCATTGGGCATGCTAGTGTCTGGCTGCATCCTAATCCTTTCGATCAGGTTTGGTCTGTTCGATTTTCGGGAGATGGCCGTGAGATCGTCGCTGGTACGGGCGATCACTCAGTGATTGTATATGACCTTGAAACAAGACAACCGGTCCTTCGCATACGAAATCACGAAGACGACGTGAATGCAGTGTGCTTCGGAGACAAGTCCTCGCCTCACATTCTGTACTCTGGGTCCGATGACAGTACAGTTCGTGTCTGGGACCGGAGGTCTATGGCCGATAGACGAGAAGCCGGAGTGTTCGTAGGGCATACCGAAGGGTTGACTTACGTTGACAGCAAGGGCGACGGCCGGTATGTTCTGTCGAACAGCAAGGATCAGACTATGAAATTGTGGGACTTGCGAAAGATGATGTCCACAGCCAAGTTTGACAAACTTGAACCGACTAGCTATGGCACGGGCTTTGACTATCGATTCGACCCTTTCCCGTCGGATTTCTATTACCCGCACCCGCATGACTGCTCTGTTGTTACGTTCCGAGGACACAGCGTCCTCAGAACTCTGATCAGGTGTCACTTCTCACCACCAGGGAGCTCAGACTCTCGATATGTGTATAGTGGCAGCGAAGATGGGAAGGTATACATGTGGAACCTGGACGCGACCTTGGCAGGAACAGTCGATGTCCAGAAAGCGACACACTTTTCACGCCCTCGCAGCCGTCGTCCTCAAGGTTATATGCATGTGAGTAGAGCCGAGATTAGTCGATGGAAGACTTGCGTGCGTGATGCTAGCTGGCATCCAAATGCCCCAGTTATTGCTGGTAGGTTTCACATTTACTCCTGACAATTTAATGGTGAGATCTGACCCTAGAAAGCAACGTCTTGGAACGGTTGGGGTTGCTCAACAGGTACCTGCACACTACATGCCTGGAACCAAGGCGCTTTGCGGGATGAGTGTGGCCCGGAGCTCGCTCATGGGGCAAGCTACGACCCAGAACTTAACCCGACCGATTTGTGTGAGAAAGCAATTGATGAGCGGGCTTGGGAGGATGAGCGGGCGTGGGACGCCTGGGAGGCGGGCTTGTAAAGTTGACGAAGGTCATATTCCGGAGACAAATAGGCTCAAATGTAGACAGGACGTGATACAGAGCTTTGGTTTGATCAATCTTACATACTATCGACATAGTCATTTACAGCTTCACACATCAAAATGCAGACCTGCAGGGGTTGAATAACTAGTTAAATGGACTTGCTTGCCCAAACAGACTATGATGGTGGGACCGGACTTTTGTTGTTACGGGCCGGATGTCAGCAGTGCCGCTTGAGCTAAGGCACTCAAGCTCCTTCACGCTTGAAGCTCATCATCGTCCCTTCTCGCCTCGCGCCACGCTCCACCGCGATCTTTTCCCCCAAACACGCCTTGCAAGGGGCTTCTGTTCTGTGATACTCCTCCATATCAACGTAATCATTCCCCCTTCCCCTATCCAACCGCGTCATCGTTCAGGAGATACAGCGGAACTCCTGGAGCCAGTACCTGGGTACTCTACTGACCCTACAGACGGCTTGGTTTCCTGTGTATAACTTGCCCCTTATCGCATGTGCTCTCACTGAAGAGCTTTGATCGGACCTGTCCTTGGGCCAGCCACTCGTGTGGATTAGCCTCCCATCTTTCATATTCATCGCATTGCCCATCTACCTGTATTTGGACTCCGCAAACAGAAGGGAAGCCTGCGCTCTGCTTAGAGCCATCTTGTCCCCAAATTGGTGAAGACTTTGTTTCCTTTGAAGCCCTGTTCGCTTCGGATTGTACGTATATTCGAGTTCTTTCTTCCTTTGTGCTCTTGAGAGTCAAAGCGGTTTCAGCACAGTTCGGGCGCCTGGTGTTATTACCTGACTTCTCAACACCGTCATTGTTGGTGAATAAAATGAGATAATCATCTTGCTAATTTATGGCCTACGCCTGCAGACATGTACTTGCACTGATACCGGAGAACTTGAAGACAAAGAGAAAAGACAAGAACTGTATTTTGATCAAGAAATCAAGCAATCATTTCTTGCTTTGAGACCTCGAGCTCTACATAAACACGATGGCTACTGAGGATGATAACTTCGATATTGATATCTACGGTGATGGTAGTGGCTACAACGCCAATGATCAGGGTGACTTCAAACAGGACTATGACATGAAGCAGGAAGACACTGATCTTATCCTCGATGCTTCTGATAACACCCATAACAGCGGCAACTCTACAGACTCCGGCACGATTCAGCAACAACCTAACGCCACAACGAACGGTACGGGCACAACCCAGATAGATACAACCAACCAGCCACCAATGCAAAAGGACACAACGCCCCAACAGGGTGTGAAACGAAAGGAACTCGACGATCGTCCTGTTGATGCCGATGCCACACCCGCACTTCTCATCTCTGAATTGCACTGGTGGACCACGGACGATGATATTCGGGGCTGGGCACGCGACGCCGGCTGCGAGGACGAACTAAAGGACGTAACTTTCAGCGAACACAAGGTGAACGGAAAGAGTAAAGGGTAGGGCTGTCAAGCTGCCTTCTGTATCTGGAGCGCTTCGTACTAACACTCTCATCCTCAACAGTCAAGCATTCCTTGAATTCACGTCGCTCCCCGCTGCAACCGCCACTAAACACCAGATCGACTCCCTTTCCACCACAGGCCAAAGCGGACGCAAGTTCTTGGTCACCTACACTAGCCCTATCCCCAATCCCTTTCGCACGCTTCCCAAAGACAATCCCATGCGCAAAGACAATGCGCGCTCGGCCGGAGGATACAATTCACCGAACCAAAATAACGCCAATTTTGGCATGGGCAATATGGGCGGGGGCTTCCGTGGAGGTAGAGGAGGATACAACAATCGCGGAGGGATGTCGAATATGCCCGGTTACGTCAACCGCAACTTCAATAACCCCATGGGCGGGTTCAACAACCCCATGGTCGGCGGCGGATTCCAAAATAATCAGATGGGCATGGGCAACTACGGATTCGGCGGCCGTGGCGGTATGATGGGTGGGACGCGCGGTGGCCGTGGCGGCGGCATGGCTGGACCCAATATGATGGGTATGCCTAACATGGGCCCTATGGGCGGTATGGGCATGAATCCGATGGCTGGGGGCATGAACCCGATGATGGGAGGGATGGGAGGAAACATGGGAATGCAAGGTACGTCATCCCACTCTATCACCGCACAATATGAACATGGACTAGATATCTAACCACGTATTTGCTTGCTATAGGCGGTTTCCAGGGTCCCAACCAGGGCTTCAACACCGGCTTCTTCCCCCAGAATCAAGGCGTAGGTGATGGCTCGTGGAATCCACACGGCACCAAGCGCAGTCGACAGGAGTAAACGATCTCGGTTTCTTATTGACTTCTTTCTTCTTGAATTTTGCACCTTTTGCTTGTTACATTTACAGGTGTGCCTGGGCGGTTCCTGCTGGATTGTTGTCTCATCTTCTCTTCCCTTAAACTGTACTTTTCCTCTTCTTATTTACCTTGGGTCTCTTTGCGTTGTCCTCTCATCTTATTTTCTGCTGTTCACGATATTTCGGAGAAATTGGCTTTTACTTTTCTGCATGGGTCGTTCATCTGTTCTACTTTTGCTTTTACTTCGGGCATCGCTCAGGTGTATTAAACAAATCAAATATTTTCCTTGCTCACTTTTGTACAGAACCTGTCTTCTGATATTGAGTGGCCTGATCGATTCAAACCACATAACCATGTCTAGTAGGAGCGATAGCGTTTCAACCCCTGTTTCCTAAGAAGTCAATTTTCTTGCTTTCGTCACGATTCAGTCCTTGCCCCCTCACCTCTCTCTCATGTCTCATCTCAGCATGTCCATCATTCTTCTACTTTGCTGTCTACCCCAATCAACAGGCACATTGGACAAAAATGGACCCGACACAACCAGCCTCCCGAAGCAGCTTTGAGTACTACAATAACGATTTCTACGTCGTGATCCCTCCTCTCCATCGCCACAGGCGGTGCACGATTTCCGAGCTCGATGACTTCTTCGACTCCTCTACACCTTCTAGCTCCGACTCGGAGTCTGTGAATGATAGGCCTGCGCATTGGTATAGGGCCCAGCTGCTTCATTACGGGCTGCGTCCGACGGATAACAAGGGGACGGCGGCGATGCGGTTACTAGGTGCGCTTCGCTGCGGCGAGTTATCGGTCCCTCAGCATCTAGCGAGACTCGAGGAAGATCTGAAGAAAGAGTGGCTGAGGCAGGCGCGCGAAGAAGAGAGGCGGAGCAAGAAGGGGAGCACGTCGGAGCCGAATCCGATACCGAAGGCAGAAGATGCGTGGACTCTTAGCAGTTCGTGGAACAGACGGGATGCTGTTTCTGGAGAGGCGATGAGGCCGTACCTTGGGTTTGGCAGTCTGGGGTTTGGTGCTAGCTGTGCAATGGCGGGTCCGAGCACAGGCTCGAAGAACAATTTGGAATCCTCCATGTCGAATTTGAACATCAATGGCTGTTTCGAGTTCAAACCTGGGGGATTGGATAAGCCTATTCAGGCAAAACCCGTGGATAGTGCAATTACAAGGCAAAGGAAAGAGCCTATCTCTAGAATTGCCGCTATAAGACGAACGGAATCCAAAAGCTTTGTCGCCCCGAAGCTAGAACAAAGACAAGGGAATCTTGGAAGGAATCATTGGGGTTTCCCTACAGTAAGTGAAAGGAGTTCGGATTGTGTAACGGGTTTGCGGCTGACGTTGAAGCAGCCGCCGCAATCGTATCCTCCGATCTTAAAGGTGGCAAACGATGCCCTAAATGCGTCTTACAAAATCGACTCCGAAGGAATTGATACTCGCGACTCAGAGATAAGACTTTGCTTGGAGAAAAACAGCGTCTGGGGCGTATTTGAACTCGCCGGCGTGGAGGGAGTCTTTTTCATGCGCGAGCGTCCCGTGTATGTCTCACGTTTAAGCGAGGGCGGATGCAAGTTCGAATGGCGTGGTGAGGACTACATGGATGGCTGCACATATGCTGGCCCTGAATGCTGGGGAGAGCTGAGGTTTTTCGAGAGAGGCATCGAGGGGACGTTCTATAACGTTATTTCCGACGGTAGGGAACGATTTGACTGCGACTTCTCCGGATGTCGAATTCCGGTTAAAAATGAGTCCAGGACGCCTCTCGATGTGTATAGTATCAAGGGCGAGTATTTGCGATTGGGAGTAGAGCTCTAAGAAATTTGCAATGAAGAGCCTAAGATGAAGTCTTGCTTGGAGTAGACTGCTATATAGATCGTAGCCCAATCACGTGCCCCGCTCAGTGGGCGTCATTTTCCCATTCCAACTCCAACTCCCATGCGCAAGTTTGTCCTGGACGAACAATTCGGCTCTCCTTCGCTCCCAGCTCTGTCTTATGCTGGCTCGTGACTTGTCTACATACAGTCGTTTCGGCTCTCCACCAAACCTCCTCTGCACTCCGAATCGTGCATTCCTGAGCACAGACGAGCCCGACTTCCCCGCGATCCCCCACCTCCCAAGTTCCCCGACTCTCTGCGACCACTTCCACTACCGTCCGTGATACGCCGACATGCAAGCCGTTCCTGAATCGCGACAGCAGACCTTCGAGGAGATCTACGGACCCCCCGAGAACTTCCTCGAGATAGAGGTGAAGCTCCATTCCCAGATTCTTTACCCCACGTGCCTCAAGCTCTGCTCTGCCAGACACCTACCCCAACCCGACATCGCAATGACCCTTGAAACCTGCACGAGCTAACACCTTGTGTCCCTCCAGGTCCGAAACCCCCAAACGCACGGCACATCGCGCAATATGTACACCTCGTACGAGATCGTCTGCCGCACCAACATCCCCGCGTTCAAGCTAAAGCACTCGGTCGTGCGCCGCCGCTACTCGGACTTCGAATACTTCCGCGATATCCTCGAGCGCGAGAGCACAAGGGTCACGATCCCCCCGCTGCCGGGGAAGGTCTTCACAAACCGCTTCAGCGATGACGTGATTGAGCACCGCCGCGAGGGCCTGCAGCGGTTCTTGCAGATTGTGGCTGGACATCCGCTGCTGCAGACGGGGAGTAAGGTGCTTGCTAGCTTTATACAGGGTGAGTATCCCCGATAAATTTTGGATTATGGAAGGACTAGGTGACTGACTGATATGGATGCAGATCCGAACTGGGACCGCAATGCTTGGTAGAGCCCATTAGGCTGGTTTTGTGCT
The DNA here is from genome assembly GCF_047715735.1 of Aspergillus multicolor. Taxonomy (NCBI): domain Eukaryota; kingdom Fungi; phylum Ascomycota; class Eurotiomycetes; order Eurotiales; family Aspergillaceae; genus Aspergillus; species Aspergillus multicolor. The sequence continues at coordinate 275,008 of NW_027395958.1, forward strand.
TCTTGATCGACCGATTCCTGTTCATGTTCAGAGTCCAAACAGCGTTGTGTTTGTTTCGAGTCCATACCACCATCGATCGATTACGCCGGTATCCGGGTTTGTCTATGTTTATGATTACGCATGATGTTTCTGTTGCCGGCATTTCGACCTGCTTCATTTCATTCCACATTTAGTTAGCTTATACCATATTGATCGATTGTCGTCCGTCTACCTTTTGTTTTGTGGATATTTCATGTGAATTGTCCGAATACCATATAGTACAACATCTACCATCCTTGTGATATGCTCAAGAGGGGATCGTATCCACTGTTGTTAAGATGAAACATTTCGTTGTAATACTACCGAGTAAGGTAGCCGATCTGTACCGGCTCTGGAGTCTGGAAAACTAGACCTCGACCGCGGATACTCCTTACTGATCGCCTGGATGCCTGGTCTCGGGTGGCCCGATGTCAATCAGCAATAGACCCACCAGTTCAGATCTATGGAGTAGTTCAAAGCTAGCTTGTTTGGGAAGACGGGGCCCTAATCAATTATCAGAGGGATTAATTGTTCTATCCCACACTCTGGCCGAGGTTTACCCTTTGCTGGGGAATGGCGAACAATGAATACCGAGTACTCTAAAGTTGTGGGAACAGGAGGGGGCAGTAGTGTGCACTGTGCACTGTGATAGTGTGTGATGAGAGCGGCTCCTTCGCTCAACTTACCAATTGTGGAAGGATCGATCAAGGAAAAGGCAATTTGCCCTCGCTAGTTACCTGACTACTAAGGCCTGGCGCCTGCCTGCTTTGTGATGGCTTCTTGCAAGTTGCCTCCACCATTCCGTACTTTGATTGACAATTGGCAACTGGTAGTATATCCCACCAAGATTATTGTGCACGAGTCAAGACGAACGAACTCCCCGCTAAAACTACGGCGAACGACCCTGTCCGGGCTCCAACCGCCCAGAACACCGCCAACCAGCAGCTGCGCCTGGGTCCGCTGTGATTCTGTGATGTGTCGACTGATAATACTCAGCCACTCAGCTTAGGCGCCCTGGGGTTAGTTGCCTGGCGTTCCAGAGGAAGAGAGAGGGCGCCGAGCGCAGGAGATCGACAACGATAATCGACAACTGCTGGCTCTGTTTCTCGACATCAGAGACTCAGGCCCGCTGTGCGGTACTGCACAAGCAGACGTCGCAAGCTCTAAATCTGTACGGAGTATTTCTGACACGAAATCGATTTCCGCCAGTCTTGTTATTAATGTTGCTGGATGGTTGCATTCCAAGTCTCTAAGCAATAATTCTTTTTCTTTATACATTATTGCCTCGTGGTTTTCCATTGATTGTCCCGTCAATGAAGTTGGAATAAACGCCAAGTCGGAAGGGAATAGAAATCGCCAAAGGCTCAATCATCGGAGACGTATACCACGTCTACGGAGCAGACCTCCGGTCGGAATCACCAACCCAAGTTAGGGCTAGGACCTTGCAAGGTCCAGTTTCCAAAATGGTTTATCCAGGTGGACCGAGCAAAGGGTGCAACACGTGCCGTGCTCGCAAAGTCAAGGTTCGCATTCCTCTAGAGAAGCGAGGAGCCAGACCCAACTGATTGGCGATCACAGTGTGACGAGGCGAGACCTGTCTGCAAGCGATGTGTCAAAGGAAACCGCGTATGCGGTGGATATCGCAATCTCAACGACAAGAGACTAAGCAGCAAGCGCTCTGCCCAAGAGGACCCAATGGCCAAATTGCTTGCGAATCTCCCAGTATCCACAGCCACTCATTCGGGCCACATTCCCTACCAGGAACACGGCAATTTATGCGCGTTCATCAAGCTGATTGCTCGTATTCCACAGGGACGGGGTTTGCATGGAGGCCTTCTAACAGCCATTCCACCCGTCCTGGCTGAACTGGAACAGTCCATGATAGCCTCGTCACCACTACCACCCGCGTTGTCGGCGTTGTTTTTGGCATTCATCTCGGACAAGCGCGATGTGAAAGATCACGGTTCTTTGACCGAAGCAATGGCGTGCTATGGCAGAGCGCTCCAGCTCACTCGTCGGTTGATGGAGCATCTCGATGAACAGAGGAGATGTGAGCTCGTCATGACCATTTTCGTCCTTGCGATGTACGAGGTAGGAGAGTCCAAATCATTTTATAGCGTGAGCGGGACAGCTGATAGTTGAGCAGGACTTGAACAGTGAAGATCATACTAGGCCCACATCGAATTCCCACCTGGAAGGGGCAATGGCTTTCGTCCGGTCACAAAAGTGCAGAAGCTTTGGCGAGGACACCACCCGAAAGATCTACAGCGCGTTGCTGACCAGGGCTGTATGTTGAGCGGATGTCAGAAATCATAATAGGCAGAGAGACCATGACTGACCGGCTTGATCACAGCTCTTTACCTGCTTCGACAACATCAAAAGAAACACCCCCTTCATATTCACCCTTAATGATCTTCAACTTCTTCGCGACGGTTTAGCGGCTGAAAAGACCACCGACTACCTCAACCTTTACAACTCCGCGCTCCTCATCATCCACCTGCAACTTCGTGATCTTGAACGACATGTATGGCTATCATTCCCTTCCAACCGCGTCGTTGCCGCCGCCGGTGCGACAGAAGCCAACGCGCTCCTCGAAGCCATAACCTCTATCGAATGTCAAATGGGCGACTGGCCGAGTACGCTCCCTTCAGAATTTAGATATGTCACTATTCAGTTGTCGTCAGAAGAGAGCATAGATCTTTGGACTAGGACTGCATATATCTACCCGACTCTTGAGGCGGGCTATGATTGGTCGCGGTACCGCATGCTTAAGATCCTGGCTCACAGTCTGCGTCTGCGAGCGTACGGTCTTCTCGCTAATTCCTTATACGGACATGGTCTTATACTTGCGAACACACAGCTAGCCGACTTAGCTAGCGGTATAGCGATCATTCATAGCAGGATTCGTGCGCTTGCACATGCCACCTGTTCCTCAATACCGTACCATCTTGGTTACAGAACAAGTCCGGGTTCTGAACGACGCTATCCAAACGAGGCTTTGCCTGAAGGGAAATATCCGCGCCGCCTGTCGGCGCTGCATATCAGTTGGGCGCTGTACGTAGCTGGGATCGTGGAAGGCGTAGATGCTGCACAGAGAATCTGGATATCACGTCAGCTAACCATCATAAACCGCGAGATGGGGATAGGAAAGGCTGCCGTGCTAGCAGAGCTAGTCAGGAAAGCTGCTGCCCCGGAATCCCAAAACATGGCCTGAATCCTGTTCCGGTCTATCTTACTTCAAGAAAACCTCGTTAATCTAGACTAACTTGCTTTGACGAAAATGCTGCTTTTGCTGGGTTGTAATGTAAAATAGAATTAGGTGATATATATGGCTCATTCTGGTTCGGGAAGGTCATCCCAGATCAGCGGCGGGAGGTCTACGCTGTCATCATTCGTGCCTTCCTCTAAAAGAAACGAGAGTCCCGAAAGAGCAACGCCAGTCGAGCCCTCTCGAGTCGCTGGGAGAAGTGCTAGCGAAGGCAGAACTGGGTCTACTGTCCCTATGGCGCCCAGGTTAGGCTTGTTATCGTGCGGTTTTTGTTTGTTTTTCGGCGTCGGGTTCAATCCGTCTTTCGGCACCGTGTCCTTGGTAATCTGAGCCTGCAGCACGCTATCGCGAACTGTGCCCCCGTCGCGATACGCATGGGGAAACATTGTCCTAAATCGATCTCGCAGATCAGTCGCTCTCCGGTGGCCGAGATCCAGCTCCTTGTCTTGCTGGATAAGCGTCCACTGAAACCCGTGGACAGCGTATCCTTTAAGTAAGGCCTCATCCTCCGCCGCCGTGAAAGGACGCCGAGAACGACGCCTAGCTTTGGTAGGGGTATATGACGCTGGTATGACTGAGCCCCCTGCGGCGGCTTCGGACGTCGTGATCAAAAGCGTCTGAGGTTTTTGGGGCACTGCGTAACTTCGAGGATAGTTCACGGAGATAGTTTGGGTTGTGTCCACCGAAGAGAAACTTGAAGTGGATCCGCTATGGGTGAGGCCTGGAGCTGCCGAGTTACCCTCCATCCGTGCAAGTACTTTGGTAAGAGCATCGCGAAGATGCTGTAGAGCTTCATCGGGATTCGAGGCACTAGCTGGAAGTTAGACACTCCGTGTTATCTGACAAGACCACTAGTCTCACCGATAGGCATTCGGGCAGCAGACGCGGAATCTGAGCAAGGCGAATCAGTCTCGGCTCCCATCCTGGCTAGGCAGGCATATCCATACCTATCTTTTAAGTTCGACGCAGTGCGCTTGTTGAAGCTGGATTCATCTTGCGCTAGCACCTCCTTCCAGTTTCCGATACCACACTTCATAACGCCCCGCAGTAGAGCAATTGTTTCTTCGTTGCTCCATTTTCGAAGGTTCTTTCGACAACGTCCTCTGGTTTTAGGTGATGGCGGCGAATCGGTTCCCCACGCAGGCTGTGGTTCCTTCTCAGTACGCGGCTTCTTCTTGGGCTCGGTCTTATCAGTCTTGTCGCTCTTAGCTACGGGTTCGGGTTCTGGAAGACTAGGTTTCTCCGCGATAGGCGAATCCAAGATATCCGCAATCCTGCCTTCAATTCTATCACCACTCTGAACCTCGGGGGTAAAGCTCGAAGCTAGTACCACTGGCTCTGGTTCGGGAACAACGTCAATATTGGGGATAACATCAAGATTGTCTCGGGATGGTTTGGTCAATAGCTGCGTTATTGAACCAGGTTCGATCGGCGGAAGTAATGCAGCATTCGGCGGAGGCTCATTCAAGCCATTGAGGATAGCAAATGGCCCAAATGGCGGAGGTCTTTGCTCCTTCTGCGCCTGCGGTATCGGTAACTGCAGGTGTTCTCCAAAAGTATCAGGCTGAACATCGACATCAACACCCACGCGCCGCCGTTTCCGCGACTGGCTATCATCGTCAAACGAGGAGTAAGGGAACCGCTCAAGCGCACGGAGGTTGACAAATGCCGGTAAGATTGGTCGCGGCGGAGGCTGGGGCTCTGACAGTGACTCCGAGGAGGCATGGAATTCGTTCTTTCCCAACAGGCGGGGTGTATTCGCGCCGCTGCCTTCAATCCCTAGGCCGCTAATCTGACTCTCATTGTTGGGGAGAGGTAAGATCCCCGCCGCCGGTCCGCCGGCTTTCGATATCGCACTCGGGTCCCGGATACCGCTAGCGTTTGGCTCAAGGGTCAGGGGGATCCTGAGGTTGCGGGAGACCGGCTCGCGGAGAGGGGCGATACGGAGATGAGGGAGTTCGCGAATCAGGGATTCGTCGTAGTTGCGAGGGAAGATGCCGTTGGGATCCATGGCCGGAGATCAAATAACGTCACCGGGACACGGAGAGGGCACGGATCACGAAAGGTGGCTAGCACTGTAGAAGCTTGGGATAGACTCAGACCCATTCATCTTGAGCGAAAACTCTCATTCTTGAGAATCGTGGTGATTGGGGAGGAAGAGGAGTCTAGGTCAGATGGGGGAAACTTACCTGTCACTTGTCATGTGAGCGCGGGTTGCTGAGTCAGAAAGTATGAAGCCTGCATAGCAAGTAGGGCATGCAGACGGGTTGCAGTCTGCAGTTGCACCTTCCCTGTTGGACAGAAGCAGCAGCTTCAGCTCCAAATCCAGAGCAACAATCCCGGTTACAATAATTCCCAGAAATATTCCGCAGCGTACCACTCTGCCAATCAATCCCAAACCACCCATTGCCACTGATCTACACGCACAATAAAGATCAAGAAACAATGCCAGCCACAATCTTCCCAACCTGGCCCCATCTTGTCTTCGCGGTCTTCGAGCCCATAACCCTGTACGTGCCCAATCTCAGCCCCAACCTACGAGCGAGCCCCCTATCTACTCCTAGGAGTAATCACCCGCTATCGACGACGGGGCTACCTAGGTACTCCGTATTGTCTCCATAATCGCAAATCCCAAATCCCTCAATGTCCCTGCAGAGGCGAAAATAGACACGCATTGCTCACCGAAATCCCAGGATCGGCGGCTGGCTGGCTCCGATACTCGACCTGCAGGGATTCGTCCTCGACCAGGTCCCATCTTCATCCCCGGCGGCGCCAAGGGAAGTCGAGATCCACGCGACTTCCTTCGCCCTTGCCTATCAGCTGGCGAATCTCTACGGGCTGATGGCGCTGCTCGGGGCGGGTGTGTTCTACGCCACCTCGGAGCCGCAGGTGCTACGCAATTACCTGGTTGCTCTGGCTATCGCTGATGTAGGGCACATCTACGTGACCTATCTTGCTATGGGGCCGGAGCTATTCTTTGATGTTGCCCAGTGGAATGTGCTTACTTGGGGTAATGTCGGGGTCACCGGGTTCCTGTTTGTGAACCGGCTTTTGTACTTCCTGGGTGTCTTTGGGTATGCTCAAGATGGGCCTGTTGATAAGCAAAAGAAGCGGGCCTGAATGTCTGATGGGTCGGTGCTCCGCTTATTTTTGATCGGGTCTGGACATATGACCGCGATTAGCCTGTATTTTGTGTAGTATAATTCGCTAAGAGTACATATGGGTAGTATCACAACACCGAGAACGACGGGGCATTCCAGTTCAATCGGGCACAAAAGTATCCTGTGGCAGTAAAACAAAACCCCCAGAAAATTCAGAATAGGTAAATCACTAATAATCTCATGCCGTTCTATATACGAACCAGGGAATGTCGCCATGTTGTGTGCCAGCCGTCTACATCGTAACCATACATTCCGCCGTACATTATCGAAAGTAACAAGTCCTCCCGTCCATGCTGTACGCGCCGTCTCACTCTTGAAGAACAGCGCTCAATTGCTCGTAAAAATATTGAAGAACAGGCTCGCCGTGTTCCTGGTATTCATATAGATGAGGAACAAGAAAGGGAATCCCAGGTGCACGTCGATAGTGTTCTCGATATGGGGTGTAGTTCTGGGAAGAGTCGAGGAGGAACAACAACTCGAGGGGAACCACTTCCGCCCGAGACAAGAAAGTTGTTCCGTTTTCTGTGCTAAGCGAAGCTTCTGAAATGCTGTATTTGTGCAGCCCACTGATAATGGCCGTCAGGGAATGATAGTTCCGGTATGCCATCAGGGTCTGTAGGCTGTTAGCTGACCCAAGTACACCGACTACGCTGGTGGCAAGTGCTTTAGATCATACTGACCTGCAAGCTCCCTGTGATATATACTACCATTTCCGGAAGTGCTTTACAGCACTCGAAAACCTCTGTAGAGAGAGAGAGCCATCGGTTGGAGAGACGATTAGCCACGCTATGATTGAAATACCCCTCTTCAGTCAGCGCAGCGAAATCCCGTTTATCTGAATTGATCAAACTGTGCGCGAGGTCCATGGGTGAACCTGAACTGTCGATATCCTCGAGAAACGAAAAGGCGATGCTGAACAGCTTTGACCAGTTCATTTCCGGGGCATGCAAATAAGACCGTTCAAACCGAATACCTAACACACCAAGCACCTTCAGGATCAATGTCAAGTTCGGTTGAAGCTCCTTAAAAAGACGTTGAATTGGGCCAGCAAAGAATGCAAACCCAGGTGTTGGGCTAGGTAGATCCAATGCGTAACCTACATCTTGTAAAGCGCGGGTCACAGCACGATGGGCAAAGGAGCTGCGAGATCGGAGATGCTGCAGGGTGCTCAGTCAGAATAATCCAAGAATGCCATATCTAGATGTGAGGAACTAACAGGTTCAACTTCGGCGTATTTTCCGATTTGCTCAGGAAACGCGTGAAAATGATCCAACAGGTGGGCATAGAAGCACGTATGCTGCTGCAAAAACCACTCCACCCTGGACGCAGAGTAACCCAACGCATACCGGACCAGCTCATCGAACGTTAAGCGGGTGAAATGGAGATGGCTCTCGCTATCAATGGCCTTCGCAATACCCAGACAATCTAAGTCACGATCTAGCCGGGCTGGAAGCCAGCCCCATAATATCAGCGGCGGAGCAGTGGGCTTGCTCCGGTAGAACATTGTGTCCACCTTCTGAGTATGTGAGCAATTGGCGTATAGCGGTAGCTCCTCAGGCTTGAGGAGCCCAGCAAGGAAATCGTCGATTGTGGGAGGGGGCCGAGTGTGAAGCGCCATCCGTGCAATTTGCTCGTCACGGAAAAGCCCATAGCGGATAACTCTTTTGATCACATCGACGTCGAAAGTCCACAGGGAAGCTGTGGCCTCATCTTCCCACCATCGGTATAGAATGTTGAACTGAGGCCGCTCCTCACTCACTCGGAAAATGGAAGGGTACGTTGGTTGCCCAAACATGTAAGATTCCGCGCCGGACAAGTCTCCAGGGAACTGCTGGGCCAGGAACTGGGACATATTGTCCCGAGAGACAACAAGCGATGCCGTAGGGAAATGATAGATGGTGGTCCTCCTGTACGCGTTGCAGCCATGCAAATTCAGTACCTCAGCAACGCTCCTATCACCATTCTGGACAGAGAGCGGAATCCAAAAGAAAAGACACGCGAAAGAAAAAGAGAAAAGCCACTGAAGAAAGGAAGAAAGCGAGCAGATACCTTTTTGTGTTGGGTGGTCTGGCCCTGTGCAACCAGAGGGCTGATGAGTTCGACAATCCTGGAACCTTGCACCTAGGAACAGTGCATCGCTATGCCGTCGGATACAAGGATCCCCAAGCAGACCTGCTTGGGCAGCACCCGAGATATCTAGTTCCCGTCACCCGCCGATGAAGTATGGGAAAAAGCAACGCAGACGGCTCAATGAAACAAAACAGAAATTGAGCTCCAGGTTGATGGCTAGGGAGGCACCAGCGTCAGTCCACGATATCTGAGACAGAAAAGGTCAAGAGTCCGGAAAATGGAAGGGGAGTCTGAAGCGGGCTTTTCTATACTTGGCAAGTGTCGAGAGAGAAAGAGGAGCCGGCCGGACTGTGGCCAACCTCAGTGCTGGGGTACATTACAGCGTCATGATTGACTATCATTCGTCACCTATTATGTTGCTCACTCTTGCTTTCCTAATTCTATCTAATACTCGCCAATCCTTTGATCCAGTTCTGTTCTCGCCACGCTAAGCGTGGCTCACAGCTGGAACTACGACTTGCAATTGAGCTGGCCGATACCCTCCTTCATCGGCAGACGTAAAGAGGTTCAAATGCTCGGTGGCGCATCTCGTCTTAGATTGGCAGAAGATCTCGTCCCAGCCCTCTGGGTCCCGAAAGCCAGGTTTAAATTGGGGGTTGAGTTATCGGGACGCCCGCCGGACATTATATTTGAGTTCGGGGCCGTGAGTCCGAAGCTGAAAAGGATGCTAGCGGGTACCGAACTAAGAATAAAGCAAAGGGCGTTGGCTAATCAGTAACCATGTTCTCAGTTTACGCCGGGGGCCGATGGATACTGAACAAGCCAGAGGACCACTTGGTGGAACATGCTTGAAAACCAATCAATCTGCATCGATCAACGTAAGTTGAGGTTCCTCTGAGATCAATACCCCTGAAGGGCCAGCCGTTAAAGCGAAAGGTCTGCCTTGAATGGCAGAGCACCGCAGCCTGCAGTCCGCAGGTTGCAGACGAAATTCGACTGATGATGAAATAATTCCCCACATGGGAAAAAAAAAGCAATATGAAAGAGCCCACGTCTCGTTCCCCTATCTGTCGTTAGTTACGTTTTCGAGTTCTTTCATACACCATTCGGAACGGCGGCTAATTGAGTCAACGTCAGAATTAAATCGGCACCGCCATTATCCAGATCGTTTAGCAATAAGTCTGTCTGTCGAGAACAGCAACGGGTCGGCCCAACTGTAACAGTTAATCCTACTTGGTGGCATAGTAAAGGAGAAGCGGTCAAGACCACCTCTAACAGTTCCCGCAGAGATGGATGGCTGAGCAGAAACCATAGGCAATAAGTCATAGCCAAGGGACCAGAAAATTCCACCGGATATTCGATCAACGGCTCATCGAGTTCCTTGTGGACACCGCGCTTTGAGAAAGATATGATGTATGGCTGTTCGCTCTGGCGGTGTGCCTGCTTTGTGTATGAGGTCAATCGATGGGTACGAACTGAAAGACGATAATCAGAATCCCACGTCGCACATACCAAATTTCACGGCCAACATTCGGTGTCCGGCAAATTTGGAGCCTTTGAGAACCTGTCACTTGCGGCAGGTAAATGCCAGTCGGCGCATTGTCGTTTCAATACGGCATGTATTATTGCCTAGGATGAGACCGAAGACTGTAATGTATTATTAGTAATGGCAGTGACGAGGGGTTGATGTGACCCCGAAGGATGATCCATCCAAGCCGAGTCACAGGAAGGCCCGGAGCTCAGGAGAAGCGCAATAAACCTGGTTCACACCAGACGTGCCTATAAAACTCCCGGGGCTCTGTTGAACGAAATGAATTAGCCGCTAGTGAGAACCGCTAATACGGTAACATCCCGGACCGCGACTAAAAATCTTGGTGTCTACTCGGTATTCACAATCTTACCTGGTATGCAGTAGATCGATACATCCACGTATGTCTCATTGAGTGTCAGATAGTGTCGACCGGATGCATTACATGGCGCAGGCGTGGTCCGGTGGTTGGATTGAGACTCGGACAAGTCGATCAAGTTGCAACTTAGCGGGATACCCAGTATCTATCCGTCATCCATGCATCCATGGACCAAGATGGGCCGATGGATCCAGTGCGGCCTTTCCCGCAAGTCTATATCCTATTGTTCTCCATCCCTCAGAATGAGATAATCCACGGGCCAGGCAGAGGATGCTTTGTCCCAATTGGGTATATCGTGGCTGGTTTCGGTTTGGGCGCAGGGCTTGTCCACCGTGAGCTAACGTGTTGGGCACTCAGAGCACTGTAGGTGTGTAAAAGCAATACGAACTTCCTGCTGTTGGTTGCCGTCGGGAGTGAAAGCAAACTCGAGAGCAAGCAACCTGAGCTCAGTCGTATCTCCGGACGATCGACCGAACAGGCGATTTCTTGCAAAACTCGGAAATGCGAGGTCCTAGTTACGGTTGGCGCCAATCGCTGCATATTGGCCGGTTGAAGCATCTTGAATAATACACCACCAGGAAAGCGCCGGAGCCGATCAATGGAGCAGGACCTGAGGTTCCAGCCACTCTCCGCTTGTCCCTGACTCGCCTCCTGACTCCTGAGCGTTTGGAGGGGCGTGTGGAGTAAGGCAGCCGGCATTGTCAGCTTGATTCTTGATTCTTGAAGGCTGAAGCTGCAACCGGGGTAACCTTTCCAGCGTGGCAGCGCCCATTCAACACATGTACAGTGTTACTTCAGATATGCTTTACGGCGATCGCTTCGATGAAATATGATGATTGGGCGATCTAAACTTACCAGCTCAGACGTTAAGCGGAAGGCCTCTAAATTGAGGCTTTCGCGGATTGGCTATGAGATCTAGTCTTCTTGGCTTCTAGGTGGGGGAGGGGACATTTACCTAAGAATTTAACTGCATCAGCATAATGACCCCAAGGAGGCACAAGGCAGGTCGAAACATACCGCTAAGGAAGATAGCAAGTGTTCTGTACATAGTTAGGGGTACGGTAAGCTAGGAACCAGGATTAAACCAGAGACCTGCTCGGGCCCCGGCCTCGTTGCGGCATGCTTTAAAAGGTTCATCCCGTCGATCGGTTGTATAAGAGACAGGGGAGGGGGGCCCAGAGGCGGGCGAAAAGTTCGATGGCTTCACACTGTTGCAGAAACATGTTGTGTGACGGCAAGCCCATTTCCAGAAGAGAATCACAGGCTCGTAGTGGAGCTGGAGAGGTGCAGATGTGGCTGCTGTGTTGAGGAAAGTGCGCGGGACTACTTGCTGCCTAAGGCGAGATCCAAAGAATGAACGCCCTGCATACTCCTTTGCCGTCAACCCTCAATTCCTTACCAAAGCTGTTTTCCTGTTTGTTACTTGACATGTGTTTTATGCGGCAGAGCCCGCTGCATCTAAAAAGATACTTAGAAAGGCACATTGCCCGCCGTATTCATGTCTACTTTACATAGCAGGAACGTTCTGGGGGTCCCGAAAGCAATCACACGATCAGTACTCCGTATCCGCTAGGTGGGGTTTTGACTCTCGCGTCGTGGAAGGTTCAGAAAGAAGAGGACCTAATGGGGCTATCCGTAGGTATCTCTCGTTCCCCGCATCTCTTGCCAGGATGAGCCTGGAGCATCAGATATCTCGTGATTTGAGTTTGCTAATGCCTCGCTGGTGTGTGACAGTCTCTGCGAGCACCTCATCACCAACACTTCGTCCTTAGCATTGAACGACCTTAACGCAGATAGGCAAGTCAAAACTTGGTTTAATCAGACATGTCGACTGATCTTTCGGGGCTAAGGCGCTGGCGTCCTTTCGCCGTGCCCCTCAACCGGTAGAATTATCTGGCATCGGAGATCAAAGCCGACTCTGACAGAGCACATCCTGGTAGTAGTGCTCCATGGAAGACTTGTTCGTGATCCTTGGCCTTGGACACCGCGGCCGAGCTCTGGGGCGGAGAATTTCATACCTGTCAGAAAGAAAGCTGCGACGGAACGGCAGCCGTTCCCAGCCACGCGTAAGTTCGTACTGTAACTCCCCGAGTGTCGGGTGTCCGCCGGAAAACGACCAGAAGTTGACTCGTCACTTCTCAATCAATTTATTTCATGGTTATGTCTCATTGATCAACCAGCCGCCCAGGAAATGGCCGGGTGATCCCATGCAAATCCGTTCCCTAAAGAGTGGTCACGGCATGCATTGCATTGGAGAATCTACGCGCTCAATCCTAGACTTACGCGCGATGATGGATCCCTATACGAGCAAGCACTGGCTGGCACTCTGCGTTTGTCCTCGTCCAGCCACATTGTTCCCTGCAAAAGACATGGCTCTGGGAGTTTGTTGATCCATGGTATCGGGTGAAGAGGCCCGAGCCACTGCATTGATACTCGACCCGACGTGTTTCCCTCTCACTTGTAGCGAAGCTAGCTGCGAAGCATTGATACCCCTGCGAGCCACGCTATCGGGTGTGCTCACGGCGGGGTCCACAGCTAATTTGCTCCGGATACTGTTTCCTTGTCATGATTTGTACTAAGTACAGGATGCCAACTGCGAGAGGTATGGCATGATGCACACTACTTCGAGACAGGGATGTAGATAGCATGGGTATTTCTAATGCCTTGCGAGGCCTCGGGGACACGCTCTTGTCTAGTCATGCTTAGGAAATCAGGAAGCAGTAAGCACAGGTCAGCAAATTAGACGACGGGATGGCTGCTGTGCACGACGGGTTCTAGTTCCACCACGGGTCCACGACTCCACAGCTAACAGGACGATCCTCGGGCGGCTTGACTTCGGATGTATTTTCCAGACTGACTGCGCACTACCTAGGTCATGGTGTGATTTGTGCATTCGGCGAACGGGCCTTCCTTAAATAACGACACTTAAGCTCGAACACGGGGTTGGGGAGAATACACATCGACAGTTGATGATAACGTGCACCGGGAAAGACGTATAACAAGGCATCTATGGAGCACATGAGCAACTACTAGCGTAAAATATAATTATGAATCTGTAAACTTCAATGGTATTATCAAAAAAAGAACAAAGTATCTAACACTTCGGTTATTGATTTGCTCTCGAACAACAGACCACGGCTACAGAGACGGATTTGGAAGTTTTGTGACAACTTTTGTTCATTCATGGTATCAGGCGTCATACAGTCCACAAAGCAAGACAAGGAGCTGTCTCCCTCAGCGGGTTGGCTTTTTGTTACATTATAGAAGCCTTTTACCTGCCCGTAGCCACGATCACTTACCGGACCACATTTACTGGGCAATGGCGTAGGCGCGGCGGCGGTCACGCTCCTCAGCAATGGAGAGCTGCATGACGAGTGAGCTAACGGTTCAGGAGACACCGAGCCAGGTTCAAAACGTACCTTGACACCCTTGCCCTTGGGAAGAGAGATCCAGGGCTTGTCCTGGCCAATCACGAAGACGTTGCTCTCACGGGTAGCGAAGGTGTTGTCAATGGCGTCCTTGACGTGGACGATGTTGAAACCACCATCGTGGCGCTCACGGTGAGTGACGACACCAACACGACCCATGTTACGACCACCAGTAACCATGCAGACAACACCGGTGTCGAAGCGGCAGAAGTCGGAGATCTTGCCAGTGGCAATGTCAACCTTGACGGTGTCATTGACCTTGATGGCAGGGTCGGGGTAGCGGATGCTATAGGTACAAATCAGCACATAATGTCCTCACGTTCGAAGCCCTTACTATGTCCCGAAAAGGAGGCTTCGCAGTTGGGAAAGTTCTCGTGTCCTCCGCCGATCAACCAAAGCTTGGTCCAACGACTGAATGACGCGGAACTTGTAGAGAGCATGCACTCACGTTCGCGCATCGTGCGTAACCAAGAATGGGATCCCGCCCTTGCCGAGCTGCACCTTCTTGACCTTGCAGAGCTTGTACTCAGCCTCCTCAGCCTGGATGCGGTGGACGGTGAAGCGGCCCTTGGTGTCGTAGATGAGACGGAAGTTCTCGCCGGTCTTCTCGATGCCGATGACGTCCATGAAACCGGCGGGGTAGGTAGGGTCGGTGCGGACCTTGCCGTCAACCTGGATGAGACGCTGCATCATGATCGCCTTGGTCTCGCGGCCGTTAAGAGCGTACTTGAGACTAGAGATCGGAAAACCAAGTCAGCTCCCCGTTCCATCCAACGCAGACAATATTCGATTCGTACCGGTTGCGGATGAAGACGATCAGGGGCAGGCAGTCCCGGAGCTTGTGAGGACCGGGGGAGGCCTTGGGAGCATAGGTTCCGGACATCTTGTCCAGGAGCCAGTGCGAGGGCGCACTGAGGCGCTTTTGGTGCTTCTTACTATAAAACCATAGCAGTTAGTATCATGTCACACGCAAATCGGTCGCCAAACGACTTCTTGTCGCGAATCGAAATCGTTCAACAATGTCGTAGTAACGCGAAAAACAAATACTATTGCATGAAAAGACGTACGGTCCGCGAGGCATCTTGACTGCTTTGTCGACTTGAACACGGTAAGTTGTCGTAAGTGTCGCGAGGAAAAGAAGGCTTCAGAGCAGGGACTCAAAATCTTTGATATGCGGTCCACTCACAAACTTCGCTTAGCGGGCTCGTGACCAGATTATTGTGGGAGAATGCCCTAACGCTAGACCCGAACCAGCCCCACCCGCTACTCCTAACTAGGACTAGCCTGTTTTCTTCGATCTGGAAGTATATGTGATAGAAGTCTAGACGCGGAGGAGCAGGAAAGGTTGAAATGATGTCTAATGCATTTTTATTGGCTCTATACTCGTCGTGGTCTAAATGTATCCTTTGATGACTGCAACCTCAGCGTTGAGAATCGAAGATCCAGCAGCACCTAGAACAGTGTTGTGTGAAAGAGCGGCGAATCGGATATCGAAATAACCACCCTGGTTACCCTCGCGTACTCGTCCCACGCTGACCGTGTATCCCCTGTTGATGTCTCGGTCAAGTCTGGGTTGCGGCCTATCGGGCTCGTCAAACACTTTAATGGCTTCTGCCGGGGCAGATGGACACCCGAGCTTCTGGGCTTCCGACTGATACTCTCTCATAGCTTGCACCACTTGCTCAGCGCTGGGGGCTGGGCGGTTTTTGAAGCGCAATGAAACAAATGCCATGTGGCCATCCGTGACGCCAACTCTTGTGCAGGTGGCTCCAATCCTGAGTCCCTGCTGCTCTTCGAAAGCAGTGGCATCTGCTGACAAGGAGCCAAGGATCTTTTGAGCCTCGTTCTCGAGTTTGTCCTCCTCGCCGCTGATGAATGGGATAACATTGTCCATGATATCCATGCTAGGAACGCCCGGATAGCCAGCTCCAGACACGGCTTGCTCTGTGAACACCTCCACCTCCTCGACAGGTCCGAACTTAGCCTGAAGAGCCGCAAAAGGAATGACAATTCCAATGACAGCACAGTTGGAGTTGCAAACCAAGAATCCCTTGTTCAATCCAAAGTGCTTCCGTTGGTAGGGAATGAGGTCAAGGTGACTGGGGTTGACGGTAGGAACGATGAGAGGGACAGCGGGGTGTTTGCGGTAGTTCTTAGCGTTCGAGAAGACAGGAATATCGGCCTTGATGAACTCCATCTCTACAAGCGAGCAACTATTAGCGATGGCAAGGACAGCCAGATTCAGGGAGCCACCTACCAAGGTCACCGGCGACGTCGCTGTTTAGACCGGAGAACACGAGATCGCAGTCACTGAACTTTTCGGCTTTGCAATCCCGCAGGACGAGGTTGCTAAGCTCCTCAGACATCGGCGAACTCTGCTTCCATCGTACTGCGTCCTTGTATTTCTTCCCCGCAGAGCGTTCCGAGGCACCGACGGCATGTAGCTCAAGGAAAGGATGCTCCGCGAGTAGAAGGATAAATCTCTGGCCTACTGATCCTGTAGCACCGAGAACACCTATTGCGTATGAGCATTTGGAGAGTTGATATTCGCTATGATTTTGTCCATACCGCACTTCTTCTTGGGAAACGACGTCATCTTGGTCGGTATTTCGAAAGATCGGGGCGGATATACTGCCGCTCAAGGAATCAGTCAAGGCTTTCGAAGAATTAACAGTACAGATGACTGCAGATTTTCAGAAATTGAAACGCCGCGGTGGCGCAAAGAAGATAATATATGGAGAGCACAGAGAGGAGACCTTCAAGGCAAGCCCCGCAGCAAAGCTTCTGGCAAAAATCAAGGATCGAGCAGGACAAATGTAACGCGCATGTGCTGATTCATGAGCCAATCAACAGCTGACAGTGTACTTACCACCAATTTAAGAATTGAAGCTTTTGATGAGAGACAATTGTGGCAATTCAGAAAGAAGGGTGCGATATCGCTCTGGAGGGGAGTCATCCGCCCCGCGATGAGTCAGCCTTTTTCAGGGCCCCAGACACTTTAATTGGGCAGCTCCGCCTCTCCGGAGTTTTCATACTTCGCCGGGAGGGCTGAGATTGAACGCAGTTCTTTCTTTCTATATATTCTGTATAGCACCTTCTACTTGTCCTGGGAATCGAATATCTTCCCTGGGTTCAGCAACCAATGAGGATCGAAAGCCTTCTTGACGTTTCGCATAGCTCCAATTGTGTTCGGTCCAAGCTCCTTCTTAAGAGACGACTTTTTGCCTAATCCAACGCCATGTTCGCCCTGGAATCGGATTAGTTCTGGTGTCATTATACAGGATCTGGGCTGGTTACCGTGCAAGAACCCTCCATGTCCAGCGCGCGGTCGACCATGTCGTACACCACCTTCTCCACTCGTTGCTTCTCCTCAGCATTCTGGGGGTCGTACATTATGCTTGCATGAAAGTTTCCATCGCCAATGTGGCCCAGTATACTAGCAAATATCCCCAGGTCGTCCAGTTCTCTCTTGGAGATCTCTGATGTCGTTGTTAGTGAAATTCCGGAAAGTTTCTTCTGCTTTTGACATACCAATGATATCAGGCAATCTTGAAATTGGGACGGCAACATCAGTAGACCACACTTCGGAGCCTTCCTTTCTCAGAGCCATCATACTCCAGAGGGACTGCTTCCTCGCTGACCACAGGTCGTGTGCTTCTGTTTCGTTCTTCGCGAACTCAAATCCTTCGGCGTTGTTGCTTTTAGCTAGGTTCCTCGTTAAACTGATACTGTCCGCAACGCCTGCCTTTGTCCCAGAGAATTTGAAGAAGAGCGTTGGCAGCGTTTTCCAAGTCCGTCCTGTCCCGCCGGCCTTGTTGATGACGTCCATTTGAACCTCGTCGAGGATTTCCATGCACTGGACGGGAATTCCTTTTCTAATGAGCTGCATAGCAGTAGAAGCAGCGTCGCGGATCGTAGGGAAGGAGACAACTCCAACTCGAGTCTCCTCTGGAATAGGCGCCAGCTTGAGGGTAGCTTCGGTAACAATGCCAAGTGTTCCTTCGGATCCTACGAACAGCCCCGTCAAATTGTATCCAGCTGAAGTCTTCCGGGGGCGTCGTCGTGTTTTCATGACACTTCCATCTGCTAGAACGACTGTGAGGTTGATCACCCAGTCCTTCATGGTACCATACCTTACAGCGTTTGTACCACTGCAGTTTGTTCCAATCATGCCGCCGATCATAGCAGATGGGCCCGGATCAACAGGAAAGAAAAGACCAGTATCTTTGATTTTCTCATTCAGATCCATCCATTGGATAGAGGGCTGCACCACAACATCCATGTCTGCTTCATGCAGGTCCAAAATTCTGTTCATATACGCAAAGTCAATTGTAAGGCCGCCGTAAGGAGCAGAAAAGTTCGCTTCAAGGCTCGAACCGCCGGAGTATGGGACCATTGGCATTTTGTACTTGTTGCAGACCTTTGCGATCTCCGAAACATCCTCTGTGCTGGACGGATAAGCAATAGCAACTGGTAAGCGATCCGCGTTGACGCTTGACCATTCTGAAAAACCATGTCGCTGGAGGTCGTCTTCATCTGTGCTGACCGTGTCTTCCCCCAGTTTAGCCCGGAGCTCGGCAATGGCCTAATCCATGAACGCAACGATTAGCGACATTGTAGCTAGTCTAACCGCGCAATGTTTTGACTCTTACCTTTTCGAAATCTTCTGTATCTCCATATTGTGGGATTTCAGTATCCTTAGGCTGCCATAGTT
The DNA here is from genome assembly GCF_047715735.1 of Aspergillus multicolor. Taxonomy (NCBI): domain Eukaryota; kingdom Fungi; phylum Ascomycota; class Eurotiomycetes; order Eurotiales; family Aspergillaceae; genus Aspergillus; species Aspergillus multicolor. Next base: position 293,574 of record NW_027395958.1, read on the forward strand.
GATCTGAGCTTCCAACCCCGTATCCAATCCCACCTGCTAAGGAAGCAACGAAAATCGTCCGGCTCAAAGACCAGGATTTTGAGGAATTTGCAGAAGACGAGCTAGTACGCGACCTGGCACTTTTCCCATCACCCTCGCTGCCTTTTGAAGTAAAACTCTTTGAACGAACGGCGCTGGCAAAGGGGATAGGCCGAGGACCTGACCGGCACAGTATGCGGGGATTTGCGGGGAAACCCCGAGATAGGAGGCCGGAAGCTCGCATTGCGTTTGTCGAGAAATTTAGGATGTGAGGAGGAGGGTTGGATATGTTCGGTATAAAGAGAGGAAATACGCGTGCCTCGTGGCAATTTTCGGCTCATTTCGAGGCTAATAATACCACCTATTGTCATCCTCTTCTATCGGCAATCAACAGCAGCCACGGAATTCCGCCGAGTGGAGGAAGCAAAAGATGACGAATGATAGTGTGGGATGGCGACAACGCCAACCTCTCTTGCTGTCCTGGTGTGCTTCCCCCACGCTAAGATGATTATCTCCAAGGTATTCTTCGGTTCCAGAAGTGGTGGTTGATTCCAAGGTTGTAGCTGTCGGACTGAACGCCGAGTGCGGAATGACCGAGTCTTCCCCGCACGAGATGAGATGTCTGAATTACTTTAAGTCACCGGACGTTCTAGATAGAAACAAAAACTTAGCACTCTACGAACTGGAGTTCTGCATTGACCTTGATGGTATACAATTGTTGCGTACGGCTGCTAGTAGGAATAATGAGTATCATCAAGTTGGAAATATATTCTAAGGTTCCTAGTAGACCTTCTTTCCAGGCAATTATAGGGGCTGTCATTCCATGCAAAATAGGACTTGAAGAACTGTCTATAATAAACCAATGAAGTGGTTCCGACTATACTCAAAGCACAATAGACTTTCTTGAGAAACAACGTCTCTCCTGTAAGTGCGATCGTGAAGTGTGTACTACTGGGCGAGGACAGCCAGTCCTTGGCCCGAGCCGTTGATGGGGCAACCAGTGGCAGAGTTCGCTCCCATCAACAATTGTCCCCTTTTGCTTTAAACAAGAGCTCAGCAACAACGACAGTAATATCCAGTGCCGCTTCTACGGCTAATATATACGCCTAGTCACACCGGCCGAATTGTGGCCATTATGTCCGATACATTTCTTCTCCTAAGCCGTGAGGTGGAACGGTTGGTAAACGCGCCTTATGCGCCCTCACTCCAGGTGAACCCCACTATCTAATGGGTCGAATTAACAGATTAGCTGATGGAGTAAACGAGTCCAGGATCTATACAGATTGACACAGCAGGTTTCGTCAACCACTATCAGTTCGTGGGTATTCCAAAAGCCTTGCCAGATCGGACCTCTCGTCGATGTCCTTGTTGATGGCCTTTCACGCTCCCGCTTAGCCTTACCCTCAATAACGAGGTTCGGTAAGTGCTTCTAAGAGTATTTAATCAAGAATGGCTGGATTGATGTGGCTTAAAAATAGCCCAGGTGCAAGAGTTTCGTGATAGCTTACTCCAGCGATACCCATATCTTCTTGACCAGTTTCTCCAGCAAGCCATTGAAGGCAATGAAGCGGATGTAAGTACCTTTCAAGTCAGCATGTTGAACCACCAGACTGACAGGCCCATAGTATTTTTCAATATGCGTTTTGCTCCTCGCCTCCCCTTTACCTTGCGACATCACAACGCCCGCCACTCTTGCAGTCTTTGTTACGCAAATCATTGAGAGGATGAAGGTAAACCCGTGCGTGAAGACTATTCGGCCACTACATACTATCTCCAGCTGTCTTCAAGCTTCAGGAACATTATCTGAACTTCCGCATGAAGTAATGTCGTGTTTCCAGACAGAGCTTACCAACACACTTCGGAACGTGGAGGACCACATGGGCAACTTGCTATGCCTAGCAACGTTTGCCAGGCTCGTAATTTCTCAAAGCGGCTGCAGCGAAGCGGAAGGTACTGTTAACAACCAGCCATGGTTGCAGAGCATGAGACACTTTTTCGGCCCTAAGCGAGGCCTGAAAACACTAGACCTTGTTGTTCTGCGGGTTATCCTAGCTTGTTCTACTAGCTGCGGTAACCTTACAATCGAAGAGTCCGCGGAGAGTATACGCTTAGCGATCAGCATCTTCGAAAGCGTTGACAAGAAACAGCGGGAGCGCTGGATCGAAGGTAACTCAGCCAAAGTCGCTAAGCTTATGGAGAAGGTTACACGCAATGGTATTGACCACCGTGTACGGGTATTGGTAAGGCACAAGATCTATTGAACTTGATGGCAGTCAAAAGTGATGGCTGACCTCATTAGGGGGTATCTTTCCTCATCTCTCTTGTTCCTGCTACATCGTTACCTCCTGATTTGGCAAAGCTTTCATTAGAATGGATGGTATCAGAGGATGCTCCCGCCGTTCTGGAGATTCTTCCTACTCAAGTCATACCTCGATTAGTGGGGGCGCATGCTGCGAGTTTCTGACTTTCAGCCCATGGAGATGAATACTAACTGTTTCTAGGTTCGTTTAGGGCAACCTGCATTGGACAAAGTGCTACTATATGTCATATCATCAGTACCTACAAATCCGACCGATGTTGTGAGCTTGGCCAAGCTACGAATATCGAAATTAATGCTTCAAGGTCTGCGCGCGTCAAACTTACAATCTGCGATTATGGTGTCCGAGCAGTATCGTAACACCATGAACAACCTGATGGAGAGCTTCCCAAGACAGTTGTCTGATGTAGAATGTGGCGGGGCTATTATTTGCCATCGCTTAGCCGTGAGGCTGGAGAACGACCTGCTGTCCGATTTACTTGCGTTCTGGGCGGAAGCAGCTCTCCCACAAAGCATGGGAGAGTCGGAACGCTCATCTGCAGTCGCCCCGCTCAGCAGCCTATTGAACAGGAACAAGATTTTGCTGTCGGAGCATGAATGCCAATCATCAAAAATCAGATCTTTAGAATCGTGGACTGCAATTCCATCTCCTAAGATGCGCCAAATAACCGACCCTCCGAGGAATGATTGGAGAAATGGGATGAGAGATATCATGGTTAAGAACTCCAGATTGTTAAGTGACAGTATCATGCAAAAAGTTGAGGATATCTGCTATGATCTGGAGCAGCGCTGTGGCAGCATTGAGGCCCCCCTTCGCATCGTCGAAGAAGAACGCACAAAATACTACTTGCAGGCAGAACAGTTGAAGGAGCAAAATTGCGGGCTGGAGTCTCAGCTACACCAAGCCACGAGCACCATTGCAGAGCTTCGAGAGGAGATATCTCGTCTGGCAGGGCAGGCCAGTTCGGCCACTGGCCGCGTTGACGAGCTGACCGCGAGCTTGACTCAAGCACGACATGAGCTTGAAGAGCTACAGCATACATCGCAGAGAATTCTATCGACTGAGAGAGAATCGTTTAGGTCTAGGGAGCTTGACATCATTGCATCCTTGACAGAAAAAGAAGAGAGTCTGGATGAACTCCGGGAAGAGATCAAACGCCGGACCGGAGTAAATGATGACTTGACAGTAAAACTGGCAACTGCTTTGAACGACAAGGATTCTCTTACTCAGGAAATCGCCGCTATGAGAAATGAAATCTCAACCTTAGTGAAGGAACTAGAAGAGGGCAGGGTAACTATTACGCAGAAAGATAATACGATCGCACACTTGGAAATTGAGAAAACAAGTGCAGACGAGCTGGCCAAAGATCTGCAGAACAAGGTCTGTAGCCAGAAGATGGTCTTAGCATCAAGAGACTAAACGTATATGCAGTTGCTTGAAGAGGCTTCCAAGGCTGAAAGTCTTGATGCTGCTCTCCGTGACACCGCTGAAAGGTCTAATGCCGGTTTAGAAGAGCTACGACGGCAATCCGAGGCAGAAGCTTTGAGGATGGCTGAAGAGGTAGTCTCTCATAAATGGCCCTCCCTAAGTATGCGTAACACTGACATTAACAGGCGGTGGAGCGAAAGTTGGAGGTCGAGTCTCTGCAGAGTATAATACATGAAACGAGGTCTGATGCCACGAGAGAGCTACAAACGAGGGAGAAGCGTATCCAGCATTTGGAGCGTAAAGTAAGTGAAGAGAGGCGTCGTGTGTTCCTACGATCTAACGCACGTACAGGTACAACATCTACGAGAAGAGCGATCCGCCAAAGCACGCGAGTTTTCGGAAGCACAGCAGCACATTAGCCGATTGATGGGTGTCATGGGCTTCAAGCCCCCTGCGCCTTCAGAGCATTGCGTCTCAAGCAAACAGCGTTCTCGGCCTTCATCCGAGCAACCTCAGGCCGCCACAACGCAAACGCAAACAGAGTCGGGGGCCATGACTTTCGAAAGCCGCGAAGAGGACCCCTTAACTACATCTGTCGAATTTGCTACGCCTCGACCAGGTGGTCGCAGCCCCAAAAGGTCTCGCAATAACGCTTTCCCTTCCGCTCAGCCGTCACCTCCACGATCTCAAGAGGGCATTAAGAAACCTCGAGAATCGGTCTTTCGAAGCACTCGTAAGAGGACTCAGGAACGAAAGCCTCTTAGAGAGGCCGACCAGAACAGCCAATATTCGCAAGGCACTGAGCTGCTGTCGTGCAGTCGCCGAGAGAGTTTCCAGGACAGCCAACTCAATCGTCCGGACCGAAACCACCTCGACGACATAGACTTAGATCTGGACCTGGAGTTTTCAAAGGATTTTGTTTTTACTAGCACATCTATGTCCGAACTCAATGGACATGCGCGCTAATAACGACCCTGAAATCAATTGCTGGAGCGTGTTCCCTAATCTTGTCTCAGAGGTTTGCACAGAATAATAGTAGTATATATACTAACAGAATATTTGGCGCACATAATGGCCTGGCCTGGTAGAGTTGATGACCTAACACCCTAGCCAGCAGCTCGGTCGGGCTTGCTGGTATGTAGCCAGAAGAAGTTCACGTACTCGTCACTTCGCTGAGCGTATGTCCTCTCTTTTGCCAGTTCCTGGAACATCATGTCATATTGCTTTTGCCCAACGGGTGTTTGCAGAACTCTCGGCGTCAAATCAACACAGAATGTGAGACTCTTTCTTGGGGCTGGAGAGAGACATTTCACTCACCCACTTCACATCCTCCCCTTTCTTCTCCTTCACCATTTCCTCATCTTCTTGAGAATCCTAACACGAGCATTGAGAGCTATATCATCTTGCAGAATGTCAATAACTTGAGAGTCTAGCAAGATTATTCAGCTTGCTCATCCTCGACCTGACAGTCATCTGTTTGACCTCTTCCCCCAGGCCAACTCGGGTTTCATCCCAACGACGAGAGTAAGTGATTGAATTTTCTTTGATTCCCCAACAGTCACTCATCAAGTTCTTTGCTAATGGATAATGTAACCTCGCAGCTTATTGTACTTATCTTCGTATAATCCGCAGCAGCCCTACGAGTCAACGATGCCTCCACCTAGAAACCGCCTGAATCCCGTGTTTCAGCCCTCTCGCCAGCAGCTGATAATAGCATCATGGAAGACCTGGGAGTCAGTGGCCATCAATCTCACAAATGTCCCCGCAGAGGCAAGTACACAGGATCTTTGGGAGGTGTTCATAAATGAGGGCAACATACATTCAATCGACATATTCGAAGACAATGGAAACAGAACACAAAAAGCAAAGATACGGTTCAGGTGAATGATCCATCTCTTTCCTGCTATCTTTCGAGATCTAACGGACAGGCCTCCCCCGGAAAACGATTTCTGGAACAGCAATTCCAGGCGTATCAGGCTCCATAGCGGGAGAATAATCAACATTTTTATGAGCCTTGACAGTAGGCCTCAGGACTGGGAAGTACCCAGTCCGGTCCGGAAGGGAATCAGCTATCCAGCAGAAGTTGTAAGTTACTTCGAAGACATTTCGCCCGTCGATTGTTGCGTCCTCACACGGCATTTACTGTCCAGAAAGTACCCATCTCCTCGTTAGACATCGGAGTCCTAGTCGACGAGACTACGATGGTGCGAATGCGCACTGTGGGGTCATTGACGACGGGAAACGCCTCACTGGTGTTGGATTTGAGAAGAAGGAATCTGCTTGTTTACTTTGAGCTTCATCCGTTAAGCTCGTCGAGACCGCTGGATTATCGCCTCCAGGTTTCCTTCTCACAGCTCGATAGATTCTTCCAGGCTGAAAATCCCACAACTGGAGGTGTTTCACACTTCACTTTCCTTAGCTCTCCGCCTATATATCACCGTCGAATCAGGAACACGCAAAACACGTTTACAGACGAAACATCGTGGCGAGAGGCAGATACATGGTTCAGGCAGGCTCATATCGTCCACTATCCACAAGAGCTAGCTACCCTTCCTGTGAGCTTACGAAAGTCGAACCCAATCATTGATATTGGTTTGTTATGCATATCGTCTGCCGTTTGCATGCATTGCTGACACTTTGTAGGTCGTTGGAACGCATTTCGAATAAATTACCCGAAGAACTGCAACTCTGAGGCAAAGTTCATGTCCTTTTGTGCCATCTTAGGTGATTATAACATTATTGTTGAAGAGAACAACCTATTCACCGTTCATGATGAACGGCCTACGCCTATTTGGGAGTGGATTGACCTCGATCCCAAGGCTTCCGGCACGTCGTCTAGCTCCCTTCACGGCCTCTTTGACACAAACCATGTTCATTTGTCATTCGCAGTCCGCTATCTATTGGAAGTATGCATGAGTGATGGTTATCTCTCCGAGTTCACCATGACGCGTGAGTTCGCTTTGAAGTTGGCTGAACTGGAGGAAGTCCAGGCAAGAAAGCTTCTCGAACATGTCGCTTTCCAAAAGAAAACGTACTACAATCCGATGGAAATCTTTGACATCAAGTTTGTCAAAGGGGCGATAGTAGGGAAGATACCATTTTACTGCTGCCACATGCGTTCTGCAAGAATTACGCCTAGCACGGTTTACTACAATCTGCCTTCTGTCGACATCTCGAATCGTGTCGTCCGACAATACATTCACCTTGCTGACAACTTCCTTCGAGTCAAATTTACGGATGAAAAGCACAAGGGTCGGATCAATGCCATTGCTGAGAATACCATGGACGAGGTATTTACCCGGGTCAAAAGAGCGTTGGCGAACGGTATCACTATTGGAAGCACACGTTACGAATTTCTCGCCTTTGGAAACTCTCAGTTTCGTGAGCATGGAGCGTACTTTTTTGCCCCAAAGGATGGTGTAACTGCTGCTAGCATTCGCGCCTGGATGGGACAGTTTAGTCACATCAGAAACATTGCTAAATATGCCGCCAGGTTAGGACAATGTTTCTCTACCACCCGAGCCTTCTCAGGCTGCACTGCACATGTCAAGGTAATCAACGATGTTGAGCGGAATGGTTATACCTTCTCAGATGGCGTCGGTAAGATATCAATGTTCCTTGCGCAGATGGCGGCGTCGGAGCTCAAAATCAAGACGCCTATCAAAGAACCGCCCTCTGCCTATCAATTCCGCCTTGGAGGCTGCAAAGGGATGCTCATCATCTCCCCGGAAGCTCAGCGTCAGGAAGTTCACATCCGGAAGAGTCAATACAAGTTTCCGGCACTGTCTCAAGGGCTGGAAATCATTCGCTGGTCCCAGTTTACTATCGCAAACCTCAATAGACAGCTGATTCTTGTGCTTTCCGCTCTCGGGGTCGCTGATAGCATGTTCCATCTGAAGCTCAAAGCAATGCTGAGAGGTCTGGATGAGGCCAGGGAAAGTGATCCAAAGGCAGTCTATCTGCTCAGGAAGTATGTGGACCCTAATCAAGTCACCTTGGCCGTTAGTCAAATGGTTCTCGACGGCTTTAGGAAGTCAACCGAGCCGTTCGTAACTTCCCTTTCGACTCTTTGGAGGGTATGGCATCTGAAATACCTGAAGGAAAAGGCAAGGATAGTCATCGACGAAGGCGCATGTCTCTTGGGTTGCATGGACGAGACTGCGACACTCAAAGGGCACTTCACTGATCAGATACCCAAAAAAGATGCCCCCCTTGAGGTGAAGATTGCAGCCCTACCTGAGATATTCGTACAGGTATACTTTGACGGCCAATACAAGATAATAGAAGGACTATGCATTCTAGCTCGCAACCCTTCTCTTCATCCTGGCGACATTCGTGTGGTTAGGGCTGTCAACGCTCCAAGCCTGCATCATCTGAAGGACGTAGTTGTCCTACCACAGACTGGCGACCGCGACGTTGCAAGTATGTGCTCCGGCGGTGACCTTGATGGAGACGATTACCTTGTCATTTGGGACCAGGATCTTCTGCCGGACGATTGGTTTCGCGATCCCATGAAGTACGATAGCGAGAAAGCTCATGAACTCGATCACGACGTTACGGTTAACGAGGTCACATCATTTTTCGTCACTTACATGAAGAACAACTGTCTTCCGACAATTGCTCATGCACATCTCGCATGGGCAGACTACCTTGACGGTGGCGTCAACGAATCAAAATGCGTACAGCTTGCCCAACTTCACTCGAATGCGGTTGACTACAACAAGACAGGCAATCCGGCTGTGATGACCCGGGCGTTACGGCCTAAAAAATGGCCTCATTTTATGGAGAAAACTCACAAACCTGAGCACACTCAGTACCACTCACGGAAAGTCCTTGGCCAGCTCTATAATGCCGTAGAACGTGTTGACTTTGTCCCGAACCTCGAAATGGATTTTGATAAACGAATTCTAGACTGCAATATTGAAGTACCTGATGACATGTACGACTTTGCCAAAAGCCTCAAGGGCGAATACGACACTGCCATCCGTCGGATCATGGCACAGCATGAGATCAAGACGGAGTTCGAGGTGTGGTCCACGTTCGTGCTTAGCCACTCTGGGCTAGAAAGGGACTACAAGTACCACGAGACAATCGGCGACTTGTCTTTGTCGCTGCAAGAAACCTTCAAAAAACGAGCATTTGACAAAGTTGGCGGTCGGACATTCGCTGTCCTCGCCCCCCTCGTCGTTGCTATGTACCGAGTCACCCACAAAGAGATGGCTGGAGCACTGGCAAAACATCGGGAGGAGAGTCAAGGAGAGTCAAAAGCCCTAAAGGTCGAACAATTGCCTTTGATCAGCTTTCCATGGATATTTTCAAAGGTTCTCGGCCAGATTGCGGTCGGCCACTACGACGACTCTGACTCTACCAATGCTCTCTCGAAGAAGACACACCTTGATCGACCTATAGCACACCAGATAGGCGAAGCAGAGCTCGATGCGTTCTTTAAGAAAGACGACACAATCAAGCAGAACAACGAAGCATCCAACACACCCGGAAGCCCGCAAGGCGATGATCCCTTTGGTCTGGGCCTATATGATAACACTGATGCTACAACCGTCGCCAGCAGCCAGCTATCCTCCAGTGAGTGCAACATTGAGTCGCTCGAGCAACTTCTCGGTTTTGGCCCCCTCAATGCCTCAAGCTTGCCGTCCTCATCGGTCATAGTCCCCTCTGTCTCAGTCAAAGAAGGCACTCTTTTGGATTTCGACCGCGACCTTGCCGAGGGCGGATGGGAGGCTAACCCTAAGAAAGCCGCTTTGGATCTACTGGAGGACCAGCCTGCGCAACAAGACAGCGACGAGCAGACTGGTTTGCTTATGAGCTCGTTGCTATGCAATGCTACATCGAGCTTCGACGAGAATCGGCCAGTCCAGCGAGCGAGCGACAAGCAAAAGGATTTCCCTTCTGGCCCGTTCACATTTGATGCTGCGTCAGGCGGGACGAAGCAGCCGGTCCACCCCCCGAGCGACATGCGAAATGTGTTGTCTCTGAGCCCCTTGATAGTCAACACTGCACCCGGATTGAAGGAAGACCAGCTCACTGACAAAGCAAAGGGCATACAGAGTCGGGTAGTTGAAATTGTGGAGGAGGATTCTGATGGAGGCGATGACCCCCTTAGCCTCGATAAGCTTAACGAGCTGGCTGGTCTTTAGGATGAAGCGAATACTGATTTTTATGCATCTTGCGCAGTCATGTTCCTATTTCCCGCCTATCAAAGATATAGGCCTAGCATGGATCTTGCGAATGTTCATTGATCTAATGGTTACGAGGTGTCCAAAATAGCCAAGTCGGCCTAGCTGACAATAACTATCCTAACCATCTAGAATGCCAGGAACTGTAGCCCGTATTACCTCAAGGTGACGTCCTGAATTTCCCAAAATAAGTCCGTAGCCAAGGTGCACCTTCCCAATCGTAAACTACCACTCCAAATCATCACCACAATTGTCCTGTAGAAGCTGGATGACAGGATCAAGCAAAGCATTGGTATGTCTCCAACTAGCCAGACTCCTTGTTCTTGCGTAGAAAACAGGACAGTCCAGGCTATCGCATTTGACTTTATCCCCAAACGGAACGTCCATGCAAGACCGGCAAACACGCTCAAGATTAGCCACCCTTTGCTCAGCCTGGCGTTGCCGGGTGACAAGCTCAAGCAACGAGGTATGAGAATGCCCCATACAACCCGAACAGAGAGGAACTTCGGCATCGTAGAGTTTAGCCTTGCAGACAATACAGGTCGACGCTTTCATGTAGGACTCGAGAGTTCGGACGCTGCTCTTTCCGCCAACGAGAGAGGATGTGCCCTCTACGCGGCGGATGCGATGAACCTTCGGCATCTCATCGTACCACTGGCGGACATTAGCTCCAACAAGGTTGAAGATGCGCTCTAGGGGCGGAATGAGGTTCTTCGTGATGTAGTATTCTGCATCCAGGTCGAGCTGGGCATCTTGGAGGAGCGTCTCTGGGGGTACGCAGCGGTCAATAAGTCTTGACCCTGGAGCTCCTGTGACGACGACGTAAGGAATGCGCTCCCCGTACTGGGGTTCCGCGCGAGGGTCCTCGAGCATCTTCTTTGTGCTGATGAGAGCTCCGGCCGGGAGTGTCCCGTTCTCGCTGTAGGTTCCGAGTTTTACTGCTCGAGCAAAGCAAAAGTCCTGGACCGATACCCGTCCCCGCATGATTTTCGTGCACTGGCTCTGAAAATAGCTCTTCACCTGGCTTAGATCCGATGTCCTGAAGAGCAGCTTGAGTGCCTTCTCTTCGATCTTTTGCTCTGCAGGGGTGCCATCGCGACGGACAGTTTCGATGCCCTTGGCGTCGAATTCGGGCTCCTTCTGGTCTCTATGTTCATACTTAAGGCCAACGTATCGTTTCTTCGCGAGCAGCACACATGGGTGATAAACTTTCTCGAATTTGAGCTTGATAGGCTGCGGATTCAGTTCGGTAACAGCCTGGGCAATTTCCTCGCCAATATCAAAGGCCTGGTCTCGAGTACGTCCCTTGAGGTAGACGAAAAGACTGTCTGTATCTCCATAAACCACCTCAGCGCCCCATCGCTCGACTGAATGGATGAACGCGATGGCTTTTTCGAGGGTCTCGCGCCCCGATTGAACAATGCTATCGGCTATTTCAGCGCAGGGCATTCTCCCTGAGAAGGAAGCCGAGGTGTATCCATATGTGACATTGGCTATTAGCTTCAGTGCAAGTTGTCGGTGGTTAAGAAGGCGCTGCAGCGCTCGGTCTTCTTTGTCTGTCTTCATTCCGGTCTTGACCATCACGCGGGTCTCCAATATCTCCGCAAGCATTTTGGCGAGCAGCGACTTCCGCACCTCGGAATTCGCATATATCATGCCATTCGGCGCGATATTGATGTGGTCTTTGAGCAGTTCCAGCAGCCTGGGCTGCCGATTATAGTCCATGAAACCCATCTTATTTCGCCCCCTCCACGACTGGACCCTCCCAAGAAAGGTAGAGTAACAATAATTGTAAGCGATCATGATGCTAGGGTATAATGACTGGAAGTCCAAAACAATAAGTGGACTAGTATAGAAGTCGCTTTGGGGTTCCATAACCAATGGAAGACACTCAAGGGCATTCTGCTGACCAACTTGCTTTCTGCTCGGTGAGACAAGCATGAAGTTCTCTGGCTTCGCAATTCGAAACATCAGAGACTCGACCTTGAACTGGGAGCCTCGAGAGAACACTGAATAAAAGTCGATGCCGAGTAGTCTGGCCTGTTCGCTGGTTCTTGGTATCAATTCATTGGCGTTGAGGATTTCGATGTTCATTCGAACACGTGAAGAGAAGTAATTGATGACTTTCATAAAGTCTCGAGGCTTATCACTCTGATACCACGTAGTGAGGTCCTGGAACGAGTAATGCGGAATTCGCCGGTGCAGAAGATGGAAAACGACGTTCTCCATGGTGTACTGCAGCAAAGTCATCTCACTCCTCATTGCGCGCCATATGTTGATTATATGCCGCCCAGTAACTCGAATGGATGACGTGTGGTTGAATCCCCATTTATCAGGCTCCTTGCCAAACCGTCCATGGGCTTGTGACTTGACCCGTGACAGTTCGTCACAAATATTAAAGTCGTACTTCTTCCTGGCCCTCTCAATAACATATCCCCATGAACCGTTATGCACTTCGTATCCAGTGATAATATCAGGATCATATAATCGAACGATATCGACTAGGCGGTTGATTAGGTCCAGTTCTGTCGGTTCGTGCTCCCATTCGAATTTCAAAGCTTTGGAGATTTTGAATTCAGGAGGGTCCCCTTCCCCTTGAAAGACGACACCTGATGGGATTTCATCCTCGGGGTCTTCTTCCGAGTTGATACACCAAAATAAGGAGGCTATTTCATCTTCCTCGGGGTTTGGTGAGAGCACGCCACGGGTATTTACATGGACTTCCATGCTCATGGTGCTCATATATTGAGCCTGATGCTCGACACTAGCCGACTTTTTATTCTGCGAATACTTAAATCCATGGTCGTTCTTCTGCGTTGGGCCCTCGATCTGTGAGAGTGCCTTGACGCGAGTCTCCTTCTCCTCGCGCTTTTCTTTTGTTTTGGTGGTTGCTGTTACAGATTTTCGCTGTTCAGCTTCAAACCAAGCGATAACCTCTGAGCGGCTCGGAGGCACTGGGGCAAATTCCCAGAATCTGGCCGTGCACTTCACCCGCAGCTCGTTGTCAACTTCTTCCCAGTCACATCTGGCTTTGGATGCTATGTTCTCTGCCAGCATTGCAGGTAAACGGCCAGAAGGGTCAAAGCTAGGAAGGTAGCGTATACTGACGCCTTCAAGATGAAACTCTCTTCCTGCATAGTCACGGGGACGATCAGGAACATCACTATCCATGCTGTAGTGCGCCTTTGAATAGATCATATTTGAGAGGCCGTATGAGTTCAGTGTCGATGAAACTTCACCGACATCCGGGCAAGCTCGTCGTAAGCATCCCAAGCGAGTGCCTGACGGGATGTTAAAAGCCTCAAACAAGGGTGCTGCGAAGTCGGTTGTGACGGTTTCCGGTGGGCTACTGAACCCTGTCACAGGGGAAGAAGGCGGCTGTACCGTGCTCTCACTATCCTTAGAGTTGCTGGGCTCCTTTGCTACCATCGCTAATAAGTCTTTCGAGCTCGAGGCTTCTTGGCTAAACCGCAAGACTGTCATGGGGTCGTTAGGATCCTTGACAACAGGAAAGTTCAGGGTACCATGTTGACTACTTCCTTTAGGACGGAGTATTTGTTGAGATGAGCTTTGTCTGAGTGACAAGGGTGGCTCCATAGTACGACTTGGGGTGCTGAGTCCGTTGATGCCACTCTCTGGATTCGCGTTCCAAGTTTGAACATGGTCAGACTGCTCCGGAGCCCGGGAAGAGCTACGCAACATCTCAGAATGTTCCAGTCTCGGATAATCGTTTTGCAGGTTCGGTTGGGTCGGGGTCTTGAAATTTGCTGCACTCAAGGTACTGGGTACATCACTCGGCGGTGCCTCTAGTCCAGCAATTGAAGGGACAGGAGCATGAGACCCATGCGCATGTGGACTAGCTTCAGGATTCTCTTCCTGCTGCATATCACTCTTCAGGTCCGCCTGCTCCATCTCATTTTCAGTTTCCTCGTAATCAACATCAGATAATACATCGACCATGCCATTCTCATCAGAGGAGTAGTGACCCGCATCCAATCCAGCGGTTCGAATGGCATCTTCGTCAACATAATCCTGGGCTTGCCCTTCTATATAATCGTTTTCAGAGCTATAAGGAAGTTTCAGGTTGGCATAACCGTCGAGACCAGGGAAGAAATCTTCAATGCTCTCCAAAGCGGTCTTGATATCCCTCGCATAGGAATTATCCCGCAAAAGCCCATCTAGAGTCGCGTCCTTGTCGCTATCTCGGCCTTTCTCCTCGGCTGCAATCTGTGCGACTAGTTCTTGGAACTCATCTTTATGAATCCAGTCTCCCTGAGAATTCTTCCTCGGATCAGATGAGAATGAAACAAGGTCTTCGATGCTGAACGGGCTGCTTTCCGGATCTTCAAGCCCAAGTTTTCTTTTTCGCCGACGCTTTTCATCCTGCCATAATCCCGCCATGCTTGGGACAAGCTTTTCGTTTGATGCCATAGGTTTCAAAAACTCCGCGAAGTCATGATGGATAGAGCGTTCGTTAATTTCAAGTCTGTTCAAAATATCTTGAACGCAGACGTCGGCTTCCAAAGGACAGTGGCTCTGCTTGCCCAAGTTCCCTTCATCTGAAATCCAGTCGGGCGGTATTGATCGGTCATGCCACCGATGGGACAAATCAGGAAGATCCAGATACTCCGGTATAGGGGAGCGGAATTTGACCTTGCTGCATTTCATGAACGCGCAACCAAACAAGTTATAGTCACACATCCATTGCGGAACATATTGCAAATGACTTTCGTATGGTTGAATTGGGCGTTTCATTACAGCTCCTTGGAGCAGCAGATCCGCTAGCCTTGTGATGTAGATGGGATTCAACAAGTATACTTTGAAGAAGAATCGATAACCCACATGATAGCCGTAAAACGGAACGCCCTTTACCAAAGTAATATGTCCAACAAAGGCTGTCTTTTTGTCGTATGCATTGCGGCGATAGCTGACAGCTAATGCATGGTCTATAGACAGGTGTAGACTTTTTGCCGCAGCACGCACTAATCATACTGTTAGCTGAGGGAAAGAAAGACAGAACCGGTAGTGGCAAACCTGCATCGGGGTTCAGATCCCCGTCATACTGGATGTAGAGGTAGGGAAAGGCTCCGTGGACATGGACGCATATTTTCTGTCCCGTTTCTATAGTACCGAATATCCTGATGACAGGAACCTTAGGCCTATAGTTCTTTTCACTATTGCCATCTCGGTACGGCAGTGGAGGATCGAATTCTGATGGGTTTGCCTGATAATGGTCCACACAGTTTAGGCGCACTTGGAAGGGCTCCATGGGTTATGCTGATTCCGTGACAGCGAGAGCTGTCACCAAAAAGGGAAAAGTTCATACGACATAAGCATATCATCACCAACTTTACAAAACAATAAAGCACGATTTCCGCCACCGATTCAAAAAAGATTCCTGAAGCATGGTTGATAGACGCGTCGGGCGGCGCGGGAGAGACGCCTGCTCACGTGATGCCTATCAAAGCCGAGACCTGGGCCTTCAAACCGCTGGGAGAATCAGCATTTGCGAACATTATTACTCACAACAGGGCTGGGAATTGTTGGGACTTTGATTCGCATTCTATTTCATATACTGCTCATATCTAATTCACTGCCGCCCTTCCGATCCATCCTCGCCATGTCGTCGCGCAAGCCCGCCGATGTTGCGTCAAAAGAGCGCAACGAGTACATTCCGGCTTTCATTTCCAAGAAACCATTCTATATCGACGACGAGGACACTGCAAACGATTATCTAGAGCACCAACGTCTACAAAAATCAACAGCAACAGACCAATCAAAATGGTACGACCGAGGAAAGCGTGCCGGTCCAGCGGCCACCAAATATCGCAAAGGCGCTTGCGAGAACTGCGGCGCGATGACCCACAAAACAAAAGAGTGCCTAAGTCGCCCGAGGAAACACGGCGCGAAGTGGACGGGCAAGGATATCCAGGCGGACGAAGTCATTCAAAATGTCGATTTAGGATGGGATGCCAAAAGAGACCGATGGAACGGTTACGACGCTGGAGAGTATCGACAGGTAGTTGAGGAATATGAAGAGCTAGAGAAGCTGAAGCGACAAGCAAAAATTGCCAATGGAGAAACAGACAATGCCAACGATGAGGAGGCTACAGAGCAGGAAGCTCGATATGCAGAGGAATCCGATATGGGAAGACAGCAGAGTACAGCTACTCGCAATCTACGAATCCGAGAAGACACCGCGAAATACCTACTGAACCTGGATTTGGATTCAGCCAAGTACGATCCGAAAACGCGACGCATGGTGGACGCCGGCGCTGCAGAAGACCTGGCTGCAGCTCTTGTTGCTGAAGAGAACTTTGTTCGCTCGTCTGGAGATGCCGCGGAGTTTGAGAGAGCTCAGCAGTATGCCTGGGAGGCGCAAGAGCGTGGTACGCAAAAGATCCATCTACAGGCGAATCCAACTTCCGGTGAGATCATGCGAAAGAAGGAGCAGGCTGAAGCCGAGGCCAAGCGGGACGCGCAACGGAAGGCACTTCTTGAGAAGTATGGCGGCGAGCAGCATTTGAAACAACCTGCCCTTCGTGAGGCAATGGTTGTCGAGAATGAACGATTCGTCGAGTATGACGAGACAGGTGCTATCAAAGGCGCTCCCAAGAAAGCAACCAAGTCCAAATACGCGGAGGATATCCTCACAAACAACCACAAATCAGTATGGGGTAGCTGGTGGCACAATTTCCAATGGGGCTATGCTTGCTGCTTCTCAACAGTCAAAAACAGCTATTGTACCGGTGAGGGAGGAAAGCGAGCATTCGAAGAAGCAGGAAACATGTTGCTACTGCCTGAAGACGAGGCTGAGCAGCCGTTGCCTGGAGCTGACGACGTTGCTGCTCCCAATGAAGTTCAGAGCACAGAAAGCAATCAGGAGCGGGATTCAAAGAAACGGACGCTTCTAGAGGTGCAGTCGGGGATCACTGAGGAGGAATTTGAGACGTATAAGCGCAGTCGACTCGCAGCTGATGATCCTATGGCTGCGTTCATTGGAAAAGGCGATGCTCAGTAGATGTGTGGTCTCCAACTTAACTTAATTTCAGTGTACATATTTTATATAGTTTACGACTACAAACCCGCAAAGTGCGGTTCAAGGCATGATAATCCCTCAAGAAGATCAATACTCTGATCCCCTTGCCGCGAGGCTGAAGTCTGGAGAAGTGGAGATCTAGAAAGCATGATAAGCGATAAGGGTGCATGTCATGTGACTATTGCCAATCTGGGCGGCGGGCCAGGGCTTGTGCCCTGTCATGGCACACTCGCTTAGAGACAACCGGACCCAGCGCAAGTTTCGATCCGCCCTAGTGTAGCGACGACGACAACGACAACCAGCCCTTCAACGGAATCGCCAGGTGAGTTGCGCCCGTTTGGTCCTCCGAATTGATCTACCACTGGAGTCTTGTAACTGACTTTTTTTTTTTTCGCTCGTTCAGTTCCTAATTCAAGATGAGTACGTCCGAATCCGATATGCCGTCGAATCCTCGAATGCTCCGACAGAACTTTACAGACTGACGACCATTATAGCGAAGGGTACCTCCAGCTTCGGAAAGCGCCACAACAAGACTCACACGCTGTGCCGGCGTTGTGGTCAGTACTCCCTTTCCTTCGATTCTTTTTCCGACGATATACGGGCATTGGTTTCGATATGGGAATAAGCCAGAATCGGTCGGAATGCACAACAGGACGGAGGGGCTAACGTTTGATGTTTCTTCGATACAGGCAAGCGGTCCTACCACATCCAGAAGTCGACCTGCGCCAACTGCGGTTACCCCGCTGCTAAGACTCGCAAGTGTACGAATATCCCTACATCCTTCTCTTAAAGTTTGGCGGAGGAATATGCGGGCAATGGTTTTTGTTATGGCGTCGAACACTGGCTTACGATTATGCGCGGACAACAGTCAACTGGAGCGAGAAGGCCAAGCGACGCAAGACCACCGGTTCCGGCCGTACCTCCCACCTCCGGGACGTCCACCGCCGCTTCAAGAACGGCTTCCAGGTCGGCACCCCCAAGGGCGCCCGTGGCCCTGAGAACCACTAGATCGATTCCGATGTTGCGTTTTCGTTCCCCGGGGCTGGAGAGGGCTGGTATGGCGAAGGAGCCTCGCATCTGAAGTTCGGTTTCTCACATGCAGGGGCGCTCCCGCGGAGTTGGAGTTGGGACAGGTCTTCCCTTATGCCGTCAGAGCACTTTTTATATTAGAAGAGAAAGGGCAAATAATTGACGGTATTTGGAAGACAGAAAATTTACAATCGCATGGGCCTTGAAATGGATTAAGTTCAAAAAAGGGACAAACATGAATGAATTTCCTTTCTACGTTTATGGCTGGCGAATATCCCATCTGCGAGAGAGTCGATCATGAGATATCCATTAAATGTGATCTGTCTCTGAGACCTTTTGCCTGAATACTAAGTGTCTATCTAGCCTGACAATGTTCAGCCAACGTCTATCCTTTTCACTTTTCCGCATTTCAACGACCAGCATTGATGTTCTACTCCCCGCGCCTGAAGACATTAACGCCTCCATCTCTCTGGACAAAGTACAGAACCTCCTTCTCTTCCCAATTCTCTTGGCCGGCGCCGTCTCTTTGTCCCCAAGCGCCTCCTTTACTAATCCTGAGTACGCCACTGACATCCCTTGCGGCGCCTGTCTCCAAGTCTCTAAGCTGCATCACCATCTCTGCCCGGTGGGCCAATCCAATAGCAAATGCGGCATGTTCCGTCTCCAGCGGAGTCGAGATGTGGTGAGCGGATGCAGAAGCATTGTGTATCAGCGGCGAGTCCGCGGAGAGCGTCACGACTGTCGCAGTAGCAGCCTAGAGATTAAGAAGCGGCAATAATTAGAGACTTGTTCTCATCCAAAATCGTTGTCCAGCAGTCAATGTCTTCATACCTGCTGTAGTCCCATTATCCACTCCGCCAATTCCGTAGCACCAATGCCCTTGCTCGGGCCCGTAGCCGCGAGTAGAAGGTCCGGTTGGTCCACAACCAAAAGGACTTCGGACTCTTCTTCTTCACCCTGGCCTGCTGCCATGAGCTGGTTTATCACTGCCGTGATGTCTCTTTCCATAGCGTCTATCGCCGCTGCCCCATTTCCTGACAGATGTAGCCGCTTCACCGGGCCAGTCTCCTTTGTCATTTGTGGCGAGCCATCAATGCCAGCGGACGAAGGGGGCGGTTGACGCAGTGATGCAATTCCAGGATGCGGTCTGGTAGGAAGGGTTGTTCGAGACATTGGGCCGGACGCAAAGGGCTGGGATGGTGTAGGTGACGGTGCTGATGTTGTCGGGCTGGAAAAGAGCTCGGAGAGTCCGTCGACGAAGGCAAATTGTCGCTTCTCAGTGAGACGTGCTAGATCAAGACCCTAGTCTCGCCATCAGCGTTGCATTTGGACTGTGTTCAAGAGCGCCGGTACATACCAGTCTTTTCGCTTCTGACCTCCAAAACTCCCAATTCCGCAAAAAACTCACGAGCACAACTTTTCTCTTCCTCTCGCCCTCGACGCCCCGAAGCCCAACATCTGTCAATGCCGCACATAAAAACCGCAATACAAGCCAGTTTCCGGTGGCGCCTAGAACTGAGGTCACGGCCGTGAGAGAGTCTTGTGGAGGGGTCGAGATGTAGGGCGTGAGGAGGTGGGGGAGGGGCGGTTGGCTGGGCATGGCTAGTAGACACAGTTAGGGGTACAATGTCCTCATAAGTCTGGATATGGTGTTGCGCTGCGTCTTTGGGTATTTATCGTCCCACCGCAACTGGTTTTCCAGTGCTCTATACCGGTAGATATGCGATTAGATAAATTTCGGCGACAGCTCGAATATTTCGGTGACGTCGTGAAAAATGGAGCCATTCCATGCATTCTATTGGTCAGCGGCGGTACCTGAGTTGAGGCCCACTAGATGCCCCACGTCTAAGGCACCGACCTTTTGAGTTATCTTACTTCAATATCTACAATGCTCTATGCCATGATTTGCCTTATAAACCACATTTCTATGCCAGTCAATGAAGCTGTATATGATGACCTCCAAGGGTGGATGCTGTATTCTTGTGCCTCATCATCATTGGCCGCTGCTCGAGTATGCGCCTACAGCATAGACTACCTAGGGAATGTAACAACCAGTTCACACGACGATGAAGTGATACAATTCCTCCTTGAAAGGGTAAAAAGCATTACAGTTAAAGTATAACTTCTCTTCTGGAAGAACTAGCAGGTAAATTGTCGCGATTCGAGAAAATTTCCAGAGTCACATGACTTTCTGCGCAGGTCCCCCACTCGACAAAAGTGCCATCTTCTTTCCCTCGATCAACGATCCTCGATCAATCCATTCATTCTCTTTGAAACACCACTCATGGGTCCAATGATAAGCATCTCTGCTTGATGCATCTTCCCAGTTTAGTCCCTAGAGCGTGCATCGAGACCTGTTTCTGCCGATCGTGAGTGCGCCCCATACCTATCACCTCGACTGCTCTGCTTTTCGCGATTCCCCACTGTCCCCTCGAGGCCAAGTCTAGTATGTCCGCTACATTCCTTACGGACATGGCCACCGCCTCTTTTCCTTCCAGTACTCTGGATGGACTAGGTACGAGGCTTGCAGTCGCTTGGGGCTTGGGTAATTCTTCTGTAACATGGAATGCCGCACTAGTAGCCCCTCTGCTGACAGCCAATCCGCAGATGAACGCTGTTCTCTATGATGATTGTCAACGAGCGCCAGATACATGATGTCAAAAAGCAAGATCACCATGGCTAGCACTCGCGATTCCCATTCTTATGCAGTCAGTTCCCCACACGTGTCTTACTAGGATAGTTCTAACCAGGCTTTACAGTGTGATGAGTGCCGTCTACGAAAATCCAGGGTACTTCTTCCCCTAGAGTCAGTTCGCTTTGGCCTAGATCTAACCCAGCATTAGTGCTCTAAAGAGAAGCCTACTTGCGCCCAGTGCAAGCAGCTGGAAAAAGAATGCAAGTACAGTCCGAAAATAACCAGAAGCCCTCTGACGCGGCAGTATGTCTCATATGCTCATTTGTTCCCCTTTACCTATCAATCTCCCTTATCCCAGTGTTGACTTTACTATAGGCACTTGACCTATGTGGAAGACCGCCTGCAGGCCTTTGAGTCAGCCTTGGGGCGGCTATTTCCTGGGGGTGATTTGGATGCCACTGTCCGCTCCCTGTTACATGACCAAGATCCCTTCTCGAAGGAGCGCTCCTCATCAAAATCTTCTTCCAGACATTCTACTCCCGCAAAAACTGAAGCAGATCGGCATGAGCCAGCGCCAGAAGCCTTGCCTCAGCAAGCCGATGGGTTTGACTGGGCAGAGAACAGAATCACTCTCGGAGATCTGACCGATGGGATGGCAGCTTTGTCGATTAAGCCAGAGGGCGCGGGTTACTTTGGTACATGCACTATTTCCATCTTTTCTTTTTGCGTAATACTAACAATCCGCCACAGGGGCGTCTTCAAGCGTTGTACCGCTACGGGCCTTGCTAAAACATGGCTTTGATTTGAATATCCCACCCGGCTCGTCAAAGCAGGCCGAACACTCGGATAGAGTCCCGTTGAAATCGCAACTTCTTAATATAGCGCCGTCGGGTGTCGTTGAACAAGCGTTTATGGATGCATTCTTTCTCAATTACCATATGAGCTATCCTTTCGTGCATGAAGCCACATTCCGGGCGCAGTTCTACGAACAGCTTCCCCGACCCCACGGGCCCGCATGGCAAATTTTGCTGAACACAATCCTCGCGCTAGGAGCTTGGTGTATTGGTGATGATAATTCCGACCTGGATATCACCTTCTACCAAGAAGCCAGAAGCAGATTGCAACAAATGTCTGTTTTTGAGGCCGGCAATCTCACCTTGGTCCAGGCTCTGCTATTCTTGAGTAACTACGCACAGAAACGGAACAAGCCTAATACAGGCTGGAATTTCTTGGGTCTGGCTGTTAGGATGTCGATGAGTCTCGGCCTACACAAAGAGTTTCACGGATGGAAAATTAGCCTGCTGCAACGTGAGGTTCGCAGGAGACTATGGTGGGGAGTATACATATTCGACAGCGGTGCCGCGAAGACCTTTGGTCGTCCTATTCTTCTGCCAGAGGATAGTGTCATGGATGTAAAACATGTCCTCAACATCCATGACGAGGCGCTCACAACTACAACCACTTCAGTGCCTCCCGAGGTGAACGAACCAACACTGTACACGGGGATGATCGCCCAGGCCAAATTCCACATCTTAACAAATAGTGTTTACCAACGTCTTATTTCAGGTCCCAATCCAACTCCAGAGGAAACCCTGGCCCTCCAGAAACCAATGGAGGAATGGTATAATAACCTACCCGACTATATAAAACATCCGGCTCCCGGTTCAATGTCAGATAATTTCGCCTTGGTTCGCAGTCGACTATTGTGGCGAGATTGGAATTTGAGGATTCTGATCTACCGTCCCATCCTCCTAAGGTGGGCTTCCAGACGATGGACACCAAACACGCCCACCGAACCAGAAGACCCTTACGAAGCAGAGTGTAGAACGCTCTGTTTCCGAAATGCCAAGCTAACTATATCCTCAATCACCGATTTTGTGAACAACTACCCGTGCACTAGAGTTGGCGCTTGGTATATGCTGTACGTTCTCAGTCCTCATACCGGGGAAAGCGGTACTAACACTACGACAGATACTTCCTCTTCCAAGCAGGCTTAATCCCAATCATCCTCTTGATGACAGATCCCGCCAGCACAGAAGCGCCAAGCTGGATCCAGGAGATCGAAGCAACCAAAGCACTTCTCATGTACCCATCCCTAAGCAACAACAACCTCGCCGGTCGCTGTCTCGACGTAATCCATCGACTCTGCGCACCGGTATATCCCTCAACCACCACCAGTACTGGTGCACCGGCCCAACAGCCGCAGCCGATCTACATGCCCTTCGCCGACCAACTCTACAACGATCCCACCTTCGGCAACCTATTCCCGGACGTCAACCAGGACCTAAATGTCAGTGCTGGAATGGACTTCTCCGAATGGGTGAACTTTGCCCCAACGCCGCATGCGGATTTCACCTGAAGCACATAGCATGGCAATGCACTATGCACCCATCTCGCAACCTGCGGGGAAGGCTCCAAAGAGTATACTGCATGGCAGGGGTACATCTGAGAAAACCCCACACATTAGTCAAGCCTGGTGTCATCTTATCATAAGGAGGACCGGGTGTGATGCCCGGCGTCAGTATGCCATCGGCACGCCACTTGGGATCATACCTCACCCTGCCATTATGGCGTATGGGCTCCCAACCCGAGGTAAACTCGGCTCCTCTCATTCAATCTGATATATTCGGCCCGTGCCCTTGAGGTCCCATGAAGCATCAACAAATCCCTCCCTCGGACAAACTTATGATGCGTTAGACTTCATAATCGTAACTTTTTTGCCTCAACAACCTCGCCTCCATCGCTTCTCTTTGCCTGGTATATAGTATATCTACACGCAGGATATGGATGGCCAATGACACCACCAATCAGGAACAAGCTATATAGTGCGAAGATGTACGCCTAAATATATAAGAGAGTTGAATTGTGAATATAAGGACTTTGGTCAGATGATTGACCGCAATATCTACTAGCAACAAGCAACTCCAGACTGACTAACGTCGAATGTTGTCATTATGCAGATAAAACCAAGCCCTCTCACTTTTCAAATTGTGGGCCCTTCAAGATGCCAGGCAAAGCGCTCACACCAATGCATAAATGGCATACGCTAATAGATGAATGAAATGAGGAAGCAAAGAGCAAGACAAGCGAAACACACAGTTGGCCCCGGGGAAGAGCGCATTGAATTGAAAGGGGTTAGGACAGGATGTTTCCGTGACAACAATACCATTTCAATCAAAGCAGGGCTACCTCCTGTACGTGGAACCACAGCGTGTGCAATTCGTGTCGTGAGGTCATACACTTCATATGTCGTAGAAAACTGAGACAGAGGGTGGCCAAATCATGACAATGGGTTCCCATGTATTGGACCTCTGGCCCTACTTGCGTGATTCATTGGGAGCCCAGTGCATTGGTTCAAAATCTGGGTTTTGGTAGTGGGCATGGTTGAAAGGGGAACTGTTGTAGGTTAGAAACGTATCAAACACAAGGATACAGGAGTCTCATACTTCTTGAACGGTGCGGTGACCGGAAGAGGAAGTGAATGGTTCAAGTTCGACTCGATGACGTGTTTACTGAGTCGGATCTGAGGCCCATCATCTGTCCGGCGAGGCAACGAGCCCAGCATTGGAGGTGGCGGTCCGGACAGCCGAATTTGTGGTTGCGGAGAGGCGACAGGTGGCGGCGGCGGAGGCGTGTGCACGGGGGCTTGGTAGACCTCTTGGGGTGGGGAGACCCGGTATGGATCTGGAGAGGGCTGTGCGTGAGACGAGGAGAGCCGATAATGATCAGGCGGAGGCTGAGATGGTGAGACCCGATAATGATCTGGCGGGGATTGTGGTGGTAAGACCCGGAACGGATCCGACGGGGGTTGCGACATTGGAGGTGTCATCGCAAATGAATTGTCCATCATCAATTGCGGAATTGACATTAGGCTGTTGTTCATCACAAACGACAAGTCGCTGGTATCCCAGGGTGCGTAATCGGAAGTTATGGCGTATTGCAAGTTGACTTGCTGCTGCATGTTTACATTCGGGTCCACTCGATAAAGCAGATCATAATGGCCGCTGTGTTCCAAGTAAGCAAAAATGGCCAAAAATAATAACGCTTGGCCATAGTAAACTGACGGTCGATAAAGTAGGCGGATGGCCCCAAGACCTGCCCTCGTTTGTGTGAGCACGTGTGGAGTCACGACATCGCCTTCACTTCGGTCAAGATATAAGATCTCCACCATGAGTCCAGAACCCTCAATGACTCCATCTACCAATGCTTGCAAACCAATCCCGTCGATCTCAGTCTTGACGGGGTCAATTTGTGTTGAGCAGTACCGTTCTATGGGTATGTCCAGTGGTAGGAAGGCTGAATAGCGATGGGGATTTAGTTTCATGTACGCGCTGGTAAGAAACTGCAGTATGAAAAATGAACCATCATCAGCCACAAATTATAGCCTCCACTCTGAGTCCTACTGCGAAGATACTTAGAGCTTAATCAAGGGGATACTGACTCTGAAATGGCAGATGATCGTTTCCGAGGTGTATTCATCATTGAATAGTTCGAGAAGGAAGGAGTCGTCCCGCTCGCCGCGCTCGATTGCGCTCAGAATACTGTCAAACACCTCCTCTGTGGCATCCACAAACATCTCGTACGTAGTCTCGTCCAGCCCAACTTGGTCAAGAAGTGTGCTCAACGACTTGATTCGTGCCCGCTCGCGCTGTACGTGTATAGGGTCACAAAGATTGAAGAGATGCTCGAAATACCCAAAGGCAACAGCTAGACGAGGTAAGATTCCATCCTCCACTTGCGGGGTTTAGGCATTACCTCTCCAGCCACAGTTTCCATCTCCCTTCATGATGCGAGTCTGGGGATGTGTAACAGCTAGGGCCTAGAAGGAAACGTTCAGCGAAAGCTGGCTCCAGCATGTATTTTCCACATTCGGGTCTCACAGATGTCTTTGTGACGAACGTAGGATCAGCATTGGCATAGTCCATCGCAATTGAGTTAGTTGACTGTTTGTGCGAGACGAGCGGGCCCTGTATGTGGTATCAATTGAGCACAATATCCCATCGTCAAGAACCGGTTTCCTTACTGGGAGCTCCGGCTCATACTTGTTGGAGAGCTGCTGGAACCGCTCCATCTCGGTGGGCGACAGTGTATTCATGTTGAAGAAGGCCGGGTAGTAAGTATAGAAAGCGTTGGACAATTGAGAGATCTCGTGGCTCAAGAGAGCGGGGTGGGCGATAGACTGAGAGAAGTAGCCAGGATAGTGTTCTTCTCTGGGCGGATAATGGTGGAAAGGGTCGTAATGGCTTCTTTTGAAATCCGATAGGGACATCGCATCACCTTCTACCGTGGGAGGTTCGGAGGTGGTTGATGGGGGGTGGTAGCGTCGGGAATCGGGGAAGGTGAGCCAAAGTTATCACTCAAAGCACATAGTTCATTGGCCCTATTGTCCCAGTGTCCTCCTTCCTTCCGGTCAATGTCGTCTTAATGATGCAGGAACCTGCTGGAACAATGCTTTAGCATCACGAGAAGAAAGTGGGTTCAAAGCTATCATGCGACCGCGAATCTATAAATCGGCCAATCGTCCGGCAACCGGATTGTCTAGAGCTCAACGAGCGAAGAAGAAAAAAAGATGAAACGAGACAAGAACAGGATAAGATACAGGAAGGAAATTGAGAGAAAGAGAAGACGAAGACACACAGCTGCAGCTTGCTTGCTAGAGGCAAAGTGTATCTCGCATGTGACACGCAGTTGAGCGAGTGGTTTTCCCCACTCTGGTACAAGTCGAGGACAGAAAAAAGAGCGATGGCTAACCTGAACAAGAAGCTAAAAATAAGGACGAGTCTGGGTCAAATATACTTACAAGTCGGATCTCGAGATCTTCGGTGCTAGCGAGCACCAAGCAGGGATGGGGCTGGACAGATAGCTTTGACCTGTTGTTGATGGGGCGATGGATCGATGAGGGGAAGACTCTTAAGTAGACCGACGATAAGGCTCTCCGGCTGCCATCGCCATCAAAGAAAGAAAATCAGAAAGAAAATCAGAAAGAAAGAAAGAAAGAAGGAAAAAAGAGCATGAGCCATCCATCCATCCATTTGACAAATACCACCCTACACCACCAGCAGCACCTTCAAACCATTATTGACAAAACTCCCGATCGAGCAGCACAATCAGCACAATATGATACATGCCTCGATCGCCCCATTCTTCTTCGTCTTCTTCTTCTTCTCGCTCTTCGTCATCAGAATTTCTATTTCCACTACAATTTGGTCACCGGGCAAATGCCGAATCCCCCCGCGATGGACCACTGACAGCCCGGCGCTGCTGGTGCTCAGACCGCACCCTCCGCCATCTCTAGCTTTCCCTTGACAAAACCGCTCGCAATCCTGGCTCTTAATGGTCGGAATTGAAATCATAGTTCCCCTCCGTTATGATCACCATCTCCAAGACTTGAAGGTTGACAGGCATGCACTCGAAAGCGACCACATGTCCGCCCACCGCACCCGCGCTTGACTGGGCCGATGGTCCTGCAGCTAGTCGGAGGCTGCGAGTAAGGTGGCTGGCCTTCAGATCCAGTTCCTTCTCGTCTAAACATCCCTGCGCTGTTTGTGAACACCTTGCCCAAGATGGTAGCACATCCCAAGGCGAGCTCATTCGCCGCAATCCGTCCTCCGCGCGCTGGCGCAGTTACCCTTTTTTAGCACCGCCGGTTAATATAAGTCGCGAGCTGCTACTGGCATCTCCCTGAGGAATTTGCGCGACTACGCCTGCGGTGCTCCCACCCGGCTTGTGGTATGCAGCTACTTTTTACGAGGGTGGGCGGATTCGAGCAGCTAAGATGCATAGGCATAATCCCAGGAAGCCTTCTCTATCCAGGTTGCCTTTTTCTCGCTAATGCCGACGGACCACGACGCAAATTATCCTCGGGGAAATAAGAAGATTGAGAATCAGCTGCGCACTGGACACTAGAATGACGATAGGATCTCAAAACAAAGTTTCCACTATACGATGCTTTGGCCGCGTCTGACATCCTTGGTACAAATACTACCAACATCTGAGGTCAACTCCGAAGGGTGAGGACGGAGCAGTAGGCGAACGATTGAAGGATTGCTTTCACATCCATTAGTTCTCTTTGGCATCGAGCTAGCGAGCGACTGCTTCCAATAGTCGTCCATACATTCGGCCGAAGAAGCGACGTGAAACAGCATTCAATTAGTCCACCTCCATTCGCTGTTTTGATCTACATCCGAGTCGTCGATTCCAGATATGGAACGGGGTCAGACAACCGTGGCTTGTCTCTGGACCGTTCTGCCGGGTACAACCTCTAGGCTCTAGCATCCAGCCATTTTTACCCATTCGCGTGGGCAGCCACGGCCGCCTGCCTGGAAAGATTGGCCCAGTCTCTCGCTTGCATGTTATCTGGAGAACTTATCCTGTCGTTGAAAATAAATCGGCCCTTCCTCCCTGTCGTGCTGCAGCCACAAGTGACAGGACTCAATTCGATCCAGCTAAACCACCTAGATACCTTGCATATGCTACCTCGGAAACGCCGTCCGGACCATTCAATTCCAGCCACCAGAGTCTATGTCGGAAGATATGCTCCTGTACCTGGATCTTCTTTTCCTTCGCACTTTTGCTTACATACCGAGTACATATGCATATATGTATTTCTGATTCGCCAAGCAATGTCATTTCTGTACTCGAGGCTCCCCTGTAGTTTGGAAGATCCGTGAGGGCTTTTTACAGTCTTACCTATAAACATCTCTCTTGAGCCTCTGTGCTTGCGGGAGAGCCGCGGCTCTCCCCGGCATCTTTTGCTTGTTCCGGCTTTGAGCTCTGCTCCATACATAGTACATCCGGAGCACAGTTCTATTGACGTCGATCGCTGATCATGGTTAGTTCACTGTTTGCTACCCGCGGCGATCTTCTTCCCACCTGGTACAGGGAACACAAAACCCGGGGCACCCCGCCATGCCGCTACCCGATGGCATCATGATAATTCGATAACCAATGCAAAAAATCGGAAAATCGCTTGCAAGCTGCCTCGGTGCAAGCTGGATGTCATAGGTAAACCAGGAGGGAAGCGGACGGCGGACGGGACGGATGCACGGTGGCATTAGTCTGAGCGAGCCAGCCGATCCTCCTCATGCAGCTCGACAGTTTACAAGTCACAGCCCAATTGCGCCCCGGCGTCAAGCGTCAAGCGTCAAGAAATTATCCCTATCTACCTGCAGCTCTGCTCGGCCGGACTCGAAGCCTCGTAGTAGTGTAGCACAAAGGACGGGTCTATCGTGCTATGGATCTTATCACGCGGAACACTGCGTTAGGGCTTGGAATTGGAGAAACAAAGGGCGTTCATACTAAACGGGACCGAAAACCATTCGACGACAGCTCGCCAATTGGCAACACCACTCCACAGGACCACAGCTGCATGGCAATATTTGCGATTATTACTCCGTCCGGCGTCGGCCCTTGACCCGCTGCCTTGGCGCCTGTACTCCGTAACAATTGCCAAAGTGTTGAGCGTTGAGCGCCGATGGCTACCGTTTGACTGGTCATTGGACTAACTGGTCGTCGGGATATTCCTTCTTCTAGCGCCAGCTTCCTGCATCGCACTTAAGTACATAAGTACGTGCGTGAGCTACGGCTTACGCTGCAAGAGCCTAGGCAAGCGGAGGTACAGGGTACAGAACATCAGCGAAGTACTCCGTACTCCGCGTTTGGTGCGCCGTCAAAGCAGGTAACATAACATCATGCAACGGACCATGCCGTTGCCGTCGACAAAGCGAATGAAAGAGGCTGGAATTGCTTTACCGTCCGCGGCATGACGACTCGACCTGACAATGAACTCGCTCTTTTTTCTTGCTATTGCCTCAAGGCTCAAACTAACTACTCCGTTGATCTCCAGTCGGACGCGCCGCAGTCCAGTGCTTCCACCAGTCTCGGTCTCAGTCTACAACTGCAGCTTCATTTTGTCGCGATGACTATGCATTGCAGCCCCACGAATGAGCGTGCTCAATTTCCTCGTGCGATTGGATTGCGTGTGGGAGGACTCGCGACTAGACTCGAGGGTCAGACAAACAAAACGGCGGATCACGCTTTTTATTTCCCCTTGAATTCCTACAGGCCGTTTTGAGCTGTTGATTACAGTCGTGCAGCATTCTGGTGCAGCATTCTGGTGCAGCATTCTGGTGCAGCAGCAGCTTGCGCGTCGGCGTCTGGACCATTGGATTTGGGTGATACTGACGGTGTGGGACGTTGGGAATGAAGGCAGACGGAAAATCTTCAAAATGTATGGAGTATGCATACGACGCTGAGGAATTTCACGAATCTAATACGATAAGATGGATGATTCAATAATGATGTCTTCTTGTCTTGAGATTCTTCAGCAGGGATCGTGGAAAGTGAGATCCCATGATTCGACCAGCCAAGTGGTACTGCTTGCTGCACTCCATGGTCCGTACGGAGTACAACATCCGAATACTTCTGCCCTTCCCCGCCTAAAACAGCCCCGACCCAGCCTTGAGCCCTCCTCCTCCTCCCCCTCCTGCTTTGCTACTCTTGCCCCCTCTCCGCGATCGGTGGCCGCCAGATCGTAGTAGTCCCGCAGCATCGTCGTCGAAGCCCGATTGGTAGAGCATGGGTCCTCGCATGCCCATCCCGGTCGGCTGCGAGACATCGTCATTTTTGAAGCCGTCTCCGTCGTTCAGAGTCACTTGCCAGAGCATCCGGAGGGATTCGTTCCACTCCTCCACGGACCGGAGTCGCTCCACGTCGCTGGCGCTTTCGACCATCACTGTGCCACTTTCCTCGTCGATCTTGGCGTCTAGTTTCTTGTCGAGAATAAGGAAGCTGAGGATGTCTTGGGCTTCTGTAACCGAAATCTTGATGTGCTTAGAAATGAAGCTAAGCGTGAACCGGGTGTATGGGGCGATCAGTTTGAGAATGGCCTTGGTCCGCATATTTCGGCTAACCTCGTCGATATTTTCTGCGATGAAGGGGTCGGCCAGCACGTCCGGGTTCTTGCTTAGCACCTCCTCGTATGCGTGAATGTCATCCCGTTGGAAAGCGTCGACCAAATCGGTCATCGCAGAGATGCGGGGGTCATTCTTGTACGGCTTTGTCTCTTGCGAGTGGAAGGGATTGATATCCGATTTCATCAACATGGTGGTCAGCACGAGATACTTGAGCACCTGGATGCGTTGCATCGAGCCCGCTTCATCGTAGTTTCGGAAGGACTCGAAGAAATCGCTCTGCGCCTCCTCCCAGTTTTCCTCGCTCATGTGCATCTTTCCTCCGCATTCTCGAATAATTCCCATAATCTTGGGGTGGGGTACCGCCGACCGTACGCGGAGGGCGCGCTGATACAGGGCCTTTAGTCTCTTGTTGTTCTTCGTTTCGGCGTACATCTGAATCTCTAGCGCGTATAGTTCCAGCAGATATGTGCCCTTGCTGGGATCATCCGACCCATCCTCCCTCTGACAGGCTCGGTGTAACTCCCGGACTTTCTTGCTCAATTGGCCGTATTCTCTTCGTTCCAACCACAGACGGGCCAGTTTGATATTCGTCTTAAGCCACAATCGTTCGTTGTTCGTGTTCTGGAAAGAGTTGAGCGTGAGGGAGTAGAACTCTTCCATGCACTGGTACGCCTTGTCGTCATCCGACCCCTTCTCGATATAGTCGAGCATGTTATTGATCGACTTCTCGGAATAATTTCGCGTGACCGCCGACTTGACGTACGTTAAGAGTTCCCTGTAGTGTTCGACGGCCTAGAATGTCAGCGCATGTCGATGTCAGAACTCGGGATTCGGGATTCGGGCAGCCTACATCGCTGTATCTCCCAAGTTTGAACTCAAGCTTGATCGCTTGTTTCAACCCTTTGAAGCCCCTAGAGCTATAGTCAATATCCGGCGACATGTTCCGAGAGTTCTGTATGGTTACCAATCTCCCTTGTCCTGTTCCAATGCGGGTACCCCCAGAAACTCGTCAATCGCTTCCTCCGGATTGTCAACCTTGATTTGTTTGGCATTGTAGTACTTGTTTTCGATTCCAATATCTTCTGTTTCGTCATCGTCCGCATCTTCGTACTCGAAGTCATATCTAGCATCGGCGAGTGTGAGGCGGGTTCTTCGGCCGTTGCAGACGAGCTGTACGGGTGTTGGTACTTACTCCTCATCAGCAGAGTCGTGCATGAAATCATCGTCGTCAGACATCTTGGACGTATAATCTGGGTGTGTCTGGGATAAACGTATGGACAGCTATGTGAGGTTGTCCAGGTCTGACAGTTTGAATAAGAAATGTAGCCTGGTTGTATCGATAAGAGTTCTGTTGATGGTTCGGGAACACTCAACTGGAGCTCCCGGCCCTCCAGCTATCAGCATAATATGGCCTGAGGCACCGAAATTCCCCGCCTTCATCGAGCCTCGTGTGGGTCCTGCTTTCTCTTTGTCAACGGTCCCAGACATGGAGTTGGGGGACTGCTGCTGCTGAAGCTTGAGGGCTTGATAGGTTGCAATCCTTGCTTGGACAGGCCTATCTTCAATTTTACCTCGGCTCAGACTTTATATCAGTCGTCCAAGGAAAATTCTTGGTGAGAGACATCAGTCTTGACGGTACCAACTATATATCTTTTGATCTACACGGGTTTAGAGTCAATCTAAACTATGACCTTAGAACTCACCGAAGCATACATTTCATAGGGTTTTGATTGAAAGAGTCCTTATATACATTTACCTGAAGAAATGAAGGTGATTTGGTTTCTAGATAGATGTGACTGAGTCACCATGCTTTAGTAGGTACAGATATTCCTTGTAGCAGCTGCCAGGGGCCGATAAGAACATCTGCGCCAAACAAGAGGCCGGGGGAGCGGAAACCAAGCACGAACAGACCTATCCCGAGTCAATTCCATCTGTTAGACAAATATTGTCCGGCTCAGGCACCAGATGAAGCGTTGGAACTCCAGCCGCTTGGCAGATGACGATCTTCCTATTCGCCGGATCTTTTGGCAACTTAGCCCGATGACATCGACCTCCACGGCCCACGACTGGGGCGCAGTCTTCATTTCTTCACATTCTTCAGCTCATATTTGTGCAGAGTCATCCTCACACCTCCAGTATACTCTTAAGCACGCTATCCTTCCTTTATCCGTACAGCAGCGCTGTGGATAACCGTCTCGACCCCTCGGGCCCCCTCTTACCCCCTGGACAATTCCCCGATCTCGCTCCGAAGACCTACGATCTATAAACCACCATGGATCTCTGCGGGCGCCAAAAAGTCGTTCGGCGCAAGATGGTGCTCTTGTCAGTAAAGCATACGACGAGGACTTCAGTATTACTATCTAACCGTGAGACAGAGGAGACGGTGCTTGTGGTAAAACCTCGGCGTTGAACGTGTTCACTCGAGGGTAGGACCCCTCGTATTTCTAGCGCATGCCTGCGATTGCTGACAATCTTCTTCTAGATTCTTTCCAACGGTCTAGTAAGGCTTCCATTCAATACAACATACGTTCTAGTATTGACCCTTATATTGTGACTTAGTGAACCGACAGTCTTTGGTTCGTGGCTCTCCGCATCTAGTTGAATCTGATACTGACTTTACCCGTCTAGAGAACTACGTCCATGGTATTTTCTTTCCCGCTTTGATCCCCCGGGCTATACTTACGATCTCAAAGATATCTTCGTCGATAATGTGCACATGGAACTGTCGTTATGGGACACAGCCGGCCAGGAGGAATTCGACCGATTGCGCGCGCTCTCATACGAGGATACCCATGTGATAATGCTGTGCTTCAGTGTAAGATTATCGGTCAGCTTCCCGAACTTTATGGCTAAGTTGTGGAACATAGGTCGACAGCCCCGATTCGTTCGAGAACGTGGCCACTAAATGGATTGAGGAGATCTCGGAGAATATTCCGGGTGTGAAACTCGTCCTTACAGCCCTTAAGTGTGACTTGCGCAAGGACGAGTATCAAAATGACAACCCGAATGTCATCACATACGAACAAGGACTGGCAAAGGCGAAGGAAATTGGAGCCGTGAAGTACCTCGGTAAGTAGCCGACATCACCTATCGGGAATTGAAGAGTGGTCTAACGTACTTCCAGAGTGCTCTGCCGTCCAAAATCGCGGTATCAGAGAGGCCTTTTACGAAGCGGCTAAAGTCGCCCTTGAGGTCAAGGCTCAGAACTCCAGCTCTTCGCAGAGCCGCTGCATTATCCAGTGATTACATCCTGCCGAATTTCGCCCTCGAGTTGCCTGTTTATATATCCGTCGGCCCAACATTCAGTCCGATATCCTATCCGTTTTCGTTCGCAGGTCCGGGAGACCCTGCCGCTTCACGATTCAGCAATCAGCAATTTAGCCCTGCGATATCTGCTTTCTCGTCTATTCTTCGATATATATATTCTACGCTAGATACACCACTTACGCTAATATCTTAATATGCTGTGCGGAGAAGGAAACCAATATCGATTTCACATTCAGCTACCAGGACAGTGTACGCTCATACGCCTTCCGTGTTCGAGTGCTTTGCTACCTTTGTTCCATGGCTGATTTGGATGCAGCAGCCTGTTTTTCTGCCTTGTGAAAAATGTACGCTCTATGCATGTATTTCTACTCGATGATGTTTTAGCATATGTACCGTTGGCTCGGATCTACTGCAATTTATCGACTTCAATATTATGCCGTCTGGCAGGTCTATTGAATCAGCCCCTGGGACACATTTACACTGTACCTATCACTTGGTACCCCCTGGCGCTTCGGCCTACTGAGCATCTGTTTGGCCTACAAGATCCTCTTCGTCCGCTCTATAAACCTCCTCAATCTTCTCACCCAGCGCAGTCCCCTCACAGGCAAAATCATTATTTACCCTCCGTACGAACGCATCCACAAACTTCTCCGCAACCTCCTCCACGGTAGCTTCCTTGACTCCCTGCCCTTCCAAGCTCGTCGCCTCTCTCCCCTCAAGCCCACACGCCACAATCTGCCGGAAGAACCACATCGGCTCCTGCGTCACATTGAACCCAATCCCATAGCTGCTAATGTTCCGCCTTAGGTGGACACCGACGGCCGTAACCTTCATGGGCAGTCCGTCGCCAGAAGGACGCGGCACCCAGACCCCCGGATCCTCCGTGATCAGCCCATCGAGCCCATACGAGCGCAGCACATCCACGACACTATTCTCTAGCAACCGGATATGGCACCGCGGCGTTAAACCCATCCGTCGCAGATCCATAATCGTATATGCGACCATCTGCCCGGGCCCATGGTACGTTGTCTGTCCGCCCCGCAGGGTCGGGTGGTATTCTGCTGTTAACGGGGCTTCATTCTGCGACAGTGGCTGCCATGACGCCGGCGGGATAAGTATCGACCGGATCGGCTCGAGCGCAGGTGGAAGGGAGAGAGTCTTTGTGGTAGCGGGCGTGGTGTTCGAGGGCGGGAGGTCGCGGCGCCCCGTTGTGTACACGGGATTCGGAGAGAATGTGATGATTGTGGGATCCGGTGGCGATGCCGTGGCATCGGTGGACGGACTCGATGAGAGCTTCTTGTGCGCGAGGAGCCGCGTTGTGAGGGTTTGTTGAAGGTTTGCAACCCGCGTGAAGGAGGTTATGTCGGGGAAGTGGAGGTGCGCGAGTCTCATTTTGCTGTTTGTTCTGACTGTATGGGAGGAAGAGATGGGATGGAGCTCAATTGTCGTGTATTGATTGGAAGTCGAACAAGCAAATACTGGAGACTTATGTGGCTCAGGTTGCTCAACGCATTGTACTGAGAATTGTGGAGTTAAGTTGGGGTTGGAGAAATTTGGAGCTGGTGATAGGTACGGGCGACGTCACTGATGGCATCATGTGATCAGCTCCATGGCAGACAATAACCTAGTCTTCGCCATTTTACTCGGCTGATGTGTGCTCTATGTGCTAATTGAGTTATGTAAAGTATATAGATATGTCTGCATCCCGTGTGCTACATCCAGAAAGCATCAGATTTGAACTTAGAAAGAAGACATGGACTAGAAGCAAATCAATGGCCCTGATAATGTTTAACAAGCAAATGATGCTATGCCTTGACGCCCTTTCAAGTCCACGTACATAACTTCTAAAGAAAATTGAATGTCCTAGGCACGATGCGAACAGTAGGAAACTCGAAGCCACAAAGCCCTACAGCACGACACCATTCGCTCCAGCTTCACCGGATACCTCTTCGCCTTCCTGGACAACGAGCCAATCCCGCACGCCTCCCTTCCAATCAGCAAGACGACCCTCGCGCACTCGGACAGTGACAACCCGAACATCATCGTCAATTGAGAGACTGGGCCGGCGCTGGCCGGGCGGCGGCACTTGGCCGAACGTGCTCATTTCCTCCTCAAACGTGTTGTTCTCCAAATGCCTCTCCTTACACCAGGTTTCCTCCTCGGAGTCGGGTTCCAAAAAGCGAGCTTCCCCGGTGATAGTGGTGGAGATACTGGATAATGCACTCGTGTTGAGATTCAACAGCAAGCTAGCCAAAGACGAACGGGTTGCGGCGGGCGGAGGCGATCCATCGCGAGTGTTGCCGGGGTTCGAAGCACGCGTCGGCGGACGATGTGATACCCAATCGTGTACCAGAAGTGAAACGCGGGGATTGGTTTGAAGGTGAGTGGTTTTACGAGACGAAGAATTGGTGGTCATGATGATCGTGGGGTACGGATCGAAGGGAGTGGAGGGTAGGTACGTGTAGGACATAAGGGAGATGTGAGGGGTGAGGCCGTCGCATGTTGCTAGATGAAGCTACAGGCACCATTGACATTAGTGGCAGCTAAAATGACCGAGAAGCTTCAATTAGACATACAAAGCGGGAGTTCTTTAGACACGATGAAACCTCCGGCGGAAGAGTGGTTGCAACATGGCGATGGGTAGTCGTGGCAGAAGCCTCGTACGACAGGGGAGGATTTAGTGAATCAGTCATCGTGTCTGGTCTGGTGTTGAGTGCGCTCGGAGGTAAATGTACGGAGGGCATCCTTGTCTCGCGGGAGCTCTTGGTTGAGATTGTAAGGTGGAGGGGCCGATTACTTCATGATGGGGTGGCAACCGGCGATTGCGCTTTACCTAATTCGGTCAATAGCAACGCGGACGGCCGCGACTATATTCTGGAGTACATGAGATTGAATACGTGCTTCAGTCAGCAGAGCATGTTTGACGCAATGCATCAGACTATTTACGGCTTTGCAGATTAATGAGTTCCAGAGTATATACCCCGGCATGCTGGCCAGATAGCTTTAGACACCAGGCAGAGGCAGAGCTTTGAGGCTAGGTCCAAAAGAATCCCTTTATCTCAGACGAGATTTGTCCCTGTCGTATGACCCAAGAGCTGGTAATTGGAGAGAGCAGTCCACGTGATGCGTACGCGCAAGCTGAATACTAATCACACAGGATCGTCTCTGTCCAGATAAAAAGCATGTCTCATGTCCATCTAGCCTAGAACACGTCCAGAGCAAGCCATGCCGTCATAGATATGGGGAAGCTGAACCGGGGATCACCAACAGCTCCCGAATGAAGGGAGGATCTCCATCTCAATCTAAACCAGCGAGCTGATATATTATCAAGCGATCAACAAGCGGCAGTATAAGACACCCACCGACGTCCTCTTATGGCGAGCACAAGCTTGGACTTGTAGCTAGCAACGAAAGGCTGAGCTAAGAGCCCAAGACACTAAGACTCCTTCCCCGCACATCGGCTCCAGGCAAGCTACGGGTGCAGTGCTATCCCCAGCTTCTCTCCTCCTCAAATCCCTCCCCTCTTTCCATCCCATCCATCCCCATTGGTGTGTTAATTATTCTTGCGTCTTGTCTTCCCACCATCTGGAATCTGGGGAATATCTCCTCGACGACCTAACCCGACTTTGCTGATCCTGGTCTTTGAGCGAGCTGCTTCCTCACTGGTTCTGAGGGTTACTCTTGCTGTGGTGCACCTTCCATTCAGCCGTTTCGCTTTGTGCACCTTGTGTCAGCTCCCCGTCTAATCCCTGCTCCTTGTCTTCTATATCCCCCTCTCTCTTCAAACCCCTCTTGTGCTTTCTCACCCTCGGACAGGTGGTATTCTCCCCTGCTTCCCGTTTGTATCCGTTGGGCAACATCAGTAAACAACCACTTCTGTTTTCTCTTCGGTGCTTCCATTACCCTCATTGCCATTTGCTTGATTTCCTCTGTATTGGCTGTTTGAATCGCATTTGCATCCGTCCTAGCCATGCTTGCCCCTCGAGTCTTTCGGCCTGCATCTTTGCTGGTCCGACATTTCCACGCATCTGCCCCTGTCTTCCGTTCGCCCTCCATCCGCGACATCACACCCGACTCGGCTGAAGAGTTCACTGCACGCCAGAAGGAGTTTCGCGAGAACCTGGAAGTAGCTCGCAAGAAGAGAGAGCAGCAAGAGAGTCAGTCAGTCGGTGCTTCTGCTTCCACCTCTGCATCTACCCCATCCCCTGTTGCCCGTGATCGCCTCCGTGAGTACGCTGACGCTCCCGCTGCTTCCTCCAAGAGCAACGCGAGCGCTGAAAAAAGCCCCGTCTTTGATGCCGCCGATGTTCTTGACAATCAAGCATTGGGCTCACTTTCTACCCACCGTTCTTTAGGAGACGAACATTTGCAGGAAGCGAACCGATCTCCCAAACGTGGACCGCTCTCTTCCCTGATTTACGGGACGAAAGAAGGCCAGCAGCTCGATAAGGACATCGAACGCTCCTTTTCACAAGTTCTTGCCCGCGGCAAATACGTGCATTCGATTGTCTTCCACGAAGTGAAACCCGACCGTGTCGATGAGTATGTTGACCTTGTTGGCGAATGGTACCCTCGGATGGCCGGCACAGAAGAGAACCGCGTGAATCTGGTAGGAAGTTGGCGGACGCAAGTCGGAGACAACGAGACATTTGGTATCTATACCTGACCAGACCACCGATCTGTTCCGTTATGGGCAACCGCAGAGTCGACGCTAACATCCATCTTAACAGTACACATCTGGGAGTATCAGCGATACGAAGGTTACCACGCGTCTCTGCACAATATCTCGCGCCATCCAGAGTTCCCTGCGTTCGACCGCAAACTCAAGAGTCTGATTAAGAGCAAGAAGACTTCTTTGATGCAAGAATTTTCGTTCTGGCCTACAACCCCGCCGCGCCGTCTGGGAGGCCTCTTCGAACTCCGATCTTATACTCTTCACCCTGGCAATCTCCTTGAGTGGGAAACCCACTGGCGCCGCGGTCTCAAGGCGCGTCGCGAAGTGATGGAAGGGGTCGGTGCCTGGTTCGTGCAGATCGGGGATCTGAACACAGTGCACCATCTGTGGCAGTTTGCCAACTTGGAAGAGCGCAAGATTCGCCGAGAGCAGTCGTGGGGCATCGAAGGCTGGGCTGAGACCGTGCATAAGACTGTGCCACTGATTCAAACCATGCAGAGCCGCATTCTGGTTCCCATGCCCTGGAGCCCTGTCGGATAAGTTTCGGGTTCACCTGGCAGTGATTTATTCACTTTTTCACAAGTCTACTCGGAGGTTGGATCCGACATCGAAAAGACGACAGGTAGACCATCATCGAGAGCATAGAGGCCTGTCTGTTTGCATGACCGACTTGCATTTTGGCTGTACTGGGATGAATTCGCCCTCAGTCGGCGATGCTTTCATTATTGTATGAAATATGGTATCATTAGCGCCTCGCGGTTGCTCTCTGCATGTATTTAGTGCGTCAATTTTAAGCATCCTATGCAACCATGACCTCGTCACATCGTCGCCTGCTTCATTTCTTGGTATCTGGCCTCTACCAAATGATATTGTGTAGAGCCGTGTCCGTAGCATTAGGCAGACTCGAAACTTAGCGCTTTGGCGTCATATGGCTGCCTCGGATAATTAACGGCGGCCATACTCACAGGCCTATCCCATCTTGGCAGATAATCCATCGCGCAACGATCGTCATAGGGGACTGGAAAGGCGGACGGAATATCTTGCTGGCTCGCTCTTTCCTTTGGATTAACACCGTAACACCTGGTCAGCCGTTACCCGCCATTACACTAGATACTGTCTGTTCTGCATGGGAGGGGTGTTCTGTGACATTCTCTTTACTTCTTGTAATCTAATTCCCCGCGGCCGCCCTCCGAGGATCGTTTTTCCACCGGCAGAAAAAAACGTCGCATAAATACAAGAGCGCTGGATATTCCTGGACAGCAACGGCGTCACGGGAAACTTCCGGGCCACTTTGCAGAATTCCCTCTTATTCTTCGCTTTCTTGTTAGAGAGCCCTCTCCAAGTCTCTCACTTACCATCTCTCACCCTTCCTTCACCTGTCTATTCCTATCTTATCCTTCTTTCGCAGATCCCAGAGGGCCTGCCGTGGATAAAAACAAAACAAAACCCGACCAACCCACTCCATCGCATCAGGAACAAGGTTAATAGGGACACTTACATCGTAATCCGCCGCTGCGAAAGAGGCGTGCCACCCACAGCCAACATGGTGTACATCCGACAACATGAATTATCGAACTTGAAGGACTATCGCTATGCCGGCGTTGACCATTCGCTCGTCAGTCGATATGTCCTCAAACCGTTCTATAATAATGTTGTGATCAAGTTCTTTCCGATGAGCATGGCGTGAGTAGCGACGCTGGTTGCATCTTTTGTGCTTGGCTCGACTAACAACCTCTTATTTTAGACCTAATGCTGTAAGTCTACTAGCCTCCCAGCCCTATGCGTCAAAACAAAGGAGCCTCAAAAATAGAGGAAATGGGACAGCTTATGCCCAACATTGAGGATACCAGCCCAAAGACCTTGAAGAACTGGAAAATAACCGAGGTTCTGTAGATCACCTTGACAGGCCTGTTCTTCGTTTTGGTCAACCTCTTCACCGTCCTATACTATAACCCGACCCTGGATCAGGACTGCCCACCATGGGTCTATGCCAGTTGCGCCATCGGTTTATTCCTGTACCAGACATTCGACGCTGTAGATGGTATCCAGGCGTACGCATCACCATTATCTATAGCTTGAATGAGGCTAACCTGCCTTTTAGACGGAGAACAAAGCAGAGCGGCCCTCTGGGCGAGCTTTTCGATCACAGTAAGTCGAGATACTGATATTACTGGCAAGTATATCGCTGAAACTTGCGCTGCAGGTGTTGATGCTTGCAACACGGCTCTGGGTGTCTTGATCTTTGCCGCGGTTATGAACCTCGGCCAGTCTTGGGCTACGGTTTTGACTCTTTTTGGATGTATGCTCCCTCAGAACTCAGGCGCGAGCGAATCTAATGGGAATCCGCAGCTACCATGACGTTCTACGTCCAGACCTGGGATATGTATTATACACAGGTCTTGACGCTAGGCATTGTCTCTGGCCCAGTTGAAGGAGTATTGACACTCTGTGTCGTGTTCGGTATCACCGCATACATGGGGGGCGGAAGTTTCTGGCATCAACCCATGCTTGGGACAGTCGGTGTCCCGAAATTCGACCTTATTCCTGAGCAGCTGTATGATTTGCCCTTCACGCAGTGGTATCTCATTTACGGTGGGATCATGCTCTTCTTCGCCACTGGCTCAAGCATCGCGCACGTCATTCAGGTCCGCAGAGGACGCGGCAAGGATCCGATTGCCCCTCTTCTTGGAGTCCTTCCTCTTGCTGCGATGTGGTTGCTTGCGCCGGCGTATCTGT
Organism: Aspergillus multicolor; assembly: GCF_047715735.1. Taxonomy (NCBI): domain Eukaryota; kingdom Fungi; phylum Ascomycota; class Eurotiomycetes; order Eurotiales; family Aspergillaceae; genus Aspergillus; species Aspergillus multicolor. Next base: position 334,827 of record NW_027395958.1, read on the forward strand.
ACCTCAATCCCGCGGTTCTCGGGAACCACCTTATCCCTTTCGCCCTGTACGTTGGTCTGATTAACGCATACGCTGTTGGACGTATCATCTGTGCCCATCTGGTCCACCAGGAGTTTCCCTACGCCAACATTCTCCTCGGCCCTCTTGCTTTGGGAGTGGTTGATAGCGCCGGTGCACTCTTTGGTCTCTGGTCGTACCCTTTGCTCGAGACAATAGGACAGCCCGCGTTCGTTTTCTTGTGCCTGGGATTAGGTTTTGGTATCTACGGAAGCTTTGTGGTAAGACCCTGCATTTGCCTTAGAGCTTTCTGTCTCACTAATTGCTATTAGCACGATATCATTACAACCATTTGCGATTACATTGATATCTGGTGTTTGACTATTAAGCACCCATACGTGCCAGAGACATCCGTCAATGGCGATGTTGTTAGGGCGGCCAAGAAGGACCTATAAGAACTGCTCGAGGCACACCGACGAGCCAACTATGTGAGCCCTCGTGGCTCAAAACAAAACTACCTGGAACGCCGCCGGAGTTTGTCTGGTGGCTAAACGATTTGGAGCTGGGCTGGCGCCCGCTATACGAACGTATCATTAAGATCATGCCTTATGTCTGAGCGGTTTGGGTTAGCGATAGTGAAATATTAAATAGATGCCGTGATGTCTTGCGCTCCAGGGACCTTGTAGTAAAAGTTATGCAGAGTTATGCATATTTGCCACACAGCTGAGTAAGCAATTCCAGTTGCTTCTGGAACAAGCAGTTAGCGAGGGTTGGAACCCTACGCTAGGCCCCAACGGGTCGACGGGGGGCGGCCGTCGAGAATTCGCTTCAAACTTCGCCATCTCCACGAGACCTCTTTTGACGCTCTCACACCCCAAGCCGGCCATCTCATCAGCGCTCCATCTCAACTTTCTTCGCTGATCGACTTTTTGTCTCGTCAAGATGGTAAGTCCTGCCTGCCCATTTTTCTCTGTCAAGACGGCCATCGATATCAAGTCACCCAAACGACGATCAATCTCTGCTCTCGTGGTCACCCTCGCTATCATTGCCGCCACGCTGTGTCGACAGGCCGTCATGAAAATCCAGTTACGACCCCAGGAAACATCTCTCTAATGCCTTTGTCCGCTTAGGTTCTCGCGGTCGACCTTCTCAACCCCACCCCTCAGGCTGAGGCCCGCAAGCACAAGCTTAAGGTATGATGGCGCGAATTCGGATACACTATGTTTCGATAACTGATCGTGGGATCTTCTTGGAACAGCAACTTGTGCCCGGCCCCCGTTCTTTCTTCATGGACGTCAAGTGCCCCGGCTGCTTCAACATCACCACCGTCTTCTCCCACGCCCAGACCGTCGTTGTGTGCTCCGGCTGCTCTACCGTCCTCTGCCAGCCCACCGGTGGTAAGGCCCGTCTTACCGAGGGCTGCTCTTTCCGCCGAAAGTAGACGTCTCGACAACCGAGTTGGAGCGACGACGATTGCAACGTGGCGTTTTTCGATGATGATGGATTAATACTATTTTTTTGAGAAAGCACTTCAGATAGAAGATGGAATCCTCGCCCCTTGCGAGAAACCCCTACAACACTCATGGACAATGAGAAAAATGTTCCTACACCTTACATCGCCGTTCAATACCAAAAAGCGTTTTCTTCACATTGAGGGAAGTTCCGGATATCTGGCACTTGGTCGGTCCACACTCTGTCAACTTATTGCTTTGTTTCCGTCAAAAACCAGTTTCTTCTCTCCTTGCTGTGTTTTATGCTTTTTGTACATCGTTTCTCAGCGAGCGTACTCGGTTCAACGCACCATGGGATGTATGCAGCAGCCGCGTCCGCCTGAGCCGTGCCAATCGAAGCGAGTTTCGGATGCCAGCAGGCATAGGGGCGACCAATCCCATTGGCGAAGATGAATAGCCACTTCGGTCTGCTTTCACGGACGCGTCAGATCTTCCGCTACGGTCTCAGTGTCTCAGGCCGCTGAACTTGACTGTACGGCAGAGCGCAAGCTGTGTCTCCTAGGTGCAGTAGCGAATTGTACACCTATATGCACTTGATCCTCGAACCTGTAGCCCGTAGTATCCACAGTCAACTCGAGCCCTGTTTTCGGGCTTCGGCCCTTGCGGCATTGCCCCATTCTTAACATCCTTAGTCCTATCCTTATTTCTTGTCCGGGGCCCCGGGTCCACATCTGGCTTTTCCGGATGTAGCTTCTAACTGTCCGTAATCCGTATTCTCTCAGGCTCGGTTGTACTGGGTGGGATACTGCACTGAAGGCTCCGCCTACAGTCTATTCTTGTTGTAGAGCCAGACCGTGAAATCTTAATGCATCATATTCCATCACAGTCCTAAACCCTCGTGGTCACGCGATGCGATGGCTGCTTCTCAATCACTAAGTAGCGATCACCGCAGATTAGAAGACTGCCCATGAATCCCTCAAGGGTATTATATGAGTCGTAAATTATTCTTGAAGCAAACCTTGTCTACCTCATACCGGTGGGTGGGCGCATGCTGCATGGTCTTCCGCCCCGGCGTTAGGTTATCTTATCAGGGGAAAATGTCCAAGCTCTCAGTTGACTCCAAGCCCCTCATTAAAGCCATTCTTTCCTCTCCTATACTTTCCGTCACCACATTCCCTACCTACCGCTCCTCTTCTAAAGAGAACGACTCAAAATGGCAGCCCGTCCACCTCTAAAGCTCCTCATGCTCCACGGCTATACACAATCCGGTCTCCTCTTCCACGCCAAATCCCGCGCCTTGGTTAAGCACATCACAAAGGCATTCCCCCTGCACGAAATCTCCGCCATCTACCCAACGGGCCCCCTCCGTCTCAACCCCGCCGATATCCCCGGCTACACACCGGCCGAAGACTCAAGCACCGGCTCCGACGAGAAGGAGGAGATCGAAGCGTACGGCTGGTACAGACGCTCGAACACCGCGGAGCCACCGCTATACGTGGGACTCGAGGACGGGCTCGATGCCATTGCGAAGGTTCTAGGGGAGGAGGGACCATTCGACGGCGTGATTGGGTTCAGCCAGGGTGCTGCGGTGGCGGCGATGGTTGCGAGTTTGCTGGAGGGGGAGAAGAGGCGCGAGGCGTTTGCGCGGTTTGCGCCGGCTTCGTCGTCGTCGTCGGATGGGGTTGAGGGGTTTGCGTATCCGACTTCATTTGCGAAGCTTGACCACCCCGCTATGAAGTTCGCGCTGTGTTATAGTGGGTTTCGGTCGCCGGGGGATCGGTACAGGGCGTTCTATGAGAGTCCGGCGATCCAGACGCCTATACTGCATGTGCTGGGAACATTGGATGCGGTTGTCGATGAGACGAGGAGTCGGTCTTTGATTGAAGCTTGTGTTGGGGATCCGGAGAATGAGAGCAAGGTTGTATGGCATCCTGGGGGTCATTTTTTGCCGAGTCAGCGGCCTTACTTGGATGCTGCGGTGAGGTTTATTAGGGAATGCCTGGAGGGTGGGCAGCAAGGAGGTAAGGGTAAGGAGGAGGAGGATGTGAATGATATGGACTTGCCGTTTTAGAGTGGTCTTTACATTGGTAGATCTCTGTGGCTTCGGCATATACTTCTAGATTGATAACATTACATCGATAGACAGCATTCCTATGAGTTGTTTGCGCACAGCGGTGGAACATGATCATGCGGGATTATAAATTCTAATATTGTATAGTCTTTTACACCCGTTAAATTTTGGCTTTCCGTCGAGTCCATGCACGATCACAGAATCAACGAGCCTTGGCTTTTTCCCGAGTGGGCAGGATGCGCGCCATCATCTCCTCCTTGGTGATGAGGTGGTCGATACGCTCCAATAGGCCAAGAAGACTCTTCATGTCGCTGCTCCACTCGTTCAGCACATCGTCTGCATCGCGAGGCTTGGCAAAGTTGACCAGCTGGGCTGGTCGGTCAATTTTCGCGTAGATCGTCTTCGAGGTAACCAGTTCACTGATGTACTTCTCCGTCTCTTCCTCGGTGAGGTCCAGTAGCTGCGTCAACCGGCCCATCTGGATGCGGGTGTAGTATTTCGCCACTACTCGAACATTATGCTCGATAACACGCTTGCGAAGGTCTTGCCACCTCTTAAATGACTGGTCTTCCGCAGCCTGGTTCGGCTTAGGGCTGAAAACATCGGTATCGCATAGGTGAGGTCCGAATTGCTCCGCAACGATGGGCCAGCGCATAAGTTCGGGAACGGTAAAGAGCTTCACCATACGGGACTCAACGGGGACCGCTGAGAGTCTTGTGTCCTGCTGGATGCGGTGCAGTAGATCAGATTGTTCATTGTCGTAAGGCGACAATACAATGTAGTACACAATTCGGGCAAGAACCTAGGCGCGGATCAGTCTACACCATTTCATGTGTCAGGGAATGATGGATAGCTTACTGCTCGGAGTTGTTCTGGGTTCTCCTGTACTGAGTCCGTGTCAAGCACTTCCCTGTAGTGTTTGCAAACATCCAGATATTTGTAGTCGTGGTTGGCGAGAATGATTTGCTGTTCGTAGTAACGAAGTTTCAGGTCCGTAACGTCGTCATCAACTTCCATAGGAGGCTCATCGGGTCCGCGGGTCTTCTCCCTTTCCTCGGCCTCCTTCTTCAGCTTCTCAATCTCCTCGGCGCTCTTCTTAGGCTTCCGGGCGAAATATCGCTTGTTGATCTTTCGGCTTAGAACGGTCGCTTGCGTCCAGTCGCCACGTTCAATACAAAGCGCAACTTGTTCTAGGATGAATTCGGTCTTCTCCCTTCTGGTCATCGACCCAAAGGTCTCAACCTGTAGTTCGCAGAGGATATCGGCGGCAGCATTCAGATCACCTTGGGACTTTTTGATCTGCGACAAAATGCGTGTGACACGGGCTCTTTCAACTTCAACGAAGATCTGAGAGAGATGTTAATTTGCGAGCCGAGATAACTGGTACCTAAGCACTAACCTTTCCCTCTGTGACAGTTCGGAGGGTCTGGATGACCGAGAGCTTCGTATCTAGGTTCGGCGTCTCGTCCAAGAATTTCATCACCGTCTGCACCATCCGCGAAATAGCTTGCTTAAGCTGGCCATGTTTCTTGGAGAGAAGGAGGACTTGGTCGTTGAGCAGGTTCCAGTCGCCGGTGTTCTTGCTGATTGTGACAATAGTTACGAGTAATCGAGAGGTAGTAGGCAGGTCGGATGACTATCGAGTCCATGACATTAGTGCAAGGGCCAAATACAGTGAAACAACTGCTCATACCTGTCTTGCTTGTTTCTCCAACACCAGCAACTTGTCAATAGCACCTTGTACATCGGTCTATTAGAATATTAGCCCTGATTCCATAGAAAATCTAAAATCTAGCTGGCTGTACCTTCGCTAGCTGCTCGGCCTCCGGAATCAACTTGTCAGCATCCTTGGAGAAGTCCTTCTCCGGCTTCAAGAGTCCGCTGGACATGCTGAAAGCGCGGTGTGATGGGTTCGACGGTGGAGAGTGTAGGATAAGAAAGATTTGTCAATTATTCAATATAGAGATGCGTGGGCCGCTCAGGAGGGTTCAGGATATGATGGGGTGCGAGGACGGAATGATGATGAGGTATGATTGCATTGGAGCTTGCGGCGTCAGTTGAGCTGGCCGAGCTCCATGTCACGTGACCCTGTCCATGCCCGCAATCCAAACACCAGGAACAACATCTCCTGCATCAACCATCCAAGGAACGTGGGCCCCTTGAGCAACATTTTGCCAGCCCAGATATTTCAGCGGTTTATCTGCATCAGCTAGGCAACTCCTAGTCGCTACCTCATGTGCAACAACCCTCCGTTATTCCCGTCTTTCCGCAACGTACGCCCGGACGGGTACTCTACGCACAAGATGAGTGATCTGCTTCAGAGGAAGCATTGATGCACCTCACGCATATCTCCACGGCATCAAATATTAACATGATCCATTATAGTTTCTATGCTCATGCTTCTTCTCCACGGAGATGGCGGCCTTACTAGTGCCATATATTTCAGGCATAACATTATCTAAGCCGCGATGATGGCGTGATCGCCTTAAACTGCTTTCGGTTGCAAGAGGTATGAATTCTATAGAGACGAGGGCAAAAAGTCCACAATGCTGGAGTCATCTTCTGCTGATCCAATACCTGAGTGTTCAAATCTTCTAATAGCCCGAGATAGGCTTATCAACAGGTCTTAATCGGGAATTACAATTGAAAACGACTTTCAGGGCTTCGTCGTTATCTCGATTTGCCTCCTGACCAATTGGCTTTGACTTATTTCCGCGGAGCAGCGTGTCGAGGATTTGTTAAATACTAGAGTCATCAGACTGCTTTCTGAACAAAAAGAGAGTTATCACGCCTCAAGAGACAGTCGAGGATACCGAGAGACTCCCACAAACCTTGCATTTGGGATCCTTCACAGGAATCGCCAAGACTGCCCTGTGGTGGTACTCATACGCTATGAAGGATGCCTCAGAGAGCGCAGCTCAGATACCGCTGCTGGCATCTATAAATGCAGAATCTCAGGTACATCTGATTGTCGGGGCAAATCCTCTTGCTGCAGCTCGCTGCACTAAGAGTGTACAAGCTGGAGCAAAACCAGTTCTCGTCTCACCTGAATCTGAAAGTCTACAATATACCCTAGCAGCGCACGTTGAAAATGGCACTGCAGACTGGCTCCGGCGGGTGTTCAAGGATGACGACCTAACGACACTGGGAAGGGAAGAGGTAGACTATGTTGTGGACATGGTCTTTGTGACCCTTGGTGGAAACCACCCGCTGAGTATGTACTGCGCATGAGATCTGAAGCTAGATTGTCTAACTTGCGCACAGGCTCTCATATATCCAAGCTGTGCCGGCGTCTCAGAATTCCAGTGAATGTCTCTGATGCTCCAGACCTTTGCACTTTCAGCTTACTCTCAACCTATTCGGACGGCCCTCTCCATGTCGGAATCACGACATCCGGCCGTGGCTGCAAACTAGCGGCACGATTGAAGAGGGAGATATCATCCACTCTCCCTCCAAACCTTGGAAGTGCCATCGACAGGCTGGGAACTATCAGAAAGCGTCTCTGGGAGGAAGACTTTGCTGCGGGACTATGTGATACAGGCTTCGACGTTGACGACGACGACGCGACAGGACAAAAGCACACTTTCAACAACCTGGTGACAGAAGATGATGTTAATGCAGCCAAAACTCGACGCATGCGCTGGCTGTCCCAGATCTGCGAATACTGGCCTCTTCGCAAACTTGCCGCGATTAATGATTCAGACATCGAGAAGATCCTCCAAGAATACAGCTCGGGCACATCAAAGAGTACTGATGCAAACGGTCCTCGGCAACCTGAGAAGAAGGGCAAAATCTTACTCGCCGGTTCCGGTCCGGGACACACAGACCTCCTCACTCGCGCTACCTACAATGCGATTCAAAGTGCCGACATTATCCTGGCTGATAAACTTGTGCCTGCTCCTGTCTTGGAACTGATTCCGCGACGAACAGAAGTCCATATCGCGCGCAAATTCCCAGGAAATGCTGACCAGGCGCAAGAAGAGTTTCTCCGCATGGGCTTGGATGCACTCCAAAAGGGCCGCCAAGTGCTTCGTCTGAAGCAGGGTGATCCATACCTCTACGGGCGAGGAGGTGAAGAGCTCGAATTCTTCCGCGCTGAGGGTTTTACACCCGTTGTACTGCCGGGTATTACCAGCGCCCTCAGCGCTCCTCTATTTGCAGAAATTCCAGCAACTCACCGAGGGGTTTCTGACCAGGTCTTAGTGTGCACAGGCACAGGAAGGAAGGGTGCTGCGCCTGAACCTCCAACTTATGTGCCAACACAGACGGTTGTGTTCTTAATGGCGCTACATCGACTCTCTGCGCTCATTAGCTCTCTAACAACGCTACCCGAAGAAGACAGTGACCTGTCCTCGCAATCCCGAAAACTGTGGCCAAAGGAGACGCCTTGCGCTATCATCGAGCGTGCTTCTTGCAGTGACCAGCGGGTGATTCGCTCTTCGCTCGAGCATGTCTGCCAGGCTTTTGAGGCCGAGGGCTCGCGACCACCTGGCCTGCTTGTGGTTGGGGCTAGCTGCCATGTCCTCCATAAGCCAAAGGACCAAAAATGGATTGTTGAAGAGGGGTTCCGGGATTTAGACGAGTTACGAAGCACGGTCGAGTACCAATGATCACCGAAACGGCATAGATTTATGATAGTATATGAGGTGGCTGGTTGGCGTTAGAATGATACCCTGTAGATATTAGAATTGAACATATTCTCGAAGCATTTTGGATGTTTGATTTCTTTGATCGGTTCCAAGATTGACCTTGTAAAAACCCCAAACAGGCAAGTCACGGGCTCGGCCCCGGCCGCTAGGTACCGCGCCAAGCCTGGCTTCTCGCCTCGTCCAACGGTCCAACTATCCAACTCAACCTACTCGCCATCACTTGGTCCACCTCGATCTCAGGTCTTTACATTTTCCATCATGGATTCCAAACAATCATCGAAGCCTGGTGTCTACGTGCATAACGGGCAGGTTCTCCAAGCGTAAGCAGAGCCGCATCCAAAATCCCCAGCATCCCGCTTTCGCCGATCGCTAATGCAGTTATCTCTCCGCAGCCCTCCATTTTCCGTCCAGATCAGACGCTTCATGGAGAATATCTATCTCTTTCTCGGACTATACTTCACTAGCTTCTTCGCGGTATGCTCATCTCCGTGTTTCTGCCTAGTCAGGTTATTGCTTGCACCTTGTTCTGGACGTGCGCTGACCGTCTGTCCTCCAGCTTGACCCATACGCCGCTGCGCAAGCCTCACAATTCAACGTTACAAGGGCCGGAAACAAGGATAACACTAGGTCTCGTTGGGGAAACTCCGGAGGTCGTGGAGGGGGTGGTGGTGGTGGCGGCCCTGGAGGCGGCGGCGGCTTTGGCTCTTTCGGCTCAGGAAAGTTTGGGAAGGTAGACGATATTCAAGGCTCATGCAAGACATGCTTCTGAGGCGGTGATATTACACCTTCAACAAGACATGCGTTTGGCGTACTACCAGCTGAAGGAAGGAGGGGCCGCGGCAGTGTTGGTGGATTGAGACTGGTGGTGGTCAATTGAAAATGAAGAGGTGAAAGCAGACCTAATACCCATTATCCTTTTGTTTAGTGCTTTATAGTTACCTTTAGCTAGCAGTTGTATTCGGAAACTAAAATATATTTTGTTGGCATATGGTTCAAGGGACTAAGAGGCACACTTTGGGCACCTCAAATGGCATGACTCCATGCACATTTTGCCCGGTTCTCCAACGCTAGATCAACCCTCAGACTCGTAAACCGGCGTACTCCGTACTGCACTATAGAAGGTAGTATCCCGATCTCTTGCTATCACGTGGAGATACTCCACAGCGGCCTGTCATCAGATCTTTATTCTCCGGGTTCCCCCCGCTTGCTGTTTACTTTTTTCTCCGCTTCTTCAAGACCCTGAAAAAAGACCCAACCATATCAGCTCAGACGTAACCAAGCAAGATGTCCATCCCCACGACCAACGAGGGATGGGAGGCCCTGATCACCTCAATCAAGGCCTCACTCCCACAAACCCCAAGCCACGAGCAAGCCCCCACCCCCGCTAAGATCAACCGCACCATCGACCACACCCAGCTAGCCCTCACAGCAACCGCAGACCAAATCACCGAGCTCTGCGCCCAAGCCTCAAAGTACCAGTTCACAACAGTATGCGTCCGCCTCGCGCACGTTGAGCAAGCTGTGGCACACCTCAAATCCTCACCAGACGTCGGCGTCGCCTGCGTCGTCGGCTTCCACGAAGGCATGTACGAGACCTCGGAGAAGGAAGACGAGGCCCGCAAGGCCGTCGCCCTGGGCGCCACAGAGCTCGACATGGTGCTCAAGTACCCACTGCTGAAATTGAAGCAGTATGCCGAGGTCTACGCGGATATCCTCGGCGTGCGGAATGCGGCCCCTGCGCCTGTGGGCCTGAAGGTTATCCTGGAGACGTCGCAGTTGACGCCGGACGAGATCATTGCCGGCTCGGTTATCTCTTGTGTTGCTGGGGCGGACTTCATCAAGACCAGCACGGGGTTCAATGGGGCTGGTGCGACGGTTGAGAATGTGGCGCTTATGTATGAGGTTGCGAAGGCTGTTGGCAAGGGGACGAAGGTTAAGGCGAGTGGTGGCGTGCGCTCTGCGCAGGATTGTATCAAGATGTTGAGGGCTGGTGCGGAGCGTATTGGGGCTAGTTCTGGGGTGAAGATTGTGCAGGAGGTCGAGGGTCAGGAGGTACAGGAGCAGGGGAGTTCCAGTGAGTATTAGGGCTAGTGATGGTGTTGCTATATAGCTTCGTCTATGGTTCTCTACTGTATATAGCTTATAGAATCAGAGATATCCTCGGCCATGTTTATAGGTCTTGACGGCTCTATAATGATTCCTGATCTCGAGAGCCTAGAACCATATCTGCACACTCTGTCAAAAGTGTGGCAGTAAGACATTGTCCTTGTTTAGGCTTGAAACATTCTTGGAATTTGTTAATGAAATGGAATGATATTAGCAAGAATGTGTTGCGAGAGCCTGGTATACGATTACAAACAGCCTTATTGAAACAGCTCCAGAATGTCCAAGAGTCTTCAGGTGGAACTGACCAGGACTCAGGACTCCGGTTGAACGAATGAGGGATCATAACGAAGATACAGCATAATCATCATGGTATGATTCGCCGGTTCATCTATATACAACATCGATTATTCATATGCGAGTCCCGTGCTCTATGAGCTCCATCACTCAATCCAAACTTTTAGCCCGTTGCGCCGTGGAATGTTACCCATGCCCTCGTTGAAACATGCCAAACGCTCCTGAATATATGACAATTTGAAGCAAACAAAGAAGTAAGAAGAAGGGTAGTAGGAGTCTATTGCTCGTCACTACTCTGTTCGTCGCTGCCACTCGTCTCGGAATCTTCTTCAACCTCCATCCGACGAAGCACAGCGTCACCATTCTTACCCTTCTTCTCTGCCGTGAACCAGGCTTCCCGTCGGCGAGTTGCCCGTTCTTCCTTGCGGGCTCGCCGCTGTACCCTCTCCCGCTGTGATTGCTCCTGCTTCGCGTTGAGCTCGTTGATGTAATCGTGGAGGTTGGCGAGATCTACACGGAGTTTCATGACTTCATCGGTACTGGACTGCCGGGCAGTGTCGCTTACAGCAATCTTTTGTTTCAAAGTGGATATTTCGCTTTCCAGGGAGGCGATTTGGGCATCCTTGGCGGGGGTGTCAATATCCATCTGCACATTCATTGGAGGAATAGAGCCGGCAGTCGATCCAGGCTGGCCCATAGCAGCTAGCTCGGCAAGGCCTTGCTCGAGCAAAGATGTGGGGAAGGAGGAGTGAGAAAAGGCGTCCATGAACCAGTCTGACTGCGCAGATGATGCACTGTGCGAGGCTGCGGGTAGCAGATGGGTGTTGAATTCGTAGTCTGCAGGAACAGCGCCTGCAGCTTGCGTGTTTTCTGAGAGTGTAGAATCGTATCTTGGCTTGACTATCGTATGCGCTACCCTCTTCAGACTGGTAACTTGCTGGCGTAGGCCGTCGAGGGGAAGCATAATAATGTTTGTGACTGGATGCGTGAAGTCCACTACCGTTGAGGCATATTTTCGCCTTCCAACATTCCAGGAGTATACTTTGCCATTTTCATGGCCTGAGAGTAGAGTCATACCGTCATGAGAGAGGCACAGCGCATGCGCCGCGCCGCTATCGCCGGTAGGTGGGAGCCAGCGGTCCTCGGCGGAAGCTTGTGCAGGCGTGGCCTGTAATGATGGGTCGTGAAGGGGATGCTGAACGGATTGTTCCTTATAAAAGTCGACCGACTGCACGCTGCCATCCTCGTATCCCACATAAAATGCCCTATCGACCGGGTCCAAAGCGATGGATACCGCACTGGACGGCAAGAGGAAATTCCGCAGAACATGACCAGTCCTATAATCCCAAGCAATGGCGGTGTTGTCTTGGGCTGCGGAGACGGCGATATTGTACCTCCCGGTGCTATGTCCTACCACGATAGCACTTACGGCGGCGCGGTGATTCGAGAACGTGCGGATGGGCGAGTTCGGAGGCTGTCGGTCTCGCCCTGAAGGAGGTTTCGTAAAAGACAGAAGATTGACTAGGGACCACACATGAATGCTAGCGTCCGATGAACCGGAGAGGACAAAGTTCGAGCTGGGATCGACCACGATAGAGGTAACCGGTCGTAGATGAGATGCTGTGGTAGCAACTTGACGTCCTGTGCAAACCTCCCATAGAATCAGGCGGCCACCCTCTGTACCCAGAACCACGATATCGCCAGTCTTCGACCCTGCAACCGCAATGCTGCGAATGCGCTCGGGAAATGGGATGGTGGCTTCCTGATTGCCCTTCTCTCTGCTATAAACGTGCACAATTGCCTTTTCGGATTGCGCAGCAAACACATGAGATGCGCTCACGGCCAGACAATTCGGGGCAGTCGAGCTCTTCTTGAAGGTGGACCGGAGAGTCGACGACGGCTGAAGCTCATGGAGACAAATTCCGACGTCCCTCAGCGAAGCCGAAGCCGGGGTTTTTGCGGACGCCACAGTGGACGCAACAAAGCATTCTGAAAGCATTGGAAGCGGGAGGGGACTCTCAAGTCATATATTCGCAAAAGTCGTCCCTGGCCATTTCCTATCAGAATATCTTTTTTTTGCTTTGCGATAAGAAAAGAGTTTGCACTGTTTGCAATGCTACTGTACGGTATCGTACTGTCGCGTCACGTGACAGGCTCTGTGAGACAAGCGCTCCCTCCATAGCCTCAACTTCTCTCGATCATCAACCCTAGGGAAGGGAACAGCCCTAGATCCCTGAACTCCTTCCTCTTGGAGTGTCTAACTACCTCGGTTAGGCTGCTCGCATTACTCCGAGCACCGTCTAGCTGCTCAGCAGTCAGCACTAACGCCAACAATGGACAGCCCTTATCGAGAACTCGACTTGGATCGAGCAATTAGGTGCCTCCTGGAGGAATTCAAGCCCTGATAATAACAAAGACCAATTGCCGCCGCCACATCTCGATTGGAATCTACGCACATGCTGGGAGACCCATCACCGTCTCCAAGCATGGGCACTATGGGACTGCACCCACAGCAACCGAAGCAAGGGGTTCCTCCTAGGGGATGCACCTTTTGATTGCCCGGTGCAACAGCTCTATTGAACTGAAGCACCGTGACGCTATCCTCAGTATCCCCTCTAGGGGCCTGCTTCTTGACTCATGCGCTTCATGCATGTCTCATTGCTTCGGGGATAACGATATGCACAGACCCTGAGATGCACATCACCCACGTTTCTATGCGAAACTCTGTCCAATGACCTAAATATCTCCGCCAATTACCAGTTCTCACCTCTCTCTGGAATGCAAGGACAGTGGGGAGTGGCCCTTCACAGTTCCCTCATGTTCCAGAGTTCCTCTTGGAAGGGGGCGATGGGCATGCCCGATGTCTGGCGTACTGTCACCGCAAGGTCGTCAAGGGGTGTTTTTAATTTCAACCGTTTCGTAGTATAAGGTCTCTTTGGCCGCATTTACGCCCGTCCTGGCCCGGATTTCTCTACTTTGGTTTCCCTCTTATCATCCACCCTTACTGGTCGAGACTCGACTCCATTCCTAATACCGCTGAACTTTTGTTAAACAACATGTCCTCGATGGACTACGAGATTGTTAGCTCATATAGCAGGCCTTACTATGGCCATCAACGTCATCACACCGTGACTGCGAGTTCGGTGCCAGCATATATAAACAGAAGCGTTCCAACTTATAGTCTCACAGGCCAGGAGCAGCTACCTCACTCCGATAGTCTAGCTTCTCCACGATACTCTCCAAATGTTCAGCCATGGAAAAGACAGCAGGCGCAAAGCTCCCTTTCATTCATCCCTTCAACATCTCCGCGCTCTGAACAACCCGAATATACCATGGCACAACCCAGGCGCCCAATAGACCGCTCAACCGCTTGTATCTCGCCCTTTCGTTCGGTACGCAGGATGAAACAGCCTTTCCAGCTTCGCCTTCCAGGGTCACCATCTGTTGGCGATACCTCACCTGCTCGCGAGTCCCGAGTAATCCAACGGCCTCCAGAAATCCGGACATTGCGCGCATGGCGATCAGACCAGAATCTCATGGCATCAAGCCTAGAAACATTCGGGCTTCTTCCGAGCCCGCCGCTCTCAGACTCGCAGCCCTCTCAAGCCTCGCCTGCACCAACGTACTTCTCATCCATACCGGGGTCCGAGTTCGAGGCCGATCGAGAAACGGACTGTGCCTGTCTTGCCCTAGCAACATCTTGCAATCGCTGCACTCCTCAGACCCCCGCAACTGAAGTATCTGTTCAAAACCACGAGGCCGAAGCCACCAATGTACATATGGCGCACTCGACCTTTGTCAGGCAGTGTGAGTTGCAAAGAGGGCAATATACCCCAGCGGCAACGAAAGCGGGGTGCATGTCACCACCTGCGACCTGCTCCGATGTGGGCTCAGGGAAGTGGAACTTTTCCGGGTCATCTGCTGCGACACAGAGGAGTAGGTCAGGCACGGTCTCCAGCGAAGGGAGCTGGGTCCCTAGCAGTCTCTCTTACTGCGAAACGTGGCTCCAAGGTGCACCTATGGAACCTGCAGAGGACGAAGCTGGGAAGTCAACTGTCTCGAATCGAAGGAAGTTCCAAATTGTTCAACAAAGCCCATTTATCCCAGACTGGAAACGTGCGCATAATGATGCGGTACGTGAAGCTCACCTTCGATATAATCACCATGGTCATACTGATAAATCATACCAGGTTCTCGCCGTGAAAAGCAAGATGATGAAGCCCAAGTTGGTGGATATTTCTCGGCAATCCTCACCAGCAATGAGCTACTCGCTCCCTACTCCAACGCACACCTTACCCGCCACTCCTGATCACAGCTTGCCAGAAGTCTCGGCCTTCAGCCCTGATACGCCTCTAGAAATGTCCGATGGAGGATACACCACACATAATACGGCTTCTTATTCAAAGCATCAAAGTGGCGAGGAGCAAGACAATACGGACTTGAACCCGATGACCTCAGAAACCGCCAGCAAAATTTTGATGCGTGACACAGGAACAAAGAACGCCGACGGTGTAGAGACGGAGCCCAGGCCACCCCCTCCGCCCAAGGTTGCACCCTCATCCGAGATACAGGCGTCACCTCGAGCTCCATCAACCAAACCAGACAAGCAAGAACTGGAAAAGCTGTGGGATCACGAGTGGACTATCGACCAGTTGGAGCACTCGGTCAAAGATTTCCCACAAAACATGCTCCGACTGACTTCACCGGTCGTGGTGTTTCTGAGACACAACCAAGAACGAGCCTTGATACGCCCATTCCGTCAGATATTTCCGAACGCACCTCAGTCTCTTCTTGATTCTCTCTGTGCCGTGCTAATTGCGAAGAATTACCTTCTATCGTTGCCATCGCTCAACCGCAAAACAACCAATACACATACCCGTGCACAGATGTCAAGGTTAGACACGGTACCAGAGAAGGCCAATTCAGTCCTTGGGATGAAGTTTGCACAACCGCAGCCTGCACGCATCCGAGACCAGGTCCAGGACACCCGAATCAGCAAACTCTACGAAGATCTCGATTCGATCGTGGACAACTTACTATTCACCCTCCGTGGTCCTCATGATGAGGCACTGAAATCGGCCGTCTTGGTTATCATACAGGTCCTGGAGACCAAAGCATAGACATTCGCTACTCCTTCCCTTGTTGTCTCTCACTTTGCATCCCTTTCCTTTTACTACCCAGCGACCTCCTTTTTAGACTAGATTTTGTCATTCACTCAGCCGTTTCCTATGTCCACGTCCCCTTCTTTGCGCATAGGCTTGCCCCTGGTACTTACCATGCCCCATCTTTTCTTTTTCGCCCCTGGCTGTCGGGTGACGTTCATCTAGCCGTGCTGTGTGCAGTAAGCTGCAGTGGTTAATGTGTAATTAATCCTCGATACTTGACATCTCGAATCAAGAAATATAATGAAAATACCCAATTACGTCAATTCCATAGCTGATGACCTGCTTTGTACTACTTTTAGCTCGAGCTATGCTGTGTACAAACAGTCTGTTCCTTGAAGCAAGCTTACCTAATACGGACTAGCCGGGCTCTCATCATCTGCGGCGGTTTCCCGCGGAATTCAAACTTCTTGCAACAACATTCATTTTCGCAGTAATCACCATGGCTGCTGCGACAAACCGGTTCAGAGCTCTATACTCGTCCTCGCGCGTTGCCGCTCCTCAATCAGGGAGCGTACCCTACCTCAGCTACCGCGGCTACGCAACGACAGATCCCTCATCCGCCACCGGCGGAGCTTCAGCAACAACTCCCAGGAGACGGACAACGTTCACGGACAAGCTCAACGCCGGGCCTTCTTTCGGAGACTTCGTGTCCGGTGGAAGCGACAATGCTCCCCTCGATCCCTCCGAAGCATACGCCCTCAAGACAGCACTCGTTGGCCCCGCCGGCCGCAAGAAGGAAATGACTCGGTTACCGTCATGGCTCAAGACGCCGATTCCCGATTCGAAGAACTACCAGCGCCTTAAGAAGGATCTCCGGGGTCTCAACTTGCATACTGTTTGTGAGGAAGCGCGGTGTCCCAACATCTCCGACTGCTGGGGCGGTGGCGACAAGGCCGCTGCCACTGCGACGATCATGCTCATGGGTGACACTTGTACGCGAGGCTGTCGGTTCTGCAGTGTGAAGACTTCACGCGCGCCGCCACCGCTTGACCCGCATGAGCCGGAGAACACCGCGGAGGCTATCTCGCGATGGGGATTGGGGTATGTCGTTTTGACGAGTGTTGACCGTGATGACCTTGTCGATGGTGGTGCTCGCCATTTCGCGGAGACAGTGATCAAAATCAAGCAAAAGGCACCGAATATCTTGGTGGAGTGCTTGACCGGTGACTATGCTGGAGACTTGGAGATGGTGGGTATCGTGGCCCGATCGGGTCTGGATGTGTATGCGCATAACGTCGAGACGGTCGAGGCCCTGACGCCGCACGTTCGTGACCGTCGCGCCACCTTCCAACAGTCCATCCGTGTGCTTGAGGCCGCGAAAAAGGCTAAGCCAACGCTTATCACAAAGACCTCCCTCATGCTGGGTCTCGGCGAGACCGAGGAACAGCTCTGGGATGCGCTTCGTCAACTCCGCGCCGTCAACGTCGATGTCGTGACCTTTGGTCAATACATGCGCCCCACGAAGCGTCACATGGCTGTCCACGAGTACGTCACCCCGGACCAATTCGAGCTCTGGCGCCAGCGCGCTCTGGATATGGGCTTCCTCTACTGCGCCTCCGGTCCGTTGGTCAGGAGTAGCTACAAGGCAGGAGAGGCGTTCATCGAGAACGTTCTGAAGAAGAGGCGATCCGGCGCTCCTGATGTCAGCGCTAGCACAGTTCCCGTTGACGAAGCGACGCGATAGTTTTCCTTGGAATTATTCATTCTATTTTCAACATTTCCGGCGCAGGGTTAGAGCAATTGTTGGTTCTGGTTGCGAGAAGATCATTTATCATGAGGCGTCTTGTATTATTGGATTAAGAATAATTCTATGGACATATGATGGACATTTAACATGGATGTATTCAAGTAGAAATTTGCCCTAGGCAGTCCTAAATCATCAACATATATAAACGGGATCAAAAACATCTTGATGTCTTACTGCAAGGTTCAGTGGACCTGCTGTAAATATTTATATCTCTACCATTATGTGCCCAACCACTCAATGCTCGACCAAGATTATCCTCCTTTGTCTCGAATTGCTTTAGCAAATGGTCTTGCCGTCAGATAACTGGTATGAAATAAGATATATCTAATTCTTTGCACGTCCTTCATCTGTACATAACAGGTAGTCATGAGATTACGTTGACTAAACTCCAAATGTACGCCTCCAGCCCTATCCTGCCCTGGCCCCAGTTACACCTACGCTCAACCAGAAGTGTTTTGAGTTTATAACAGTATTCAACATGATGCAGTCGCCCGCAAACCCAAGTCACCTGCGCCACGAAGGACTAAAAAGTTGTGGAATATGTATGAGATCGTGAAAGCCTAGCCTGGTGAGGCCCGCAGGCAAGTCTGAAAGAAATGTAAAGAGACCTGCTCCTAACAAGAGATGCAAAGATGGTTAGAGATGGCGTAACGAGCTCTAGCCAGCCTTCAGGAGTCTCGAAGCAGTGTGCACTCCGCCTGTAATACCTAGGCAGTGAGCTCCTGGATTTCTTCATCGGTGAATCCGAGTAGGTAGAGAACATCCACTAGGCTTTCGCCATTGATGCGCGTGGGCGCCTCGAGTTGCACCTTGGTCTTGGCACGCCATGCGACACCGAGTCCGGCAGCGTGAAGCATGAGCAAGTCGTTAGCGCCATCGCCGACGGCGACGGTCTGTGCAATGTCAATACCATTTTCTGCAGCAATTGACTGGAGCAAAGAGCGTTTCTGACTGGCATCAATGATGGGATGAGTAGGTACAAGCTTGCCAGTCAGGGTCTGGGAAGCAGGATCAACTTCGAGCTGTAGAGAGAAGATTAGTCAAAGGCAATGTCGACGCCAGTGTATATAGTAAGAAAAAATGATGACGGAGACATACATGATTGGCGAAGGCGTGGTCGAGACCCAGTTCACCAGCCAGCCATTCGGCAAGTGGCTGGAATCCTCCGCTGGCAACAACCAGCTTGCAGCCAAGCTTCTTGAGAGCTCTGCACAGCTCCTTGGCTCCGGGAGAGATGGTGATGACAGACTTCAGCTTCTCGAAAACGTCCGCAGGAACCCCCTTTAGCAAGCTGACACGCTCTTTCAAGGACGCGGAGAAGTCAAGTTCGCCGTTCATGGCTCGTTCCGTGATTTCCTGCAGATTAATATTAGACTCAAGCATTAGAAGCAATGCCTTGCGAAGTACTAACGGAAACTTCCTTCTCCACACCAATGAATTTGGCAATCTCATCAATAACCTCGTTCTTAATCAAAGTGCTATCCATGTCGAAAACAACCAAGCGCTTGTGCCTGCGGAAGGCGCTTTCCTTCTGGAGTACAACCTCAACATTCCACTCCCTCTCAAATCGCCATATGCTCTCATGCTTTCGGAGATCTTCGAAGCTAAGGTACTCTGGGTTTGGGGGAGGAGCAAATGTGACTTCAACAACGCGGGGATGCTCCTGCGTATCGAGGCAGCGGTGTGAGGTATTCATACGCTGATGCGGAATTGGGAGAGATTCAATGATTTGGAGAAAGTTGGTCAAGCACAGCTGTGACACGTACGGACCGTATAAGTGATCCAAGGGTTCGGGTTCTGGCGCGGGAGGCTCACGTGGCAGTTTCTCGATATCTATAGTTGGCGCGGAGCCGACGGGAACCATGGGGTGAGGAAGTTTATCTCCAGGGCGCGCGTGAGGAGAGGAGTCGGGATGAAGGTGTGGATGCACTGGCTCGGAAGACTTGTAGTAGATCGTGGCAACCAACTTTGGCGTTCCATGAGGAAGGACGCCATCTCGGTGCTGGAAGATGCTGTGGACGATACCACTATCGGTCACCTTTTTGGGATCTGGGGAGATGGGGTTCGCAGTGCGAGGAATCGGCGACGCGCTCGACTCGCTGGCATTTTCGAGGACATTGCTGATGGTCTGAGTGACAGCGGCGGGGGCCTTGTATTGCTGGTGGTCCTGGATGAAAGAGCTGCTGGAGAACCTCTGTCGCATGACAGGGCGGGCAGGACGAGCTGCCGCGGGGTTGGGCGATGACATGTCGGAGGCGAGATGCAGGAATGCGGGGAGATAGCTTGAGGGACACAGAGACAGATCGCAAAGAGCCACAGGGATCAACGGAGCCCGCCCGTGGAGATGAGTTTTGCCCTCTGATAGCGCGAAAAGGAGATGCGACGACAGGCTTCGAATAATCTCGTCGTTTTGGCTTCCTCCCAATCTCTGTACCGATCCGCACGTGTTACTGCCTTAGGCGGTAAGGCAGAAATGAGTCTTGGCAGTCCAATGATCCGGCAGGCCGCAGGCAAACCCGCTTTCCAGCCTGAATGGAGTCAAGTTCTGCAAACCCCGGGTCGCCCATGTGGGGAGCGTTCAATCGGCTTGAGATGGTCCCTGAGCACGGCATCAAGATGACATATCATGATGAAACCGAAACGTTATGAGCATAACTATCAGTTTTACTAAGTCCTTGGTATGTCCTGTTATCCTGCTCTTTCGTCACAGGTAGCTAATAACAATGCTCAGTTTACTTCCCACAATCTACCCTGAACTCCTAGAATACGGGGTATCATTACCGCTACCTTGCACCCGAGTGCAAAGATTTATAATCGAATTCCTGGCGATAAGCCTCACTTGCTCCGAGAACGGTTCTTCAACCTTCCAGGACTCCGGCAGGGCTTCGGAATGGACGGATTTATCAGCAAAATAGATGGCAGGCACCCGGACTACGGGTGGCCACAGAGGCAGCAAGTGCACTATGGCGTGATTGCTGCTAAATTTTTCTATGGGGCTGCCAGTATCTCGCCAATCAGAGCCCGTTCTCTTTGCGTGATTTGGGTGCCAGGCTTCTGAGGCATCAACTCAAGAAGAAGGGACAATGTGAATATTACCGCGTCCCCAATCCCGATGATGTCGTGATTGCCCCTGTTCGCTTGATTTTCTATATCAGAGGAGCCGTTGGCACTTTTCTTGCCTCTCACACCACTCTCCAACCGCCCCCGCCACATCCCATCCGTATACTAAACCCACTCCAACCATATACACCTTCCTCTAGGGCTGTATAAGACACAATGCCGGCCAAGACGCAATCCAACTACCCCTCCGACTCCGAGACTGCGGACTTGAGGGACTCTACTGAGTCGGGATATGTCAGTGGCAGCTCAAGCGAAGAGTACTTGCCAGAGATTGTTTTCACCAAGCCTCATCTTCAATTCCTCAACAGACAGCTTCAATTCCTTGAACCCCAAGGTTGGTCCTCGGCATGCTTTCTCTCCAAGGCAATCTCTAACCCCTCCTCCAGATGTCCTCAGATGGTGTGTCACTTCGCTGCCTCACCTGTTCCAGACCACCGCCTTTGGTCTTACTGGTCTGGTGATCATGGATATGCTTTCCAAACTGTCCATCCCTCGTCCTCAGATGGTCAACCTTATCTTCCTTGACACCCTTCACCACTTTCCTGAGACCCTCAAGCTCGTCGACAATGTCCGCAAGAGGTACCCGCTGCAACATATCCACGTCTACAAGCCCGAGGGCGTCGAGACCGAAGAGGAGTTCGCCAAGAAGCATGGTGAACGCCTCTGGGAGAAGAACGACCAGCTCTATGATTGGGTTGCCAAGGTTGAGCCTGCCCAGCGCGCCTACCGTGAACTCAACGTCCACGCCGTCCTGACAGGACGCCGTCGCAGCCAGGGAGGCAAGCGCGGCGACTTGGACATTATCGAAGTCGACGAAGCCGGTCTCATCAAGATCAACCCTCTCGCCAACTGGACCTTCGACCAGGTCAAGCAGTATGTGAAGGAGAACGATGTCCCTTACAACGAGCTGCTCGACAAGGGCTACAAGAGCATTGGCGACTACCACTCTACATCTCCTGTCAAGGAGGGCGAAGACGAGCGCTCTGGTCGCTGGAAAGGCCAGGCTAAGACTGAGTGCGGTATCCACAACCCTCGATCCAAGTACGCCCAGTACCTCATGGACATGGAACGCAAGCGACAGGAGGAAGCCTTGTCTCAAGCTCTGCAAACCAAGCTCAGCACTGCTTAGATTTTGTTGAGTATGGGCGTTCCTTCCTGTTTCGAGTCGCATTTTCATGGCGTTTGGTTCTCCTGTCTAGCGAGGTTATGCGGTTATTGTCTTTGTCAAATCGGCGCTGCTACGGAAATAATGCCGTTACGATTATCTGTTTTTAGACCAAAAGCATCTTCATGCCAATCCAGCTTCCACATGGAAGTTTGTACAGACGGACTGGCTGGGTTACTACATGGGCCAATTCTAGCCTAATAATGAATAGCATGATAAATGATAGATTTACAAAATTCTTTTTCTCTTTTCGTAGATCTTCTTTGCCATGGCCACATCTCGGTTCTCAGTGTGCCCTCGACCCTCGTCAAAGCAAGTGGGGCAACTGTCACCTTGTCCGCGGAAAATCAGGTCGCCAAAGTCTAGGCTACTGGATTTTCTGGCATCAGACTTATTCGCACCGGGAACCAAATCATCAATCTTCCGTGAGCCCGCGTGGCACCCCTCAACCCCGGCGCGTTTCGGACCCGTGGACTCCAGGACAACTGACGTCCGAAGTAAGGGATCCCTTTCCCGGCCATCAAATAGATATCTATATTCTTGAGATAACAAAGCTCCTTGTTATCTTCACGGAAGATTCTGCGCGGCTTTCTCAAGGATGACGCTGCAGATGGCTTACTTCGTCGGCTGCCGGTCACACGCATGCCCAAGCCAAAAGCTCGCCATCCACGGCCCCGGCCCCCTTGTCTACACGAGCGCACGCCACGAATCCTACGAATGTCGTGATAGCATACCCTCCGTGTTTTCCCGCGGCGAAAGGGTAGAAAGTGCGGTGTAGACCTGTCTAGAGCGGTTAAGTCACATCTGTGTCACCGTGGCAGCTTGGCTAGGCAGGGCTGGCAATCTCAAGAGGCGATTTCGTGAGACTGGACGGAGTTGTCGTGATCGATATGATCACCGATCAGCTGACCCTGATTTTCAGCCCTGGGAGCTTCGAGAAATTCGAGAACATGGGGTAATAGAAGCTAAAGGGTTTAACGTTGCGGGTTAGTGAAGATGTGATTTGGGCGTTCGGTTGCGCCATCGGTGAACCCGTTGAGTGGAACCGAGTTCCGGGACGATCTGAGCTTATCGATCTTATCTCTTGGCGGGCGGCGAGCCTCATGCAGTCTTGTTTGCTTGAGGCTTGTTGTCTTAGGAAAAGGAACCTTTGAACCGGTCATCACGTAGAGATTGAATCTACAGGACTTAGGACCTATTGGAGTAGATCGTGTGAACTACGCCGTGCTCCGAGAGAGGAGGGATGCCGAATCATCTACTCTCAAGCCCTATCATCTCGTCCTGACATTCACCTGCGGGAGGTCATCTCTTGCCACTGAGTGTGAAAGCCAAACACCAACTATCCGGACTTGCACTCTAGATGTTCGAGGTCATTTATTGAGTTGCGTGGTCAAAAATAGGGTCGTTTTCGGTTAGCCTGCATCAAATGGAGATATTCAAAGAGTCTCAAAGAATGCAGATAACCTAGAGATTAGCACCAAGGGGCATCAGATACATTATCTATACGAAATCCAAAGATTCAATGCCGTCGACGCAGCATAGAACACTCGTCCTATATGCCATCGGTTCAGCATGGAATGATGTCAGCTCAATGTGACTTGACAGTTGCAATTCGCCTCGAGGACTTCGAGAAAAATGTTTCCAGCGCCCCTATTTCGACCATGGCCTTATCTATTTAAACGTCGACCGATATATATATATAGATGCTGGTGATTACGTCGGCCTGGCCTCGTATAAGGAGCAGGGCTTCGAGATGTTCGCCTCGTATCAAATGTGCAACGTAATGGGTGGGTCCATGGCGCAGCCCAGGTGTTGATTCTCAGGGGGACTTACGCAGTCCCTTGATAGTCAGGCACAGGATATGTAGATCGAAGGAACAGCCTGTTATAAACTGTCAAGACGTCAAACTCTCAAAAGCATGCAGATAGATTACTGATCCAGCCGGAGTTGTGGAAGGACTCGAGAAGCCGGACTGCGAGATCGGCACATAAGGCGCTAAACCGTATCTTGCCTAGTGTGGTGAGCACGACATCCTCGTGGAGGATTGCGAAATAATTTGAGGGCGACCGGCAACGGGGCAGCCGCACGGGCTTAGTTTCCGCTGTCCTGTTTCATCATCGTCACACAGTTGCTTGGTATATCTCCGGATTCTCCGCTGTTGACATGGAGCTTACTCTGTTGAAGCAAAAGTATGGTTAAAGATCTATATGAGGGACCACGCAAGCCCTTCATATCACCACAGAGGCGCAGTCTCGGAGCTCATGCACGAGAAGTATAAATTATGCCGAGCAATCCTGCATCCGGACGCCCTCATCTCGGGCCATGTATCAAGTGTCCCTGCTGACGACGATGCTCTCTCTGGTCTGACAATTGATAATCCCACCCCTGAAAATCCTGACTTCGAGAGAGACTGTCGTTCAGCATCCAGCCTCCCGAGGATAATCTATCTGAGTTGATGAAAATTGCTCTGCTCCCTGAAGGCCATGTTGCGGATGGAATCTGTTCATCGTCTGAAATCCCGAGGAAAAGGGCAAAAGTTACCATTCATTCACCTCTGGATCTTGCAGTATGGCCACTCGTTACGCATGGGCCATTATTAAGCTTTCTCACTATTGTTTCGTCTGGATATACTACGCTGCTAAATGCTCCGTAAACTACATAGACGACTCCGTAGGATAGATGAACAGGAAGTTAGAATAACCTCGTATGTGTCGACGACATCGCTCCCCACTCTAAATCCAGCCCGGCAGGTTACTTGGCTGGCCCGAGCAAGGAATCCAGGCAAATCATTCTCCTGAATCAAATCTGGTTCCGTAATTGCTGGCTCTCGGCCCTTTTGCGCCATCTTTTTTAACTGCCGCCCCTCCCACTTGTTCATACATTCCTCCATCGCCTTGCTTCTTTTTTTCCCTCCCATACCCTTCCTCTCCTTCTCCGTTTCATTTTCATTCTTTGAAAGCACAGTCCATTCATAATGGCCAACACTCCTCACGGTGGTGTCCTGAAGGACCTCGTCGCCCGCGATGCTCCCCGCCACGACCAGCTCGAGGCTGAGGCCGCCACTCTCCCCGCCATCGTCCTCACTGAGCGCCAGCTGTGCGATCTCGAATTGATCATGAACGGTGGTTTCAGTCCTCTTGAGGGTGCGTTTGCTCCTGTCGATGTGGACTCCCAATTCCACGGGCCCAGTTCAAAAATGAATGACTGACGCGGCGTAGGTTTCATGAACCAGAAGGACTACGACGGGTATGCGCCTCTTCCTCTTACAATCGAGCTCATCCCACCTTGCGCGGGGTCATTTTTCGTTTTTGAGAAGGATGCCCCGCGGCAATAATGCAATTCGGGAGTGATATTCGCAAGCAGGCCGGTTTTGTTAATAGTGGGGTTTATCTAGCGTCGTCGCCGAATCTCGCCTTGCCGATGGCAACCTCTTTTCCATGCCCATCACTCTGGATGCTTCCAAGGCAGCCATTGAACAGTCTGGCCTTAAGCCTGGTTCCCGCGTCACCCTCCGTGACTTCCGCGACGACCGCAACCTTGCCATTCTCACAATTGACGACATCTACCGCCCCGATAAGTGAGTCCGATCTCTACATCTTTTTGGTTCTTGGCAACCGCTTCGTCCTTGGCACTCCGCAGTCGCCTTCTTGCGATTAGCGGGAACGCTGGATTCGCCAAAGACGCGGCGCATGTTGCTTGGACAAGCATTGCGCAATTTGCTAACATTATTTGCTTTTCTCAGGGAGAAGGAGGCCAAGCTCGTCTTCGGTGGTGACCCAGAGCACCCCGCCATCAAGTACCTGCACACCAAGGTTGAGGAGTACTACATCGGTGGAAAGCTTGAGGCAGTCAACAAGCTCAACCACTACGACTATGTCGGTCTTCGCTGTACGTTGATACCTCAGATCATGGTTCAGAAATACCTATGATACTAACACCACCTCTTTAGACACCCCCGCGGAGATCCGCATCCACTTCGACAAGCTCGGCTGGTCCCGAGTTGTCGCCTTCCAGACCCGTAACCCCATGCACAGAGCTCACCGTGAGCTGACCGTCCGCGCCGCTCGTGCCCGTCAGGCTAATGTCCTCATCCACCCCGTTGTCGGTCTCACCAAGCCCGGTGACATTGATCACTTCACCCGTGTCCGCGCCTACCAGGCCCTCCTCCCCCGCTACCCCAACGGAATGGCCGCCCTCGCCCTTCTGCCCCTCGCTATGCGTATGGGTGGTCCTCGTGAGGCCATCTGGCACGCTATCATCCGTAAGAACCACGGTGCCACTCACTTCATCGTTGGCCGTGACCACGCTGGTCCCGGTAAGAACTCCAAGGGTGAGGAGTTCTACGGCCCCTACGATGCTCAGCATGCCGTCGAAAAGTACCGCGCTGAGCTCGGTATCGAGGTCGTTGAGTTCCAGCAGGTCACCTACCTCCCCGACACTGATGAGTACATGCCCAAGGACGAGGTTCCTGCTGGTACCAAGACCCTCGACATCTCCGGCACTGAGCTCCGCAACCGTCTCCGCACTGGTGCCCACATCCCCGAGTGGTTCTCTTACCCCGAGGTTGTCAAGATCCTCCGCGAGTCCAGCCCTCCCCGCGCCCTTCAGGGTTTCACCATCTTCCTTACTGGTTACATGAACTCTGGCAAGGACGCCATTGCTCGTGCTCTCCAGGTTACCCTCAACCAGCAGGGTGGACGCTCCGTCACTCTCCTCCTCGGTGACACCGTCCGCCACGAGCTCTCCTCCGAGCTCGGCTTCAGCCGCGAGGACCGTCACACTAACGTCCAGCGCATCGCTTTCGTTGCCGGTGAGCTCACTCGCGCCGGTGCCGCCGTCATCGCTGCCCCCATCGCTCCCTACGAGCACTCCCGCAAGGCTGCCCGCGAGGCCGTCCAGGGCACCGGTGGCTCTTTCTTCCTCGTCCACGTCAACACTCCCCTCGAGTACTGCGAGTCCACCGACAAGCGCGGCATCTACGCCAAGGCTCGCGCCGGAGAGATCAAGGGCTTCACCGGTGTCGACGACCCCTACGAGGCTCCCACCAACGCCAACCTGGTTGTTGACGCTTCTAAGCAGAGCGTTCGCTCCATTGTTCACGAGATCATCCTCATGCTCGAGAGCGAGGGTTACTTTGAGCGTCTGTAAATGGTTTCTGGGCGTTAGATTTGCTTTTCATTTTTCCTTTGTATAATGCGATATAAAGACGGACTCTTGGGTTAAGAGTGCTTGGGAAGGGTATAGAACATTTGAATTCGAGTAACGACTTGCATGACCTCGAATGAGTGATCCTTATTGTATACATGTAACCTCCCTGAGCCGTAAACACCATGCTAACAGAGTACCATCCTTGATGCCTTCCAAAAAAAAAAACTCCATATATACCCGGAAAGAAACCCCGACAAGACCATATAAACCATGAAATCAAGCAACTCCTAGATCTATCGCGAACAAACTAACTCATCATATAACCGTAGCGAACGTGTGCGAAGCCTGTCAATGGACACGGACGGTCTCTGAATCTAACCAAAGAAGACCGTTAGCTTGCGCCTGGAAACGATACGGGCCACCATAAACTTGCGAATAACATAGCCGTATCGATACTCCGTCGTCGTCGTAGCACTACCAGCGGCCCTAGGCGCGCTCGTACTCATAGCTCCGAAAGGGAGCGTATTGACAGGAGCAGGAGCATGAGAATGGACCGGCGCTGTATATACTAAATGTGTGCGATTGTTTGGCGGAAAGACAGCCGGGCACTGGAATTGGGACTCGATGTCATGATGCGGCTCTTGGTGGTTCGGTGGTGCTCGTGGTATTCGAGCGTGCGGGGATGGTGGCATATTTCCCCGCAGCGGGCCAATCTCGAGGTGTTCGGTTGACGGGGTTGTTTCTGCCATACAAAAAGAACGAAAATGATCATGAGATAGCTGAGCTGATAAATAGATGAAAGCTGTATCTAGATTCTAGATTGTAGATCTAACCTGGAGATACTTTCCGATATGATATTCGCCGAGCCCTCAGGCACAGCACTAGCGTCCAGACTCCAACAAATGACGTAGGGATTCCGACAAGGAGAGTGATGAGGGCGATCGTTTCAGATAAAGACCAAGACATGGTCGATGATAGGAGATTATTGACTTATCGGTAGAGGAGCAGAAGAGGGTGTATCCAGATAATAATGAGAATGTGTGCCATGGTCGTGGGCCTGATCCTGTTATATACACAGCGGGCGCACCTGTTTATTCTTCAAGAGACTCCCCAAAAAAAGGCAGGTGGAAACAGTGAACCTTTCCCCTACAAGGGGGCGGAGGCTGGCTAAGCCACTCCTACGGAAACCATAACGTACTTCGTAGCTCCTTTCTGATTTGCTAACAGAGACTTGATCTGCTTACGGAGTATATCCCGCATTATTGTGACAGGTCTTTTGTATCGCGAAAAGCCTGTCTTCTTAGCCAACAAATGTTGCCAAGCCGGACCCTGCACGTCTTTATTTTTTTTGCCGTCTTTAAAAGCTCCAGGTACCACCTCTGGCCTGCAGATAAAAGAAAAATCCACTTGTTAAAGTCGCGCCAAAAAAAAGCAGAATTCCAGACACCACTTCTAGTCTGCGGATCAAAGACAAATTCACCTGAAAACGTCGCGCCAAAAAAAAGCAATATTTCTTCCAGAAGGCTGTATTCTGTTTACGAACATTACAAAGCCCTTAAGAAATTAGGCGTTTAATGTTGTGAAGTCCGCTACTAGTTTTATTAGTTTCAAGGCAGGCTACATTTCTCTTATATGCAGACCAGAGGTGGTAAACATTCCCCGCTGGAAATGAGGGTCTGCATTTCTTTTTCCCACAGTCCGTTAAGAGATAAGACACAAGTTCCTCCAGCTCTTTGCCCTCGGGGTTGTTCTCGCAGACAGCCAATTACAGCGTCGTGAAACGTGAGCATGATCATAGACGGCCAATGATCTCTGTGATTGTCGCTAGAGGCTTGATATGAGGCAGGCCGCAGGGTGTAGCTTCCGAGTGCCGTGGGCAAAGGCCACAATTTCCTACATTTTACTGGTGCCTACGGTAGAAGACCTGCGGCTTATCCGCATCTCTTCAAGGCTGAATGATGCCTTACTTTAGCTTTCTAGTCCATGGGCGCACCCTATTCTATGCAATCTGCAGCCAGCAGCAAATTGCTGTGCTTATACCATTAAGTATTTGGACCTGTTAACCTTTTCTCTTACCACTTGACTCAGGGACAGGGCTTACTGACCACCCTTGTCAGCAGATTGCGGACAGTATCTGAAGCGCAATATAGACTAGCTGTTAGCTATGGCCATATTTTATGCTTCAAATCTGGTGACGGGCTCTTCAACACTATGTTATCCATAACGGTCTGGAATTTCCATGGATTGGGGCCTTGTAGGTTGTTTGAAGTATACACACCGTAAAGGGCTTAGACCGACCCACTTCCCAATAGGTAAACTGCAAACGATGCAAACTCTCGATAGGTATCATGATAGGTCTTCCTTCACGCCCGAATCAACGTTTACACGACACAAGCACTGAAGATGCTGCGTCAACATACACGGATCTCTCGAATACCGGGGGCCCCAGGCCCCTCAGTGCGGCCACATCTAGCCCCAACCAGTTCTCGCCGAACATGTCGCCGCCCTTTTACACAGAAACCACCACTTCTGATTCTTTCCCCGCAGCGAAGCCGACCGCAACTAGCCTTCCTCTCACCCTCACCCATCAACCGGGCTTCCCCTCCGCTATCCGTCCATCTTCAACAACACTATGCAAGACTCGTCTCGACCGAAAGCCGCGGCCACTTCAAGAAGCGCGCGTCGCGCGTGCTGCGGCTTAGTCTGTCGCTCGGCGCTATCCTTGTCTTTTACGAGATCATCAAGATCGGAATTTATCAGGAGGAACTCGAGCACAAGTGGCCGACGCCATCGGAATGGTCGTGGAAGAGTCGGTGGTGCTTGCGGGCTGCCGAGGCGTGGCAGAACCCCGAGGAAATTGGAAGGCTGATGAGTGATTGGCCGATGGTTGCCGGTTACTGCAAGGAATTGATATCGCGGTTGGAGGACGTGAATGGTGATGGGAAGGGCATTGTTGAGCAGGAGGAAGGCGGACTCTTTATTGATGGTGTTGGTAAGGCCGGGTACGACGTTACGGCTAAAAGCGAACCATGGAGACGTGGGTACTTCCAGGCTCTCCTGGGTGCTGCAAAGGCAGCGGAGAATCTAGAGGGCTGGCTCACCGATCGGAAACAACGTGTCTCGGCATCGGCGGAGTACTTTGTTGGCCCTTCGAACCCCCGTCCGAAACCTGTACCTATGGGACAGCTCACACCGCACGAGGAGGACGCCGAGCCGGCATCTCCTAGCCCGGAGGTCTTCTATATGAAAATACTGACTACCCGTGGCTTTGAGACAAGCCAGAAGATTGATGCCGCTCTCGCGTATGCAGATTGGCTGGATTACAAGGGTCTGCAAGGCACTGCAGCTGATATGTACACATGGGCCATGGACATCGCCGCGTCCGGGTCCCCAACGGACGCTACAAAGGTCGTAGACCTAAAGACCGGCATCATTAAAAGCAACGCCGAATCTCTACCAACCGAGAACATCCTCCGGGTCTCGACAGCCCTGGCAGTCCATAACGCCCGACACGGCAACCTCCCAACAGCCCTCTCGATCTTCACCTCCGTCCTCAAAGCCCGCCGTGCCTCCTCTCCACCTCCCCCCGGCACCGCCCTCCCAACACCCGCCCCCATCCCCAAACAGTCAAACGACATCTTCGTCTCCTTCTTTAACACTCTTAAGACCCTCTTCGTCCCCGCTGAATACCCACCGCCACCACGCTCTGGCGACGAACCCCCCTACCGTACACCCTCCTCCTCCTGCGACGAAGCCGGGCTCATGACTTACATCGGCGAAATAATCTACGCCACACACTCCAAAGAATCAGGCCTCGCCTGGACCCGCGACGCAGTCGACCTCGCCGAATCCACACTCCCAGACACAGACCCGTCCGCGCGCGAGAACCGCTGCGTCGACTGTCTCCGCGTCGGCTTCGAGAACTGGAGGACAATGGTCGCGCAATTCCTCAAGACGGCGCAAAAGGAAGAAGAAGAGACGATCGCCAAGGCGAAGAACGGATCTTCGTGGTTTGGCCCCTCGAAGAAACAGATTGAGGCTAAGACGTTAGAGAGGAAGCGGTGGGAGGCGGAGCAGTTTATTCTGCAAGAACGCTTTAGGAAGCTCCTGCCTATTATTGAAGATGACTCTGCGATTCAAGGTGCCGTGCCTGGTGTTGGATTGTTTTAGGTAGCTATATTTTGGTCTTTACTTGCCGCTGGTGATGCTCAGCTGCTTTATGCATATATGGGAGAGAATGCCCTGAGGAGTTCTGGATGCGGCTTGCACCGTTTGTATAATACCATGACATATAAAAGCATTCCATATGAAACGTCCGAACAAGGGCGAATACTATACGAACCACTAGAAATACGTTCCCTAAGTACTTAACATTGACCTGATATAGTATTTTGAAGCCCAAGGCAACATTTATTAACAAGATTAACGCTAATCAGCTATCATCAACCCAAATCATCTAGCCAAGAACTAGGTGTAACAAGCGTGGCGCAAGCTGAGGAAGGAGGTGTATATACATATCAAGGGACGCCGAAGGAAGTAAGAGAGCGGGCCATATACTCTCAGGTGATAAACATAACAATCAATCAAGCGGAGGCAAAGGAGTGCGAGAAGTGAAACCCAATGACCCAAAAGAACCGTGACATCAAGGAATGTACGAATCAGAGAAATATACGGAGCAAGAGACATGTACAATGTAAAAGATTTCTTAAGAAGCACCAACAGTATCGCCGTCAAAATCAGTGATGGTGAACCCTTCATAGTCCAGAGTAATGTTGCCTTTTACCCCAGAAGGAACGAGGTCAATGATAAAGTTCTCACCAGATGAGTTGGAGTAGGAATGTTCCAAGTGCTTCTGGATTATGTCCGCTGAGAACATGGCCGCATCGAGTGTGCCGGTTTTCTCGAGGATATACAAAACAGCAATTCGAGAAAAGTCAAGCGCCGCGGTAGTGACGGTGGAGGTGGGAGCTGGTGTCGCTTTTGTTTTTGAAGCGGAGCTTGTCTGTGCCGCTGCAGGGCTTTCGTCGGATTCAGAATCCTCAAAGAGAATGCCGTTCTTCGTGGCAACGTCTCTGCGCACAGGAACTGTCACGGTCGGCCCTTCTGGCTGAGACAAGGCTTCATTGCTGGTTGATGGTTGATCTGTGATGAAAGCACGACGCTTGTTATCATTCGAAGACACTCCTTTGAACGCTACAAGCGCGTTTTCCGTGGTACAGGAGACATTGTTTTGACTGAAGAGCGCCATGATGGTGACAGAGTCTAGCGGAATGCTGAAATTGGTTTGAGAACCTTCGAAGAGACGCGGAAGATCATCCCCAACGGTAGCATTCCTCGACGTGGAGTTCTGAGTGATTTCAGTGGTGACGCAGCTAGCATCGCCGGAGGCAGTACAGCGTGAGCCAGTGTATCCGTTGACGCAAACACAGGAGCAGATATCACCACTTGATACACTGACACCACCATTTGAACAAGGGGCTGTTTTCTCACACAACGTGGTGCTACTGTTGTTACTCTTGTTTTCCCGAGGGACAACAACCAGGAATATGGGTATCAGAACGGCGGCGGCGATAACGAGAATCAGTATCACGCAAGTGGTAATGAATGCCCACAAAGGCATCCCGCAGCATCGGCGCCGCTGGCTTTCAGTGCTGCCTTTCTCCTGGCTCACTTCTCCTCCCTGTTCCTGTGAGTGTAGTTGGTGAAGTGTGGATCTCCTCCAGAATATGGGCCAAGATGAACGACCTTCTGGTGTCGCGGCAGGGTTAGGAAACGAGGCCAATATGTCCTTTATTGAGCCGCGCTCAGGATCGCCTAATGTACTTGTTAGTTCGACCGAAAAATGGAACCATCCTAGCTGGAAACCTACCAAATGGATGTCTAGATCCCCCACCGTTCAGAAGGTCATTCCTGCTTGCTGTCCGACCATGCTCGAGGTTGGTCGCAAGTTTTGTCGCACGTTTAATCAAGTCTGATAGACTTGTGAGACTACCACGGGCTTCAGCGTCTCGCACAGCGTTGATGTTCAAGCGGGGCGGCCTGCGAGCCCCTGGCCGCATCTCGCTCATAGTTGGAGCTCTTTGGGGGAACACCGCCGCTCTGTCAAGAGATCTCATGTCACTATTATACGAGTTGTGTGTGCTTTTATCATCTCCCAACACAATTGGCGGTTTTTCGGGGTCAATATCCGACTCCTCAGATGAGGACGAGGCAAAGGAGTCTCGCGGGGCCAGTCCAGCTGCAACCTCCTTTAGACGAGCCCCGTTGGCCTGTCCTACTGGTGTCCCTATTCTGCCATTCGCTCCGACCAAAGCTTCAGTGCTAGGTTTACTGATTGTACGTAAAGAAGGCTTGCCTCGGGTTCCAATGCTGGCCTGTCGAACTAGAGTCACTTCGGCATGTTCAGGCGAATCAGGCGTCCCATCAGACTCGCCATCCATATATACACCCAAGACCTCAGATTCCCGCCGCTCAGAATTCCAGCTGGATGCGGTGAGTCTGGCATATGGCTTGTTCAGAATTGTTGGACTATCGGGCAACTCTTCGGGTATCGGCGAGACAGAGGACCCGCGAGTCATACCTGGACGTATAGGAGCCGGCGGTGCGAGATGTTTGTTCTGAGGAAGTGGCGGGGGAAAGTCGGGTATCGAAGGGATAGAGGCCAGAGACGAGGCTGCCGACTTTCTAAACATGTCTTCGTTTGCTATTGGCACGGGCTCCCTCAGGGCGGGATGGATGTGTTGCTGATTGGCAAACGGCTGAGAGAACGACGGGGTGCGATTGCGGTTGTTGAGATGTAGAGGACTGGGAACAGCGTCTGGGACGCTCCTCTCCGAATACACAGAGGGCGACGGAGGATCTGATCGAGCTGGGCGTGGAGGTGGGTGCTGAGGCGAAGGGCCTCTGGGCTCCATGAGTCTCCCTTGGGAATCCACCATATTTGACAACCGCCCCTGAGGGTCAACGACGTTTGTCACGGGCCCATCATCGCCCAATAATGGCCATGCAGTTTGTTGGGACATACGGGGTTCTGGTGGTAACATCGCGTTTGCCTGAGGAGCTCGAATCTTAGGCCGTTTACCAACTTCTAGCATTTCTCTTGCGCGACGAACAGAGCCCTTCCTCTCCGTGGCTCGAGGATCGGACCAGCCTTGCTTCGAAGTCGGATCCATTATTGTGAAAGCAACGACTTGGTTTCGGTGAAGGTAGTGATATATAGCGTCGACCTAGATGTTGGTTCGGAAATAGCTGTCTATCTTCAGAGCAAAGTAAACCTAAACAAGAACCAGCTCCCAAAGTATTGAGAAAACGTCCAAAGGGGCTGGAAGAATGGAAGATAAGCGTAGTCGGACGATAGCAAGCCTGATAAAGGATTGTTGAGGGCGCCGCTGAATGTAAACGATAGTGATGAAGGGACTTGAGAACCAGAAGCCCAGGACTGGAAAGAAAGTGAATTGTGATGTGAATGGCACTCAATGCCTCTATCCGAGGTATCGCGGTCAATATGGCTTTGCAGTGTATCCAAGCCACATGACAGCTGGTTGGGAGAGTTTGCATACCACAAAGATGTTATAAAGAAGGAATAGAACGTCAGAACCTCATTGCAGTTGACAGTCCCCGCGTCTCAGGTCCAGGCAAACTGCTGAAATGAAATACCTGAAGAAGTGGTCAGCATCAGGTGGCCAAGTAAGAGATGATCTTGAACTCACAGCTTCACCCAACAGAACCAGATCCAAGAGAGCCACTGGCTCTTGCCTGAAGAACGAAATGAGAGAATGAGCGGCAGCGAGGCAATTCGAGAAACAAAGGAATCTCTTGGACGAAGGTACCTCACACCGGGTGGGTAACGAAAGGAAGTCAAGGGTCTCTCCAGAGTCCAATTCCAAAGACCCTCAAACGGTCAAACCAAGCCTCGGACTCAGAGATTGATGCTGCCCATTTTTGGTACAAATATAGGATGGGTTAGAATTGGAAACAATCAGTGGAGACACCCCCGACGTAGGAACTAGCGCAGAAGCTGTCACGAAGGATCGCTAGCACAATCGGCTAAGGCCTGTCAATTTGCAGAGTTGAGCAACCTGGCAACATGACCAATTACTATACGTTGCATGAAAATACAAGTATCTTCAATCTTGTAAGAACAAGCCGGCATTCTCATGTCAACGCCCACGAGTCCTTTGTCCTCATAGAATGATCCGTTTCATCGTTTGCAACCCCATACCATGAATTGTCTAAGCGAAGACGGAATATTGGCCAGGTGTTGTGACCCAGAGTTGATTGAAAGCGCCGGAAGCTAGGCCAGTATGATTGCTAGGGCAGAGACTATTGGCTGGGTGGAGATGGCTAAGACGACGGCACGTCTCAGATTTGATCGGAGGAGCCACTCTCAACGGGCGGAAAGTCCATTCGAAACCAGGGGCACGGTTGACTCGCGCCGAGGAAGACCGAGATGGAGACCGTTTATTCGTCAGCTGCGGCGGTCGTCTTCTCCGGATGCTGTTAAAGAAGTGGGCGACGAGCGTCGCAGTCTGTTATGCATCATATCTTGCCCTTGAACTCCCAATCAGGTGCTCGGCTTCATGATCTGAGACTTGTTGAAGAGATTCTCGAGTCATCGCACCCTAATCTGGGGCTGGGTAATAATCTCGCGCTTGATCAGGAGGACTCGGAGGCCTGAAGAGTCAGGAGGCTGGTTTGGCAGACTAGCTTCGTTTCGTCGCTGACGCCGTCCTTTAATATACCAAATATATTGTTTTGAGACAGCCAGACTCGGGGCGTCTTTCCGAAAACGGTCTGGAAATCCATCGCATTGCATGATGCTGGATCCTGAGGATATAAGAAAGTCTTGGTGTTGAAGATGAAGTTGAAGTTGTCCGGTGTGCTGTTCTGCGTCCAAATGGAGAAAGCACAACTGCCATCATGTGACCGACCACATTCGACTATATTATGGGGTTGTCTGGTGGTGAAGAGTTCCAGAATCGAAACTCGGATCGTCATCCAGATTCGATCAACATCTTTGATCGGAGCTATGACGAAAGCACCCCATAGGCTGATCCGCGTACACATACAGCATCTGCAGGTGGTGTACTGCGTATTTCGTACCCGCCCCGTGAACCACCTGATATTATTGTCTCCTACTTGAAGCCTCGATATCGAAGCTCTGTACGTGACAGCAGAAGGACCGCCTACTTGGATAGGATCAATGCTAAGAATCAGAGAAGTCCCTACTCCCGTCCCAATTCTTTCCGCAACCTAGAAATCTCCTTCTCTGTGGCCCGCATCTCAACCACAATACCTGCTAGATCAGGCAAACTGCCTTCGACTGCTTCAGTGAAGGACTTCTGAGCACTGCGAAGAGAAGGCGGAACCAGTATGCCATACCATCTTATCGGATCGCAGGACCGTTTTGCTCGTCGTATAGGCTCGGGCTTTGCATTTGCCTCAGGTCCAGCGTCGGAAACATCGGACGAGGCTTGGGGAGTTGTAGTAGTTCCCATAGGGTGGTTGCTTTCCCTATCCTGCTCAGGCCCCTTTTCTGGGACCTTCTCATTCAACTCTGACGAGTCATCTTTGTCAGTCTGCTCATCCTCGCCATCGCATGAGGCAAATTCGATCGCGAAGATCCGTTCAGCGGACGTGTCTGTCTGTGGCTGTCCCTCCGCCTCAGCGTTAGAGTCTTTTTCGTTTGAAGACAAAGGGTGTTGTAAAATCCTGTTTTAAGACTTCTTAGCCAGTTCCTTTGAATAGGTACGGAGCGAGGAACGCGGCAACTCCCACTTCGAGCTTGACTCACACTCTCCTTGAAGCCTTCATCCGTTCATCATAGTAGTCGGCGCCATACCATCGGCCCGGTGGGCATGTATAATTCGCATGCGCAAGAGAAAGGAACCCCTATGTTTACAATCAGCCTATTCCCCCGAAGAAACTCTTAAGACACTTTGAAAGTACCGAGGACAGCTTTGAAGCTAAGTCATTTTGCAGCCTCTGATGCTTATCGAGAAGGTGAAGGTACTTTTCAAGAAGCGCGTCGAGGGACTTTAAAAGGTCGGGCGTGGGGTCGTCTATATGGAGCTGTTTAAATTCGGCTTCTGGCCGCTCGGAGCTCTGGCGTGAAGCTGGAGGGGTAGGGAGTTGTGCCATTGGGTGGCGATGATAGGCGCATGGAAGCATGCACCGCTCATCAAAACCTCGGGGAATCAAAGAAGACGGCGATGGTGAGTTGGAGAATGGGGAGGCAGAAAGTGCGGAGGGCGGCCGGACAATCCGATAGTTAACTCCGTCATCCCGAACTCAAAAAAGCATCAGAATTTCCCGAACGAACTCACAACCAGCACTGACACTACTGGTCTGGTTCCTCCATACTGTGAGTATGTCCCTATTCTTTCGTTCATTCATCTTTTCAATCATCGCTCTTGCGAATCTTTTGCGACAAGGCTATACCTCAGCTTGGGCTCCGTCAATGCCGGGCTCCTGCGTCAACGCCACTACCCATTGCGATATGCAAATCCGAGGCTAATACTTCATGACAGAGGACTCTTAAAGGGAGAATTAGCTGCACAAGCTCTGTGCAAACCTTGATCTGTCAAGCTTGACTTCTCGCTTGCAGTCGTTAAGCCGTTGAAGACAGTGACATCAACCACTGTCCGGCATATCCATACACCCGCGCTTCGCGATCAGCAGCAAACGCACCTGCGTCAGAGAACTATCCTCAGCCTCGCTTCTGATCTCTATATACACGTATAATCTCCACTCCCGACGCTTCCACGTACCATAATGTCTGTTTCTGCTCTTTCGCGAGACACTGCCTTTCAGGCACGGTCTTTGGTAAGTGCAAATGCGGAGTAGGACTATGTGGAATGAGCTATTTACTTATGTATTATTCAGTTCCGGTCTTTGCTTCGCCAATCTTCCCAGTTCTCGAACTACAACTTTCGCGAATACGCCCTTCGAAGGACAAAGGATGCTTTCCGGGCACATCAGCATGAGAGTGAGGAACGAAGGGTACAGGAATTGATCCAGGAAGGTCTGAAGAGCGTGCGAATGATGAAGGTTAGTCTTCTCATCCCAGCATCAAGAGGCTCCCGCAGTTGGGATCGCGCCCATCTCAGGATTTCCACCGTAGCAGACGTGTACTAATGCCATTTCTAGAGACAAACCGTTATCAGCCAATTCTACCAGATGGATAGGTTGGTCGTTGAGGGTCAGAAGACGGTAAGTATTCTAGACAATCTTTTTCTCGATGCTAGATCTAATTTATTGTAATAGGGGAAGGAAACTGGACAAGAAGGCGGCATTGTCCGTCAGAAGGACACCGGGTAAGCCCCCAGCCAACATGCTCTCCCTTCTGTTTTCCTGCTAGCGGCTAATCCTCGTTAGCTGGGACTGATTTCAAAAATATATACATGATCGCATCACAAGATACCTACTGCAGAAGCTGTGGACATGCAAAGCAGATATGTGACTCAAGTTACGGAGTATTTCTATGGTTATCGGGGGTGGAATGGTGACGGCGCTGGAGACTGGAATAGATCTTGAGATTGCCTGTACTTTTACTCGGAACCCTTATCGTGTCGTTAGCTTTGTTACGTACCTTCCATAAAACCGAATCTTCTCTCACATTCAGTCAATTCGACGTTATGACGGAGTGATAGTTCTCATACTACACTCGCTAGGTCACGTGCCAGGGAAACCGCGCCTCGCAGTACATGGGCTTGGGGTTCGTTCACCTACATAATCAGCCACTATCTTACCCCGTCAATTCAAACATTGCTCTGCGACTTGAGCACGGCTTACTGGGTACTAGCTCGTGCTGTCCTGACCTCTATTCAATTCCGCCGCCTCTGTTCGTGGATTGAGAGACGGGTGGCTTTCCCGGTCGCGCGCCATGCCCCCGACAGTGAGTTCGACCCATCTTCCGCTACAACGCGGGGGAGCATCGTTCACAATTTCGCCGAAGCAGCCGTTAATATCGCGTAGTTTAGGTCATCTCGTTCGGGCCGTCAATTCGGCGACGGCGTCAACCGCACCAGAACCGGCCAGATTGACCACGATGTCTTCGAAGGACTACCCGTTCGGCGATGGACGCGCCAGGTCCAGACCATATCGCAAGAGCCGAAAACTGAGGGGACAGAATCTAAAGTGGCGGGAAATGCTGGAAAGCCATCAATTCCAGAACACCCAATGCCTAGAGATAGTCATCTCCTGAACCCAATGAGCCGGGCGCTTCTGCGCGCGGCTCGTTCTGGGTGCGTATACATCCGCAAAGCTTCGAAGGACTTTGACGACGAGGAAAAGGAGACTACGGATCCAGAAGAACAACAGACGCTGCAGAGCTTAGAGCGCAACTTCTCCATGCGCAAGTGGACAACGGTCCCTAAACATCTGGAGGCGCCAGAAGTGGAATTCCTAGCGAAGAGACGACCAGGGTTGCCATCTCTGTACGGTGCTACCGCTGGGACTGTTGATGGTGCTGGATCAATACCAATGAGGAAGACCCGCTTCAAGAAGGTCGACCCCGTTACAGGCAATATTCTGATCTACGCCGCCTGGGTGCCCGAAGGACACAAGATTGAAGGCGAAATCACTGACGACGCTCAAGTGGCGGCCGAGAGCACTCAAGCTACCGTAACTCCCCAGGCGCCCGCCCCGGGTACGGTCATTGAAGGAGTCGGCGTCGTCAATGCGCAGGGGGTGGTAGTTGCTGCGGCAGGCTCAGCGGCTGTCATAACTCCACCAAAACGAAGACCTCCTCCTCCCAAACGTAAGGGTAAAGGCTTGAAAGGCAGGAGAAAGAAGGTCATGTTTGCCCCGGGCGAGGGAGCAGACGCTGCGCTTGTTCATGGAGCCGCAGCTGGTGACAATGCTGTGGGCTATGGTAAAGACACAGATCCCTCACGCTTGTCAGTAGATCAGACTACGCAGGATGATGAGGATGATGAAGGCGATGAAGGCGATGAAGGCGATGAGGGTGAGGAGAGTGAGGATGGAGAGGGAGAAGAGTCTGGCTTTGATCCGAAAACCCCAGAGACGCCCGGCCCACAGCCCAGCACAGAACCCCAGCCTACGCCTGGCCCTAGAGTTGAACCAACGCCCACTCTTGTGCCAGCCACGACAGATACTACTGCTGATATACAAGCTCCGCAAGGGTCGCAGGTGCCGGAGCCGAAGCAGAAACAAGCTGCAGAACCACTGCAAGCTCCGCGCCAACCAGTTGCACCACCAGTGCTCTCTAGCGACAAGTCAGCCGCACCTGCCAGCCTACCCACTCCTGCTCAACCCGCTCAAGCTCCCGAAGCTGCAACTACCGCGCCCGTTCTGGAGGACATTCAAATGACGGATGCTGCCACGACGGAGAACATCCCGCAACCCGCTCCGACTCCGATTGCAGAACCGCAATTGCAGGCTGCACCAGAAGTTGCTCAGCCTCTGTCTTTGGAGAAGACTCCGTCACCACCGCAGGAATCTCAACAGCCCCCG
Organism: Aspergillus multicolor; assembly: GCF_047715735.1. Lineage (NCBI taxonomy): Eukaryota > Fungi > Ascomycota > Eurotiomycetes > Eurotiales > Aspergillaceae > Aspergillus > Aspergillus multicolor. Next base: position 375,216 of record NW_027395958.1, read on the forward strand.
GCCCCGGAAGCAACGAACGTCACAGCTGAGAATGCCCAGCCGCCGACTATTGAACAACCTGACGTGACCATGGAGGAAGCGGGTGAGCTAGTTCCCGAACCTCCGCAAGCCGAGCCTGAAAGCATGGATCTATCAATGGAGACACCGCAGACTGAAATGCCAGAACAAGTCCAAGGACACGACTTCGATCCTCACCAGGCAGACCGACCGCCGAGCCAAGATGAGTTTGATCTCTTGGATAACTTAGAAGCGAGCCTAAACCTACCCAGGGTGACAACAATCGAAGCGCAAAGGGAGGCTACCCCGGAACAAAAGCCGGAGGGCGCACTTAACCAAGCTGTCTTGGCAGGGACTGAACCTGAACCGGCCGCTCCTACGCAACCCACCGAGGCACCAGAAGAGCCCAGGACCGCGGAGAGCATACCAGAGACAGTAGAACCCCCTCGCGAAGAACCCGTGGCACCCCCTTTCGAGCAACTAACGCCGCCGGAAGCAGAGCAATTGACCCCAGCGGGGGCTTCAGAACCCGCGCCGCAAGACATATCGCCCGTCATCGAGCAGCAACAACAACAACAACAACAACCGGAGACAGTTTCAGACGCCCCTACCACTGCTGAACCACCAATCTCAAATGAGCCAGCCCCTGCCCCAGAACCCGAAGCTCCGCAACCCACAACAGAGACTCAAGAAGAAAAGCCCCAAGAGCCCGTCGCTTCAGAACCCGCCATTCCAGCTGAATCTGAGCCCGTTGCACAACCACAGCCACCCGCCGCCGAAGGATCCCCCGTTCAACGTCCTGCCGTACAAGCGGTAGACCCGGTACAGGAGCAGCAGGCGCAAGCGTCACCCACTCCTGTTCCTGCTCCTGTCCTTGGACCTACAGCGGAACCTCGCGATGAACCTGCGTCCGAACAACACCAACCGCAGGCTACCGCTCAAGAACCCCCCAAGGAAGTTCCTCGGCCGCAAGCTGAACCGCTTTCCCCACTGAACCCTGAGCCTGCAGTAGCTGAGCACACAGTAGGACACCAAGGTGAAGAGGCGCAAGTAGGATTGGTTCAAGAACAAGGGATCTCCGGTGATGGGGCTTCGAACGGTGAACAGCAAACCCAGTGAAGGTTTTCCGAGCAAAAGACATGGCTCCCCCGCGAGCTGGCTATTGATGTATTTCATGTGATTTCCTCTAGCGGTGATTGGAGTTCGGATGGTTGGTTATTTCTGAAATATCTGTCTGGGGGCAATCTTCAAATTGAATGCTCATTGTTTCAGAATAACATTTAATCCTGAGAATATAATTGTTGAGACGTATACTGGACGTGATTAGAGTGACAATATAGTTGCCCCATTCCCTGCCTTGAACAGCTAAATCCCTGAAATAGAACCAACAGAACATCTAAAAGACATCTCATAATATGCGTCGAGGCAAAAGACATGGTAAAAAAAAACTAGTAATAAGCCGGGCATAGTTCAGAATAAATATCGCACATAACGCCGGAAGACCAAGGATGTTGTCGGGGTATAGGGACCAGGTTCCAAGCATTCACTGAATCAAAGAATCGGACCAAAATGGCAAAAGCGAAATCAAGAGCTGACGGGGGAAAGCCAAGATCATATTTAGTGGCCAAAAGAAGCTGCCCAAGAAGGCAGTGCCACCCAGTGTTTCTTGGGCACACGTCCTAGAAGTGTTCAAAAGGGGATCCAAATACAGTTCATAAAGCTCACTATGACTGCTTCTTTGCCTTAAACGAGCGCGCCGATGTACGGGCTGAAGACTTGGCCCTAGGTGATTTCGTGCCGGCCCCCAGGTTGATCGATTCGCGAACGTCCTTCAGAACTTCCTTGTTCAACTCCGAAGGTTGCTTCCGAGCCGATGAGCCCTTCGTTGCGGTAGCGTTCTTGGCAGCCGGGGCACGACTGCGTGACTTGGATGGCGATGTTAAAGGCTTCTCTATAGCGGCTTTGGTTGATTGTGCTGGTTTCCTGACGCGAACTGTAGCCTTTGCTTTTGCCTTGGTTGTTTTTATTATAGGCAATTTGATATTCCGTTTGGAGGTCGTCGATGTTCCCTTCGTGGAGGCATTTGTAGGTTTCTTGGTTACTCTTCTGGCGGATGTTCCGGTAGCCGGCTTCTTTCGAGAGGCGGCTGCCTTGGAGACGGTCATACGCGCTTTTGAAACAGCCTTCTTGACACCAGACTTGATGCTGCGCGAGCGAGTTTTGTTGAGAGCATTTTCTTTTCGCCGTTTTGCTGCGTTTGCCTTCTTCGCGTCCGCGAGTTCCTTCAACTTGGCTGCTCTCATCTCTGCTCGCTGCTCCTTCTCTCTTTTCCGAGGGCCCAAGATGCCGCGACATTTTGCCGAACCGCATCGACATTGTTGGACATTCTTCTGCGAATACGGGCTATAACAGCGTCAGTACAAGGAGTATAAATTCAATGCCCGAATGCATTATACTCACTCAAAGTTGTAGTCATATGTCAACTCCTCCCCGGTCATAATGCCCCGGTCGCCAGCGAAGAGAGCCATACGGGGCTTTCCTGCCACAGTCCACTTTTCCATGCGACAATTGGGCTCACAGCCATGGTTCACGAAACGAGCAATCGATCCACGGGTAGCATCGATGATCATGTTCTGGTCGAAATACATAAGGTAATAGCACTGAGAGCTTGGGTCAGAATCAATCCTTCAGTAGAGCGTTGAGTCCAGGCAAAGATGTACCTCGTTCTTCTTGTAGATAGTGCGCATGCGTTTCTCACACTCGGCTTGAGTGATAATCTCTCCAGTATATTCCACAATGATCTGGTTTGGCTGGAATGTACGGTTGCTCCGAACACCGTAGCCACGATCTGCGGTTTTAATCACCTCTACACCTACGTTGTATTTGCCTCCGGCCTTAGCTCTCTGCTTGAGCTCTTCGAAGTTCCGATTGCCACACTCGGGGCCCAGGGCGCAGATCTTGTTGTCACATTCGTAGAACATGTATCGGTTTTGGCAATACTGATCGCAACCGGTTTCCGGCTTGCAATCACACTTGTTGAACTCTTCGACTTTGTTCGCCCGCCAGATACTGCCTGCCTCTCCAACGAAGACATCTATCTCAAACATTAGCATTTACAACCTTTAGACGCAGTACCAGTACGCACTCTTATTGGTTTTTTTCCACTCGTTCGGCTTAGGCTGGCCTGCAGGAAGGGGTGAGTAGATATCGAATGGGAGCTCAAAGTCTCGTCCTGTTTGTAGTAGTCTCTCTCCAGCAAACATTGGAAGTGGCAGAAGCCTTCTCTGATGGTTAGGGTGGCTTGCGTTGTGACCCTTCCTCCTTTTCTCGGTCCTCATCTGGCTGGGTCGTAAGTTCGTATATTCTTGCCCAGAATAGAGACCATGGGTCAGCCATCGCTTTTCCTTGAACCGAGTGATTACCTCAGGGGGCGTTAGTTCCTCCTGGGTGCTATCTAATTCCGATTTAGTCTTGACTACGGGTTCGTTATCCGAAACCCGTTGCTTCTTTGACGGCGGCTCATCAGCAGGTTCCTCTTTGGCGATACCAACTCGTCGAGGTCGAAGGCTCGATAGCCTGTCCGGTTCTTTCGCATCCTCCCTTGAGCTGCTCGAACGCTTGCCCAAAACGCCCGTGGCCCGACCAACAAGTTCAGAGACCTTTCCCAGCACGCTCAGTCGAGATGATCGCCTAATTGGAGTTTCTTCATCTGCATTTGTATCATTCGAGTCTTTGTGTAAGCCGTGACCTTTGTCCCGAGCCAATGCTTGTTCCACGCGCTTACGTAGTGTACGGGGAAGCAAGGCGGCAGGCGCTTGTTCGACCTGCGGTTCATGCGATGAATTCGAGATCGGGGTGTCAGGAACTACTGGTTCGTCATCAACATCCATAGGATCCTGTACAAGGCTCGGTTCGGCTTGTAAAGTTGATTCCATGACCGCAATGCTATGGCGGGAACGGGAAGCGCCATTCTTCCTTCGCGGCACGGTGCCATTGTCGAGAGGCTCGTCCAAACAGATATGTTCCGTAGTCGTTGCAGAAAGTTTCAGCTCGTCAACAATTATCTCGGAGTCGAATTCCAGCTGTGCTGCTCCCCGCAGTGAAGCGCGTGTCACACGTGTAGATCGTCGGCGTAGGGTCGGTTTTTCCTCGTGGGACGCGTTTTCATTATTGCTTGAAGTTTCGGAGCGACTGTTCTCGGGTGTAAGAAGTTGTTCCGTGTACTCAAAGGCCATTGCGTGGTCGAGAGGCTCATGGGACTGCTTCACGAGGTCCGAGATGGTTGCGGGAGTTGCGGGAGACGCGCCGGACAATCCTGGTGGACCATCCATCTCACGACCGACGGAAAATAACGCGGCGGTGAAGTCTGTAGATTGTGCCGGTGGAATGGTGGTAGAGCAGCCTGAAAAGTCCCTAGTTCCAAGTTCCAAAATAGAATGTCCAAGTTATGAAGGCGTGATCTGACTGAAACTGGGGCGGGCTGCGCTCCTCTGGCACTGGGAGCTGAGAAATAATCCGCTTAACAAGAAGGGAGCAAAGGGCCTCCAAGCTAGAAGCAGAAGATGGCAGCTTACCAAGCAGTCGACGGGGCGAGAGGGGGAGGGAGATGAGGAGGGGAGTGGGTGTGTTGGGAGGAAGGAGGAGAGAAGGAGCGAAAGCGAAAAGCAGAAGGGACGGTCGACCAGCCCAGGGCACTGGAACTACTCCAGACTCCGTAGTCAGCCGCGGAAAATGTCCCAAACTGCCCGTTCGACAAATCCCTCACCCTGACTCGTTCATTTGCTACGGCATTAGGTCTCATTGTCTTTTGCTCTCTGCCCGTTTGTCACAGTCTTACTGCACTGCTGATGCTGCCGCAGGGCGTAACTATCTATGGCATTATGCCCTTCCACCAGACCGATGAACTGCACTACACACTCTATCATTGTTTGCCACAGCTATGGCACCCCACACTGACAAGCAATCTGGTCTCTTGAGCTCAAATACGCCCAATACAGAGTGGCGCCATTCTGATATCGCCTGCGTTCCTTTCCCAGCTCGGGGTTGCTAGAAAATGAGACTCAACTGCCAATGGCATATGATAATGTGCAGTCAATCATTCAGCAAAAATATGGCATTGCCGAATAAAGTTGCAGATTATCTTGCTCATGACAGAGACAGCTAATCAGCATAGGTTGTACATCACTGTCCGGTGGCGTGCCTTGCTCTGGACATTCAGCAGTTCTCGAGATAGCGCTTTCAATTTAGATCTCAGGTGATAGCCGCCGGACAGGCGTCAAATCACGACAGCCTGGCCTTTATCAACCACCCGATATACATTATGAGGCCTGCGGGCTATTCAAGTCCCAGTTGGATCTTAAGGATCACCTCACGGGACACCAATTGGGAACGCGAAAAGCAACAGAGTCTTTGAAAACCACCATGGCAGTCTCCTCAACGGATAAGATGTGTCCTTGAAACTCTGCATCATACCTAATGCTTCTCTCTTTCTCTTCTTTTATCCGGCCGTCATCTCTCCAAATTCTAATGGTCACATTCTGCCAAAGTAATCCGGCCCCGCGATCATTGAGCGATTCGCAAATCATAACGCCGTCTCCCGCGTGAAGATATCACTGAAAATGCCACACCATAGGTACTTGCTTGTTTCCGCCAGGACTTCATCTGAGGATACTCTATGTCAACTGTTGCCGTGGTCGTTGCTCGTATAGTATCGGGTAGGTTATGCCAGCAGATACTACGCTACAGCATGCATGTGACATCGGGTCAACCACAAGCTCCAGCATGAGAACGCTTCTCCCAATTCTTCTTGATATCCGAAGCAGAATAACTCGCTTGTATGAGTAAACGAGTATAGATACAAAATCCTGTATACCGACCGACGACGGAGTTGTTCATGTTATGGATCGAAGATTGGCGCTTGCCCTAAACTTCACTAGTCCGGTCTCCCGGTCCCGCAATCGGCAGGGATGGCGTCCCCACACAACTTGCATCAAACCTCATTGGCTGGAGCTCGGTTCCTGGCACTATACGGGCCGACAGATAGTTACAATGAATGTTGTGACTAAGACCAACGACGCACAGCCGTCTCAGTGCAGAATCAACATGTCTTGATTGAGAGGAATAAGTACTAAGGTCTTTCCAAGGGCCTTATTTTTTGGGTATACTAGAACTTGTGTATCGGTGTTGATTTTGAATAGAATCGCATACCGCATTGTTCGGAGTAGCGCTATAGATATATATCGCCCGTGATAACTGGGAACCATCAAGCTGAATATACAGTCACCTACCTAGTTTTTGAATGTGGATGATTTAATGAGATTCAATTCAATACAATACATCTACCTAAGTAAGACTCCGTTACCTAGTACGACCGCCCCCCCGAAGATGAAAAGCCCAAGATGCGAAAACCTGCTGGTATCTAGCTACATAATATAAATACAAACCCGAAGCCCGTCAATATCCGAAACATAAGCGAAGGAAAAGTCAGAGAGAGGGAGAGAGAACATGGGAACAGAAAACAACGCTGCAGGGTAATAAGCGCAAAAGAAAGTGCTAGGAAATCATCAATGAATGAAGGTATCAAAACAAGAGGAAATGAAGAGAGAAAGTAAGCAGATGATTAGCCCGATTCAGCAGGAGGAACATGCTGCATCTCAATGTCGTTATGAGGCTCCGTATTGCGAGGGAGGAATTTCCGCTTCACCGTACTCAGTCGCTGGTCGCCTTCTTGGTAGTATTCTTTGAATTGCATGTAGGTCGGTGGTCGTGCTCGACCAAAAACTGCCATCCAATTTTTGATCACATTTCCTTGTGTAAAAGGACGGTGGCGATCGGCTTTGGCGAACTTGTGCGAGTTTAAATACTCACGGGTGGTTTCGCCGCGGCCGACAAGAAAAAGATGATATGCCCACAATGAGGCTGGATAAGGTGCTGCGATGGCTCCATAAATGACCATTGCGAACGGCACTCTCCATTTATCGATGGCGTCACCAAAGCTGATGCCCTCTCGTGAACGGTACACAAGAATGTGAGCCAGGCTTGCGCCGAGTAAGAAGAGAGCGAGCAGTGTGGATGTGCTGACGAAAGCAAAGAAGTATCGATAGTTTCGACGGCCGACACAGTTGTTCAGCCAGACACAATGATGGTCAAGGGTCTCGACGCAATTATCGCAGACGCGACAATGATAGCATCGTGGAGGACGCCAAATAGAGCATGTTTTGCAATACTTGATAGGGACGTCCATGGCGGCTACGTCGGAAGTTGCGAGCTTCACCATCACCCAGTCGTTCGTCGGGGGGCCTATGGCGAGGGGATCTTGAGCAGGATCCATAGGGGGCATCTGATGGAGATTTCGAGGTATGACCTAAGGTCATCAGTATAAGCACTTGCATTAGAGAAACAACCTGAACATACCCCGGGATCTACCACGGACGCATGTATGAATGAGGAAAAGCATAGGTAGAAGACATAGGCGAAGACGACTGGTATAGCTGGAGAAATGTTGTGCCACAGCCAAGGACCCCTAGGAAGCTGTTAACGATATGTCATAGAAGTTTAATTATGCAGCCTTACGAATAACCGAAGAACAAGCCAGTGGGAACAAGCACAAGGAACGCTGTCGCAATGTTGACTGGTTTGTCCCTCGAATTCTGGAACCTGCCTCCCCCCCAAAAGAGTGTGTTGCCTACGAAATACTCGTAATTTCGGCCTTTGTCCCGACTCTTCACCGGCTCAGGTTTCTTTTCGATTGACCGCGGAGACGAGTCGGCAGACGATAACCGTTCATGCGTCCGACTATCACGATTCTCTGCGGATGCATTTCTATTATGCAGCGAGAGGAAAGAGAGAGGCGATCTCTGAGGTGGTTCGGGCTCGTTAGCGCCTTTGTAGTTCACTCCCAGATTGAGGTGCGGGGGTCGATCCCTGTCGTATATGAGATTCGCGCTTTCGCTTCTGACCGTTGTATCTGCGGTAGGGCTGGCGTTCGAATGGTTCCGGTCCGGGATAATGGGATCAGTAAATTCGGTGCCACGCGACGGGGGAACTTCCTGATCCGCAGCCGGAAGAGAGTTAGGAAAGGTGCTGTTGGATATCAAACTCCGCCTGTTCTGGTTGAGTTGATCACCCCAGTCTTCGGTTGAGACAGTCGTCTGGTTTGTCACAGGACGTCCACGATGTGCTTGTAGGCGTTGAGAGGACATGGGACGGAAAAAGCCTGATGCAGCCAATGACGGGATATGAGTGCGGCTCAACCTGCTCGCAGAACTTTCGGGTCGCTTCGTTATTTGGCTGGTCGACGCAATGGAGCTTCTCGCAGGAGGGGGGCCACGTCGTGACACAGAAGGTCGTGATTGCGGTACGACGTGTGATGACATAGTATTCGTTCGCGATTCATCACCATCCTCCGACATGTCCGTGACCCGCGACGAAATCCCGCCGACAGACGGGGGGCGCGGAAGTCCTAATGCATGCGGCGTTGGATGGTCCGCGGTTTCACTGTTGTCCATATTGCTCTGTTGGAAGGCCATTGTCGCCAGGTAGATGAAAACGACGTCTTGCTATCAGTAACCGCAATATATCATGTTGTGGTGGAGTCGACTGCGGACAAGATTCGGCGAAGCTCAGGGGGGGGGTTAAGGAGCGACAAGAGGAAAGCAACCCGCTAGCAATGGATACGGAAAGAATGTAAGTCGAACTGAAGCCCGTCAATAAATAGTTAGCATCCCCATTGTATATTCCACCAGCCCGCGCATTTCTAGATAAGGATACCAATGTTTTCGGCCCCTGTCTCACCAAAGGGGGGTTCAGCCACATACCTTGCGAATGAGGTTAGAAAAGTACTCGCAAAAGCTGAGCAGCACGTTCAAATCACGCAGCACACATCATAACCATGTCGCTAGGACGCGCAAAGGAGGATTCTAGGTGTCTGGGTAGGGAGCGGTAGGTATGGAGTGGGTGAAGCGAACAGTAGTAGAAAGCACGGACACCGCAGAGAAGCCGACGGGGCTCATACTCCCATGCAGCAAAACATCAGTGTTGGGTCAGAGCCTGACTAAGCACCGCCTTGCCAAGCACCCACCAACCAGATGCGACCTGATGATCGTGCCGTCAATCGTCCGACCCGACCTCAGTTCGCTCTCCCACTTCGCCATTAATTGACCTCAAGTCCTTGCAGCCCCCACGCTTTATTCATTCCACTCAATCACCATGTCCCCAATTGCTGCCATGGCCGCTCGCCGGGCCTTTGCCCGCCAGGCTCTTTTCCGCGCCCCCGCCCGCCGCGCCTACAGCTCCAAGCTGGAGGAGTCAAGCCTCGACAAGGCTCCCAAGCGTGACCCCGAGCTCTATGTACGGACCCTCCTGCGGATGAAACCGACCTGAATCGTATTCTCGAAGGCATGCGTGTCTAATTGGAAATAGGTCCTGCTCGGTGTCATGTCTGGTGCTTTCCTCATTGCCGGCTGGTGAGTGTCATGCCATATTCGGGAATCTCAGGAGATGACGGAAACGACTCCTCCTCGACACAATTGCCTCACTATAGCTTCTCAAGCTCAAGTAGCACTCGCTCATTGTCATCTGCCCTTAGGTACTTCGGCAAGAAGCCCACCTCCGTCACCTCCGAGAGCAACGTCCGCATTCCCGACAGCTCTATGCCCTGGGAGCGTGAGGACGACGGCAAGTCCTACAAATACCAGTACCACCCCGGTGGTGACAAGAGCCAGCCTCTGCGCAACGCCCCCAGTGCTCTGAACACTGTCATCGTTCCCAACGTGACTCTTCCCGCTGTATGAACCTCCTGATTCCCCTCCGCATGCAATCGCGGGAAGCGCCTTTGCACTGACCTTCTATTCCTTCAGGACCTCCACGAGCGCTTCAACAAGTACGGTAAGGAGGAGTACGACTTCTAGATAATGTCAGTATACTTGAAGCCGGAGATGTCTCAATGTTGATTGCTGTACATTACAACCGTTGTGAAGACTAGATTCGGGGGATGAGACTCTTTGATCGAGAGCTTGTGCATATTTTGCTTTAACGTGACCCAATTGGAGATTTCCTTTGTTACTCTACAGTAGTATTACGATATTGCGCAATCGCAGAGTTATAACCATGTACAATTCCGCACATTTCGTTAGGTAAGAATAGAAAAATTATTATCGAAAAAACACAGAGAAGGCAGTTTTGTCGGAGGGGTAAAGTAGAACAAGGAAATTTGAAGAGAGAGGGTAGAATATGGCAGGTATTTTAACAGCGTGACATATGTAACGCTTCAAGGGGTGGCCTCATTGCCCTCACTAGCGGGCTTAGGCTCAGGAGAATTTGGCTCTTCAGCCGAGCTTCCTGCGCCGGCCGCGGAGGCTGGACTGTCATCCACAACCTCCTCTGCCTTGCCTTGAGTTTCAGGGTTCTGGCCTTCAACATCCGGGTGAGGCGGAGCGACCTTGCCATCGACAACGTCCACTAAGTGGCCATGCTCCAGCCGAGTTCGAGTCTCATGTCGAGTCTCGAAGGATACTTTGCCCTCTTTTCGTAAAGACTCTACCACAGCCTCATCGAGGATGTTACCCTGTTGATCACGATATTCAACCCGCGCCTGGGTTCCACGAAGTTGCGGAGAGCTGCTGGATGTGATGCTTGATTCCGGACTTTCGACCTTGACTTCCTTCTCCTGCTTCTGCTGGGCCTTGGCCGGAGCAGGTGCCGACTGAGGGATAGCTGCCGGTGTTGTTGGGACAGCAGGGTTCGCGCTGGTGAAGTGGGTTACATATTGATTCAACTGATAGCATATTGTTAGCCGTTTTTGTGTAGCGACTGGGCACGATCTGCAATATCATATCCTGCTACTTACATCGGTATAGAAAGTATTGCAGTCGAAGTCCCAGGTCTTCAAAAGCTTGACCTGCCGGCAGGCGTCCTTTGTCCATGGGTTTCCATAAACCAGAGGAGAGTACAGAGTGAAAGCGAAGATTGTGAGCCCTAGAAAGACACCAGCCAAGGCCTTCCCGATGACGGGTCGAGATGGCAGACCCAAGCTGCGAATACGGCTCGTGATGAAGTCGAATTCCTGGGCCAGTGAAAGGATAGCAAAGTAAAGAGCGGGGAAGTAATGGTGCAGGAAGAGTTGACGCGCCATGAGATAGAACGGAAAGTAGTGAAAAGCCCAGCCAAGAACAGCGGTACCGATTTCGTAGTCAAACCTCTTAAAGGTTGGGTTGCGATAGTCATCACAGTTACGCTGCCAGCGTAGAAGGGAGATTCCTTTGAAGATGACGTAAACCAAGATGGCTGCAGTAGACGAATACCAGACGAACGGGTTTCCGAAGAGGTAAACCTGACGGTGGTCGCGACCCCAGAAGTTAATACCACGAAGTAAAGTGGGCCATGACGGAGGACGTGAGTCCCAGGCGTGCGAGTCCGTCAAACCAGCGTTGGTAGTCCACATCACCTTCTGGAGCTCGAGGAATTTGCCGAAGAAGCCTGGGTTTCGGTACGTGACTTTCTCAGCATCCGAAGGTAGCATGGGATGTTTGTTGCTCTCGATGTACCAGATGCTGTTGGGCAAAGACGCGCCCTTGGCGCAAGTGACCTCCTGTTGATCAAACCCCCATTCAGGAAGTTTGACCTTATGAGAAAAGAGGACACAGCCAGTCATGACATGTACTAAGCGAAACTTTGACTGGATAGTCCGTAATCGCTTCTTTGCCTCCTCGCCATCCGACAAGGACTTGACAATCTCGATACGCCAGTAGTCATTAGCATCACCAGGGAAACCTTCGTATCCGTATGCCGAGACTTCGAATTGCCAATCGACGTCGGTTACTGGGGGACGTTCATCGTGAGAGTGGATTCTCCGCTGGGTCATCATGTGGTTGAGCCTGATAACTGCGCCATCTTTGATATAGTTTGTCGTGATGTTATCCCAAGCAAAAGGACCCGCAATTTCTGTCCCGTCTACACCAAGAGGCTGAGTCTGGTTCTCAGCGATGAACAGGTTGTTGTCATCCTTATGGGGGTAAAGGGTGATCTGCTGCTGTTTGCTTCCAGTGGGGTACATATGGCTGTGGGAGTGCAAGTATCCGCCTTGCGTGTTATGATGGCGAATGCTGATGCGAGAGCCGAAGACAACATCCGCAGGCACAGCAGCCATCCCCTTCGAGTTCAACGTTGCCTGGAACTCAGAGGACATGAAACCATCACCTTCTCCCGGGTTGACCAAGCACAGAAAATGGATTGCAAACATAGAGCAGTAGAAACCCAAGGGAATCACAATCAAGCAGAACACCCGAGCAAAGAAATGCTTGAACCAAAGACGCTAGTTTGGCGGATCAGTATAGAAAGTACTAGGAGTCCAGAGAAGAAAGAATAACATACGGGAGTAACAGTCTTAGTATCACCGAGGACAACCCAGAGTTGAAGGATGGTCAGGGAACCAACCCAGGCGACTGTAAATAGACCAACCCACTTGGTACTGAGAGTGGCACCCAAACTCAATCCAGTAGCAACCAACCAGAACCACCAGGGTCCACGGAAGGCATGCGATGGCCCCAATTCTTGCTGATTGGTAAAGCAAGTGAAGGTCAATGCGGTGAGAGACGTGAAAAACACCAGAGGAGAGTCCAAGAGGATGAAACGGGATTGCGTGATTAATCCGTTTTCTGCGCGAAGTCAGCTTGTGTACTCTTCTCCGTATCGAAATAGCAAAGCTTACCGAAAAGAATGGCACCAGCTCCCAGCACAGCAGTGGCGGTACGGCACCCGGTAGCCTTCAGAGTCAAGAACATAATGGGCACGGTGAGCACTCCTAGGATAGCGGGGAGCATGCGCATGGCCACATATGGCACACCGGGCTCGAGATAGTCTTTCCCGATCTCTTTGAAATCAAAGTCGCCCTTGAAACCAGCAAGCCATCCAGCGAGTGTGATAAGGAGTTTGGCGAGAGGGGGGTGGACGTCCATGAAGAAGCGGCCCTTGATGTATTTGGTCGCAAAACCACCGAAACTGTTGATTGAGAATTAGAATCGCATAACGTATCATGTTGGGGCCGATTGAAACGTACTGCACTTCGTCAAAGACAACGCTGGTCGGCTGGTAGATTCTGAAAAGCCGCACCACGGCGGCTACCAACGTCACCAGAACCATGACCTTGTAGTCGGATGTCGGGAGGCTGAAGATGTCGTTATCTGTAACGCCATCTGATTGATAGCTTGAGGCCACTGCCGTGGCCTTCTTGCGGTTCTTTGGCCGGGGCGAGCGACTGGGGGAGCGAGAAGACGTCCGCGGCGGACGGACGTCCAGGGTGTCCTTGGCCATTCTGAAGCCGGCACTCCCAGGGGAGGAACAAACGTAATGAATAGAAGAAAGAGAGCGTGGGGTATTCCAATGGGTATAAGCAAAAGATCAAAGATTAAAAAATCATTTAAAGGTCAATTAAACGCAAATTGAAGCTGTAAAATGCAGTAGGCCGTACAATACTCCGACTGGAGACCCACGCAGCTGGTAGGTAGCAGAATATGAAATTGGACAATGGAGTAGATATAAGGAGGTAGGAAGCTGATGCGCGGTCGTCACTAAGCACACAGCGCCATGACCGAGGAGAAAATAAAGGAGAGGAGAAGCGAGGGCAGAGCTGGACTCAATAATGGGGTGGACTGAAGCGGTTGAAGGAGAGCGGCACAGGATGAACTTAACACGTGTGGCAGCGCTTACCACGAATTGAGAACAGTAGTGGAGTTGATCAGCTGTTGCATACGGCATATCTGGGGGCAGGGGTTCATCGCGGGTTAGACGAAAACAGTCAGTTTACTGCGCTTACTTGGCATTTGGAACTTGTCTGCCATACAAACATTGCGATTCTGCCTACGTCTCGAGCATCGAGTATCTACTTTGATGCTGTGCTGTTTCTTTGAAACTTTGTCTGTCACTGTTTCATGAGGCTGTGAAACTCGCGGCTCAACCGCTTATGTAAGGACACTGTCTTGGCACCGAAATCAAGCGGCAAATGAGTCCAATCAAGAGCAGCCGGATTGGCGCGCGGCTCAGCTAGCCGCTTTGGTCGCCAGCGATGAACTCTGGATTTACTTAGGACAGCCGAGGATCCATTCGTCCCAACTCCATCTCTCCACCGCATGCTCTGGAAGGTGTCGTTCAATATGGCATCCATGAGTAACGGGAACACGCCGACTGTCCTTGATGATGCGAGCAAACCTCCCGAGGGACTGGTCTTGCCACCAAAGGACATTCGAGGTCAGTCCTGCTACCCATTTACGAATGATTGCGCGAACTAATAGAGCTTGATTAGCGATTGTTGAGAAGACAGCTGGATATGTTGCTCGAAACGGTGCCGTTTTTGAAGGTAGGTTTTTATCGTGATCGTAACGACTTATCTCAAGCGACGCGACTGACACTAGGCTTGCTAGACCGTGTACGCGAAAAAGAGCGGAGCAATCCCAAGTTCTCCTTCCTAAACTCGAATGACCCGTATGCACCATTCTACCAATGGCGTCTCACTGAAATCAAGGAGGGGAGAGGGACTGATGTGTCTGCTGGCCGCCCAGGCGAGCCCACCCCAACTCCAGCACCCGAAGCACCTAAGGGACCTGCGCCGCCTCCAGAGTTTCACTTCTCAGCACGAATGCCGATAATCAACGCGCAAGATCTTGAGGTCGTGCGGCTCACAGCTCTTTTTGTCGCTAAACGGGGCAAGTCTTTTATGACGGCTCTCTCCCAACGAGAAGCTCGGAACTTCCAGTTCGATTTCCTCCGCCCACAGCACAGTCTTTACCAATTCTTTACGAGGCTGGTTGATCAGTACACCATACTTCTTCGTCCCGAGGGGGTAGACGAGGCTACTTCTCAGAAGAAGAGAATTGCGGAGTTGGAGCAGAACGTGAAGAACAAGTTCCATGTCTTGGAACGCGCAAAGAAACGCGCGGAATGGGTCAAGTATCAGGAGCAACAGAAAATAAAGAAGGAGGAAGAAGAGGAAAACGAACGGATAGAGTATGCGCAAATCGACTGGCATGATTTTGTGGTTGTGGAAACGGTTCTTTTCACCGAAGCAGACGATCAAGTCGACCTCCCTCCTCCGACCTCCCTCACCGACCTGCAATCCGCTTCGCTAGAACAGAAAGCGATGATGTCGCTGAACCATCTCCGCATTGAAGAAGCTATGCCCACAGACATGGAGACTCCGACGTACTACAACGCATATCCCGCGCAGCCCGAACCCCAACCCTTCGTCCAACCCGTTGGTCCGGTATACTCGCCACAGCCACCACCTCAAGGCATCCCTACCCCACCCGTCGCTGCGACAGCTGCAGCCCAGGAAGAGGAACAGCGCATCCGGGAGCGCATGGATGCCCGGGAACAAGCCGCAGCCGCCAAAGTCGCGCCCAGCCAACAACCCATGCGGATCCGTTCCGACTACGTCCCCCGCGCACAAGCGCGCCGCCAGAACGCCGCAGGCGCCATGGCCCTCTGTCCAAACTGTAAACAGCAAATCCCCGAAGTCGAGCTGCAGCAACACATGCGTATCGAGATGCTCGACCCCCGCTGGCGAGAACAGCAGGCCAAGGCTCAGGCTCGTACCGCAACAACCAACCTGTCCACAGCAGATGTTGTCAACAACCTCAAGCGACTCGCCAGCCAACGAAGCGACGTCTTCGATTCAACCGCCCTTCAGCCCGTTCCGGACCCTGAGGAAGAGGCCAGGAAGAAGCGCATGGCATTTGAAGGGGCCCAGCAGCAACCGGTCGGACCGATGGGTGGCCCGCCGAACCCTCAAAACATGAATCTCGAGGAGCAGATCAGGAATATCCATGAGCGGTACAAGCAATGATGAACTCGGGTCTTTGCGTTTGTTGTGGGGATCCTGTTATGCGGGCGTTGCATTGTATCTTGATTCTCTGGAGTTCCGTGGTCTTTCTTGGGGATTCTCTCTCGAAATGGTATATCATTCTTATGTCTTTCTGTGTTGAGATATACGCCTTTTGTAGATTACATTAGCCTATTAAACTTATGAGCTTGCTGGTCGCCTTCATGTTTCCAGAGAGTTTGGACATGCTAATGATTACTCCGAGTTGAAGTCTAAGGATAGATGAACGCACAATAGGCCAGGAGTATGGAACATCTCATAGATCATGTCCTTCATGCGTAAGACTTTGGAGCCATCAGAATTCTATATGACAAAAACAACAATCGCACTATCCTTAGATAGCAGCAAAAAAGAGCCATACCCGTTGCGCCGATGATGAGCATGCTGATGGAAAGAAGGAAAAAAGTGGAAAGTAGAAAAAAAATCAATGAGGAATCGAACAGAAAAAAAAAAAAAAAAACAGACGGAATCGCATATAGAAGACGAATTATTAAGAAAAGGTCATATACAGGACACAACGACCAAAGCAAGATTAGTAGTAGTGATACAGAATGAAGCTGCGCATGGTGGCCGTGAAGATAGACGCCAGATGCTGAGAGCAGCAACCCAACGAAATATTCGGTGAAGAGAAAATATGTAAGCATGCAATAAACGTCCCGCGCTCGAGTACCATGCTGCCATGTATTATATCCCGCTATGACCTGCCGCTAGGGTAACAAGAATGCTGTTCCATCTGCGGAGCGATTGATTTTTGATTAATCGGTAGGTGAAGTTGATGTTTCTGCTGATATCGGTCTTCGCCAGTCTGAGGTTGCGGCGTTGTATAAGGACACGCTGCTAATGTCGAAAATGAGTTTGTGTATGTCAAGGGAAAGCCCTAGGTCATAGCATCCGCGGGGAGAGGTTGCGGGGTCGCAGCTGATTTCTCCCGATCAATCATGTCCTGAACGTCTTCGCTCGGCTGAATCATCACCACGGGCTTCTCGATGGACGAATTCACATCCGCTTCATGTTGGCCAGGCCGCTCCTCTGGCGCAGTAGTCTGAGCAAACACCGGGACGATACCGCCACCAATTCTGGACCAGAACATCCTTTCTCTTAGGCGAACTGTTTCCTCCCATGCCTCTTGCACCTCATCAGGTTCCTCGGCATGGATATGACCATCAAGGATAAGACGAAGATAGCCGGTAAACTCGCAACATGAGCGCACCTTCTCAACGCAGAGAACACACAAGGGGTATCGCTGTGCCGTATCACTGTCAGATGTGCGGAAACGATGAGTGCGCTCGTTGTCTGTACCACTCCTGCGTTCGCCGCAGAGAGAACAAGGAAATTCGTATTTCCTAACATTCGGTGGCACTGGCTCAACCACAAGGCTTCCCTCACAGATGCCAGATAACACGGTTCTTCGGGTGAGCCAGGATATCCCGGGGGCCGAATCAAGTCTTAATGTAGGTTCAATATCTTCCAGGAGTGCGCGTTTATAGAAGCGGGCGTCTTTCAGGGGAATGCTCGAGGTAATAGGCTGTGGTGAAGAGACACTTCCGCTGGGGGAATGAGGCTGGGATTTCGCAGGCGACGACGCGGCGGAGCCGAAACTCGCACCACCAAAGCTGCTAGCCAAGCTCATGACATTCAATCCAGAATATGACCCACTGGTAGCTCTGCTTGGGGGCTTCGAACTCTTTGCCGCAGTAAACAGCTCCCGAAAATCTTCATAGGCCAGTATGTCGGTCCGGCATACAGCCTTGATGAGATCAGGGAAGCTGGTAGCAGGGCCGGGAGCTATCTCAGCGCACACAATGTCGCCAGGGAGATCTGTACCTTCAATGCTCTTCCCGGGAAACATGGGGGGTTGCGAGGGACCAGCTGGAGAAGGTGGCGCAGTAGAAATTGCCGTGCGACCATCAAGGTCATCTTTGGAGATGTTCATTACTTGAAGTACCAATTTTAGTTCTGCTAACTGCTCCTGGTGCGAGGCGAGAAGTGATTCGGTGTCTTTGATTTGTGAGCGTAACTGCTCATTTTTTTTCTCGACAGCTTCGCGCTCGAGCTTGGCAGCAGCAACCATCTGTAATATGGGTTAGAATGTGGCCACGACTGATAGTAAAAGGTACTCACCCTGTTCGCTTCCTCAAAAAGAGCCGCAGTGAGAGTTTCTAGCTCCTGCTCGATGCCCTTTTTCTCCTTCTCCGCTAGGATCCGCTGGGCTTTCTCCTCCGCCAAAGACGCTTTTAACAAGTCGACATCTGCTTTCTTGACGAGTGCTCCATCTTGAATGTCTCGCCAGTATTGTTCGTTTTCGGACTCTAGCGCGCGGGCCTTTTCCTGGGCTTGCTCTAATTCTTGGCGGGTGGCGACTAATGTGTCGTCGAGGTTCGTTTGGTTGTTGATGGCTTGGACAAGTTTCAAACTCAGCGTTGCAACTTCGTCATTAAGATCTGGATGATGCGAGGGTGGCGTAGACGTCTCTGGTGATTCAGAAGGGGGCATAAGTCTGGGGTCCTTCAGAGTGCTGAACCCGTCTCCACCTTCGCTTGAAGAGCGAACGGTCGGGGCTGGAGGATTTGCGATTCGTGAAAGATCATTTGTAGATTTGGCCTTCGTAACCTGGCGATCAGGCGATGACGACCTATTCCCAGATGAGAGGGACCGCTTGTGGCTGGTTGGGCGTGGAAGCATGTTTGACGGCGAGAGGAAACCTTGGTGCGAATAATAATTATGAAAGGCGATTAAACTATGCAAAATTTAGTCTCACGCTGTAAATATGACCATCATATGGAGCCAGAAGCCTTACTCTGCCATGGTGGCGAGAATCTAGTCGTGAGGTCGGCGAGAATAGGTAGCAGTACCTTGACCAGACCAAGACGTCACTGATAGGTAGATGTTCGGTCTATCCGTCTCATGGAAGGAATCGAGTCGATAAAGGAGTGAGGTCGCACGGAGTAGATTAGGTTGTATGTTCAATATATTGAGCTGAAAGGCGATTGCGTATCCGCGCGTAAATCTGAAGGCGCTAATGGATTCAGATAGGGCGCATTGACGCGGGAGCAAGGAATGAGATCAAGGCTGGGAAGGGAGCGGATGCGCGGTAGAGCGAAGGTATAGTCGGAGAGATCGCAGCGACGAGATGGGCAGAAGGAAGGAATGTGAATGACGAAAGGAAGAGGGAGTTGGAGATGTAACGACCCCTCTTCCAAGGCGGCTAGCAGAAGAATGCCGGTGGTGGATGAACTCGCACTCGCGCTCGCACTCGGAGCTTCGTCACCAAGTCTGGTTAGCCAGTGGCGGGTATTTTGGCCGTATCTCAGTCATGTGATGATCGGCGATTCGGCATCGGAGAGCTACCTAACGATTAGTTATAGCACAGCCTCATCTGAGCACTATCATGCATTGTTCTATTCCGGATTGTCACCCAATCTATCCGAGGGAATTGCCTTATATATGAACTACCACGGAGTACGAAATACTCAGCCATTGATGCTGGCTGGCCATGACATGCGTCGTCCCTGCTGATATTCCCAGCCATCGACGCAGGACAAAGCTTACCGGGACAAACAGCGCAAGGGGTACCAACGGCCGGCGATGGCGGGTACCTGCTTATTGAAGACAGTCAAAGGTCTCTTCATTCCTGTGGCTACTCCGCACATGCTTGGATTTAAGTGGCTGCGACAACCAATTGCAGCAGGGGTCAAATGACTATCATTGCTGTGAGACATGGTTGAGCAGTCTACTTTGTACACGCGTATCTCTTCGCCCGATTAATTGCGGTTGGAGTCCAAGGCGTGGGAGCACAGGAGCACAGTGCTATCAAAGCACCTCGCTCGGGGCTGACTGCTTCAGTCCGATACAAATATCTTCTCCCTTGATTGGGCTTAGGAGCTCGAAACTCAGGTACTGGCCAATGGCAGCTATCTCCAAATCTTGCTGGAGCTTTCTTGAGACTGAAAGATGTGTCGATTGCGCAATAATGTCCGTAACCCCGCTGCTTGTCCGTAGATAAGTAAACATCTTGGAATGGATCTTGGATGATAGCCCCGCCAGATCTCGGAGCCTTACAGCCTCAGGCCGCGTGGTGAAGTGGGGTTCGAATGATCACCAACGCGACAAATCTTCAGGGCGGTTTACCCCGTGTTTCTTGCTCCTGCCTATTCCATTAACGATCTACGCCTAAAACGTGGTTCAATAAAGAAACTACTCGATCTTTTTTTCTCGCTATCGAACTTTTTGCTCTTGTTATCCCGTGATCTTCATCCCAATCAGCCATGGCCGACTCAGAGTTAGAGGAGGTCGGTAGGAGCCCTGGACGGCCGCTACCCGCAGTAGAGCTGACTTGAGCACCGTGTAGATCCGACGAGCCCGTCTCGCGCAGCTTCAGCAGCAGGGCGGCGGCGCGCGAGGTGCCCCGTCAGAGGGCAACCAGGATGACCAGAGAAAGTACGTTCATATCTCATGATACCCATCAATGCAGAGAGAACATCGCTAACGCTTCACTTCTAGACAAGTTGAAGGTAAGCTCTACTCAACGACACTATTTCGTATTAGCACGCACTCATACCCTCGCTTTAGCCGAGCGCCGCGCCACAATCCTCAACCAAATCCTCGAGCCCGAAGCCGCAGACCGTCTCGGACGAATCCGTCTTGTGAAGGAGTCGCGCGCGACAGACATTGAGAACCGACTTATTATGCTTGCGCAGACGGGTCAGCTGCGGTCGAAGGTCACGGAAGAGCAGCTCAAGCAGCTGCTGAATGCCGTCGCCGAGAATCAACGCAAGGATGAAGAAGAGCAGCAGAAGATTGTCTTCTCTAGGCGGAAGGGTGGATGGGATGATGATGATGATCTCCTCGACCTGTGAGGAAAGAAAGAGAATATAATTACGGACTACCTATGATTTATGACGAATCCGATCTCCTGCTTTGAGCTACGTTTTGGGGTTATAGGCGATGATAAAATGAACCTGCCTATTAACGTTGATGGCGGGTGTCACTGAGAAGACATGCCGCGGAACCTTGAAGTATAAAATACATCTATATATCTCGCTAAAAGTACATGGTCATCGGTCAGGGACAGAGGACTTGGGAACATTATCAGCTCTTCCCTTCCAACTGTTCCTTCTCCCTCTTCTTCTGCATCCTCATCATCCGCCGGATGTCTCTCATATCCGGCGGCTTCTCAATGCCGAGCTCTGTCCGCAACTCATCAACATCCCTCTCCAGAACTTTCTCCCAGTAGACATTGATCAGTTCCTTGCTGTTCAGCCCACTGCGCACCGCCCAAGGCAGATACAGCGAGAAAAGTCTTTCTCGTTCGGCAGGCTTCAGTCGCACAGACGCAGCCATGCTAAGCCCCGTCATAGGAATTAACGTATTCAGGAACTCAAACGCCTTCAGCGCCAGCTCACCCTCCACAAACGTAGGCAGCCCAGTCACGGCGTGGTAGAAATCGTGGCACTCGCGGTACCGCTGCATGACGTATGCGCATTCTGGGTCGTCAATGTACTGCACATTATCTCGAGTATCCGGAGAGACGCCCTCCCTGTCTAACCATGTGGCATAGGTGCGTCCGACGGAGTTCTCGGGTAGGGAACGGAGGTAGGGAAGTTGGAGGGTTTGGGAGGTTATGCGTGGGCGATCGCGGAGAATTTGTCGGCCAGTGGGGTCTTGGAGCATAGCATCGCGGAGTCGGTAGATAAAGTATGGGGTTGCGGTGACTTCGCCGAGCGTTGCGATCAGGTCTAGAACACCGAAGCCCGGAGTTAGTTCTTCAATTCCAAATGCCCGGTATTGACTCCAGTCTAACCAGCTCTTCGAGGATTGAGTAGCGCTCCTACTGCGGATCCAACAGCGAGAAATCCTTTCTCGAAGAACCCGAGAGGAACATGATGCGGATATTTTGGCGCCGGCCGATTGAGGCCGGCAAAAGAACGCGAGTAGCGGGGTTGACGTATGGGCAGCGCAAGGTGTCGAAGACTGGCAGCTGCAGCTCCCGGCCTCTTGAAAAGCGACATCTTGCTACCGTGACTTTATACACACATTGCTTGCGAAGACAGTGGCGGTGGTGGACCGTGGTCTGATGCGGAGGATGCTCCGGGAGCGCAAGTGATCGCTATGGCTCGCCGTATGACTGATAAGAGTTGATAAGCATCGGATAAGGCGATAAGATAAGGAGTAGTATCTCGATTTGTCGCCCCTCATGAGAAGATATGTTGTCTTCGGGTTTTCGATGATTTTGTCCAATATAACAGGGTTAATCTATTGCTAGGATATTCGAATTTCCCCGACATGTATCCTGGCGAAGAGCATGAATTGTTCACGCAATGGGTGATATCTCAAGGCATCGTTGTGAACGGCGTGGGTCCAGCAAAATTCTCAGGACGTGGTCTAGGGATGATAGCCATGCGGAGTATACAAGTATGTGACCGTGTGATCATGGATTGGGGTTACTTCGCATTCTAAGCTTTGCGCATAGGGAAATGAGGCGATCGTGAGAGTGCCACGAAAAGTAATGTTGACAGTAGAAGCAATCCCATCTTCATTCGTCCGCAAATTCGACGAAGCAGTTCCAGTACATGCGCTACTGGCTGCCTTCCTGTGTCACGGAGAGCCCGAGGACCTCGAACCATATCAGCTCTGGAAAAAAACCTGGCCGACTTGGAAGGACTTCAGAGATTGCATGCCAATTCTATGGCCAGAACCTCTGCGCAACGCTCTACCACCGTCCATCTCGGGGCGCTGGAAGAAGGTTCGAAAAAGTAAACTCGAGTTTGAATACGAGTCATCTCATCAAAATGCCCTGGCGCAACAGAAACAACGACTGCGCAAAGCATGGGAGATAGTTGCTGCTGTGTTTCCAGAGACCGATTGGGAAGCGTTTTCCTACTACTGGCTGATCGTCAATACCAGGAGCTTTTTCTATCTCATGCCTGGCCAGGAGCCACCAGAAGATCGAAACGATGCTATGGCACTCCTGCCGTTTGCTGATTACTTCAATCATTCTGACGTGGCGGTATGTGCGATTGATATGGGCCATGGCCGAATACAGGTGTGCTGATCTTCATAGTGCAACGTGAAGTTCGATGGGAAAGAATATGTCTTCAGGGCTGCGAAAGCCTATGGTATGTCCCTAATATAGTAAGTTGTTTGCTATACAGGCTGACCGAACTTTTCTGTAGAAGCAGGAGAAGAGATCTTTATGAGTTATGGAAACCACCCAAACGACTTTCTTTTCACCGAATGTGAGGCAAGCGTCTTATCATGCCCTTGCCAGCACGCTAACTTGGTAGATGGCTTTTACCTGGACGAGAACGAGTCTGAAACGTTATATCTTGACGATATAGTATTCCGGGAACTGAGCTCCTCACAGCAAGAGGAACTGAGCCTGCAGCAGTACTTTGGGTAAGAGCCGCCATCATCGTGAACGGCCTGCGGTCGCCCGAGATTCTTTGCTTACATCGGAGTAGCAACTATCAGGTTACGGCCACCGGCGTATGTTACCGAACCGAGATCGCCGCTTGCATCAGTTATATGCGACCCGAGGACTGGCAGAACTACGTCCTCGGTTCCTCTACCAGAGGAGTAGATGCAAAAAAGTCCGAGGACGTCATCCGAGGCTGGATCCATGCATATATGGACGAGGCTGATCAGGCTATAGATGGGTTGAAGGATTCCCGGTTCAGCGTGGAAGAAGAAGACCAGGGAAGGCACCAAATGCTGCTGAAAAGGTGGATGCAAATCAGAGATCTCTGCAGGATAGCCTTAGAAACGGTGTCATGTTGAGATAAAGCGCTAAAGACAGGTAGCAGGTCAAAGTTTGCTGTCCTTGGGTTCGTCCATGATATCAAACGGAATGGTACTGGATTCTTTCCGGCGAGATTCTCGCTGCTTTGCAAGCACCAGGTGCTTGATCATGTAGTTAACCACGCATTTCTGGCCAATCTCCTCGCCCCTCCGCACGATATATCCGTTCAGAAACTCAATTTCCGTTGTCTTGTTAGCTCGCACGTCTTGCAACATGGAGCTGTGGTTCTTCGCGGTTTTGTTCGCGAGCTGCGTGACCATCCAGCGCAACCTCTCCGGGGAGAAACGACTTTCAATTCCAGGTATACCTTGTAGTTCAGGTAGACTACAGATCACACTCGAGATTTCGAGAAGGAGTAACCTCATCACACGAGTGAAACTGTAGTTGTATAAGAGTTCGCCATTTCGGCAGTCCATCAACGCAGTCAGTGGATTGATTACGGAATTCATCGCCAGCTTTTCCAGCTGGTACAGCATAATCGAAGAAGGAGACTCGGCAACAGCAACTAGTGGTGGCGTGAGCGTCAATGTGCGCAGTAAGTATTTGGTGCTAGGGGCCCAGTCTGGCTCTTCGCCATTCAACCCCAACCTGCCAGAGTTCTGCGGCGGCACAGGGCCTAGAATCGTTGTGCCCACACCGGTGTGAGTGACGTGAAACCTGCCACTTCGCTGGGCAAGGCCATGGCTAACAATACCAAGCATGTAGTTCGGACGTTGCCTAGGATCGGGAAAAACGTGTTCGTTGACTGCTTCAATGATGCCCATCCCATTTTGAATAAACAATACGGTAGAGTTCGGCGTCAATCGATGACGGACAGTCTGCAGGGCGGATACGGTTGCGGGTGCTTTGACGGAAACTATCAAGCACTCAATCTCGTCGGATCCCTCTTCATATTGCGTAAGTTGCGATTCGCTGTCCGTCACATTACCAGGTACGAATTGCCCATCCGCCGCCACTTCTTCTTCTGCGTTCCTGTAGGGTATTGAATGCCAGATCCCTTCAGACAACACATTAACGTCAAACCCAGTTTTGTTATCATCTAATCCGATGCTATCAATAGCTAAGGTCTGCTTCCGTTTCCGGAAAACATCATACACCTCCGGACTGTGCATAAGAAGAGTGATAGGCGGCGGAGATGGTCGACTTGCGAGCGAGTGAGCAACAAAAGTGCCGATGTTTCCAACCCCGAGAATATGAATGCGCCCAGATAACCGACGTTTTCCACTCTTATCCGCCACCTCGTCGACATCTTGCATCCATGTTGATGCCATTCGACTACGACGCACCTGCAAAGCAGCACGTCCTTTGAAACCACATAGTTCTGAGGCCGCTGCTCGCAAGAGCGGACGAGCTCCTAACATCTGCGAAACTGAGTGATGGTTGATCGCCATAAGGCTGGGATTAGCGCTACCAAGTTAGAAGAAGCATTTGCTTCACCGGCAGCTGTATCGATGGGATTGACTTAAGTAATGCACATCGAGAATGTACATCGAGAACAAGCTCATAGGCAATCGCGAGCAGTAAAGAAGAGCCCGAGGCTTCAGATACACCGCCAAATTGACCGCCCTTTTTGTACGTCCCAAAGATCAGGGTTTCTCCGCAGAGCCTTTGACTTTTTCCGCCTTCATTCAATAATTGTTCTGTGACCAAAAATCTCGAAACATGGAGCCTGCTGACTTGTTACCGCTGATTGAGCGGCTTGACGATGATGTCGATGACCTTGAGGAGGCGCTTGCGCCGATTCTCGAAAGTACCGTCATTGAAACATCTAAGAAACTGCCTGTTCTGGACAAGGCTAAATTTCACGTCATGACCGCCTATGCTCTAGAGTCACTGATATTCTGTACGCGCTTTCTAGCTCACTTGAAAGAACTAGTACTTACTATTATCGCAGCATACTTGCGCTTACAGGGCGTCAAAGCAACAGAGCACCCTGTTTACAGAGAATTGAAAAGAGTGAAACAGTATTTCGACAAAATCAAAGCGCTGGAGGCTGAACCAGAGCAAAGGACCATGGTGCTTGACAAACAAGCAGCCGGACGTTTTATCAAACATGGCCTTGTATGAGATCCCAACCACTCCCCCCCTGAATTATCGCTTACCTTACTAGGCTGGAAACGAGAAATTTGACTTGCAGCGGGGGGAACAACTAGCGAAGGAGAAGGCGCGCGCACAATTGAAGGCATCACTGCTGGCTAAGAAGGCAGACGCCACGCCTGAAGCATCGGGCAAATATGTTTCAAGTGATTCCGAATCGGATGCTGACGATAAATCCGGTCCTGCGAGCCACGCTGAGGAAGCCGAGGGTTCGCAGAAATTGGAATCAGCCGAAGCACGTGCTGGCGGCTCCAAAAAGTCACAGAAAATCAAGGCGAAATCCAGTGCGAAAGACGAAAGACGTAAAAAGCGTCGCGGCAAGGAAGAACTCAAGGGCAATAACAAAGAGAGACGCAAGAAGAAAGACGATGCTCGGAAAAAGAGGAAGGGAACCTGAACGTGCAAACGACATATACATATATGTATCATGGCGACTATTGCGATACATGGTCGGAAACCCATCGCACCCACCACCGAGACCGGCTCCTCTTCACCATTTATTGCCATGTCAGTCCCTCCAGACATCCTGGAGTCTTAACGGGCCAACTAAACAAATGTATAAGGGTCGAGCAACCGAGTGGTACCACATCTTACGAAGACAGTTTCCGGCAAATGATCCTCGATGAAGAAGATCCTTGCATCACCTCTTTGAGTGAGATCCGACTATTGGGCGGCGAATCTCTGAAATTCTATCTGTCCGCTTCAGTAAGATCACCGCCTCGAAATCGCCGGGGAACGCTCCCAACGTTGACTCATCCACAAAGACTCGCCACTATTCAGGATCGGAGATACCGGCCTCAATGCATACCTGCACCGGTACCCCGTTTCTCGAAAGAATAGAGAATTTTAAGTATACGAGATCTAATCCATATATTTGGTAACACGTGTGGATGGCAGTATTTTTTTCGAAAGACGTATCATGGCTTCATGCGCATGCCCTGAAAGCTGTAAAGTATACATGCTTTCAGTCGAGATCATCTTCGGCGCTAGTAGTAAACTCCAATAAAATACCGGATCTGCAGTAATCCCGGGTAACGGGTGTATTGCTGACATGCGCCAAATTGTTCTCCGCCGATTCGACCGTCTTCTTTCTATATAATCTCCTCCACCCGCCTCAATACACATCTTCAACAACCACCAAACCTCAATCAATCACACAGTCAACATGCCTCGTCAACGCCGTGGTGCCGCTCCCGCCTCTACCCCTGCGCGCAGCGCTCCCACTCGCCCTACTGCGCCAGCCGCCCAGCCGGCCCATGCGCCTTACGGCCAGCAGCACTCGCAGCCTCACTCAACCGCTGCCCACCCCCCTACTGCTGCTCAGGCTCCTGCAGCTCCCGCCCCCGTCCAGCAGAGCGCTGGCCCCGGTCTCTTCGGCCAGATGGCCTCCACCGCTGCGTAAGTTGCCCGCTCCGCCGCAAGTCGAGTTCGGATGCTTTTTTGCTGGTGGCAATGCATCAAAAGCGCCGGAAACTTCACATCCGAATGACAATCGCATAAACTAACTTATTATACAGTGGTGTAGCTGTCGGTTCCTCCATCGGCCACGCCATCGGCGGCCTCTTCTCTGGCGGCGGCTCCAGCGCCCCTGCCGAGGCTCAGCAAGCTCCTCCTCCTGCTCAGGCCCAGCCCATGGACAACGGTCTTTGGGCCGGCAGCGCTACCAACAGCTCTTGGGAGAACAACGCCTGCGCTACCGACATTCAGAACTTCCGCAAGTGCATGGACGACAACCAGGGCAACATGTCTATCTGCGGTTGGTACCTTGACCAGCTGGTATGTCCTCTTTGACCCACCGATCAAGGTATAGCAGGATACTAATAAAGTTTCGTGTTACAGAAAGCTTGCCAGGCCGCTGCCAAGCCCTACTAAGCGCATATCTCTAGAAATATGAGCGTTTAGACTTTGGACGGAATACATAGCTGAGTTTCGTAGGGAACTCCACACGAATACTGTTTGCATAGCGGCATAATCATGATCCAATGTACACTATAATTCCGGTAAAGAAGCCGATTGTCTGGGCCATCAAGGTGATTTAGTTAACCACTACAATCTACTTTTGGGCTGAGATAGACACAGATACCCAAATCAATAAGAATAATCTCCTCTCATAGCTTTTTCGTATAAAGTTGCTTCCCATCACTCATCGCCCCGTCGCGGTTCGAAACTAAGCTGCATCAACATGTTAGTAAATCAACAGTGCATCAAGACCTCAGGAGGAAGTCCGGCCGCATACCTGATTGCCATTGTAAAACTCACTACTCTGCCCGTCTCGCTGGTCTCCAAGTGTCCGGATGTTCGCTCCCCATTGTCTTGTGCTTCTTCCAGTGGATTCCCCGGAAGCTTGGGGCTCACTGGATTGGGGAGGCTCAGATTGTGAAGATGAAGCTCGACCCTGGGCGTACCCGATGAAGGAGCCGATGTACCCTATCACACCACCAATGACAGAATTAATCAGCCCGTAAACTGAAGAGACTGCACGAACAGGCAAGGGTCCTGAGTGCGAGTATGCGTCACTATATGTATAAATGGGCACCAAGACAAAGGTCGCCGTGGAGCCGGTGATGAGTTCACGGAGCTCCTGGTCTTCTTCGGCCATGGTCAATGTTTTGTTTGGCTGGGGTGTGAGGATGAGCTTGAGGTTGTAGGGTCTCTTTTCCTCCAGCTGGTCATCCAGCCAGGCACGGACTTCTTTTCGGATAGTATGCGAGGGCTCGAAAGTTGAGCGGACGGAGCTGCCGTCGAAAAGCCGGACCTGAAGACGGTACTGTGATGGCGGTCCTGCCATTGGCGTTGGGCGAGGGGCTGGTGGCTGGGCCGGGCTTGCAGGCTTCTCTTTCTTGTTTATTCGTATCGGTGCTTTTCCTTTCGTATCCTTCTGTTGCGTCGTATCCTGAGTGCTGCTAGGCGGTTGGGGGGTTGAGACCTCCTCTTGTTCTCGGGGTCCTCTCGCATTGTATTTTCTCCCACTCGCGGCATATGATGAATCCATGTCTTTCTCACCAGAGGTACTTTTGGACACGGGATGGCTCTGTTGATCCGGTGATGGTTGCGTCTGAGCCGCCTCGGCTGAAGACGTAAGAGTTGTAGGCTGACGAGGCTGCTGGGGAGTGGATGGTGTGTAAGCCGCATCATTAGCTGGTGTGGGAGCTGCAGGAACGGATTCCAGCGCCGGTGCAGGGGAGGGGCCTATATCTTGAGCTTGTTCCGTGGCCTCTTGACGCGCTGAAGACGCAAGAGCCTGGATCTGCGGTTCGCTATCGTCCAAAGCAGCCGAGACTCGGTTGCGAAAGTCGTCTTTCGAGATATCCGGCACGATATACTCCCTTAGCATTCCATTTCTGCGAACAGGTCAACATTGCACTAAGCTGCAGATGATTCAGTGTCCCGGTTCGGAGCGCATCAATACCTTATCATGATGACTGTCGGATACTTCGTGACGGGGCAGATGGGGGCTAGAAACCCTGCCTCGGGGCTGTCTTTGGCGATGCGCAATAGGACAGATCGCGTTTCTAGTAGTTGCGTGAACTCCTATGCAACGGCTCGAATCAACATGCGCAATAGAAGGCTTGATATAGCATCATGGTAGTACCTCATCGCCGTGGAAGTATTCCTCCTGCCATGTTGAGCTTGTCTCGCCCTCATCTGCGAAAGCACTGGTTAGCAGCGGGGACTATACAGAGTCAATGACGGCAGTTGATAGAGGACAAACTGGACACAAAACATATGACAGCTTTGGACTCCTGAACGGCGCGAGTAATTCCCTCCTGTAAACTGCCAGCGAAGAACATTTTGGCTATAGATAATGTGAGAAGTATAGACTAGAGGATGTCATGAGCTTGAAGGTCGCGCAAGCGTCGGCGCATAAGCCGATGCCGATCATTTGAGGGTTCCACTGCTGCCGCGGGTCTGTCGATTCCTCCTCCATTAACATACTGCCTCTACTTTTCCTAGTTTACCTTCAACGCCAGGATATCTCCCAACTGACACCAAAGATTACGGATAATTCTGGAGGGAACGAATAACTCGATTCAAACATGCGCCCGATCTTCTCGGCCTTCCAACGGACAGCCCCCCGAGCATGGCAACATTCGATCTCCTCATCCGCTCAGAGTCCGCGCACAACACTCAAGCTCGATTCAATCTGCGCCCGATGCCGCCGCCAGCAAACGCAAGTTCGGTTCTACAACGGGCAGCAAATGGGCGATGATCAGCGCTGGCTGTCTGTCGTCGACCACCCCGCAAAGATCGTGCGGACCGGCCGCAAACACGGGCCTGGCTTGATCATTCTTGGTATGCTTCTCTGTCTCGGCGGGCGAGCTGTATCTACAAGATATGTACCATGCTGACTTCACGAAACAGCATTGATACCTATCATCTCGTTCGCGCTCGGAACATGGCAGATTCAACGCCTGGATTGGAAAACGAAGATAATGGCGAA
Source organism: Aspergillus multicolor (assembly GCF_047715735.1). Classification (NCBI taxonomy): domain Eukaryota; kingdom Fungi; phylum Ascomycota; class Eurotiomycetes; order Eurotiales; family Aspergillaceae; genus Aspergillus; species Aspergillus multicolor. The sequence continues at coordinate 405,420 of NW_027395958.1, forward strand.
ATTCGAAGACCGGCTTGTTAAGGATCCGCTGCCGTTACCTCCGCGCGTTGACCCGAGCGTCGTTTCCGACTTTGATTACCGCCGCGTCTATGCTACCGGTCGGTTGCGACATGATCAGGAAATGTTGATTGGGCCGCGAATGCGTGAGGGACAAGATGGGTTCATCGTTATCACGCCACTTGAGCGGGGCAAGGGGGAGAGTACGGTTTTGATCAATAGAGGGTGGATCTCGAAGAAGATGATGAGCCAGAAGGATAGGAATCCAGAGGCGCTACCCACAGGAGAAGTTACGGTTGAAGGCTTAATACGGGAGCCTTGGAAGAAGAACATGTTTACGCCTGAGAATCAGCCGGAGAAGGGGAAATTCTACTTTCCGGATGTTGAACAGATGGCTCAACTGACCGGCAGTCAGCCGATATGGATTGAACAAACACAGAGTAAGCTAATCTCCACGAGTTTTGGCCTTTGAGCATGGCTAACTGAGTTGTTAGTCCAGGACCTGCTCGACGCAATGGACCGGGAAGCTAAAGGAGTCCCCATTGGTCGTGCTGCTGAAGTCAATTTAAGGAACAATCACAGCCAGTACATCTTCACGTGGTATGTTCCAAATGAACCTCCCAGGAACCTCCTGTTTTCGTGACTCGTTGCTCATATGAATAGGTACGGACTATCCCTCGCCACATCCATTATGCTGTGGATGATTATTCGAAAGCGGCCTACCAGCGAGGCTCATCGTCGTGTCCGCCAGAACATAAACTGGTAATGTCCGGGAAGCCCCATTGACTTTTGGCGTTCCGGTTTTTGGGTATGATATATCATTGTAATATAGTTGTACCGTTCATCTTGGGGGTATTGCGAGTCTCATGTCCTGCAACAGCTCCTTGGGCAGATGCTTCTGCGCCAGGGAGAATACCGTGGTAGAGTTATTGAGATGACGTTGCCTGTAAATAGATCAACATCTCCATTCAGAGAACGGAGACTAGAAACTCACCTTCTCATCAACGCCGTGACATCAGCTTCGTCAATGGTTTTGCGACCGGCGTGCTTAGAATATGCCGCCAGATCCTCACTGGTTTGCTCAAAATACCACGCAGATGCCTGCTCGATCGCGGCCAGGGTACTCTTGCTGGTCTTTGCCTTTGGCCCAGCTCGTGCTCGTGCGAACCGCGTAGCCAGCTTCTTCACGACACCGGCAGGCAGATTAGGAACAAGGATACCATGACGCGAGAGTTTCTTCTGTTTAGAGCCCTGGATAATAGTGTCATCTTCTCGTAGGCCGCCCCCAACAAGCCCAGGGCTTTCGCTCAAAGACACTCTTTCCGGAGGATACATTTCTAGACCGAAGCCGCCGGCAGCATCACCAACATCACTATCATCCGATACAGGGCCACGGTCCTGGCCGAGGTCAGGATCGAGGCCAGGGTCAACGTCTGCTTCGAGGCCCGGTTCTGTATCAATGGCCGGTAATTCGAATTCTTCATCATCATTCATGACTTCGTCTGCTTTTGGATCATCCGCCTGCGCAACAGGTGAAGGAAAGTTGAAATCGAGATTGAACCGGCCGAGGTCTTCCGTTTCTCCGCTGCACTGATGTTAGAAACGCAAGCCAAGGTGAATTTGCAAATGATTGAACTCACCCTCTGTCAAATGCGCCCTGGCTGATGATAGTCTCATCTTGATCGCCGTCCTGTATCACGCCTGTGTCTTCGCCGGCATCTGAGCCGCTTTCCAGCTCAGTAGCATCGCCAAAGTTTTCACTTAACCGAGGACCACCAGCACTCATCATGGACAGTCGATTTCTATGGTCAAGGGTGGCTCTCCGAGGGTATTCAATGGAAGTGTGCGTCACATCATCATTCGAAATGTCATCATCGCCCAGTGCCAACGACATCCGCGGCGGGCGTATCTCAGGACTTCCATCCTCATCCTCCTCTCCAACTTCTTCCAACGGCAAGGACAGCCGCGGTCTCTCAGGTGCAGGTTCGTTATCAAGCTCGTCTATTTCGTCGGGTTCGGATTCCGGCTCTGGTTCTGGCGGAGGCTGTGGGGATGAACGTATAGGCTGTGACTCAGGGGCGAGAGCTTCACATCACAAGTCGGTAAGCGCAGTCAATACAATCCCCAGGGTTGATTCTATACCTTTGCCAAGGTTGCGGAGAACATCAAAGACTGTTTCGCGTGGAGGGCCTCGTCCGCTCTTTCGACGGTCACGACCTGGCGTATTCGCTGCGCGCCGCTGCATTGCGCGGAGCCCATATGGTGTCGATGGGGCGCCGCCTCTGTTCCCTGGTGTTCCCCTAGGGGTTGACGACCCTATTTTCTTTCGGCCCGGTGTGGAGGGATAGCGTGTGGGAACTGGGATACGCGAGATCTGTGAGAAGCAGGTTAATCAGGAGTGGTAAACTAGGGACTCATCCACCAACCCTAGGCGCTTCAGAGGCGGCGCGCGGATTTGGAGTGTTCGACATTGTAGCTAGTGAAGTAGCCAGCACAGTAGCTAGCAGACACTACCGTAGGTAGAGTAAAGGCCGATGGGTCTCATATATGACGAGTCAGTGTATGTACGCAAAGTACAGAATGGCCAGGGTCGGCTGGTGATTGTTGATGCGGGAGGTGAACGTGGAAACGCGCCGGATCTCCGTTTCCGCGTGGTTGGGGTTGGGGTCGGTCTTATCGATAAAAATAGGCTTGGCATAAAAAAGTTCCGCTGAATGCATTATCTTGACCAGTGTCGGAGAACAACCATATATTCAGGAAAATCCGGGTTATTTTCACAGCGAGGCCAAAACGCATATACAATGTCTGGAGAAGCGAACAACTCAACTGGCCTCTCAGCCAAGTTGGACAAGAAGCGCAAGAGACAAGCCGAAGAATCATCCAGCTCTAAGCAGAGCAAGCCCGAGGCCCCGAATAAGTCAGCCGGCGCTGGTGCATCCGAAGGACCCAAGAACAAGAAGCGGAAGAACGGGAAGGGTAAGAAAGACAAGAATGATGAGACGGACAAGCCGAAAGCCATCCGGGGCGAGCCCTTAGAGAAGGAGCGCAAGGGAATCTCCGTCGACGAAGCCATTGGGAAGATGGACGGCCGATTACTCGCCGATCACTTTATGCAAAAGGCCAAACGACACAACAAGGAGATTACCGCCGTCGAATTGGAGGACCTCAGTGTTCCGGACTCCGCTTTCCTCGATACATCGTCATTTACCTCTCCAAGGGCGCTCGAGAAGCTTCCTGATTTCCTGAAAGCGTTTACTCCCAAGGGCGTCAAGCTCTCCGACTCCTCGGAGAAGAAGGGAACCCCGCATACTATTGTTGTTTCTTCTGCTGGTCTTCGCGCGGCGGATGTTGTTAGGTGGGTGATCATACTTCAAAGCATGCATTGAGAAGATGCTTACGGTTGGCTAGGGCTCTTCGAACGTTCGCAACGAAAGAATCGCCCATCGGCAAATTGTTCGCAAAACATATTAAGCTGGAAGAAGCCAAGCAATTCCTCGACCGGGCGCGGTAGGCTGACATCGGACTGGGTATATTCTGGGAATCAAGATGCTAACTATGTACACAGAATGGGGATTGGAGCTGGAACGCCGGCTCGTATCTCTGATCTAATCGCCTCAGGTATGAATTGTTGGGCAGTTGTAGTTTTGCAATATCTTGGCCCTTGCTGACTGCAACAGGATCCCTGAAGCTGGATGAGTTGAAACGCATAGTCATTGACGGTTCATATGTGGACCAGAAGCAACGAGGAATCTTCGACATGAAAGAGACACATCTTCCTCTCCTGCAGCTGCTCACTCGGCCTGAGCTACGCGAGCGATATGGGGTGAAGGAGAAGAAGATTGAAATTCTCGTTTTTTGAGCAATGCAGTGAATGGTTTGCCGGCGTTAAAAAGAACATGATCGGGGTATCGATCAAATGTGCTGGGGCTTAACTAACTAATCGGAGCATGTATATATCGACTCAAAAAGTTCCAACAATTATGCGCACATGTGCTGGGCTTGTTTTAGCCGTCTCATAAGAAAGAACAACTGTTGCTGGACCGTGGGCAAAACAGTTGCTAAAAGCCCACCTGGACCGTGGATGGGACGTCTGCCGCCTGTCGGTATGCGCAAGATTAAGCGGGTCAGGGTTGACCATGGCAGGAACCCTACCTACGTATAGCCAACCCCACGCAACAGAAGCAGGCGTCTCTCGAAGGAGTTTGGCAACAAAGGCCCATAAGGATTGAATACGTTAACAATGAACCGAAGGAATCAGCCGCCGCGGAAATGCATAGTCTTCTGAATTGCGGCACTTGCAGCAGCTCGATAGTTCGCGCAATACGTTCTCAGCCGACTGATTACCTGATTTGGTATGCTCACAACAAGCGAAGCCAGATATATTTCGACCTGATCCATGAGTCTCAAATCGGCTAGTCGTGAGGTTTCCAGCGGGTTGCGAATGATGGTCGACGAGAGCGTTGTCAGTGCAACAATGGGATAATGGATCATGATTCTTGCAATCCTTGTTAGTTTGATTCTGGACATTGAGACTATTGGACATGATCTATACATACCCAACGAGAGATATATGGCCTTCTGGCATATATTTCATCAGCCTGATAGAAGCCCGCGCGGCGTTGGCGCAGAGAGACTCAGACTCGAATATTCTTGAGGTGCATGGCGGAGGAGCCGAATCTCTGAGATCTGCGTACCGTTTGAGAAGATCTTCGGATGTTTGAAGTCCCCGGCTCGCAATTGACCGGTGCATGGCAATTATGCAATTGAAGTAGGAGCAGTGAAGGTAGAATAGCATGACAGATATCGAAGTCTTCGATAAGCCGGGTGCCGGCGCCCCGTGTGGTTCTGGCTGGCATTCGGAAGGCAGCTCTTCCCTCCAGCTCTGAAGCATTTCGTCCAACGTTCCAACGGAGGTTATTACCTCAGACAACGGTCTATCTTTTGCCGCAGCGGAGTATAGGTCTTTATAAAGTTGACCTTTAATGGTTGCAAGTTGACAGTGTGCTCTGAATGCATCAAAGTCACCATACCTGGACGTTGACGGCGCGATTCGGATACTGTCCTTTGGCGATTCCGTAGGTAGACCAATGCTTATGTCCTCGTCGCTTTGCGTGGGAGGCTTACCAAAGCGAAGGGTGATCCTGTAATGGATTAGAGCTGACTCTTCATAGGTAGTGGGGGTTCATACTCTCGATCCAGGCAGTACGCAATCCAGAATATCCTTCTTCGGTGCTCTCCCTCTTCGGAAGAAAGTGAAACATCCTCCTTCAGTCTTCCAAGCCCGATTTGTTCGCTCATGCGTATAGCAGCAGCAGTCAAAAAGCAGCAAGGCTCAGCGGACATGGTTCCTAGGAAGAAAATCGACTGGCTAGACTGTCAGTATTGCGCTAGGCTGGTGGCACGTGAATCTGGACATACCATTCCTAGAAGTGCTTGAATTGACCATATATCAGGCTGGCCGAGACAAAGATCATGAAAGGTGCCAAACGCATTCTTAATGAAGAGCCAACTTCTTTGGTGCTCTGAGTGAGCAACGCTCTCGTTTTTGATCCTAAATGCAATCGCCAGCGCGAACACCACATTGACACTGGCCCAGCAAGAAGGAGCCCGCAATGCGTTATCCAAGTTCTCTTCATTAAAGAGGGAAATAAGCTTTGCTTGCTCAAATAGAGGACACAGGCAGTTGAAATTCTGTAAGTACTCATACAAGAGCGAGGAGGCCTCCCCTTTCGACGGCAGCGGGCAGAACGACTTCTTTGGAAAGTCGTTATCCGATAGCCCGAACGAGGGCGTATTACTTCGAGTTTCGGATGAGAGCCTGGGGTTTATGCCAGCTTTTCGGCTCATCCACTCCAAGCCTTCATGCGATAAAATCGGGATGTCTAAGAAACCCTGTTAAACTAACAATCCAATGATTCGAATCAGCACTGAACTCACCCCGTGAGGTTGGGCTGCCTATAATGCACCTTGGAATGAGAAGACCTCCAAAGTCGTCAGGAACGCGGCCTTCATTTGCTTCAGGAGTAATTGGCACGTCGGGTTCTCGATCTATAGCTGGAAATGCAGCATAAGGCGGCGCTGAGTCGTCAACCCCAAGGCCCTGGTCCGGATACGGCTCCCGATGCCAGAGACCTTCTTCGATAACGCTGTCTGAATCGGAAGGGCAGGGTGATGTAGGTGAACGTGAGTTGTCCGGCACCACTGGTTGTGGCAAAGCCTGCGTTCTTCTCTCGCTGCCTAGGTTAAACCCCAGGTCCTGTAAGCGAGCCTCTAGCCGCCCTATATTTGACTCTAAGCGATTCAGCATCATCAAGCTACAGTCGCACGCTCTCGTCAGTAACCACGCAAAGTGAAAATATACATCAAGATGGGTTGTGCTTGTACTTTTTCAAGTTTCTCTGACGTCTAGAGCTGTTCGGATCATTCGTCGTTTTGAATCTCTTGCTAGGAGGCTCTGGTCCATGGCCGCTAGCATAGTCTTGTTCTTGCGAGAGGCGTCTATTGCTTGTCTACTCGAGTATTGCATGGTTAGCGCTCGTTATTGGCCTTGAAGCGCGACACCCACTTGCTTTCTCTGCTGGCTGTCTGCGCGCCCCTTCTCTCGAGGCCGAGAATCAAAAACGCCCCGCGCCTGCGACACCGTACCCTGAGCTGGTTGATGGCGAGGCCCAGGCTCGTTGTTGCTGCCGGCAGCCGTGGCCATCGCTGCGTTGTCGGTGGTGCAACAGGTGCTTCGTCCACGGTGTGTGGATATCAGGTCACGGTGGTGTCTTTTGAGAAGAAGGTCAGGGAGGGTCAAAATACCAACAGCAACCTCCAAATCCGTACCACCACGCAGGTCCCTAGTAGACTGTAACTAACAGGTCACGTTGGCAACCTTACGATCCCTTAAACAACACTTGAGTTGATTGGATATCGGAGAGCCCACTCATTGCGGCATGTGGACCGTGGTCCATTTCCCCAGACTTTCGGACGCTCAGATTCACATATCTTCGAAGCTGGCAGAATGTCCAAAATGCCCGTTATGCCTCGGAGACGCTGCGATCCGGGGGGCCGTGTGAAGCCAAGAGGCGAGCCTGGTCTGGGCGCGAGAGGCTGCAGGGAGACGCTAAGCCTCGGATCCTCGGATGACTTTTTCCAACCTCATCTCCTGATCACCTCTCTCTCTGTATTGCCGCAGTAATCATGTACGGAGTTTTCTATAATACAAACTAGGCATTCCAATCAGGGACGGGATTCTCAAATGACAACATGGCAAATGACAGATGACCCGTTTTTGGCCTGTTAGTTCCCACAACCCTAATGCCGACATCATTGAATCTTCCATGGCACTGGCTTCTCCCCCACGATGCATGTACTCAACAATCTCTCGCGAATGGGCAAGGAAGCAGCCAATCTTGAGAGCGGACATGTTATATGGGCAAGCGGATCACTATAAAAGTCCGAGAATAAGGAAGGCCATGGCCCAAATAGGTAGTGATCTGATTGTCATGGTGCGGCCTCGTCCAGATTCCATGGCCAGGGTCATCCACTAACACTCAAAACAGATCTGCCAACATTATGAGGCCATGCCTTGTGGTACGGCGAGCCCTCCTTGGCCGTAGCCGGAAGCCATGTTGCAGAGATAACGTCGCCTGTCTTGCCTCGGTGCTCAAACCGCCTCCGGGACCCCGGATGCTCTTTTAGTCGTTATGCCTTATTGCGCTTCGGGTGCCTATATTGCCGGCAGCACATCGAGGCAGAAATACCCAATTCGCTCCAATCGGAACCGGAATGTTAGATCGATTGAGGCTATTCCCTCCGACCCGGCACCTGGAGATATGACGCCGAACTCTTTTATGCCTAGCAGGTTCTTGCCCTGCGTCATCCACCGCTAGGTAAATAAAGGCCAGGGCCGAAACCTTCTTCAGTGCCATCTAAAGACTCTTGATCCTCGCTTGCGAGTGTGGGCTTTTTCCATGCTCCTCTCGGGATCTCTACGCCATCATGTCGTTCATCGGGACCGTCATTCCAAACCTGCCGCGGTCTCAGTCGGTTGTCAGTCACAATTTACCCGAAGTACACGACCTCGACGAGGACGGCGCCGGTCACAACCGCTCCACAAATGCTCGAGTAGGCAGTTCCGAGAAGGATAAGAGCGAAGATGGGGAAACATTACACGAGAATGAGCCTGACGTGGAGACTCGCGTGGCGACGCTGGCTCGACAATTGACCCGACAATCCACGAGACTGACCGCGAAAAGCACGCTCGAGAATCCGTTCTTTCTCGATGATACTGACTCGCCGCTGAACCCCCAAAGTCCAAACTTCCGTGTCCGCGACTGGATGAAAATGCTACTAGAGATCCGATCTCGTGATCCAGAGAGGTACCCTGATCGCACAGCTGGTGTTGCCTTCAAGAATGTCAGCGTTCATGGGTTCGGTTCGCCTACTGATTACCAGAAAGACGTCTTGAACGTGCTTCTGGAGCTTGGGACCATAGCTCGCCGGTTGGTCGGGATCAAAATGCCCAAAATCCAAATCCTCCAGAACTTTGAGGGGTTGGTCAGAAGTGGGGAGATGCTTGTGGTACTGGGGCGCCCTGGAAGCGGATGTTCGACCTTTCTCAAGACCATTTCGGGCGAAATGAACGGCATCCAAGTATCAGAAGACACGGTGATGAACTACCAAGGTTAGTTTCCCTCAAAATCAGATCAACTGCACTTCCATGTATCTGCTTCTGACAATGTCCGTCACTCCAGGCATTTCTGCCAAGGACATGCACAATTCTTTCCGGGGCGAAGCTATCTACACAGCGGAGAACGATGTCCATTTCCCTCAACTCTCGGTAGCCGATACACTTACATTCGCCGCCCTCGCACGGGCACCGCGCAACCGCTTGGAAGGTGTGAGCCAGAAGCAACATGCAGAGCATATGAGGGATGTGGTCATGGCCATGCTTGGTCTTACACATACGTATAATACTCGCGTGGGCAATGACTTCATCCGTGGGGTAAGTGGTGGTGAAAGAAAGCGTGTCAGTATTGCAGAGGCTACTCTGAGTCAAGCTCCACTGCAGTGTTGGGACAATAGCACGAGAGGACTTGACAGCGCCAATGCCCTCGAGTTTGTGAAGAACTTGGCTCTGATGAGCAAGTATACCGGGTCGACTGCCTGTGTGGCCATTTACCAAGCTTCCCAGAGCGCTTATGATGTCTTCGACAAGGTCACTGTTCTCTATGAAGGCAGACAGATCTACTTTGGAAACACCAAGGATGCAAAGAAGTTCTTTGTTGACATGGGGTTCGAGTGCCCTGAAAGGCAGACCACGGCCGACTTTTTGACTTCGCTCACTAGTCCAGCGGAACGTATAGTACGCCCTGGTTATGAGGGACGTGTCCCTCGCACGCCAGATGAATTTGCGGCTGCATGGAAGAGAAGTGAAGACCGTGCTAAGCTTATGGCCGAAATCGAGAGTTATGAGCGGCAGTTTCCCATTGGTGGTCCTTCTTATGATGCCTTCGTGGATGCAAGAAGGGCTATGCAGTCGAAGCGACAACGCGTGAAGTCTCCATACACGATCTCAGTCTGGCAGCAGATCTCCTTGTGCGTCGTTCGTGGGTTTCAACGCCTCCGTGGAGATTTCAGTCTCACGGCCACGGCCTTAATTGGTAATTTCATCATGGCTCTGATTATTGGATCAGTCTTCTTCAATCTCCCTAACAACACCGACAGTTTCTATCACAGGGGGGCCCTGCTATTCTTTGCAGTCCTCCTGAATGCTTTCTCAAGCGCATTGGAAATCTTGACGCTATATTCGCAGCGACCAATAGTGGAAAAGCAATCAAGATATGCATTCTACCACCCTTTTGCCGAAGCGGTTGCGTCCATGTTGTGCGACACTCCCTACAAGCTGGTCAACTCGTTTACTTTCAATGTACCCCTATACTTGATGACTAACCTTCGCCGTGACGCTGGTGCTTTCTTCACGTTTTGGATATTCTCAGTTGTCACTACATTCACAATGTCCATGATTTTTCGGACCATGGCCGCGACGTCCCGTTCGCTGTCTCAGGCCCTCGTGCCTGCAGCCATAATAATGTTGGGAATGGTAATCTATACCGGGTTCACCATTCCTACTCGAAATATGCTTGGCTGGTCTCGTTGGATGAACTATATCAATCCTATTGCCTACTCGTTCGAAAGCTTCATGGTCAACGAGTTCGATGGTCGGCAATTCCCGTGCGAAGCTGTCATTCCGGCAGGGGGCGATTATGAATCCGTATCTATGCAGTACCGGATCTGCTCGACAGTTGGTGCGGAGCCAGGGTCGCGGATTGTGGATGGCGGACAGTTTCTTGAACTGAGCTATCAATATAGCAAAGGGCACCTATGGAGAAATATGGGCATTCTGATCGGGTTCATGATATTCTTTGCTTTTACCTATCTTCTCGGAACGGAGTATATCTCTGAGCAGAAGTCAAAAGGTGAAGTTCTTCTTTTTCGCCGTGGTCATCAGCCAAACCTTGCAGCAATTGATCCGGAGAACCCTGGCCAGCCTGCCAATGCCCCGAAGACCGAGGAATCCGCGCCACAGACCACAGCTCGAATTCAGAGACAAACGGCCATCTTCCATTGGGAAGATGTCTGCTATGACATCAAGATCAAAGGGCAGACAAGACATATTCTCGATCACGTCGATGGCTTCATTAAACCCGGAACTTGCACCGCCCTAATGGGTGCGTCAGGAGCAGGGAAAACAACGTTGTTGGATGTCCTGGCCACAAGAGTCACCATGGGTGTTGTATCTGGCTCAATGCTTGTTGATGGGCGCTTGCGCGACCAGTCATTTCAGCGAAAAACCGGCTACGTTCAGCAGCAGGATCTTCACTTAGCCACGTCCACTGTGCGCGAAGCTCTCAATTTCAGCGCAATCCTGCGACAACCTGCACACTTGAGTCGAAAGGAGAAGCTTGATTATGTTGACGAAGTCATTAAACTTCTTGGGATGGAAGCCTATGCCGACGCAATCGTGGGAGTTCCTGGAGAAGGATTGAACGTCGAGCAGCGAAAGCGATTGACAATCGGGGTGGAGCTTGCAGCGAAGCCTCAGCTTTTGTTGTTTCTGGATGAGCCGACATCTGGGCTCGATAGTCAGACTTCGTGGTCTATTCTGGACTTGATCGATACCCTGACCCAACACGGACAAGCAATCCTTTGCACCATTCATCAGCCATCAGCAATGTTGTTCCAGCGATTTGATCGGCTTCTCCTGTTAGCATCTGGAGGGAGAACCATCTATTTTGGAGAAATCGGGCCCAACTCTTTGACCCTCTCGAACTATTTTGTGCGCAATGGCTCTCAGGAACTGCCTCCGGGAGATAACCCAGCTGAGTGGATGTTGGAGGTTATCGGAGCGGCTCCAGGCTCTCACACCGATATTGACTGGGTGAAGACATGGCGAGAATCTCCAGAGTACGCTAGGGTCAAAGAACACCTTGCTGAATTGAAATCAACCCTGTCCGTCAAGCCTGTCGACTCGTCTGATCCAAGCGCCTTGAGCGAGTTCGCTGCCCCATTTTATATCCAACTGTGGGAGTGCTTGGTTCGAGTATTCGCTCAATACTACCGCACTCCAACCTACATCTGGTCAAAAGCTGCCCTCTGTGTTCTTACGTCCCTGTACATTGGCTTCTCGTTTTTCAACGCTCAAACGTCCATTCAGGGTCTCCAGAATCAGATGTTTAGCGTGTTTATGTTAATGACAATATTCGGCAACTTGGTGCAGCAAATCATGCCTAACTTTGTCACTCAACGCTCCCTCTATGAAGCACGAGAACGCCCATCGAAGGCATATTCTTGGAAAGCTTTTATGACGGCCAATATTATTGTCGAACTCCCCTGGAACACGCTCATGGCGGCCCTTATCTTCTTTTGCTGGTATTACCCAATCGGCCTATACAACAATGCAAAGCCCACAAACGCTGTAACAGAGCGCGGCGGTCTCATGTTCTTACTAATCTGGACATTCCTGCTCTTTACGTCTACATTCGCGCACATGATCATCGCAGGCATCGAGCTCGCAGAGACTGGAGGCAACGTCGCAACAATGCTGTTCTCCCTCTGTCTAATCTTCTGCGGCGTGCTCTCGACCCCCGAGGCCATGCCCGGGTTCTGGATCTTCATGTTTCGCGTCAGTCCTTTTACTTACCTGATCTCCGCGATGCTATCGACGGGCTTGTCCGGGACGAATGTTGAGTGCGAAGCCGTGGAATATCTCACCTTCAACCCGCCGGATAACCAGACATGTGGCGATTACATGCAGCCGTACATTCAATTAGCACAAAGCGGCTATCTCCTCGATCCAGATGCAACGTCTCAATGCTCGTTTTGCACCATGGACAAGACAGACACGTTCCTAGCGAGCGTTGAGAGTCGGTTTGATGAGGCGTGGAGGAACTTTGGCCTCATGTGGGTTTATATTGCATTTAATATCGCTGGAGCAGTGTTCATCTACTGGCTGGCCCGTGTGCCAAAGGGGAAGAAAATGGCTGGGTCAGCATAAGGAGTCCTTGGCCATCTTTTGCTGCTCTCGAAGTCGATAGCGCTATCTTTTCCTTTACATCTTCTTTTTGTTTTGATTTCATTCTCTCGTTTGTGCCGTCTTGGTTTGACGTTATTCCTGTTATTCGCACTATCTTCGCTTCATCCAGTTGTAATCCTATTTCATGTGCCGTCAGTGCCTGTTCAATTCTTACAACCCTGTTTATAATCGCTTGGATATTCGGTTCCACCTCGCATAGATTATATGCCGTACACACTGAATAGAACAATATGCTGGCAACACCAAAGACTCCTAGACTATATGGATACTCGACAAGACCTACAGAAGACTTCTTTTTGCCAGACTTTTTGTTGCTAGTCTTCTCGGTGCCTGTTACCTTATGCCGAGCGTTCCCGTCCGCTATGGTTACTTACTTCGTATTATGTCGAAGCCTGATCACTAAACGTGGCTATGCACGAGTTTCAACAACAGATTCATCAGCACTTGCGTATCCGCTTCTAAATATAAGGGTACGGAGTACTTGGTAGGCATCACATTTGCTATAGCCTTATGCTTCCGATGGAGCACGGCCGGAAATCACGTTGTCCGGTGCCTGGCCAAGCCTCACACTAAGCCCAATCCAGACGAGCGCCTCATTGCGCCCCACCCGGCGATAAGCTGGTGACCGCATACTCCGGGTCGGGTGCTTGCCTAGGCTTCCTCATTTATTCTTTTGTTCTGCTTCTATACCCTCCTGCGCAACTCTCTGCTGCTTGCGAACTTCAATCACCTTCTTGTTTTTAGTCTACATCATCAATCACTCGCATGGCGGACGCCACTCTGCATGATGGCCCCGCGCCAAACACGCCTTCACCCGGGGATCCAGGAGTGCCCCCCCTAAGCGCTGGATCTGGCGCCCCGTCCGCCCCAGGCTTTGAGGTCCGCGCGGGACCCCCTGTTGTTCCAGAGGAGCTGAAAGCTCGCTTGGACAAAGTTATCTATTCAGATGTAAGGCAAATCTGGGCAGAGTTCTACGCCTCCTTGTACGTGCGGGGATTGTACTAACCGGTAGTCCCATAGATCGGCGTCACCACTCTCCTGACCAGGCTGAAACAAAGCGTTGCGTCCGCCAAGGTGAGTCCATCCAGCCCACTATAATGAGTTAGGAATCCGCGATGCGCTAACGGACAATTGTGTCTACGAAGGACTTCGCCTTGTTTCTGAAGAAGAGATCGATTTTGGAAGAAGAGCACGCTCAGGGCCTGAGGAAGGTGTCGCGCACCCTGTACGATGCCGCCCATAAATCCGAGAACCGCCAGGGTACCTATAGCTACGGATGCGTTGAGATTAATGGCTTCCATGACCGCATGGCGGATCACGGGCTCCAGTTCGCTGCGTCTTTGCAGCAGATGGCCGACAATCTCAATGAACTCGCGGGTAATATCGAGCGAGGGCGAAAACAGTGGAAGCACGAAGGTCTAAACGCGGAGAAGAGGGTTCTTGAGGCGGAGGCATTGGCCGAGAAAGCCAAGTCCAAATACGATACTCTGGCGGAACAGTATGACCGGGTAAAGACCGGAGAGAAGGCAGGTGGAAAATTCGGCTTCAAGGGTACCAAATCTGTGGCTCAACAGGAAGAAGATCTGCTGCGCAAGGTTCAGAGTGCGGATTCGGACTACAAGGCGAAGGTCCAAGCTGCCCAGACGGCTCGACAAGAGCTGATCGCAACCCATCGGCCTCAGGCTGTGCACAACATTCAGCAATTGATCTCGGAATGCGACTCTGGTCTTGCCCTGCAAATGCAGAAGTTTGGTGCGCTTACCTGGATGCCATGCGTAACTGCCATAACTGACGCTTTCTAGGCACGTTCAACGAAAAGCTACTTCTAGGACAGGGTCTGTCCATCAGCCCGTTGAAAGAGCCTGGGGACAGTGGTAGTGCGCCAAAGAGTCTCCGCGAAGTGATTCAGCAAATCGACAACCAGAAAGACTACCATGATTATGTTTTGAGTCACGAGTTTAGCCCTGGTGCTATAACATCTGACCAAATCCAGTACCATCGCCATCCAGTGAGTCTTCCATCCGAGTGGTGTACATTACATCCGCCTAACTGTTGCAGACCCTTGGGGGACCCATTGCGCCTCCCGCTTCTAGTCCTCAATCTACGCAAACAAAGCGACAGTCTGTTGTAGTGCCCCAACCTGTTTCCCAGCCACCTACATCCGCACAGCCGCCCCAGATTCCAGTCCATATACCATCATCTGGCCCCTTAGAGAGCCCTCAGTCACCGCCGTATCCTGAGAATCCAGACTCCTTCGCCCCGCCGCCCTTCCAGCCTCCGTATCCGACCTCAGGAGGTCCTCCGCCTGAATCGCAGGGCATGAATCCACCTCCGCCTCCGGTGCCAAAGGAACCATATCCGGCCCCTGGCGGTGGTTACCCCTCAAACTTGAACTTGCCTCCGCTGAAGCCTGTCTTTGGACTATCACTGGATGAGTTATATGCTCGCGACGGCACGGCTGTTCCCATGATTGTGTATCAGTGCTGCCAGGCGGTGGAGTTGTTTGGGCTTGATCTTGAAGGTATCTACCGGCTCTCAGGCAGTGCTAACCACATCACTCAATTGAAGGCTCTATTCGACAATGGTATGTGTTCTCGCGAGCTTTTCCATGATATAATGCTGATTCCCGCAACAGACTCTTCCCAAGTCGACTTTACCAATCCCGAGAGCTTCAACCACGATGTGAACAGTGTCGCTGGTCTCTTGAAACAGTTCTTCAGAGACCTCCCAGATCCGCTGTTGACTGCACAAGCCTACTCTAGTTTCATTGATGCTGCCCGTAAGCTCTTTTGATCCATCCGATTCACGCCTCATACTGACATACAAATCAGGGATTGATGATGATATTCAACGGAGGGACTCACTTCACGCCATTATCAACGGTCTTCCAGACGCCCATTACGCTACGTTGCGCGCTTTAATCTTGGTTCGTTCCTTCATGTGCCTTCTGCGCCCTGTCCTTTGCTTACCTATTCCAGCACCTACACAAGGTCCAAGAGCATTATACCAACAACCGCATGAATGCAGGCAACATCGCAATCTGCTTTGGGTATGTTCCAGTCTCAATGCAAACAGTCACTTCAGAAACATCACTAACCATTTCAAGACCGACTTTGATGGGCGCCAGCTCAGGCGGCAACATTGCAGATGCCGGCTGGCAGGTACGCGTGATTGAAACCATACTCGAGAACACCTTCCAGATCTTCGACGATGATTAGACAGCTACCACACGCATATCCAGAAAACAACAACCAACTTCCGTGTTTTTGCGAGACGGGATCATACCATTATGGATAAATTTTGATCAGCACCGCTGCTTCAATGCTCGTTGGTCGTTATATGCAGTTCTATCTGAATCACGTTCTATTTAACCTTGTATTGTACATACTATTCATCTTTCGATGCGTTACTACTACCCAATGTTTATATGACACGCGAGAGCTTTCTTCTTCATAATCATACATTTTCTCCAATTTGTAACTGAGGTTTTAGAAAACGTGGTAAATAAGTACAGATTTGAAGGGTAGAAGAGCCGGGGCGGAATATTGTACCAGAATGATGAGACGCCGTACGCTCGTAATTACTATCAGAGTAAATCAGCCGGAGTGGATTGCCGGTGTATATAGGCTCGAAACCATGTTCCGCGTTGGCCCTCGGGAGCCCGAGTTCCTGGTGTGAGACCCTTGCCAATCTGTTGAGATAGGGAAGCCAGTGGTCGGGACATTGGTGCGCAAGCCCAAGTGGAGCAGCTTCGACCTCATTAAAGAGAGTCGGAATATAAGAAAGCGGGCCAGGAAGTTTACTTCCTCATTCCCATGGCCGCATCCTTCATTGCCTCATATCGCTCGGCAAATGACATCCCGGTGGCAAAGAAAGGAGAGTTGAGATCGTCGACAGTCGTGGGAGTGGCATGACCCCAGACGCGCCAGCCGTCCTCCTCACCCATCCATCGGAGTTTCTGGATGACGATGTACTCCGTGCAGTCCTGCTGCTTGGGGGCATTTTCGGCGGGGGTGCCGTTCTTTGATGCTCGTCGCTGCACCTTGCCTGTTGACTGACGGCTGGTGATTCGGAGGACGACCTGGCGCACGCCGGAATTCGGGATCTCGGGGATTTGGGTAGCACGGTCTGAAACGACGCGGATTCCGGTGAACCAAGTTGATGGCGCGCGGATGTAGCTGTCGAGGGACCAGGTGACTTGTTCGTCTCTGGGGCGGTTTTCGATGCGCTTCACGAGGTTATTTGCGAGGCCGGTGCAGCAGATGTTGCGGATTGTGCTGATTTCTCCTCTGCGGGAAACTTTGTCAGTAGATGCGGCTGATATCATGTACGATCAAGATAGGCTCACTTGGCAAAAGCAGAATACATCTGTTTATGGATGTCGCGCGCTACTAGCCGTCTTTCTTTCAACCGCAGTGGCAGCCCTTTACCCTCCGTCTTGCTGTAAACGACGAGCCTAGACACAGTTAGCTACACTCTACTCCTTCTGATTTAACGCAAAAGAAGGGCGCGGCACCCACCCCATGAAGTTCTGGAACCATGACTTCAACCACAACCATTCATACTGTAACCGCACTTTAGGTTCTTGGAAGATCGAAGGCAGGTTCCTCCACAGTGGCTTGATGAACGTTCCGGGTAGCAATCCGATATCTTGCGGCATTTCTGACCGTGCCATTTCTGAAGTTCTGATTCTCATACTGGGCTGTGCCGGTTGCTTCATTGCAAAAGACTGTGGCATTCCCTTCATTTCGCGGCTGCGCTGGGAGGAGAGCGAGAGTTGTCGGCATTGCGAGGAACCGACGGTGGAATACGACGAGATAACAGCGGTACGTGCCCTGACTGCTGACAGCAGCGGAGCGCCTGAGATTGAGGAAGCCATTGTGAAATTGGGTTTGCGAGACGACTAGAGCCCCGGAGTTGCGAAATGCGATTTTTCGGCGCTGCCAGGAAGACGCGATCACGTGAGCACCTCAGATGAGGGACTTGGAGCCGCGAGTGCGATCTAATCTCGCACGCTTCCCTCAAGGGGTTGTCGATCTGCCTTGACACCGTCCAAGCTCGCTATTTTCCGTTCAATTCCTCGGTCTCCTTTCGAATCCTGCAGGATTGTTGACAATCGTCGTTCGGGTCTCGATAAGTGGCCAGCAAGCAGGTTAGGGGCGCGGGCCGGAGTTTCCTCAGCATTGGACGCCCCCTGCCTTCATATACGTTCCCTTGACTCTACTTTCGAATTGTTTGTTCAACGGCTGCGTACGCCGTATATTTAAGGCTGGCTCCTCCTCACCGTGATGATGCTCCTCCGCCCTTCTCTCCCCGCCGCCGATCGTCTCATGAACACAACTTCCTACACTCCCGCTCAACCTCCGGTCTAATCCAACCCCCGTCATATTTCCCTACAATTGCTATACCGCCGTCCGGTTTTCGAGATAAAGAGGTGGCTTCTCCCGACTCGGCGACCGCCGCGCCGCCCTCCCCCGCGTCTACGTCCCATACATCCAGCAGCAATGATGCCAGCCATACGATCCCGTCAGCCCTACATCCACGGGTTGCAGTAATCTTGGGGGTGGATCGAAAATGGTGGATTCCTTTGGTTGTTTGCCGTGCTATGAGCACCGCGCCCGCGGCTTGGTGGGGGCTCCGTTGCGCCTTCACTTTCCTTGCGGAGCTTCTTCACATTCGACCAGGCATGGGACGAGAGGGATGGGCGGCAGCTATTGTTGGTAGTGTCAGCCAAAACTGGGATGTTGAGAGAAGATTTAGAGTAACGGAGGTAGCGTTGGCTATTATGTGGGTATGTGACACAACCGTCCGCGTTCAGACTCAGGTTCCTGGAGGGTGCAGGAATTACGTCCAATTGCAGTTTGCTAATCGACATTTACAGTGCTGTGCATCCGCATATCTTTCATATTTCTTTGCTGATTGTATGATGTCTCGTTGGTACGTTTGGCCCTCAATGCAATCTTGCCCTACTTGAAGACTCATTCTGACTGTTATTCGGATCAGGCTTTTGAATTATACCCCTCCGGCTGTTGTTATTCGTCTCCTTACAACGAACGGTTTGATTGCATATATGACTTCTTGGGTTCTCTATCTCTCTGGCGCATCTTCCGATCCTCGTCTTTTATTACCTGCATGGATCTCAATTACAACTGTGAGAATTCCCGCCCGCTCATTAGCCCGGGACCAAGTGCTGACCGCATACATAGACTTTGACATTTATCTACCATGCTACGCAGAATCGCGCTACCATCAAACGTGAAACTGCGGCGTCGCTTCTCGTCGTGTCAGTTGCGAGCTTCGTCAGCATGTCTTCCCTTCTTTTGCAGCTGCATCTCACGCGCGAGAACGAGCCCGAGGTGCCGCTTTTCGTCTTGACACGGAAAATATGGGATTTCGCTGTTGCTGTTGTCCAGCGTATGCGAGTGGCGAATGACCAGGTCAGAGAGCTGTAGACATGTATGCATAGTCGGTATCTGCACAATACTCAAGCTGTTCTTGGTACAGGAGTCAAAATAAATCATGATTTGAACGTTCATATTTCAGCCCAACAAAGTACTACATAGATCCCATCTTCTCGCGTCCCGGAATTACGGTCTTTTTCTGCACTCAGAGTAAGAATAACAATTCCAGATTATCTCAGACAGATTTAGGGTATCTGCTTAACTTGCTGAAAGCGGCAAAAACAAGACTCCAATATTCTAATGCTTTTAAATGATCAATCACTTCCACAATGGCTCACCGTTAATCAAGCCATGCGAGGTCTTCTACTCGGGTGGATGTTCGCATAGTCATCGCCCGGTGCCTCAGCCTGATGCTTCTTCACCTTCTCTGTCTGGAGCTCCTGGCCCTGGCGCTTCCTCTCCTCGGCAAGCTTCTGGTTCTTGTACTCAATTTTGGCCTTTCGGTGCTCGGATTTACCACCGCCGCCAGCACTAGCAACATTGGTCAATTGATTACTTTAATAAAGACACAGGACGGGAGACTTACGTCAATTCAACGTTGATCCGACGGGGAGGGTACTTTCCGTCATCGAACGACGAGTGATGATAGAGCTTCAGACAGGTCTTCATCCGGTCGTAGTTGTCGAACTCGACGAAGCCGAAACCGCGGCACTTGGTGGGCTTGTCTGGTTGCGTCGCCACTCGCACGGATATCGGTTGTATCTTCTCGAAGTGTGCTGTGAGGGATTCGGTGTTGGCAGAGTAGGGGAGGTTTCCTGGGGGCGCAAGTTAGCCGACCACTTTCGAAAATGCAGTTGATGGCTCAGCGCATTCTTACCAACGAAGACGATGAAGCGGGAGGCCTTCTGCTTTTGAGCGGGCTGGTTTAACTCTTGTTCGGCGCTCTCTGGCTGCTGCTTTCCTTGCTCCTCTTGCTCCTCTTGCTCCTCTTGCTCCTCTTGCTCCTCTTGCTCCTCTTGCTCCTCTTGCTCCTCTTGCTCCTTCTGCTCCTTCTGCTTCTTCTGCTCCTTCTCCTTCTTGGCCTTCTTCTTCTTCTTTTCCTTTCCCGGCTTCTCGTCCTTTACCTCTGCCTCGCAGTCAATGTCCATTGCGTCCGAGGCCTCCTGGCTGACTTCTGACTCTGGCGCATTCGTCTTTTCGGCGGGTTGCTCTTCGTCCTCGGCGGTTGCATCCTTTGATTTCTTCGCCTTCTTTTCTTTCTTATCCTTCTTCTCCTTCTTTTCTTCCTTGTCTTTCTTCTCCTTCTTTTCTTCCTTGTCTTTCTTCTCCTTCTTGTCCTTCTTCTCTTTCTTTTCCTTCTTCTCCTTCACCTCGGTCTCTTCAACCTCGTTCACGGCATCAGCATCCTTCTCCTTGCGCTTCTTGTCCTTCTTCTCCTTCTTTCCTTCCTTCTTAGACTCCCGCTTGGCCTTCTTTCCTTCGGGTTCAGCAGCAGCGATGTCGTCGACGGGGTTCTCGAGCTTGCGCTTCTTTTCGGCCATTGCGACGGTAGATTCAGTGGACTTGAGGCGGAGCTGCGGGCGTATAGCTCCGTAATCTGGTATATATAGTGCGCGAAGATGGAAGCTGCAGGACTAGCACTCCAAAAATGAGAATTTAATTCAAGACCGCGACGGAGAATTCCTTTGACAAGCAAAAAAAAATAAATATTCTGCCGGAAAATCTGGTCGGAAGATTTGGCGGTGAATCTCCGCATTGGCGCCTGAGATCTGAGGTATCTAGGGCTGCTCCACCACCCATACATGCCGAACTATCATCAACGTTAAGGACTTCTTCCTGCAGGATCACATTATGATAATGGGTTCTCTTCTATCTAGCCCTGTAAATCTAATCAATTGTGACCGAAAACTCAGCTGAACCCGTTACACTGTTCTTCTCACACTGATGGTCGTGAATTCAGTAAATTCAGCTATGGTATTGCCATAGTAGTAGTTAAGGTTCTTTCTTCCTCGTATGGTTGTAGAAGCACGCGCGTTTGGTTGAGCGTACCTACTGTTCAGGTGCACCAGAAATTTAATCTCGTAGTTGTGAACGGCTTTCCCTCCCGTCTTTCTCTTTTCTTTTCCCGTCCGTGGGGTCTCTATTCCATCCGCCCTTGTCTTGATACAGTAGGACTTCACCATGGTATGTCATAATCTCTCGTCCCTCCGAGCGACCTGTCAGATGCTTACCATGCGGACGTTGTTCAGGACTGCCACTGTACCTGGGCATCTTCGTCCTTCAACTCGAGGAACACGACTCTGCTCCCCCAAGCCAGCATGCACCAATAAAGCGCAATTCTCCGATCACTAAACTGCTTCGTGATGCAAGTCAACATACCATGCCCTCGTTGCCAACAAGATGGCTACCACGGCTACGAGTCTCCGAGCTTTGTTGGTGCATCCTTCCATCACAAACAAGAGGGATCTATAGTCAGACGCCTCTTCCTCGGAGTTCACTCACTGGTACAATTCGGTCAGCATACAGAATGGCAAGGGGTCACTATTCGAGATCCACGTTGCGTCCAGCCCGACGAGCGTTTTAGGGCACGCTGTTCGTCAATATGAGGACTGAGGACATCATATACGTCTGGGTCTTTACGCATTGGTAGGTGCCCGATCCTAGCCGGATTAGTTGCCCATGGAGCTGACTAGTATAGACATTTCAGATAATATGAGGCCCATTACAGGCATCGTCGCGTTCTGACTGCCCCGTATGCTGTCATGTCGATGCTATACGAACCCCTCTCCATCCAGAACACATGTCTCTTCATGCCGCCGGTATCCGTGGTGATGTTCACCAAATGATTGATATCCCCGATTACAGTGCTATGATGCCTCTCGTCAAGCCAAGGATTTGCCGACAGTCCCATCCATGCCGGTGCACAGCAGAATAATGTTGTGTATAGGTCGTTAAGTTGTTTGCTTCAAAGTGGATGAGTCAGCCGCTCCAAATGCCGAGATTCGCGCTTGGAGCGGGAACCACGTTTTCATCTCCGATTTGCGGCACTTACACCAAGTTCCTGGTTGCTGCATTCCCCATTTCGCATGTGTCCATACGCCCATCGGTTCCATTCCGGCGATTATTGAGTTCTAATTTATACCGATGGACCTCGAGTACCGGGGTATTCTGGGACAAAATGGATTCCCTCCACATGCGAACCTGACCACACCCCCCGGCACCTCCACCGACTCTCGGAACAACCCTAGATTTCCGCGTCCACTGGCAGGCTTTGACTTCTCAGCCAGGTCCTCGGAGCCCGGAGACATGGAGAAGACGCCGCCTGTTACAGGGAAACGGCGGGGAGGGTGTCGTAAGGCCTGTAACGAGTGCCGCCAACAGAAGGTATGTGATGCGTCTCACGCCGAAAATGCCCATTTCTCTGTCCGGATGGCATTATCTCAAAAAGTTGGACGAGTCTCGAGGTGCTGAGACCGCCATAGCTGCGATGTGATATAGTTCAAACACCCGCGGACTCCTGTTCGCGCTGTCTGCGGCTCCATATAGATTGCAAGGTTGAGCCCACTTTCAAGCGCATCTCAAAGAGAAAGTAAGACTGTTCACGGCAGTGTATCGGTGTTCACCATTCCCAACTAATGCGGCTAGGCGCAATGCTGAGATGGAGCGTGAGATTGCGGATCTCCGCCAGCGGCTTTCTAACGATGGCGGTCATGTCCATACTGCTGAAGCTAGGGTCATTGACAAGGTATCTCAGTCCCCTGAGGACATATACTATGGCCCTGAGCCTGCCAACGTGAGTCGAGGGCGGACCTTGTCCGCTAAGCTGGAACCGCACACGTTAGCCACTCCCTTAACTATGCACAGCGACGGGTCCATGCTATCCCAAGACGACGGGGCTTGGAGGCTGGAAGATGTCTCCCTATCTAGGCAAAGGATAACCAGACTATTTGACCAGTATGTTGTCTCCGCTCGATGATCTCCACCCGGGCACACCCGATGTTCATGGCACTTAGATTCTTCAAGTACTATCATCCTTTTCTTCCTCTTCTAAACCCTCAGAAGCCTCCTGAAGAGTACTTACGCCGTTGTCCGCTCCAAGCATGGACAATCATATGCGTTGCCAGCCGACGCGCTCCATCGGAGCCAGGACTGCTCAGCGCACTGTCGGGGCCATTCAGCAGATTATTATGGTCCACTATAACAGGTGTACCACAAGACTATCGTGTTGTCAAGGCCCTGTGCCTACTGTGCACTTGGCCTCTTCCTACTACAAGCCAGAGGACGGATGCTACATTCATGCTTTGTGGATTAATGATGCAAATCTCCATGCAGCTGGGGCTTCATCGTCCTGTGCAGGCTGAGGAATTTACGACGTTCCGGATGGAAGGTCAAGGGGAGGCCGTAAAGGATCGATTACAGACATGGGTCATTTGCAACATCGTCGCCCAGAAGTGAGTGAACATCTAGTTTGCGGACATGGTCAACAACTCACTTTGACCCAACAGTGTTGCAACGGGATACGGACAGCCTCCAGGGACAATCTACGATTGGGCTCTTGAACCGGCATCTCTTCGAGATGCGGATTATCACCCTTCAGAGGACTTGCGGACACGGCTACTCATTGAAAAGTTCTGTGACCGTGTAACAAAATCCCTCTACAGTAGCAGACCAGACCCTGCGGAGTTCATCAGCTCGGAAAAGCTTATTATCTCGCAGCTTCTGGAAAATGAGCTTCGAGAGATGGAGCTTGACTTTGGCAGAAATATCTCTGGTACGGCGTTCCCTTGTTCACTCCCCGGGCCCTCTCAATCGCTAACTCGAGCGTCCGGGCAGCCATAAATATGATTCACCTGCGAGCCGCAGAATTACATTTGCGATATTTTGTATTCTTAGGTTCCAACGCACGAAGTGACGACTTGACGAAGCTTTTCATCGCCACCACATCATTCCTTGGTCGAGTATTGGACCTTGAGACTTCGCCGGGCGAGCTCATCGGCCATGCAACAAACTACATCCTGCAAATGATCGTGTCAGCAGCGTTTGCGCTAATGAAATTATTGAAAAGCGACTTCCGACGGCATATTGACTTTGAGCATGGAAAGCTGCTATTCAATGGGGCCATCTCGGCGCTGAGGAGGATTAGTGTGATGGACCACGACCGGCCTGTTCGGCTAGCAGATATTCTGGCGCAGATGTGGAACGCCGGTGCTCCTGAGGAGTCCGGGGATGATACTCTACTCCTAAAAGTACGATGCCGCATGAGCATGAGTCACGTTTACGACACGGTTTGGCGCTGGCGGCACCGTTTCCGACCCATGAAGAGCACTGAAGATACACAGGCCACGGCCTCTAATCCGAATGTCTCGACGGCGGCAATTCTTCGGCAGCCGGACGGGTCCCTGGAGAATCCGGGGTTGATGTATGCGCCGAACTTTGACCACGAAGGGGCATTCTTCAACGAGGCAGGGTTCTCTGAAGTTTTCGACTCCCTCAATTGGGTCTTTGATGGGTTTCCTGATACATTTCCCGCCCCACCGGCCATGTAGTAACTCCGAATGTTTTCATATAAAAGATTTTGACGCAGAGTGATTGGACGGGACGCTGGTACATGCTAAGCTAGTTTATTTTTAGTTGAGATACCATTTGAGCAGCTTGCCGGATTAAGCGCGCAGCGCAGAGTTGAGATTTGGACTGAGGTGATCAAAGCTTTGCGAGGTGGATCAGGAACCCCGCATGTTTTCGACATGAGCATTGACGGTTCGTGTTCAGAATTATCAAGAATCCGTCCATTTGGAGGCGGGAGATTGGAGACTGATAATGGCAACTGGCAAGAGAGCATAGCATAGGGCGCGACCAACAAAGGGAGCGGAAGAGGTAGTAGTGGAATGATTCGCGCATTCCAAGGATCTTCGCCAGCTCTCAGCTCAAGTGGCTGTCTGACCTGTTGCATAAGGCGAAGGATTCATCGACGAGATGCATTGGAACTCCAGGATAGACGAACCGCGGTTGGACCATGTGTGGTTCAGGAGGTTGTCGACAATTGCAGCCATTAGATACAGTATCTAATAATTAATATGAATGAGTTTATCTATCCCCAGCGACTACTGGCTATCATTGGCGCCGGCCTCTCTTGGTCGCTGGTCGGGAGCTTCCCAGACGCCGAGCTGGTGAAAAAGGCGAAAAGACGGCGTGGTTGGTTGTCTGCTATCAAACTAAATCCTACTGATCAGATCAAGAGTCCCATTCAAAGGCCCAGGTGTCGGCAAGGCCAAGGTGAAAGAGCTTCCTGGTCTGGTCTGTTTGTAGTCGTAGTCGTAGCCTGAGTCTGTGCCTGTCCCTTTCCACTACAAGTCCGCTAACTCCATCCCCTCCTCCTCTTCCTTCTCTCGCCTCTCTGCTTCTTCCTCCCAGCAACCACCGTACTTTTTACCTCCATCCTTTCGTGTTCTTTGTTTCTGTGCAATTCTCTTCATTTCTCCCTCCATATCCCCCCGATCTGCCTTCTCCGGCTCGGATTTCTACCGCTCGATCATTCGTGACTGATCGACCGGTGCTGTTCCTCCGTGCAGATACCCCCGTTTCAGCTGTCTCTCCGCCTCTTCGACAACTATCACATATTTATATCCTTTGCGTCGCTGGATCGATTGATACCCCGAGCCCGTTTGGTTATCGTCCCAATCGTGTATATAGCCTTGGTTTTTTGAGTGACAATGGCGACTGGTCCTGCTACTCAGTCCCTGAAGGTCAGGAGCACTCCGCCAATCTTCTCTTCGGCAAGCCAGAGCGATTGGGCTAATTCCGCAACAGTGTGTCGTGACGGGTGACGGTGCTGTCGGCAAGGTTAGATTCGTCTCCGTTTCTTTCCTCCTTTCCTGTTTTTGAACTGGACATCAATGGCTAACCCAATGTTTAGACATGTCTTCTCATCTCCTATACGACCAATGCCTTCCCCGGCGAATATATACCCACCGTGTCCGTTACCACTACCAGCTCCTTCTAAGCTTCGGATCTCATATTGACGATCGACGCAGATTTGACAATTATACCGCGAGTGTGATGGTAGACGGCAGACCGATTAGCTTAGGACTTTGGGATACTGCTGGACAGGAAGATTATGACCGACTTCGCCCATTGTCCTACCCGCAGACGGATGTATTTCTCATTTGCTTCTCCATCGTCAGCCCTCCGTCTTTCGACAACGTTAAGTCCAAGGTACATATGTCCGCTGGGAAACCCCAGCCCTCGAAGAAAGCTTTCAGTCTAGGTTGCTAACTCTCATGAAGTGGTTCCCCGAAATTGAGCACCACGCTCCCAACGTCCCCATCATCTTGGTTGGCACCAAGCTCGATTTGCGAGACGACCCTGCGCAGCTCGAAAGTCTCCGTATCAGAAAGCAAGAGCCCGTTACTTACGAGCAAGCTCTGGCTGTTGCGAAAGAGATCCGAGCACACAAATACCTGGAGTGCTCTGCGCTGACACAGCGCAACCTCAAGAGCGTATTCGACGAAGCCATTCGGTATGCTTTCTCCGTGAAACCAACGATTTATGGGCCATTGGAGCTAACATTAACTCTCTAGTGCCGTCCTGAACCCGCGGCCTGCGACGAAACAAAGGAACAAGAAGTGTACAATCCTGTGAAGCGTCACGGCTTCATAAATTCTATATCTCCTTTCTCTCATTCTAACTAATATTATAAACAACTAATCCGGCGTTTCGGTTGCTGGGAGCAATCCTCCCAATCCCCCCGATTTTGATGATCTTTCTGAGTACCTCGTTGTCCACCTGATCCGGTGTCATGATCCTGATGTTTTTGCGTCATCCTGTTTGTTCTCTCTTTCAATCTGTTAGAATACAAGAGAGAGTCTTTTGGAACTGGCATATCTCTCTATTCCTTTAGCTCACCCCAGTATAAGATGTAGAACGTCATACAATGCCATGCATAGATTTGTACGCCGGGCTGTAAATACGGCGCTTTGCTGCGTCATAGAACCTTGGTGGAATGGCGTTTCGATACCATGCATCTCTATCATCCAAGATAAACAACAACCGTAGGACATCGGACTACGTAAAGTGCGGGCATGGCTATCTAAGAGAGATGATAGACATCAAGAGTCTGAAATTGTGAGAAAATAAAATCGTTATTGACGAGCATAACAAAGGCATCCAGTTTGAACACAGGACTGGCTTGACTAGCTACCCGGCAAAAAACTAAGAACGAAGACACGAAATCCCCCTCAAGAACCCTTCTGTATTGGTAGGTACTTCGATACGTATAACTCTCCCATATCGCCCGTTCACGACTTTCTGGGTGGAGTTGACGAGTGCATCGGTTCGACAAGAGGCCCGAGTCCAGCATGCCGAGTATAGGAATAGTCTAACACCATAATCTTCGCAGTTGAGGCTAACGCAATGAATAGGTGGGTAACGATAGACGACCTGTCGCGGCTGCTATCCCGGCGATAACCTGGACTGGGAAGAAGGGACCGGAACGGGACGTGGCTTCTGGCTTAGAAACCGTGAACCTTGATGGTCTTGGCATCAAGCTCAAGACCCTCCTTCTTGTCGGTCAAGAACTCCTGAACATCTTTACGCTGATCTCCTTGGAGCTGAATCACCTCACCCATCTCCGAGTCGTTGACGATGGTGCCATTGCAGGCTAGGAAGGATGTTAGCTGCGCCCACTAAGAGGCCGGCGACGAAGCGAGAACATACCGAATTTCTTCTTGATAACCTTCAAGATCTTCTTCTGGTCAAACTTCTTGGGCAGACCCTGGACCGTAGTCAAGGTCTTTCGACCATTGCGCTCTAGAGTGATGTTAGTTCCATTGGCAGAGGCGGTGAAGTGCGATAGGCGAGCTTGTGGTTGGTGAAGTCCGAGATGGATTGAAGATAGAGGTAGCACGTACGTTGAATCCGTATGTGGATGTAGTTTTGAGACTGCTTAGTCTCGCCGGTGTCTTCGTCAGCTTCGGCGAAGGGGTCTGTGGAAGCACGTGTCAGCTTGAGATCGCGACCAGGATTACCCCGCCAAAGGGCCCACGTATATCGCAGAATGCAGAGGAAGCAGCGAGCGAAGCTCAACACAATAACCGCAGCCCCGCTCGTAGGAAAGTATATATAGCCAGTTCCATGAGTGTAGGCAGTGATCCTCCAAACTGCATCGCAAGCTGGTGGGGAGACGGCGTTGGGAAGAAAGGGGTGGCAAGGCGCTTACCGAAGGTCTTAAGGTTTTCGATGGACATAAACTCGGCCTTTAGTCGTAAACGGCCTTTAAAAGCGGTTCTGTGAAGTAAAGCTGGAGGGGAGATTTTAATCTCTGTGATAGCAATCGCGGGTCTGCGTGTGTTTGTAGTATGGAGCGTTGGAGTGTGATGTGGATGAAGGAAGGAAAGATCCTTTTTGAGGGGCGCGGTGTTGGGCTGTGGGGAAGGCGGTGTAGGCGCTCGGTGACTAATCGGCTTCACCACCAGAGTGTGACTGTACGGCGTGCTTCCTCGCCGGTCTTTGTTCTTTGTTTCTGCCACTGCAAGCCTTGTACTACTCAAGAACCTATCGCTTTGACTGCTAGACGCCGCCAAGCCTACTGGAAACACTGCTGCGTGAGAAAATGCTTGCAAGGTGCATGACCTATTCCGATGATGTGGCAAGCAGTGGCAAACCATCCGACTCCGGCCCCAGGTCTGCTGTCAAGATCAAGGGGTGCCTTCACCGGGCCGTAATTTTCAGGGGCAGGTTTGATGGGATATCAAATCTTTACATCAATATTACAAGCAACACATATATGCTCTCATCGAAAGCCCAGGTCCGCAATATGTACATCGTGTCGCGAAACCTTCTATCCCCGATTTTGGCGATGCCACGAGCGCTAGTATAAACCTGAGACACGTGCATTCTTGCCTGCGCTTTCCCACCTACATTGAAAGCCGAAGAAATCGTAGACCGCTTCACGGAGCTGGTGTGGGAGACGGCGTTGGAACTGCGCCAGCCTTGGGGGCTGTAGGAGGGAGGAATATGGGAAGGTAGGTCTGCGAATGACGGGTTAGAGTCTTGCGCGTTCTTGGAAGAATGTCTTTCGGGGTGCAGCGACGTACAACAGCCAAAGCCATCACTATATCAAAGTCAGTCATCATTTTTCAAGCGGGTACAGATGGCGCAACGTACAAGACATGCCAACAGACATGTATGCTGGTGTAGTAGCATTCTTCTTCTGTTCTTCGGTCTCACCGAGCCAGGACTGGAGCGAGAAAACCATAGCGACCCTGATACTGGTTAGGATTGTCTGGAAAAGTTTGGGGCTGCCGCCTCATACCATCCAATCATCCTATTTAGCGGAGGATTAATCAATGGCCAGTTGATAAACGGGTATACGAGCAATTGCTAGCTCACCTGTTTCGTGTGAACATCTATGAAAGTGTCAGTAATCGGTGCGCCTAACTCCGCAAGAACTCGAGGAGCAACCCACCGCTGCCATTGGCATTGTGCTGGACATTGCCCCTAAGCCAAATGTCAGCCGAAGGAAACGGAGCTTCCATAGTACGCGGTTTTATGGTGAGGTTGTACCGGTCATATCCGCATCGTTCTTGTCCTTGGGTGGATCAACGTAGGGAATGGCTGTCGCATCGTCGATGTTAGCAACAGGCATCCAGAACAAAAGCGCGAGATATTCAGGAGTCTGAGAAGCAGCATACCAAGGTCTAGCCGTCGCATATCCTTCTTGGACGTCATCTTTGATTGTGGACTTTCGAAGCTGATTCCGTGCACCTAGGAAAAAGACCCCAGATTGAGAGGCGATGCTGGCATTCGTGATGGTTCCCGCCAAGCCTAATGCGGCAAGCTCGGGGCTGGCTCCGTCTCGGGCTCTGGGGCCAGACGCTTATCAACTTATCGTTATCAGCTTCGCCTTCAAATCGTTCTGATCCATAAAATCGGATAGGTTCTCTTATGGAGGCTGATAACCAATTTGTGCTTGTCAAATCATTCAGCTGTGCTCGGGCAAGGCTCACGGATAGTTCGTCTATTGTTACCTTACATTACGCCGAGTACGGAGTATCTGATTTGTACTATTCGCTCCTGTGGCGAGGAAATATGTCTTCTCCGGAGTACGGGGTACTGCCGGCTCTCTGTTTATCTTAGATGGATGCGTTGTCCGAAAACATCGACATCCGAAAATGATATTTCAGAACCAACCGCATGACAAGTGCCTTCCTGCTCGTCTCTGCATCGCGACTGATCAGAGACACCAGAGGCCAGGCCTGGATGAGTTGTCCTGCGTCTCGAAGTGGATAAGATATGCTTGTTTCCAGCTGATTTCTCAGTTTCGGTATGTGATTTCCAGCGTAGCACTGCATCTGCAGCCCGGACTTGTTTGACTGAGCGATCTGTCAATCATCTGTGCCTTATCGATTTCCGGGCCTCCGCGAGAGTTTGTTCGCTTACGGAGTATACACCCGTCTCATATCTACGTCTCCGAACGTCCCGTCCGAACCACCTTGTCTCTTGGCCTGGCAGACAGCGCCCATCTTCGACTTACTGATGGATGCTGTGGTCTGGCTATTGTTGGGCCCAGTTCATAGTCATTGCAGGTGCCTTTCAATACACCGGATAAATCTATAGCCTACATCTGCCCAGCGGTGCAAAAAGGAAGGTCGAAGTCGCCCGAATCATACGGTGTGTCATGCCACGGTATTTTCATACTCCGTGGACAACCTCGGGAGGTGACCCGACAGCAGGAGTGGATATCGTCAAGTGCGGCTTATGGGGGCATGTTAAAACAAAAGACGAGGAACATCGCCCGAAAGGCACTCAGCAAAAAGTACGGCGTACGTCCAAGCTGCACCGTGATCAATCCGATCTTACAGGGGCATCCCATCCACGTCCACTCCCTATGGAACAAACAACCCTGAAAATGTTACCCATAAGCCCTGATTCTATGTACGTTCGCACTCCTTATCTCCAGTTGTTTACCCTGGCCCCCGATGTCCCAATCGGAATGTCAAATCTCGCAATCAGCGGGCGTATTTCCGTCCAGGCTGTTTCTTGTGCCAAGCAAATGAAGGAGTCTTGCCGGGTTCCCGACAGTTCCGTATCGAGCTCTCTCGCTTGAAGCCTTGAACCTAGGGGTCTGTCTCGCCGTATGTAAAATATCGTAGTCTCCTATTTAGTACGGACTATGTACAGATTGGTGGGTGGGACGACAGATTGCCCAGGAAATAATGTTCCGTGCTAATGCATGGCTAGCAGGCGTAGGTACGAGACTATGGTCCCTCTTTCTGAGTGTTTGATACCCTTGCGACCGGCCTTCCCCAGGCTGAACCATCCTGTATGCATAGATAGCTGCAAGAATGAACTGATTCAAGTCTCCTTGAGGTCTCTGAGTACCGTAGTCCACTACCGAGTGAAAGTCACCCCATGAACCCCTCCCCATGAACCCCTCCCCATGCGAATAATATAGACCTGTATTTTACGGTAATACCCGGATTCAATCACTCCATCACCCCCCAGGTCCACCAAGGATTGCAGATGGTCAGATCTCCTGCCTCAGGAGCCTTGCTCTTAGTCCTTACGTTATCTGGAGAACCTCGACGGTATCTCGGTCTCCGTCTTCGGCCATTTCAGTCTCCTCCCGGCTGCTTCCTTTTTTCTCTTCTCAAACCCCTTCGCCTTCGCTTTCATCCTGTACGCTTCCCACGGGTGGGCCTCTTCACTGCAGTTGCCCGTCAGCCACCTCCGTTCCGCGGCTGATTTACCGTACCGCTTCTAAGCCGCTCATCTCATTCAAGCGATCTGCCTACCTGCCGCTGAAAGACTTACTCCGGGGATGTGAAGAACGATTGTTATAGATTGATGCGCACACGAACCTTTCCCTCCTCCATCCTGAGTCTATCCTTACCGTCCGTCCCACCGGCCTTCGAACGAGCTGCTCCGATGTCCCATTTACCGCTGCTTGAATACACCATGAAATTGACATGATATCCAACTCTTCTGCCGGCGGCCAGTCCTGGGGCCACCCCTTGCGCAATGTCGATAACGGCTCCGGACGTGTGGATGCCTCTCAAGCTCTCAATACACCCGACTTCCGGTCTGAGAGGCAACAATACACACCCGTCATGCTGCCGCATACCGGGCAGCCAACTGTTATCGATCTCACTTCGAGTGCAAACGATGCGCACGAGAGGGAACCCCCGGCAAAGCGACTGAAACTGGATATATCTGCTGGGTCGTCCGCAAACGATGCAAGCCACGCGCCGGCGAACCCTGGGGAATCAAGGCCCACCCCAGCAGGGACCTCAAAGCCCTCCGCACTCTCCTGGCGTGGTCGCCCCGTATGGTCCTTCCAGGCTATGATCTCGGAGGTCACCAGCGGCGCGGAAGTCACACCGGAGAATGCGGTTTCGACCGCCGAGGGTAAACGGCCCGCGTCGCCTCCTTCGTATCCCCAGCCATCTTGGAAAAGCACACCACCGGAGCAGGTAGAAGGTAACGCGACAAGAGCACCAGATTCCAGCTCCGTGAAGAAAGTGCAGACGACCCCGTTCCGCATCGAAGTGCCATCTTCAGCGCCTGCTCTCAAAGGAAACAGTGAGTAACCCCGACTCATGGCAATAGTAGTACGGCATTGCTAACGAATCTCGACCTTGTTTCTAGAAGCAGCTGATTTCGCGCCATGGTTGGGAGGGCACCCGGAGGATGTCTTGAACGAACATACGGTGAAACACGGACATTACGACCGCACGCAGGTTTCCCAGAACGAGTCAAATACGGCGCGCCCATCGCTATACGCGCAATTGAAGCACCGCTCTGGTTTGCAAATGCTATCATCTGTCTTCATGTCTGCGCTGGAGAAAAGACAAAACCGCAATACAGTAGATGCGCCATCAAACTTCAAGCCGCCACCTCGCGTTACTCTCACGGACAACAAGCGTGAAGCTTGGCTCCGCGATCTTGCCAATCCGTCAGTTCCACTGCGCAAACTGAGCCGCACGATTCCCCACGGCATCCGGGGCAAGGCTCTCCTCGATCAATGCTTAAGCAAATGGATCCCGGTCAACCGAGCCGTATGGCTTGCAAAGTGCGTCGGCGCCAACGAGATCCGAGCCTGCAAGAGACAAGGGAGGACTGGCACAGTAGTGGTGGGCTCGGATGTCAAGTGGGTTCGTGACTGGACGAGTGGTGTACAGCAGTTTCTCGAGGGAGTAATAGGGGCCTGTGGGTCGACACATTGGAAATCCAAAATGACATACGCGTACGTCCCTCACGTACCGGGTACTATTGGAATGAATTTCTAACGTTCTGCAGAACTAGCCTGACAGCCCGCTTATTTTTTGAGCGTTTGCTCGATCATGACCAGTACTTTACTTGGTTTTTGTCATCTTTGGAGGGGGCGTCGCTAAATATGGTCCCTGTCTGGTTGCTAATGATAGGTATATACTGGGACAGTATGTTGCGTTATAGAAAGCGTGGACGACGGCTGGCTGAAGTGCTTCTCGAAAAGCTGCGTCAGGTAAGCTAAAATCATGTGAGAGCAACCAAGCATAGGATTAACGAGAGCCCAGGTAAATGAGCTTCAACGGCCCACAATGCTTCAGCCGCTCGCCAATCGGCTTTCGTGCTGCATAAGAAAGCTGGTACTCGAACATACATCGTCTGTGATACTTCCGAACTCGTGGGAAAAGCATCGAGATTTGATCCTCTCCTGCCTGAAGATGAAGGAAGCTGCGGACAAGACAATATTTGACAGCCTCGCGGAACGTAACTCTCGAATACAATTGCCAAACGCTCGATCAGAATCAACACAACAATCTGCGCAACAACGAGTAGTCCAGCTGTTCGATTCAGTACGATCGTCCCATGACATACCCTCTACCTCCGCGGCATGTCTGAATGCCTTTGAAGACAGGCTAGCACTGGTCTCAAAGCTTCTCGAGTGGTCGGCAACTCCATTTCGCGCTGGTCTTCGCCGTGTGTATACAGCAGCTCGGCTGCTACGAAAGTGGAAGATGTCTGGTGTTGACATCGATTCTCATATAATCTCGTTTCTGAGCACCGTCCAGGACATGGCTCAGCTGGAAATGGACAATGTCTACCATGTCATATCCGAACTTGTCAGGTCTCAAACCTTCTCTATCAGCAGATATCTTCAATGGCTCATGGCTAAGGGAGTTACCGGATATTTTGATGGTGCAAGTGGCAAGGTAAATTATTATAAATATATAGCGACAAGGTGCTAATCCTAGTATAGGTGCTATCTGCTGATGCCTGTCTTCTTACTCAACTTCCCATGGGTCGCCTACCAGAGCACATCCGTAACCTTCGCTTAACGCTTCTAGCTCGTGCTGGGGTGTCGATGAACGAAGAGGTTTCCATCATTGAATGTTTAAAGTCCTCGATAAGCCAACGTCTGCCCAAGATTTTCAATGGCATGGCTAGCAGTACAATCTCTACCAACTTCTCACAGCTCCAATTGACATGGGCTGTCAAGTCTGAGATCAGCATGTGGGTTCGACAGGGTGTGGCTAAACATCTAAAGGATACATCAAGGTAAATTACTCTTGAGATTGCAAAATATACTTTAGCTGATAGAATGCAGAAAAATTATCGGACGCCCCCTCTCACTCTACTCGAAGATCTCAGCCTTGACCTCAGAAGAGTTTTACTACATTCGTGAGATATTAGAGCGCTTCGGAGACTGCTCAATCCTTGCAGATGTGCTTAAGCAAGCTACTGAATGCGATGACAACATAGTTCTAGCGTCTGCGTCCGATACCATCAATTGCCACTTTGACGCCTTGTCTGTCATCGGTGCCACATCGGATCTGTTTAGAGGACTGATAGGGTCCTACGCGCGCCTCAAGAGATTCGGCACTCTCAATTTGGACTTTGTCTTTTCATTGATCGAGCTTGGGCTACGAATTCCTGACGAGTCCAGTACCGTTTCTCTTCTCCGACAGGACCTCGCTCGGATTGAGAGCAAGTCCGCACTTGCAGCCCCGTCACCACTATCGGACCACATCCCTACGACGTTCAACGATGCCGATGCCTCGTTTCAAGAAAAGCTAGACCAGCTTCTTTCTGGCGGCAATGGCTTAGACGAGTCTTCGATGGGCTCAGTTTTCAACTCACTCACGAAGATTTTGACGTGCGGTAATGGAATCGCGAAAATGTCGGCAAAAGATGCTTGCAGATATCTGGCTTACCTGCGGCCTTTCAATCCCAAGTATCTCGATCTCATGCTAGTGAGGTATATATGTGGGCTTTTGAAGTCATCTCCTCGGCCAGCGATGTCTCGAATCCTCCCTCCTCTCATTGGTGTCGGGTGCGTCACGATTCATAGCTTTGTGTTTTTGGTCAGGAAGCTATCCACTCCTGAGAAGACGACAGCGATAATCCCCGATCTTGATTGTTTGCGGCTGGACTTGCTTGAACTCCTGATGCCTCAAAAGGACGATTCTGCGGACTTGGTACGTTTAGTGTTACTTGTTCACATATTTGATTACTGAGAACTTTTTCAAAGGTCAGCTACCGTTTCCGTCTGGCGCAGCAAGAGTTTCTCTCCAAGTACCCTGACGAGACCCTGAACATCATCAACGATGCAATTCCTTTATTTGATTCCCTTTCCCAGGTCAAATCTTCAGGGTCAAAGCGCGCCGATCTTCCGGTATGCACTGCAGCATTGCTTCGCACTTTGCTTGCTCAGAATCCAAACCTCGCGCCAGAATACTGTATGCGAAAGCTCGCGGATACATCGTCATTCAGTACTGTTATAGGAAGGGCAGTTGACGCCCTTTTGGGCCTTGACTCAGACGACGGTTCGTTTTCCTGGCCTGTCACTTTTGGTGTACAGACGACTCACGATTCTATAGGAAAGGCGCCTATCTCACAAGCTGAAAGAGTCATTCTCATGAACAATGACTTTTCATTACCATTTTGTCAGCTCAAGTTGCAACTCCTTTTCAATGCGAAGGCGGGCAATGCGGTCAAGAACCACATAGTTGACGTGATGTTCAAGGCTGCGGTGGCAGACTCTCGCTTCAAAAAATCCCATTGGGTTGGTTTAGTCAATCTTATGGACCAAGATGCAGCCCGACAGGTATGTTGCTATGGCGGTCTACTATCACCTCAAACCACTAACCTTTGACAGATTCGCGAGCGGGCGGAAAGCAGCTTCTTCTCCGTTCCGATGTTTGATGAGCCTGCGGATGATCCATCATCGCCTACTGGAGCCACGAGCACAAGCTCGATCGAAAGCGCGAGACTATACCTTACAATTATTGAAAAATTGGCGTATAGCATTCCCCAATCCGGCGTTCAATCCCTGGCCCCTCTCCTGGTAGAGCGGCTGGATCTCCTACTTCAGAAACTCATCATAATGCAAACCAACTCGAACAGCTTCGCCGAGAACAGGGACGCTTCAAGCTCAGGTCCAGCCGTTATGTCGCGGTTCAATTTTGAGCGATCCCTTGCCTTTTGGTTCTCCGCGCTCCTCAGGTTAACTGTGCTGCACCGTACTGCTTTCAACGTGCCGCCATCTTTAGGCTCCAAAGCTGGCAGTTTACCAGAACAAACCCGCTTGCTAGTGTCTATATTCTGCATCTCACTGGCAAGGTTGCCAGATAATATCCTTCGTCTGTTCCCAACTGCGGACTATTTCCCCCACGCTATACAACCGCAGAATTTCCGACCTTGCCCTAGGATCCTGCTGCAAACCCACGCCCTGGACGTTGCCGCGTCCCTCATTGACTCGTTTCCGGATGAAGCACGCCAGCAATGCGGGCGCTTCCTCAGAGAAAAGTGCCCCCCTTTCCTCAAATTCCAGAACGACCGTCGATTCCTCTATCTCTTGGGCCCAGTGGCGGACATTACTGTTCCAAGTTCTCAGCTCCCCGTTGTTACCTCTTCTCCTGCTGCTGGCGGCTCGACCCCGACTCCGACACCTTCAGGACCTCTCCCCGGCGGATACTCAAACCAGTCAACGCAAAAAATGGCTGCGTCTGCTGGTTCACTTTCCGGGCTCTCTGAGAACACGAACATCATCTCGGACCGTCTTCGCGTCCAAAACCGCGGTCGTATCGCTGGGCCATACGCCCTACGACAATGGGAGCTTCTTGAGGATGCGGCTCCCCTTATGGGCGTGAACGACACCGCCCTGAGTTTGAAGCTTTTTGACGCCAGGCGTGTCAGAGCTCCTCATACATAACCTCCTCACCACCTATACCTATATATCAACCTCACTTTTCATTTTTCTTTGCTCGACAATTTGCATATAAGCTACATTCAACCTGGCTCCTAGTTCTTTCAGTCATCATCTCGGTTTTCGCTACATGATACCACACCTTTCCAGCTTATTATATTTCCTTTATTGTTATGTCTACGGTCGTATCATGCTCCGTTACTACATCGCGTGGCTATTATTTGCATTTGGGCTCACATACCTTTGCCTTTGGTTGGTTTTCACTTTGAATTGTACATATAGAAATCGGCAGGCGTTGACTTTGGATGGGGGCATTTGGCGGCCATGGCCCTTGGATCCCTTGGTTTTTTGTATGGCTTGCATTTTTGGCTTGACTCTGGGACATCGCATGCCATTAAGTATTCATCTATTACATACAACGTACAATCAATTAACCTATTTTTCTAGACTTGCAGCTCGGATAGCAAGTGGATAGTAAGTTTTAGCGAAGTCCTTTATTGTTGAGGGGATCGCCCTTCGGGCTCAACACCAAGGGCAACTTCCAAGCGGCGGGAGAACGCATGCTTGGTGGAATCCGTGCGCGGGATCGAGGGAGCTATGTACATAAGAAAGGACAGCAAAAATGTGCTGAAGCTATGTAGACTTGCAGATGCGATGATGGATGCAGTGGCAATAGAGCTACCTAGATTATAGCTACCTAAAAAGAGTCGGCTGTATGGACAGAGACAGGAAGTGCAAGGGCCTACGAGTGAAGTACTTCGCAGTGCATCCTTGATAAACGTTTTGGTTACTTTTTTCCTCGTCCAGTCGACCTCGTCGGACCGTTGCGCATGCTTGAGGACTGGCGTCATTAGATGCACTAAGAATGAATGAATCCAGAATGAGTGAAGCAAGAAAAACCAACAGCACCAAAGCCCGGCCCGGAATATCACTCGACCATTCCGGAGTCTTCGTCTTCCCTCGAGTGCACCTCGTTAAGGAGACTCTCTGTACCTTGCGTTAGGCCAAAGCCTCCTCTGCAGAACTGATTCCGCAGCATTCACTTCGATATCCTAGCTCGTACTGTCCATCCTTCGAGAGCTCGACGCGTATAGTCCGTCCATTGAGGATGATTCTTTTATGCTTTCCAAGCGCTTGCTGGGCTTGCTCGGGGGTCTAGGTTGCCGATGATTAGTCTGAAAGCCTTAGTAAGACCAAGGCAAGAGGTGAATCTGTACCACGAACTGGACGAAGGCAACAGGGTATTTGCCGCCCATAACGAGATGTACGAAGTTCCGGCCTATGTCGTTGAAAGCACTCCTAATCATCTCCGCGTCGATGTCTCGTGGTAAGCTGGTTTTTTGTCAGTCAGAGTAGCTGATAGCCGAGTCTGTTAGCCTTACTTTCCAACCATGATACGGGCAGTCGGGGAGAAGATGTTTTGGGCGTTGCTGTCCGTAATGTTGTTGCTCTGAGAGATCCGAGGGTCTTGAGTGCATTGCGAGCAGCAGCAATGCTGCGGACTCTGGGGGTAAGTAGCAGGAGGTGAAGGAGCGTGGAAATAACAGTCGCTGAAAGGAGGATAAACAGGCTGCTGAGGCACGGTGACCGGGTAGAAAGGAGGCTGGAAATAGTAGTGATAAGGTGGCGGAGGAATCGAGCCCATGCCTTCAATTGGATGATGGCTAGGCTGAGATGCGAGGAAGATAAGTAGCGAACGGCAGAGCAAGTATAAACGAAAGATATCCAGATAGTCAACGGGTGAGATGGTGACGAGAGAAAGAACGAAGACTTCTGCGAGGATGATTTATAGCTGGTCATGAGGCGAAGAAGTCCATTTTGACTCTATGGAAAGTTAGCAAGAACTTTAGCTGGAGCGCTCGTGGGCCGGAATCGATGGCCGATATCAAGACCATGGCAGATGGCTGTATCTTCTTGCGAGATGCCCAGCGAGCTCCGCTGGGTAGTGCAGTGAGATCATGAAGGCAGAGTATACGGGGGATTATGTCGCGAAGTAGAAATGTTCTGCTTAACGCGGAGAAGAGTATTGATTGACTTGTGCTATAAATACAAGTAGAGTTCAGGTACGCTGGTGTCATCTTGAGTAGTTGCCATAGGTCGTCACATACAGACGCTTGGAATCCAAAACGCAAGTCTGGACGAGGAATTGAGGAGGATGGAAAGCTTAGGGCTATTAGTGAAGCCCAGGGACCGTTCTTCGGAGGATGACTCAGCAATCACCCCATCCGGGTCCGCTGGTATACTGCCGAGCGGTGGCAGCTTCCGACGTCATCTACATTTTATCTGCGGCGCAAAAAGACGTCGTGAAATTCGTTTGACTTGAATCAAATCGGACCTTCGCTATGTTTCCGACAGCTTGCCGACTGGCCGCCAAGCCTCCGGGCTTTTTCAAGCGGAGTGCAGAGGAATTCAGTCGATTATCAAGAATCGGTTAGTCTCGTACTTCCGCATCGCCCGTCCACTGAGAAACTGACCGAACTAGCTTGGAATACCGAAGCTCTCTCCACGCCAACAAAGCCATACCACCTCCTGAATTTTGACGATGAATCGTCCGTCGCCAGCTGCAAGACCATGGCGGACCGCGCCGTTGGAGGCTTCAGCACCGCAAGCATCGACTATGTCCCCGCCGAATCTTCAACGAATACGCCCGCTCACGCAAGATTCCACGGAACCATCTCGACCAAGCTGCCAAACAACTGGAGGGTAGAGAGAACAGGTACTTAATCTGCGAGCTGAGATGAAGGTCGCAACGTAACAAGCTTTTTTCAGGATACGCCGCGTTCCGCAACCAAGACCGAGGCTACTGGCTCTTTGGCCGATTATACTGGGACCTCGACCCATATACCTACCTAGCACTGCGAGTCAAATCCGACGGCCGTCGCTACACCGTGAACATCCAAACCGATACCATTGTCGAAACCGATATCCACCAGCACCGATTATACACGCGCCATCACCACGTGCGCGATTCGGAAGCCTCCTCGTCCTACGACCCCCTCTCACCCTACTCATCACCCGAGGCCGCGGAATCGTCTGAGATCGCCGAAGAAAAGTATCCCATGGGAATTCCTGAAGCTCTCTCCGACGTTCCGCCACTATCCACAATCATGTCTTCAATGTCGGCCACAACCTCCGGTTCGACCGGCTGGGAGACGGTTCTGCTGCCGCTCAACTCATTCGTCCGGACAAACCATGGGCTTGTCATGGAGCCGCAGACTTCGATCATCAGACAGCGGGTGAAGAGTGTGGGCATTGGTTTGACAGACCGGATTGAAGGCCCTTACGATCTCCGCATCCATCGCATATGGGCTACAAATGGCATGAGTGAAGGCGAGATCGAGGAGGAGCGCCGGATTTGCGGTACCGCTGCTCTGCCTGTTGATGAGGGTGTCCGAAGAAAGTGGGTCGCGCCGAACGAGGACGAGCCTCGGAGGCAGGAGAAGCCAGAGGGAAAGGCGAAGGGGCTGAAGGGTTTGCGCGACGAGTGGGACTAAGCGGATAAAACAAAGTCTTTGGATTGTACAGTATACATATACCTTCAAATCGTTCCAATTTAAGAACGCATATTACGGCACTTACACTCCGGTCAGCGTACACTTAGTTGCCTTAGTTGCCCCCAGTGATCCGCTCCCAGGCCTCCTTATACTTCTCGCTCGTCTTCTGTGCAATCTCGTCGGTCATCCGCACGCCAGGCTTGCCCTTAAGTCCCTCCTTGACCAGCCAGTCTCGCAAGAACTGCTTGTCGAAGCTAGACTGTCCGCGGCCAATCTCATAGGAGTCCTTTGGCCAGAACCGCGACGAATCCGGTGTGAGCACCTCGTCCGCCAGAACAACCTCGTCCGTCTCCTCATCAACGCCAAACTCGAACTTTGTGTCGGCGATGATGACACCACGGGTAAGCGCGTAGGCGTGCGCGGTCTTGTACAGCGTCACGGCGAGCTCGGCGATCTTTGCGGCGTATTTTTCGCCAACAATTTCAACAGCTGTAGGAACAGTAACCAATCAGTTCAAAGTCCAACCCGATTGCAACCCAAAGAAACAAGCATTGATAGCACACGTACCCTTATCCGGATGAATGTTCTCATCATGCTCACCCTGCTCAGCCTTCGTGCTGGGCGTGTAGATAGGTCCGTCGGAGAACGCCTCGCTCTCCTTCAGTCCCTCCTTTACGGCAATGCCATGGACAGTGCCGGACTTCTTGTACTCGCTCCACGCAGAGCCGGTGATGTATCCGCGGACAATAGCCTCAATGGGCAGGATGCGCAGCTTGCGCACCTGCATGGCGCGGTTTTGCAGAGTGGGACGCAGCGACTCGGGGATCTTGGAGGGGAGGTCGAGGGTGATGAAGTGCGTGCGGAGGCCGGGGAGCGCAGCGGTCAGGATCTCGAACCATTTCTTCGTGCAGAGGGTTAGGAGGACGCCCTTTTGGGGGATGCCCTGGATTTTGGAGTTGTTAGTTTGCACGATCCTCGAATTGGAGGAGGGGTAGTTGCGTACATTCTCCATGATCACATCGTAGGCGGAGATGCGGTCGGTTGCGACGAAAAGGAGGGTCTTGTCGTCGACTTCGTATAGGTCGCGGACTTTGCCGCGGGCGATGAGGGGCAGCGAGCCCTGGAGGTCGGTGGTTGTAAGTGTGTTGGCCATTGTGAAGATTGCAGAATGGGTTTGAGGTTGAGAGGAGGTTTGGATGATGCGTCACTGGGAATTTTTTGGCGGGGTTGACTTCGGCGGGGAGCCCGGAGATGCGGTATCGGAAGTCTGCCTTAGCACTCAGGCAGACTTTGAGGTATGATTGTAGCAACTCGAAGCCAGTGATCCAGTAGTCGGGTCAGAAAGGTGCTTCTCAGGCAGATAGAATATTTCTCTCCATGTATTCACAGTACTCTATGGTATACGTCTTAAATTTGTACAGTATCACCCTATTACATTGGTGGTGTGCTATCCTCGGCGAGCATATCGCAGACCTCTTCATGCGCAAACCAAATAACGCATCACTCCTCTGAGCAGCTCCAGGCTGTTGTGTCTCACAGTCGCCAGAAGCGAGCGAGTTGTATCATTTCAATCCTTCGAAGATGCGTCCTCTCGCAAGAGAGCCAAGCGGGCTGACTTCCTTGTAGTAAGGAGGAGCTTGAGCGGTTCAGGCACTAGGCGGGAGGGTAATTGGTTGCATCACGACCTCAATTGTCGATATTCAGGAAATGTCGACTATTATGCCGTGGTGTATCATGTTTCCGCAGCCTGAACTTCGTAAGCGAGGCAGAAATCACCGCGTTCTTTGTTGTTCTCATCTTCCTTCTTCCATTCCGCGATTCGGCTTCGTAAAGACCATCCTTTCAAAAAGGGCGAGCTAAACCAGCGACGGAGTCGGTTCTCCCAGATAGACTCGAGTATCTCCCAGGTTGACAGCCAATGACCTTCAGGGCGAGTCACTGAGTTGGCTGGTACATTATCTCCCACCCTGACAAACGGATTCAGGTAGACGCCCCTTCGCTTGGAGATATAGTTGTCAGCATGGATCAGGCAGGATTCGGAAGCGACAACATGTCTATCTGCTAGGCCATCGGGTACTGTTCGAAACTGATACGGCCGGGTTGAATAGATTTCCTCCGTTCCCATAAAAACTGAATATTGAGCATCAGCATTCGTATCCAGCAAGACCTTCTGTTGACAGTTGACCTACCCATATCACCCCAGCAACTTCTGACAGGGACCGGCAGCATGAACTTCATAGCTTCGCGGGACCTGGAGGAGCGAAAGAACGGCCATTTCTGCATGACGGTTTCATGTCCATCCGCGTCTCGGATGGCGAGTGCGTCGGAATCGGACGGAGGGTTCAGTATATCGAAAGAGCAAGCGGCTGTGTACGTGTTATAATTGGTGTTCAAGAGAGAAAGCACGTCCTCTTTCTGGATGCGCAGGAATGTCAGCTGGAGGAAGGTAGCCGGAGATGCGCTGCCTACCGTGAAGACGACATCACTCAGAAACAAGACTCGGTCAAAGAACATGCCAGCATCTCGAAGGTCATACAAAGGCTTCAGAGACAAATTCCGTAGTCGCACACTGGCAGCGATGTGCTTCCGGTTGGCTGGCGGGTTCCTTAACGCTTCATTGTCTGGGGATGGGTCGGCAATTGTGATTTTTCGCTGTACCCCTACACTCTCCAATGCGCCATCGAGCTCGCGTAGAGTATCCCTTGTACCGAAGCTGCCCCCGCTTTCATATACACTGACAAATATGTTGTCGGCTCCGAAAACATTGGCTAACTCGACGACGGCGTTGTTCCATTGAATTGGGAGGGTCCGCTCTTTGTCCCAGAAAACGCCGGCGATGAATATTCGCTGTCGCTCGGGGGGCCTGTAGTCTAGATGAACTTGCTCGTCATGAAAGTGTCGGTGGACGAGCGAGACATCTGCTGTACTCCAGAGGACCAATATGAGCAGGAAGAGCTGAAGAAGACGTCGTCGGAGCTTGTGGTAGCGCGAAGCATGCCGGACAGCGGAGAGAGCTAGGACAGCTAGGAAGGAAAGTCCATTTATCAAGGACTCGCATGCTTCTGCCACATGCATTTGAAGCTGCAAAAATGAGAGCGAACTCTAGCGATAGCCTGGTCGATCACATTAGGCCTGGTAGTAGGTGTCGCGTGGGTTGTTCTGTGCCTGGGTGCGGAGAGTCGGAGTCGGGGCTCGGGAGTCGGGAGTCGGGATGCTGACGACGCGGACGCGAGGCCGCTAAGACTCGGCCCCCGGTCTCGATCTCATCCAACTCCACCACCTTACTAGTAGTCACAACTACTAAACTCCATATTCATTATTGCCAACGTCAGTTCAGAGTGGAAATGGTGATAATGCATTATCTATCAGTACCCAAATACCCGACCTAGAGTGGAGAAACAAGAAGAAACATAAACGCTCAAATCCATCGAGGCCCATTGTCTTCACAGTACTGGTCGAAATTCTGAGGAGCACCCGTTGGCTCTGCGACTGCGACATAGGTATCTGGCCGGATTAAGTACGCTGCGTCAGCCTTCAAACCTGCTACCACGT
This sequence comes from Aspergillus multicolor, assembly GCF_047715735.1. Classification (NCBI taxonomy): domain Eukaryota; kingdom Fungi; phylum Ascomycota; class Eurotiomycetes; order Eurotiales; family Aspergillaceae; genus Aspergillus; species Aspergillus multicolor. The sequence continues at coordinate 449,634 of NW_027395958.1, forward strand.
ACTGCTCGTTCCAGGGAAAGTTGTGCAAAGGGATATTCCGGCTCTGACACCATTGACCCAGCTCCGGAGTGGTCACTCCATACACGTGGACCTGCCAGGTGATTGATTTCAGGCTCTCGAAGTTGTCCACATTGCCGACAGCTGCCCATGGCATACGGTCACCACCGTGAACGTAACCGGCAGTGCCAGTAGACAGGCTACTCTGCCGGTAATCGAGCATGATTTGGGACACTTTGCGGAACACGCTGTGTCTAATGTACTCGATCTTGGTGAGTAGGGGCGCAACGATAGGCACTACCTGAGTCCGCAGGGTTCGAGCGAGAAAGCTTTGTGAGATGACAGCATTGAAGCCTTTGTCCGTTGTGCTAACCAATTGAAGTGCAAAGGCGCGGCGCTCTGCCTCATAGCTGTCGAGCAAGGATAAATCTGCTTGTCCCTTGATGGCCGCTGATAGCTTCCAGGCGAGATTGATTGCATCCCCAATCCCAGTGTTCATTCCCTGTCCGCCAACAGGGCTATGAATATGCGCTGCGTCACCAACCAGGAATGCTCTGCCTCTGCGGAAGGATGCTGCCACGCGATGATGGCTTCGATAAGTGGAGAACCAGTTCATCTTGTCGATTTGCAAATTGAACGAGTGCTTCATCTGTGGTGCAACGTCCTCAAAGCTGATCTCGGTTCCTTTTCTTTCTGCCGTTTCGTCGTCAATGGCACCAGAGATGCGGGCTCGGTGGCTATCATCATAAGGAAACAGCAGCATAAACTCGGACTGGTTGAATGTAACGTGCGCTTCGCCGTTGATTGCCGGCCCACTTCCCTCGATGTCGGCGACGAAGAAAATATGCGAGTACGTCTCTCCCTCGTATCCAATCCCTGCACCACGGCGAACAGCCGAATGGGCTCCATCACAGCCAACAATGAAGGCGGCTTTGCAAATTTCGACGTTGCTCTCGTCGTCGGTAGACCTCAGTTGAGCTGTTATGGAAGAGTCGCTTTCTGTGAAGTCCACAAGTTCTAAGCCCCGCTCGACCTGAACACCGAGCGAGCTGAGGCGGTCCTCGAGGATTCTCTCATGCTGATCCTGTGAGAAGATATGGATGAATGGATACGGCGTCAGCCCGGTGCCGATGTCGCCGATGGGGATATGTCCTCGATAGGTGCCTTCAGACCAGACGTTCGTTGCTTTGATCTTGTGTCCATTAGCAACGACGTCTTCGGCGATATCAAGCTGGCGGTATAGCTCCAGGGTTCGTGCTTGAATGGCCAGCGCCCGAGAGGTCGATACATCCGCCTTTGCTTTGTCGATGATGCGGACAGAGACGCCTTGCTTGATTAGCCACAGCGCTGTGACTAGACCGGAAGGGCCAGCGCCAATGATGAGGACATCAGAGCTTCTCATCATTGAAAAGTACCTTGAGTGTAGATGTATAACGGATGTAGAAAACGTCGGAAGTACTCCGCAGAGCGATGGAAATACAGTTCAGTATGTTGGTTTGTTCAGAATAGGCTGTCTGAAATTATGATCTCTCTACTTGATCCATACCCCCCGTCCTATTTATACTTTTCGCATTCTATAGTTAAGGCGCTCCATGACATCGTGCTTGAGTGCGGAAAGGCTGTGTCTCGGGGCTCTGACTGTCCGACATTCCCGCTCGGCGCCCGTTCCAGCCCCGATGCCAGCTCACCTGGGCACCCTTCCGATTCATTCCTAAACCACTTTATCTATGACACATTCTACGAGAATGGAGCGGAGAGCCTCTCACTTGGCTGGGGGAATTCACGAGGCGCCGGGAGCTCCATCATCTACCATAGATTGCCCTTTACTCCATATGTCCTTAGGGCTACGCTGCGCTGATGCTTACTCGAAGGACCGCCAATACTGCTACGTTCGTTCCCAGGTTAGGATCTGTATCAGCTGCGATCAGCTTCATTATACATGTTTTAAGAGCGTCCGAACCTCATCAATGTCATGAGTACTGTAGATAGCCCTGAGTTCCCAAAGCGGCGACCAAAACAACGAAACTCTTGTATATTTTCAATTTAAAACGGCAGATGAGCTTGTAGCATACAAAGGAAACTCAAAGAAGCATAGTGATGGCTCATGGGTAACTGCTTCGTCCAACAGAGACTTGTGACTATATTTCCGGATTCGCCCTCCTTCCTGGATAAATGTACATGTCCGTGGTATTAGGGGTCGGCGTGTCCTGATTCACAAGCTGCTTAGGCAGTCTTGTCCTTGTTGTGGTAGTTGACGAAGGAGTTCCAGCTGTGGATCGTTAGTGACTGACTGAAGATGGTGCTCGAGGTGCTCGGATCGGACTGAGCGCAAGCACTGGCGCGAACAGTAAACTTACAAGATGGTCTGTGGAGATGGGCTAGTTAGCTTCTTGGATATACCTTCTGCGCTATTGGGTAAACTGACCTTGTCACCGTCTCCCCAAGGGAAGTTCTTGGTGCGGATGTTCTGGTAGGGGTACTCGGTGCGCTCCTCCAGAGGAGTCATGTGCTCCCAGTGCTCCCAGTGCTCGTTCCACTGGACGTAGGCGTTGTAGCCACCACCGACGAGGCAGGGGATAACGGCGCTATAGTTATATGAGTCCAATTGCATTCGGCTAGCGGAGGGGTATCGATGGCGTGACGTACAAGATGGAGAGCTTCAGCCAGAGACCTAAAGTGCGCCAATGGGTCAGTATGATTCCCAATTCACAGTTTCCAGCTGAACACAAGCTTGGAGAGCTCCGGAAGGGCCAAACGTACTGCTGGTGGAAGCGGCGTGGTGCTTGACGGCAGCTCGCTCGCGGTTGAACTCGTTGTCGACGGCCCAGGAAGGCAGCTTGTCGGTGCTGTTGAAGCGGCGCTGGATGGTAGAGCGAACCGGGGCGGAACGCTGGGCAAGGCGAAGGACACTGCGTTGAGGGATCATGATTGCTGATTGAATGCGAATGGCTCGCAGCTGTGTCTCGATCTTCTCGAAGGTGGGAATATCAGACGATGTCGGCTCGGGTGGGCAGACAAAAGCCGCTTAGCGCTTCCCGTGATTCGTCCTCTCCGGCCACAGCCGTCGCCCGTTATGTCAGCATCCTCTTTCGTGACATCACGCTGCGACCGTCACGTGACGTACATGGATGCTGCTGCTGCTTGGAGAGCTTTAATTTGGATCTATCAATTCGCGGCTTTTTTGTCTTCTGCTCGAGTAACATGCTCTGTCAAGGCTTGTAGAAGCCGGGATGGGGTTTCGCATTACGTCGTGGAACGGTGAGCTATCTCCGCTGCGACCGAGACAGCTGCACTGATACTGATTGTTTACTTAGTGAACGGCATTAGGTCTGTACCGGAGTCAGGTTTGTTGCTGGCGACGCTCTCTAATTCTGACCAGGAATCCATTTTCGTATGAGCCATGGAGGAGCACGCGGACCTTCGAGGTACCATCTCCCTTCTTTCGTGCTGACGCGGCTAACTCGAGTCAAACCAGTCCATGTTCGACATACTGGAAGCCGATATTGTCGTCTTCCAAGAAACCAAGATCCAGCGAAAGGACCTGAGAGATGACATGGTCCTCGTATCTGGGTGGGATTGCTACTTCAGTCTGCCCAAAGTCAAAAAAGGTCGGGCACCTCGAATTGTTGCGCTGCTCGTAGCTAATGGTTCATCAGGTTACTCCGGTGTCGCGATCTACACTCGTAATGCGACATGCGCTCCCATCCGTGCTGAGGAAGGCCTGACAGGAACCCTCTGTCCGCCAAACTCATCAGTGTCATTCAGAGATCTACCCGAAGACCAGCAGATCGGCGGCTACCCAACGAAAGAGCAGCTGTCGCAGCTCGAACTGGATGCGGAGACGCTTGACTCTGAAGGAAGATGTGTGATACTCGAGTTCCCTGCCTTCGTCCTTCTAGGTCTTTATTGCCCTGCGAATAGAGACGAAAGCCGAGATGCCTTCCGCCAAAACTTCCTAGACCTGATGGATGCCCGCGTCCGAAATCTTATCGCCTTGGGGAAAAGGGTGTTCGCTACTGGCGATATCAATATTTCAAGAGGAGAGATTGACGCTGCGCACGCTGCGGAAAACATCAAGAAGGGAGCTATCACAGAGGATGATTTCGTCACTGCCCCCGCTCGACGCTTGTTCAACCATTTATTGACAGATGGAAAAGTAGTGGGTGATCGAGACGAAGGAAGGGAGCGGCCTGCTCTTTTCGATATATGCAGGTCATTTCATCCGAATCGCAAAGGCATGTATACTTGCTGGGAGCAGCGAATCAATGCCCGCCCTGGGAACTACGGTTCAAGGATAGACTACGTCTTATGTAGTCTGGGCATGAAAGATTGGTTTTCTGACTCTAATATTCAGGAAGGACTCATGGTATGTTCTAAAAAGAATCCCCGAGCATTGCCCCACTAATTGGAATCTCACAGGGCTCGGATCACTGCCCAGTATACGCTGTGTTTAAGGACCGCGTACCTCTCGGCGAGGGCGAGTCCCACATACTTGATATAGTGAACCCTCCCGGAGTCTTCAAGGACGGTGAGCGCCAACAGGATTACACGACAAAATTCCTCTTATCGATTTCTGGGCGATTGATACCGGAATTCGACAGACGGAGAAACATCAAAGACATGTTCATGCGTAAACCGAGTCAACCTTCGCAGAAACTGCTTTCTCCGCAGAAACCGATCCCTTCTCCACATACTGAGGATGCCAACATGATTGCGAAGACGACCGTCGATCCCTCAAATACTTCAAATGCCGACACGTCTGTCATTATGCCTAATGCGAGCCCACAGACGGGGACTGTTCGCAAACGGCCCGTTAGAACAGAGAATCCTCCGGTCAAACGTTCAAAATCCGCGACTAGCCAAGCAATTACTCCTACAGCTGGACAGAGTACTCTGAAAGGATTCTTCAAGCCGAAAAGCACTCCCGCGGTCGAACCGAAAGTCTCCGCCCTTTCGAAGAACGGAGAGTTGGGACTTTGTGATCCCTCTCTTACCAGCCCCTCCAAGCCCTCCAGTCAACCAGGGCTAGAAAGTCAAGATTCTGAACCAGCACTCGTTCCTAGAAAAGTATCAACACCAACGTCTACAGCACCGCCAAAAGGGGATACGAGCTTCATTGACCCGGTTGCCAGCAAAGAAGGCTGGTCGAAACTACTTACGAAAAAGCCACCTCCCAAGTGCGGAGAGCACGATGAACAGTGCATTAGTCTGAAAACTAAAAAGCCTGGTCCAAACTTTGGTCGGACATTCTGGATCTGTCCTAGACCTCTAGGCCCCAGTGGGAATAAAGAGAGAGGAACGGAGTGGCGATGCCCTACCTTTATCTGGGCCAACGATTGGGATTCCTCAACGATGTAGCGAATTAACACCTCTAGAAGAGTCCGTGCTCTATTCCTTACCTGATGCAGATGTCACACAATCCCCACAAGATCGCTATGGCGCCGGATCCTGTACCAAGAATCTCCCACCCCTCCATACTCCTTTCATCTTTCTGCTCTCACGCGCAATCCAGAAAGCCTTGTAGATGCTTGTTGCCCAGGCCACGCTAGAGTTTCCTCGTGCAAGTACTCCCTCAGCACGGCTAGTCTCCACGAATCCAATCCCTGGCAACGCACCGGGAGGCGCTCTCTAGTACCTTGTTGCAGGACAAAAAGACAAGTAAGGAAGGCGCTGCCGAACAAAACAAAAAGGGACAGTATGAGGACGGTCGTTTACTCCGGTGTCTGCGGCAGCAGTCAGACCTCAGTCGCATCAAGTCGCATCAGATTGCCAGGGCTCTGATTTACTGAGCATCAAGACAGGCTGGCACTATTCAAGGTGTCATCAAATTCCCTTTCCATCTAGAGTTGAGAAGTCAAACTTACCTTGCTCAATCCCGATCTGCCCCCTCGCGCATCCTCAATTCACGAACTCCGAATACGAATTCAACCCACAAAGACAACAGCGCCACAGAGCCTTGTCCGTACCGGGAACAAGCGAGGGAAACAGCATAACAGTCCAAGCCAGCCTCCTGACATGAAGGCCTTTCCGCAGGATCAACAAAGCAAGAGAGGAATCTGTCCGTGCTCGCGCTGCTTCGGCGAGGCGCCGGAAATGCACGAAACCCGCTTTCAGCCACGAACCAGGCGCATCACTCGACGACGCCGACTCCGAAACTCCATCAAGACGATTGGACGATCTAGCTTACGCCGGAGGAGACCTGGGAACCGGGTACGTCGTCGCGGCTCCGCGGAACTGCCAACAAAGGAGTGTTCGTCTTCCCCCTCCCCCTCTTCTTCCCAAAGCGTTCTACGTAAGCCTCTAGCACCTTCGAGTCCGGGAACGGGCTGCGCTTTGTCGTGTCCCCTTTGGGCGCCTGGGGCTTTGCTGTGGTTATTGGAATACGGGCTTTAGAGTTCGGCTGGGAAGATGCTCCTGCGCGCAGGGGTGGATGTTGCTGAGCCTAGAATACGAGCATCAGTTTGCAGTCTCCATTAGGGTGATCCAGCCGCATGTGGTCTAGTCAGCGCAGTCTCGGCTTGGGCTTTACTAGCAGGGGCAGTCTGTCATTCCCTAGGGGCGTCCTGTCATTACCTAGGCGTTCGGATGTATTATCCGGGAGCTTCTACTTGAGCTTCATATTCCATACCACAATCTGTAAATCGGCTGGGAAGAGGCGGCTTTGGGGGTTTTATGCGATGTAGTTACCTGCATTTATATCAATGGTATTTGGATGGCAGTTTTCACTGTGTCATTCTTTCAATGGCAGAGGCTGACTTATGGGGAAGTACAATCTCCTCTGGAGCGCTCCTAATCCATACATGCTAGCTGTCTGTCAGGGGAAACAACCTTCTCACCCTCATATTCCTACCCCCCTTGTATTGGAGAACAAGCTCAAGCCGAAACCTTCTGCTTTCGCAGGTCCAGGTACTTCGCCGCATAGTCATTAGCAAGCACCGAATCGCCCGTAAGATGCATAACGGTAGCCTTCTTGGCCATCATCTCACACTGCCCGCGGATATCCTCAATCTCTTCAAACTGCTCGTACGCAGAATCCAGGTACCCCAGGGCACGGTTCATATACTCCTTCTTCGCAGGCCCGTTATTCTTCCCTTCGCTCCACAGCCGCCCTGCAATCCCCATATTCGCGTCCACGAGGAGCGAGTACGCGCTCGCTGCGAGATCACAGTCGCTTGTTTCAAGGATCTGCGGCATGATGCTTTCAACCATCCGACCGACGGCATCGAATTCCTTCAGGCTTAAAAGCACAGAGCCGAGTGCTACAATGGCCTCCCAGAGACCTGGGAGGAGGCGTGAGCGGTAGGCGATACTTGCGGCGCGCATGGCGAGCGAGAAGCCGCGCTGGGACTGACCCAGTTTGTCGAAGATGCGAGCCTTTAGGCAGAGGAGTTTGACTTGCGGTTGGATGTCGAAGTTGTCGGTGTGGATGGATTGCGCGGTCTTTTCGAGGAACTCGAGGGCTTGGGCGTAGTCGGCGCGGCGGAGGAGGTAATCGATGCGGAGAAAGGCGAGAAGGAAGGCCAGATCGCTGTCCGGGAGGTCGATTGCTTGGAGTTGCGAGAGGATGTGGGCTGACGCTACTTGGTCATCACTAGAGAGTTTAGTTGTTAGATGTGAACATTGTGGAGGTGGAGAGGGAGGGCCGGGAGAAAAGAGCTTGCTTATAGAGTTTGCGTCTGAGCTGAAGAGCTCCGGAGAAGAAGGCCCAATACTGGCCTGTTTTAAGGGATCGGAATCGTTCTGGGCTCATTTCGGCCATTTGGGCGGAGGCTTCGCTGTAGCGGCCCTGCTGTGCGAGCTAGGAGGTATGAGCGATTATGTGGATGAAAAAAAAAAAAAAAAAAAAAACGAACTTAGGCTCACCAATTGGCAGCTTCGGAATGTGCTCTTCAAGTAGTCCTCGAAAGGTGCGCTGTTCCGGTAGGAGTGGCGGAATGTCTCGCTACTCAACCAGGCGAGATGACTGGTGCCTGAGAAAAGTAGCTGGTAAGTCGGGGATAAAATCATGTAGAACGTAATGAGGTACCTATTCTGGAGTATAGTGCAGTCTGGAGTAAGAGCTGGGGCCCCATTGAATTCATAAGGTTCTTCGTGACGTTGAGATGCGATGCTCGGACGATGTTTTCGATCGCTGATGCTAGACTCTCCCCCTTTTAGGCGTCAGAGAGACGCAGTAGATGGCCAAAGGAGGACTTACGTTCTGAAGCTCAAGCTTTGCTTCGCTCAGCAGCGTAGTACTCAGCAACCCCCACATCTCCGTCTCTTTTGCTTTGGCCTTGAGAAAGGCGAGCCCCTCCTTCTCATTACCCAGCATGCCAGTATTTTCAACATCTTTAATGAGCTCGGGGAAAGCCTTTCCAAAATGGTACAGCCAGCTCATGCAGAAATTCAGGCAGTTCATGTCGTGAGACTCCCTGGCAATTGAGACGGCTTCGCGCATTGCAGAAACGGCTTCTCCGTAACATCCGAAGTCGGCCTGGAGTATGGCAAGATTCAAAAGCGCATATTGATAGGTTCCCTTGTCCCGACTATGCATCGTGTAATCGAAGTAGCGATGGAGGTTGTCAAAGGACGACGGGTAGTCCCCAGCCCTCCAGGCATCGAGGAACCTGCAGGTAATTAGCCTTGGGAATGAAAAGCTCCTGGTCTCAAGTCTCCACCTTAAATAATGAATCAGATTAGGCAATGTTACGCCGGATGCGACGATACGCTTTAACTGGACTTTCAAGCCTTCTGGAACTCTTCCACCAAATCCTAGCTTGTTAGAGGGAAGTCCGCTAGAAATAGGGACAGGACATGTTACTTTGTAGCTCTCCAATTTGGAACTCCAAGAGCCGCTCGACCTCCTTCGTACTGACGTAGCGGTCATCCTCTTCATCGTCCTCGATGCTTCCGTAAGCTACTTGAGCAAGGTGACTGCTCGTATCAAGACCAAGCTCGAGTAGATTGATGTCGACAAAGGCCTGATCATCAGAGGGGTTTCTGCGTGCCCAAGCTCGGTAGGTAGGAAGACGATATTTGACAAATCCTTTCCATAACCTGACCGAGTCATGGAACTGGAGCCTGGTAAATTCCAATTGAGATCTCCTCACAAAGGCGCCTAACGGAGAACACCAAGCAAGGCGCATGCAGCCGGATTCCGGAGCAAGGCCGGCATCTCTCTCCCTGATCTGTTCCTCACGCGTCTTCGCGAGAGTACCGGATATCTCAGTGAAGAACAACTCCAGCGCATCACATGAGTCGATTGACCAGATCTTGCGCAGGAACAGATCCCAAATCGATCTTCCCGGTACGGACGATGGACGCGCTTTCAGTGCCCTTTCAAGATCCTCGACGGATACTGAGTACTGGGCTGACCAGCTGTGCGAGGCAGGAGCATCCCCTGCGCTCAAGGGACTCAGATAGGCGACCAAAAAAGACAATACATGAATGGCGCACGAGTTCGGGATGACGCCTTCAGAATAGATAGAGATGAGGCTTAGCAGAGCAACCTTTGAGGGTGTGAGATAGCGACTCATTGCAGCTGTAAGCTGTGCATTGTCTGCGATGGCCCAGTTAGGCTCTTTCTTATTTTTGCTTCCAGGAAGAAGCGTTAGCAGAAGTGGTGCGTCGACAGCGCGTAAATAGGAAGCGAGCGGAATAATTTATGCCTTTGAGAAGTGTGTTCTGATGTCCTTCCACGAGGGATCGGGCGAGCCGCGAGCTCGATGAAGATGTTTATGTGGATGTTGCAAGGAAGGTGCCGATCTTGTCCGACACACTTTTTTATTGAGAGACATTATATTCTACAAGTCAAGTACATATGACCACAGGGTGTGGAGAACAGGGCTTCCCGTCCGCTCAGCCGTACTTAAGCCACACGCCGGCTGGTTAGTAGTATGGTGGGTGACCACATGCGAATCCCAGCTGTTGTATGTTTTTTTTTTATTCACCCACTATCCTATCCCACTAACTCGAAGTCACTCTACGCTGTGGGAAAATGACACAGGGTGTCTATATTGAGACCCGGTTATGGACCTGCCCTTGCAAAGAAAACTATTATTGGGAGACTAAGAATACTGGGTACATGGTGAGGACTGACGAAGTAAGAACCGCACACACGCTCCTGTCACATTCCCGAGGATGAGGCCGCAGATCCTCCACGTCGGGATTGTGCACCTTCCAAGAAGCTCTCGCAAACGAAGAAGACCGCTGAAAATGCTCTGACATGTATGCAGTGGTACTATATCCAGCATGCCCCCGAGAAACTGGCGATGGGTCAATTGCCTTGTCTCCCATAACCATTGGGAATCAAGCGCACCTTTCGATTTCGTTTCGAATCATGCTTTCCACAGCCAATCACACTTTTTTGCCGTATAGTAGACACATTAATAATTGAAGTACCTCGACATAGGCGGGGTGGATGAGTGAGGTCCACCCATTCCAGTTCAGAGAGAAATTCATAGGTCGGAATCCTTTAGGTAGCGAAGCGATCTATACCAGTAGTCTGCTAGGCGCGTTATACGTGCCAAAGTAAGAGTACAAAGGAAAGACAGGATATCTCACGTGTGGTTAATGAGAGAGCAATGGGGAGAGAAAAAGAAGGCTGAGCGAAGAACCTTTTTCTTTTCTATCTAGAAGTAACTATACGGCCTCAGAGTCAAGAAGCTAAAGGAATCAAAGACCAGCAAGACTACTATTGGAATAATGTCATCTGAGCTATCAGTACTCCCATTTATGTTCCCAGGTTTGAAAAAAAAAAAAAAAAAAAAAAAGGATAATTAAATGCACGAGGTCTTGTGGACTTCGCTGGACGGTGTGTTATCAGCCACTTTTGGCCAGTCTGTCTGACTACAAAGGGAGGACTAAAAGAGTTCAAGTTTCAAGTTACAAGAGGTCCGCAGCATATGCCAGTTTTCCAAACCTTGGAAGTCTGATCATAGATATAGGCACCAAGCCAGGCCTATTATTGTCTCTTTTAATCTAGCTCATTGCCAGTCTTGACGTTAAGACGTTTCCAACAGGCTGTCAGAATCCTGCTAAAAAGCTGCAAGTCTATCTCAAGTTATTAATTGCTAGAGTTTGAAAGAGACACAGAAATAAACATACTGATTAGAGATAATACTAGTGTAATCTTAAGCTTCCATAGCTGTTGCTTCAAGCACATTGTTGCCCTTATACCCAGTCATGTTTTAGAAGTGAATGGGATATGTGCCAAACCCTGGTTTGAGACACTCAGAAGACTTGACAAAATCTGATTGGATACTAGGCTCAGTGGTAGGACTGGGCTGCTTTGTGTTAGTCTGTTGTGAATACTTTCAGTGAAGGTTGGCACTTCTTTGTTTGACCTGCCACCACAGCCAGTCTCCCAAGCTAATGCTACCTTGTTTCCTCCTTCAGAGAGTAACACTGGGCATCTCTGTCTCTTCTGGTCCTCTGACGCTCTCTGTCTTCTTTCTTGCGCCCCGACAGTCCGAGTTTATTCAAACTTGGGTGATTGTTTCCTCGTCCATATTCGGTGTTCTTCCCTTCTTTCGATTATACTTGAGCAGGACCTCGTACATTTCGTTTCTCCGGGACACAGCGCCAAATTCGCATCCATCATGGAGAACGCATTCTCTCCTCTTCAGCGGGCTTTTAACGCATTCCTGTTGAGCATGCCGCCTCAGCAGCTGGAAGACTTGATTAAGCACCTACAGGACATCAAAGCCCAGGAACAGAGACAGCCTGTTTTCAGAAACGAAAATCCGGCTATTCAGACCAACAGAAACCCAGACACAAATCACACCTTGCCTGTTCTACCTGGCTCAAGGCTCCGCCCAACTTCTTCACGAGGCAGGCGAGCTCATGACGGGAAACGAAGGCCCCTGAACAGTTTCATTGCCTTTAGAAGTAAGTTGCGTCCCGAGAAAAGTGACCGAAACACAATTGACCTGCTTTAGGTTATTACTCTGCGATATTTCCAAACATTACTCAAAAAGCAAAGTCCGGTATCCTTCGTTTCCTGTGGCAAAACGATCCCTTCAAAGCCAAGTGGACCATATTGGCGAAAGCGTACTCCATAATTCGTGACGGTCACGATAACGAAGTCTCTCTAGAATCTTTCTTGACTTTGAATGCTGAGCTTATTGGTGTTCTCCAGCCGGATCGCTACTTGGACGCCATGGGCTGGGAATTAACGCTCAATGATCAGCAACAGTACACCATGGCTCGAGTCAAAAGCCCAGTTGCTACGGAAGCTCAGCTCTCGACCCATCTTTCAGTTGACGATCTTATCAAACACTGTTACGCTACTGGCTATGTCACAGAAAATCAGCGGAAGAAGGAGACCCAGGGCCGCAATGCACCTGTCATGGCATTTGCTACCCAGCCTGCCCTGGTCATCCACAAGAGTAACAACTCTGACGTTGCCGAGCATCATATTGCTGGCTCTGAGATTCTGGCAACGGGGCCTCCATCTCCTGAACCAACCGAAGCTACAGACTCCCCTTACCCCGCAGATATTGTCAGCCCAATGCTCAAGGACGCCACTCTCGACGCCGCTGATGCATCGAGCATTTATCACCACCCGCAGACGCACAACCCACAAACGGAGAACTACCTCGACATGGCAAACATGCAGCTTCCTAACTGGGATGACCAAGCTGCTCTGCTTCCTTACAACACAGCATCCCTGATGCAGGAGACCTTCGATACATTTGATTTCAATCCTTTTCTGAATCTCTAGGTTATCGATGTATTTCAAGCAGTCTTAGCTTTCCCAGTGCTGGTGGGAAGCAGAGCTTATGCACACTTCTGTAAATCACCATTCCACTCCACCGCCGGGGATGTTTCGTGTCCCTATCGATATTCCATTTGTTCCAGATTACCCAAGTCGACGTAAAGAGTCTTGAACGATGGCTCCTGCGCTCTGCAACGGACACTCTCAACCCAGCAATATGGATGATAGTGCTTATAAACAATCCGGCTGCCTTCCTTGATATCCGCTGGAAAAGGATACCACTGCCGGTTATTGGGATGAGAGCTCCTTCTACGCCTGAACCAGTCTACTTGCCATTTCGATAATAGTTCTCTGTGTTTCGTTTTGGCCGTATCCAGGGCTACAGTCAGTACATATTGTCAGTATTCCCTCAAAGATGTGCTAGCCTCAAACTAATAGTGCTTTCGGGTATAGACTGGATGCTTTCTACCGACCCCGACGAGCAATAGTGGCGTAGGGAACTGGGTGGAATGAAGGGCTATGCAACCTCGGGGCGGAGTGAGGGACTTATCAATATCTCTTTATTCTCTGTTCTCGCCACATTGAGTCCGCACCGTGACCCTCTTTGCTTTTCAGTCATTAATAAAGTTGGGCGTGAATGGTGTTCATCTATGGAGAATGCATCTATACTTACACATTAAACGCCCTTCTCAGTCCTCTTTCATGTTGATTTTTATCAGACATTGGGTGCTAGCACGGCCCACCATCTAGGAACTCAACTTCGTAGGCATTGTGTTGCACGGGATACATAGATTCTTCGGGCAGCCCAAAGATCCGCAATATAGGATTCTTAAAATTACTGTATTATGCATCAGGCGGTTACTCTAGGACTGGATGCCATGAAATCATTACAATCTACATGAAAACCATAGCCTTCTAATCCATTTTAGGCCGAAGCTTCCCTTTTTTTGACTCCTCATGCCAGAACAAAACCGCCCACTGCTGAATCAACAGCCAGAAGCATATAGAGAGGCTTTACACAGCAGAACTGCGGTTGCCTCTCTATGAGGCTGTCGGCTGCGGCATATTCTGTAGAATAAAGAGACGTATCCTGCTATTGCAGGGTTGCGAAGGTATCTAAACGAAGAGTCGGGCAAGTCTCGGCGCAGGGCCAATCGGTACCTCTAGAAATGCAGCACGAAGAGACTCTCGGATCAGCAAACTGGTAATTCTACGCCTGATGGGGCTCAGATCCCCTATTGATTTGGGGAGCAATGATACCGCATGTAATGTAAATATTGGGTTGCAAAAAAAACACCGATCATGCTATCTTGTCAAAACATCGGGCAATGCCCAACGATTAAGTTTCAAATTCAATAGACTAAGAAATACATGCAGGTTCGACTTGGAATGAATGGTTTTGAGTAATCATTCAAAATTGGAAACCAGTAGAATAGCTTGGTCAGTGTGCTTCTTACAGACTGGCAGTATATCTAACCGGTTTCGACTTGGAAAATGGCAGTGGAGGTAATAAGAAACAACATCAGAATGATAGAGGCAAAAGATAAACATAAGAAGCATAGAGTAAGAACGGCGCCCCACTGAGAAGGCGATGAGGCACGAAGTATTCAAGCATACGGTTACCAGATATCAAGATGATGTTCTGCGCCACCACCACTCCGAGTCTCTTGACCGAACAGGCAGTTGGTTTAGTCCTCTTGGTAAGAGATCTTGCGCATTTCTCCCAAGCGCGTTCGAGCACGAGCAAGGGCGTTCTCGAGTTGAAGTATCTCCACCTATGTTGACTAGTTATTAGTCACCAAACCAGGACGGTAGTATTCATCGATAAGCCGGAAATTGAAGTAGGAAAGCAAAATCACATACCTGTTGTTCCATTTCCTGTACTTTGAACTCATGCGAACTGAGCTTGGAGTAATCCACCGCCTCATTCTCGTCGCGATTCTTCTCAGCAATGATATCCTGCACTTGTCGTACCAGAGCCCTACAGGCCGCGCCGACAGCCTTGCTAGCTGTCTCCAGTCGATCTTGTGTTTTGCTCATGAAGGTAGCCTTCACACGACTGGCAGCAACCAACTGAGCCGTGCTAGCAGCGACATCATTGCTGGCGACGATAAGCTGTTCGGGGGAGTTGCGGCCGGAAATCACACCGTCTGCAGTCTCAATCAATGTGTTTGTCGAGGAGGCAACGGCCTTGGCAGCAGAGATGAGACCCTCTGTCCACCTATTATTCTTCTTGTAAAATGCCGTTTTGGAAGAGCTACCACGTCCTTCGCGAACAATCTCCTGCTGAGAGGCGGTGGCAGCCTTGATGAGTTCTGCAATTGCACCAGTCACAGCAATCGCCGCCTCCAAGATTGCGTCGTTGATTTTCAATTCATAGGTAGAGAAGCCGTCGCGCGGTTTGTTCTTTAATTTTGCGAGTCGTTGGACAGCGGCATCAATGGCGTCGGCTGCCTTCGTAAGTTCTTGGTCCACCAGGTCGCCCAGGTCTCCGTTAGTCTGGAGCCGACTACTCTTTGGTGCGAACGAATCAACGAGCTTCGACAGAGCTTGAAGATCTCTCTGCACTTCAGAATTGTTGTTGATGACGACACCAACCTTACTTGAGGCTTCTAGGCCTTCAAGACGAAAGGATTGGAGACCTCGGAAGAAACGAACAGTGCCCTGTGCAGACTTGCGGGCAGCATTTACTAGTTGGTCAGCGCTCTTATCATCGTTAGCGAAACGGGTCAACCCCTTGGTGTTGCTAAGGACATCGGCGATAGCCCCGGAGAAATTAGACACCGTGCGGATAATTTCAGCATGGGGGCTATTCGGTCCATCGCTGATGTAGTTGTTAAACGCGGTGGAGAATTCCGTTGCAGATGCAGATGCTTTCTCAATTTGCGAGAGGACATAGGGTGGCGAAGCGTTCTGGTTACCGGCTTGCATGGTAGAGTCTAGCTCATAGAGTGCGTCATCAACGCGCTGCACACCAGTCTGGAGCACTGAGTCAATGATATCGTTGATCTTAGAGACTGTGCCATGTAAAACATGGTCAATCTGGGTATCCAGCGCTTTGTCGGCGTCACCTTGGTTCTGTGACATGCGTTAGACAAACTAAATACATGAAGTTAGCTAGTTCATGAGAAAACGCACCAGCTTCAACTCCTCTAGCTCTAGAAGGGCTTCGTCCATGGCCGCCTGCATGGCTTCAAGTTCCGTTTCTTTTTCCTGGAGCGCGAGTTCGTGGTCGCCATTTCTCATCTCGTTGTTGGTGCTGTATTCCTCCAAGGCACGCGTTTTATTCTATATTTTGGTCAGTGCGCCGATACAGAAAGCTGCTGAATGACCTACTCTTAGCGCTTCCTCTAGATCGGCCATCTCTCTGTTATACTTTGATAGCAAAGAGGAGATTTCAGTGCCCTTTTGGCGTTCCGCATTCTCTGCGCGCTCCAAAGCAAAACGTAGTTCCCGCTTGACTTTCTCGAGCTCATCCTTGTTGCTACCAGTTAGACGGTCCCTATCATGCAAAGCACGATCCCGTTCCCGAATCATGTCAGCCAACTCAAGGTTTTTTGTCTTAAGTTCACGCTCTAACTTCTCTCGTCGCTCTATGGCTTCTTGAGCAGAGGCTGCCTTTAGTTTGAGGCTCTTCGTCGTTTGGAGCAGATCTAGATGCTCCTGGCGAAGCTGAGAATACAGCTTTGCCAAAGCTTCATACTTGCTTCTCCATGTATTGACCTGCTCCTGGAGAGATCTGATTTGCTCATCCTTGGAGGCATTTTGCAGGTTTAGATTTGCTGTCAACTGATTCATTTGCTCCTCCAAATCTTTCACACGGCGGTCGTATTGCTGGAGCATCAGCTGGTCCCGCTCATATTGCGCACGAGCATTCAAGTTCTCCCGCTCCAATTCGGCCAAGCGGCCTTGCGTTTGACTCTGATATTGTTCACGCATAAGTTGGTCCTGAGCAAGCCGCTGTTGCTCGGCCTGTAAACGTTGTTGTTCCTCAAATTCGCGTTGGGCCTGCTGTTGGGCAAGCAATTGCTGGCGTTGCTGATCCTCCCACTGTTGCTGTAGACGCTGCTGCTCTGCTTCGAATTCTTCCTGTTGACGTCGAGCTTCCGAGCTCCAAAAATCATTTATTGGCTCCGGCTCAGCAGCCACCGATTTCGGCGGAGGTGACGGTACCGCCTCAATCTCCTTGGTCGGCCGCTTCGGCAATGCCGGCCGTTCTTCTTCATCCCCTAGTAGATTTGGTGATTCCTGTGGGAGTTTTGGAATAGTGATTAGGCTGGTCAGATATCGTAGGTTCGAGCATTCGTAGTAAAATCGAACCAGCCGGTGATGCTGCGCATCGTAACGACCATGCAGAGGTGATAGTGCATCGGCATCGCCCGTTGCTAAGAAGAAGCCGTAGTGAGTAGAATGGTGAAGAAAAAGGGGGCAGAAGGTAGGAACCCACCAGTGTGCATCGCCCGTAACATGCTGGTGATGAACTTATAAATGCCGTAACTTTCCTGCACAAGAGGAACTAACGCGGAGATTCGACATTCATTGTGGGTTCCGGACTGGAAATGCGAGAAAATGAGTTTCTGAAAAGCATCGATTTGATCTTGCAGGCCCATCAGATCCGTAATGGTCTCATATCTAATTCAACGTTAGTTTGGAGGCAGGAAGGGAGGTAATCATGGTTACCCTTCATTTGGATCATTGATAGTTTTCAGACTGATATATTCCTCGTACTCGAACAGTCCTAAAGCACTCTCAGCAAGCGCATAATTGGTGTGAAGTTTAAACCACATACCGTTGAACTCGGGATGATTCCGATGGAAAGCCAACTTGGACTCCAAATAGAAAACATATTCTCTGATTAGAGGGCCATAGCCTATCAAGCATGTCAGTTAGCGAAGTTAGGGTCGCAATCTGGCGTTTGAAGACTGGCGCACCTCGAATGCCCTCTCCGCCAACACCCCTCATCAAGCTATCAATCCAGCTGGCATGCTGCTGTGCTTCACGAATTACTATCGGATGTCCTTCCTGCAAGACCTTATGTATCGTGATGAGAGCTTTGAATGTTTGAACTTCGTCGGCTAGGACCGGTTGGCTGTCGGCAGGACGAGTCAGCGCGCGGAAAGGACATCAATGACTGTCGTCCTGAGACATACACTTTCATACCGGCCCAGAAGGCCGCAGATGACTTGTGGTCCCATGTGTACACAATGCAGCTTCGAACATGTTTTCCTATGGAGATATCAGTGGGCGGCTTTCCGGGGTCGAGACAAGCGAATTGGGGGAGGGCGATGGGGTGGGTAGATTGATACTTTTAGGCGCGGTTTCCTCTACAATCCCAACCAGGTCAGTGATACAATATTCATAAGCGGGTGAGGTAGCAGTGGCCTTCAAAACATACCGATGCTTGTGGCTTTGCGAATGTTTATCGCCAGATCAGCCTCTGTGCTGCGGGGACTAGTGTCAGCTTCCGGATCCGTGTGTCCTCAAAGGGCGGACGTCCAAGCTACCTACCGACTCATCCTAATAGTGGAGGATAGCTGGGGATTTGGGACGACGGTGAACTTGCAGTTGGCGGGCGGATCGAGTGCGGACAACTGAAGCGAACAATCGAGCTATTGACGAGTGGTAGGCCGGCTTGGTAGGTGAATACTCAAAGAATAAAAGAGAGAGGGTAAAGAAGGTGTGTTTCGCAAACAACAGAATAGAATACAGTAGGCTAGAAAAAAGGAGAGAAGGACTGACGCTCGGGTAGATTAAGAGTACAGACTACGGAGTAGTAGGCTTGGGACGGGGGGAACGCTGACGCCTGGCCGATCTCCATACAGACTAGCCCGAGTCCTAGCCGCAAGTCTTGGCGCTCACTGTTCCAGCTCGGGCTTCGTCATCCTTCCTAACTAGAGGGTTAGTTAGTTACCCTACTTTCCAAGATTACTTCTTAAGGTTGCCTATCTTGCCATTAGCGTCCAGGGTTAACAATAACCTAGACCTCCTTGTCGAGAAAGTAATGACGGTCTATTTTCGGTGCAGGTAACCTAGAGGCCGAGCACTCAGCTGCAAGACAAAAGCATAGAGTCCCCTCCGTGATGCCAGTCCATATAAGCATTGAATATGTGAGCCAGATTGACATAAGAGAATGCCAGTGATAGAACTAGCAATAACATGTGGCATGTTGCGTCGCTGCCTATCCATAAGATGCTTGGGCAGCTCTCGACCACGTGGTCAGTCGCATACTCTTTCATGGATGGGAAAAGTACAATGCATTGTAATGACGCTAGGATCGCCGGAAGAGTATCTTGGAGCGTTGTCAAACATATACTACTCTGTACAAAAAGCTCCATTGGCTTGCTCCCATCGTGTTCTAGGTGATTGAATGCTCATGATTGAGCCACCGTTGTATGGTCCTCTGCACGGTTATCTCGCGGTTGAATTTCAGTATCACCTTGAGCCAGTTCTTTAGACCGCTCAACTGTTAGTGTACCTTGCTCCGAAGAGCTCAAAGCTGGTCCAAGGTCGGCCGGGCTGTTGGGAGCCGAATCGTAAGGTGCCTCGATAACGAGTAGCTCAACAGGCAGCCCTGCAAGATTGCTGGGGTCAAGTATTGCCTTCCGTTGTGAAAAGGCAGACTGTAGTTGCAGCTGATTTCTCGAATCCTCGTCCAATGACACTGACTCCTGAACAGTAGTGGGCGGCACAGGCTTGCGCTTCGGGACAGAGACCGGATTCCGCTTATTGCTATTCACATTTGCAGGCGTTGGCAGCGGAGTACCTGGCGGAGGGAGCGGATATCCACGTCCAATAGGCTCCTCAGGGGTACCTGCAGGTCGTGACACGCCGAGGCCAAGGCTTGCACTGGGTTCGCCTCTAACGAACATGTTCCAACCCCATTTCTTTGCCATTGAGGTCGCTGTGCCCAGTGATAGCGAGCTCTGACTTTTTTTATCTGGCGATAGGTGAGAAGGGCTCGAACGAGTCGAGCCTTCTGTGATAGCAGAGCGGCGCGTTTTGATGGTGTTTAAAGATGAGGTCGAACGACTAGGCGCACCTCCCATGCTCAAAACAGGATCAACTATATGAGGAGAAGAAGAGGCCTTGGGCAAACCACTGCGAGTTTCCACTGTGTTTCCAGTGGAATCAGTACAAACTGATTCACAGCTCGGGTAACCGGTTTCCGGTATGCTCCGATCATCACTAGGAGACGAGTTATTTTGTTGTCCATTTGGCGTTGCAGGAGGAGAACGACCAGATATCTCTATCATTGCGCTAGCAGCATTTCCCTTATCGTCATTTTTGAAGTCCGATAGTATCCCGTCCATTTGTCCATGGTCAGCGGTCAGCACGGGATCAGCGGTATGAGAGAATGTCCGAGAACGAATTGCCCGTGGCGGCGAACTTGCAGTTTGTCCTAAAGCTGAGGGTAACGCGGTCGAGAATTCCTTGCCAGAGTCTCCTGATAGTCCTGTCTTCCCGCAATATTCTGCGGGGTTGGTGACGGAATCAGAAAGAGGCGGTGCACTCATAACTTGATCGTCTTTCGACTTCGGCACTCGCAGTGTATCCGCGCCTTCTGGCACTCGAGCCCGACCTCCCGACTCGTCAAGGAGAATTTCTACCGTCGAATCAGGCTCGGGAGATTCCCGCTCCCATATTCCGCCACGATATTGTTGAGCCATAGTATCCAAGAAAGGAACATCATCCCAATATGGCAGGACGACGCTCTCTGCCACCATTTCTCGTATCTTACTCTCTATTGTCCGCAAAATAATACCATAAGTGATTTGTTTCGAGCTGACAACGGGTGCAATGTCCATGGTCATATTGGGCATTGACTCAAAGGAAATCCACACTCGATTGCTGGGCGGGGGTTTGAATCGTATCAGCATGTGTCCCTCCAGCTTCCTCAAAACTACTGCCAAAACGATGTCAACTTCCCTAGCCTTGAAACGTTGTCCCAAATCGATGCGCACAGTGGCCAGAATCTCGACGCGAAAGTTTCCCGAATACTGAACGTCCGTCTCAACACAACAATTGCCGTCAACCGTGAGATCTTTGAGCCTTGGATTTGTGATGAAAGGGGGTCCATTACCCATGTCAATACTTCGGAGACCGATATTGCTGATAAAGTTCGGTTTATTGACACGGGATATCTTTTTGATGATTTTGGACCGAACAAGCTGCTCCATCTCAGGCGTCCGGTACAAGGCGAGGAATATTCGGCCTAGTACAGCGTTGATCCATCGAGTCTGGAGTTGTTCCTCTGAAGAATGTAAGCGTTGGACTAGTGTGACTATATGCCTAACATCAAACTCCTGGTGTTTGGGCGGGCGGTCAGGAGGGTGTCCCAATCTTGTTTGATTCTGAAGCATAGCAAAATAAAAATCCTCTTTGTCGGACAGGTTCTCGGAAAAGAAGAAAAATGGAGGAGTCGGCCCTCCAAGATCACCAAGTGACTCGAGCCGTCGCGAAAGACTAATAGCGTTTCTTTTCAACCATAGTTCCCCTTCGGGCAGTTCTGCTTCCCCGCTGTAGATACCCACATCGTGATGAGCGAGCGATATGACATATCTCACTTCCATCTGGTTCGCGTCGTCGTAAAGCATCAAATGACCATGTCTATATTCCTCTTCCGTCAGGTTTTGAACATTTAATGACCAAGAGGCTCAAAAACGTGACTGCGGCCAGGGTACGTACCGAAGCACAATATAGAACATATTACGTGTTCTTTTGCCATTTTTTGTTGTGTTCTTCGCTGGCTCAATTGTGGGTGTATGTTTCCGGTCAAAAAGACTCCTATACATTGTTTGGTAGACGCTTGGACTCTCTGTGGCAACTATTTCCCCTGCAGGAGTAGTCCGCTCTGGGGGTTTCCCATTGACACCACCTGGGACGTATTCGCGACAGACGACAAAGTATCCTGCGGCGACATCTGTTTCATGGGTGCGATAAAATTCCTCGGCCAGCTCATCAGTCCCAGACTTGAGACTAAGGTGATCGTCATTTGGCCGATGGAGGGAGGTATCCCCAGAGCTGCTCACCTGCTCGGATTGCGGGGGACACGGCGGCAAAACTAGATATGAGTAGAGAAGAAATATCAATAGAACCAAAGGGAGAAATGTGAGTCCGCCAAGGATGTAAACAACAAGGAAGGTGCTTAAAGGACCCATTAGGTGATTAGTTGGTCAAACGCGTTTCAGCGAGAGCTCCGCGACCACCATCGCCTGCGGCATCATGAGGTAAGAGCGAGCTAAGGAACAGGGATGCGCAACGAAAAGCTCAAAGGAGCATCTGATATTTAGCTCGAGAATCTGTTAGAGAGACGAACCAGTAGTTCACACGCCTAGGGCATACTGCAAAAGGGTTGAGGTATGAATTTACTCCGGAGTCCGAGTCGACTGTCGGATACAGTTGGATGAGCTATCTCAACCCATCACGTGCTATTTGTGACTTGGCGCTACCGGTACATCTTTCGCAGATGGATGCGTAGCAAATAATGTTGTAATGTTTCTTAGCCTCTTTCTGACTCTAATAGTTGCTTTGCTTCGCCCCGCAAATTAGTCTTCTTTTACAGTGTACTTCGTAACTCTATCTAAATACCTTCTTGGGGACCCTGGCTTGACCTCCTCCACGATCTAACTCTGAAAAACTCAGAAGCCTAACCGTAATTGCTACCCGTTACCCACTAGTATCTCAGTCGGAATCTCATCCCGGTCGTGTTTTAGAGGCGTATCGCTGCATGCTCTTAAGTACGAACCCCGGAGTACGGATTCAGTAGATAGGGTACATTGTTAGTGCCAGACACTCCTCGGATGTAGCACTATAATTATACGTATATACATATTCGTAGGGCCATCCATGTTTAAAGGTGCACAAGAACTACGCTACTTACGTATCAGCCTCCTACCGCATCTTAAAAGGGAATGCGACTGTGCGAGCCGATCTTGATGCTTGTGAATCAGACAGGCCATGAGAATAACATAACGGTCAATACCCATCTTAGATTGGCACTCAAATAATAAACAACAGATCCCGACGTCCCCATGGAGCATTACTATGAACAGTCACAGTACATCGTAATTCCGAGACCCTGTATTATACATAGACTTTATAGCCACATTCAATACGTTTATGAACTTATCCTTCTCGATGAGATTGTCAGATTCGTGCCAATCATCCAGTACCAATTGCGTGTCGGGCAATGCATGAGCACTAAAATAAGAATGACCGAGAAGCGCTGCAACATGGCGAAATCCCCTGTGGTGTAAATTTGACGGTAAGATCTCTACCAAAGCTGAATGGCGTGAAAGAAACGTGCTGTGCGTTGCACCCGCACCGTGAACGCCGACAAGTACGTCTGTCTGTTGCGCGATAACTAGTTGCTCTTGAAATGAAATCGCTGCAAAATCAATTGATTGGATGGTGACATGTAGCAGCTTTGGGTTAATAGTGCCAAAATAGTCCCCTGCGTTGGTGAGCCGACGAGTGCCGGTTCTGTTGATGAATGTGAGAACTATCTTCCGGGGTCGTTCGCGTGGTAAGTCTGGGTCAAGATGAAAGTATTTGAGGACACGGCGGGAGAACGTGAGAAGTAGCGATGAGTCTTCGCACGTGTGGGCTTCCCAGTCTCCCTGCCAAAGGGGATTTCCCCCGCCCGCTCAGAGGCACAATCAGATTCCCGACGAAGTTGACGGGAAGGGCTAAATCACTTAGCCGTATGATCGGTTTGCCTGCAAACAGAGACCAGAGACTAAAATAAGGGCCATATTCTTCATCATCAAGTATGAGAACCTGAGTACTCTTGATATCGTGATCTATGAAGTATGGAGCTGCCGTGTCGGGTGACCGGGTCATTCGGAGGACATCTAATGATAAAGTCATGGAAAATACTTCCAGCAGTGAGTGCCAGAGGTTATTAGCACCTTCAGGCTTGATGAGGATAAAGTGATTCGGAGAGTGGGAATAGACCGAAATAGCAGAACTGTTTCCCTGGAGCCTGACGGCTCTTTCGAAGACGTGACTCGGCCCGGTGTCGTACCAATAGCTTGTGAATTCCTTATACCTATACACCTAGTTCGCTGAGATCTCGCAGATCGCACATTAAAGAGAAAATGTTCTCTTCTTCTTAAATATGGCTCGGCGAGCGAAGCAGAAGGAATCCACGCGACGGGATGCAGTCTGGCTGTGGAAGCAAGTCATTCCACCCGGGGAGTCTGACGTGCAATACTCAATAGCTGAATCGCGAAGCTTTCTCAAGTATGTGGTGCCGAACCGGTCGGCACAGTGTTGAGGGAACTCTCTGGCTTCCCCATAATCAGCAGGAATATCGAAAGCAGTCTCGAGATTACTTCTGCTCGGGCTCGACTCAGACAAGTCATTCAGGGCTAGTTTCCCAAGTGGCGAGTTGGGCCGGAGTTCAAAAGGAGGTGGCTATTGGGAAGTGGCGGAAGGGAATTGGATAATAGCAAGAAGCACTAAGACACAGAGAACCCCGACAGCAGGTACCATTCGGATCACACGCAACTGAGGACCTGAGAGGTTAGCGTAGGGCATATTATTCAGAGGCTGCAACGATTAGTCACCGCAGGATTGACAGTCGTAAACAATTATTTGGAGGAATCATAGGGAATATAAAGCTGACTCAAAGGGGGTCGGGCCCGTCGCCGAGTCGTCTGTTTCGCCATAGAACGGCCATGCTTAAGACGGTATCACGGACGATCTTCCATAGTCACAGCCTGTTGGACCATTTGCCGTTTCCCTAAGCGGCGTTGACAAGGACGGTGAGATAGATGGTCACCGTACGCACCATCAAACGCCACTGGGGGCCTCGCGCCAATGAAGATGAATTGGACTTAGTAGAGCGGAGCCGACAGACGGTTTTAGTGCCACGGTTGAGGCATGCTTGATATAGCCCGGTGCTACTGAGAATGTAAACAGCTGGCAGATCAAGTTCCGTCTTGTTCGATGCATCTCATGTTATTCCAGACAAGTCATCTCGAAGCAAGTCTTGATGATGTGGCACAGAAATGGGAATCGTCTGGTCCTGCGAGTCTCTTTTCTGACGAGGTAATTATTCTGGACAAAGAAAGATTAAAATTCCGGGGGCCTAGGTGCCAAGACTAAGTGCAGGCTGTTTAAAGTGGATTTCTTACTAAGCGTCTTTGTTCTGAACTCTATGGTAAGTTTACCCTAGTTTTGAGATTGGTGTACCATTACGGAGTACCTACGAGTAGTCCATACAGGGTATACGGAGTAGACACCTGTCGGTGTAGTATTTTGATAAATCAAAGCTCCCGTCTCGCTAAGCAATCATTGAGAGAGACCTGCTCAAGTTACTATATAAACAGGTTGGTTCTCTATCCGCTACACCTAGTAATCCGTACTTCTTTCTCCTGCCTTTGAGATGGATACCTAAAAGCCGAACACCAATATTTGCTTAACTATTATATCTTTGTCGGTCCCTTTGGTATCAAACAGCTTAACATCATTGACGAAACTCTCCCAAAGATGAATCAACTTGGCTATTAAGGCAGGAGTTTCCGGAGCATCCCGAATTGTTGCTGACCCCTGTCACCTGGGCACTGACTCCTGTAAGTCAAAAGTAATGACAAACTTTTTTCCAACTACACGTTACGAAGTATATAATATACTGCAACGATTTAGATGTCTGCACATGTTGAGAGAACCAAGCCCCTTCAATCTGGATAACCTACCTAAACAGGCTACCCAGTAATAGACCCCATCCTTCAAGTGGGTTAAGAACCGCGCGAAGAAGGACTGATGCTTTACTGTACTACAAGAACGCTGACAGACAACCGCCCTAAAGGTTGATAATCTGGATACTACATACATTAGGCTACGTCTAGTAGTGCACATAAAATAGGTTCTCACCTGGGTAAACCATGCTTAGGAAGCTCTCGTGTCTGTCTAGGTCATTTTGGGAATGACGGTGGCTCGAGAGAAGGTGATTAGCTGAGGAGATGTGTCTATAATCGGGCTGCCTTTTAATTCTGCTTCATACGAAACAATAGTCAGTCATGCCCCCGACTCTTCTGGTTTCTAGGCTATTGCATCTCAAGCTACCAGTTGCCAATCTTAAAATACACACGTTATACATATACCTAGCTAGCCATCAGAATAATGCTTAGAAACATGTTTTGGAGTTTGGTAGTTCCATATGTCTAAGCAACGGGGCCATTGCGATGTAGACGCAGCACAGGTATCAGAAAGTGTCCGACCAGCAGCGAGTTTGTGTCATGCCCGGTCACGGTTTGAAATAGTTGACTTTGTCAATGAAGTGGTAAAGATATTACTACTATCAGTGCCCTGCTCGTAGACGTTAGATACAAACAACGATATATAACTCCTAAGCTAATGTCAGAAGTCTCGCTCGCTTTGGACTTCTGGTCGTCCGCATCGCAGAATGGGCAGACGAATCGTACCTCCCAGGGTATAGAGTCACGTATACCTTGGCTTAGTACAGAGTGTAGAACGAGAGGATCATGATCTCAACTCAAGTAGCGGAGCAAAAGTGCTGTTGAATAGAGCTCTGTGTAAGAATGGGATCCGTGCTCAGTCAGTTTTGACCTAACACACCCAATGCAGAGAGCACCAGGCTCTATCCTCGGCCTCCCTAGCCTCAACACTTTCCTCGAAGGTACCCTCAGGCACGGGGCTCACACTGCAATCCCTGGTGAATGACAGACCAGAAGAGTGGCTGCAGTGAATGACAGAAGTCTGGGAGTGACTGGCTAGGCACCACTGCTGGAGGCATGGAGCAAGTCTGAGCAGGGTGAATTAACAGATTAACACCAGCAGTGAATGACTTCAGCAGTGAATGATTCGAAGATGTCCAGAACTTCTCTTCTTCAACATAAATAAGAGCCTTCTGGCTGGCCTGCTGCGATTTTTTTCTCTCTCTTCCAACCACTCCTCCTCCACCTCCGCCTCTACTATCGTTTCTTCTTCTTTCCATTTCAACATCGTCATCCGCTTCAGCCAAAATGAAGATCCCCGTTCTCTTCTCATTGCTTCTGGCTTGGCTTTTAATGGATTCCATAACCGGCCTTTCCATTTCTCAACCCGAGCATTCCGACATTGACATTTCTCCTGCCAACGACTTGAATGTTTTCCATCCTCGCTCCTCCTCCGACAGCAAAAATCCAGCTGATTTCGGTTGGATTGAACATTGGGCAGCCATTGGAGACAGCTTCACCGCAGGGATCGGATCTGGACAACTTTACACGAAGTCTGAGGGTGACCGCAAATGCTCTCGTTACGACAAATCATACGCTGCCCTTTTGGAGCGTGCTTTCGGCGGCTCTGTTAAGAGCTTCGATTATCTTGCCTGCTCTGGAGCTCGTACAGGTGGCATCTTTCTGCAAGCCCTTTCTCTGCGCCAGGACCTAGACCTTGTTGTTTTGACAGGTGGTGGAAATGACCTTTGCATTGTAAGTTCCTTCCCATCGAGATAACTTAACCAGTTCATGCTAACAAAGAGATAGTCAAATATCCTCACCACTTGCGTCTTTCTCCCTTTCCAAGGCGAAAAGGCATGTCAGGATGTCCTCGATAAGGCCCGGACCAACATTGACGAAATCCTGAAGCCGAATCTTCGACAGGTTCTTGACGCCCTGAATAGCAAGGTGAAGAAGGACGGTGTTGTCGTGTTCACCCTCTACTCGCCATTCTTCGATACCCAGAACGAAGACTGCGCAGACAAGTTTGATTG
Organism: Aspergillus multicolor; assembly: GCF_047715735.1. Classification (NCBI taxonomy): domain Eukaryota; kingdom Fungi; phylum Ascomycota; class Eurotiomycetes; order Eurotiales; family Aspergillaceae; genus Aspergillus; species Aspergillus multicolor. The sequence goes on from NW_027395958.1 coordinate 477,050, forward strand.
GTCATTCCCTCAAGGCCTCCCTTTTTCAGGTCTCAAGCTCACTATTGAACGACGCAAAAAGTACAACGAGCTTGTGGCAAACATCAATACCGCTATCAAGGAATTAGTTAAGGAGTACCAAGCGAACTCGTGGATCAAGTATCGCATCACCTACGCAGACTGGGAGGCATGGCCGCGGGAAATCGTCAAAGGCCAGTTCTGCGTCCCCGGATCGAAACGCGATTATCCAGATGTCACACAACCGGAACTGCATTTTTTCCGCCCTTACCTTCGAATTCGCGGCTCTACTAGTGATGAGCTCAAGAAGAAGGACCTGGTATCCCGCATCACAGCAAATGAAACCGAGATTAAGGAGGACGAAGTTGCCATTTACAACACATTGTTGTACAAGTCCACCAACCCAGCCGCCGATGCCCTGAAGGCACTAGAGCCCCGCACCCCTAAGCCCCCCGGCTGTCCGGGAGACGACCAAGCTACATTTGGGATCGGACTACCAGATCGATGGGGAAAGTTCTTCCACCCGAACGAAATTGGTCATCAGACAATCGCGTCATTTGTATCGGAGGCAATTATTAACACGCGATCCAAGATCTTGGGCGTCGAACGCCCATCGTGTAGGCTGCTCAACCAGTTCAGCTGCTTTTCGCAATATGCCACGGACAATCGATACCTGAGTACTGACCTCTTGGCCGAAACCGTCAAGACTTATTGCAACGAGGTAAATCCCAGAGGAGGACAGAAATGGGCCGACGAACGCGCTTTCTACAAGGACACGCCTGAAGCTCATAGTTACCGGATCGAAGCACGGGATGGAGCAAGCGAATTTAGTGTGGATCAGTGCATACGGCAATTTGAACGCCTCATCCACGGCTGCAACCCCAGGAACCCGATGAACTTTAAGATGGGCGGTGTTTATGAATATGGTCCATTCAAGTACACACTCAGACCACTCGGAAAACCGCGACCTTGGCCCATGATCAAAGAGCCCTATGGCAAGTGCGTGGGCAACGACGATGGCTTGATGTCAACTTACACCATGTATGGCGCTGGATGGGCATCTTCGGACCGAGGACGAAAGTTCTACAAGGCCATGAGTGAGTGTACTGGCTGGACTGCGAATAGTTACAGCTTCAAGTACTTTGACCGACCAGACGAGGACGGGTACGAGTGGAAGATGATTGTGCATTGGCCAGACCATGTGAAAAAATGCTTCCGCAATGACAAAGTTCAGAAGGAAGCCGGAGGGTCTACCAACGGATGTTTAGGGACAGATTGAGAATATTTCGATTTATGTTGGGAGAGAACGGTGCTTGTTTCTTGTATCTATACTAAGTACACGAGGTCTTATTGAACTCGGAGTACGACTTATCATAGCTTCTATTGGTGATAAATTTTATCGCGCTTAACAGATATATGCGTGTAATGTAGTGGTAAAGTTATCTAAAGGTCCTAATCACCGACTCATATAAGCTAGGAATTAAGCCAATCAGCGGCTACGGTAAACATAAGCAGAGTCGTGCCATTCGTAAACATTCATTAGCTACGCAAATTGGGGCTGACATATACTAGGCAAGAACATGTCTGTTTCAAGAATTCTCTCTAGGGCTAGTGAGTCCTCTGGTTTTCGTAGTGCCCTCGAAGATCATCTACTTCTTTCTGTAATCGCGATAGATCTGCCAGAATACCCTTCGCGTTAGATGGATGCGAAGCAAGATTCTCAGCCTGACCTGCGTTGAGCTCTGAACGAAGACTGGGTCGCAAGTTATTATCACGGCCGAGATTGCCCGCGCGGGTACGACGAGGAGGAGGTGGTGGTGGTAGTAGGTGGCTTATTGATGATGCTCGCCTTGAGGTAGCCTGGCGACTCGACTGGATCCCCTGGCTAGATACTTCGGTCGCGTGCAAGTAAAGTTTTGGGGCTAAGTTCTCGGAATGTAATTCAAAGTTCGATCTCTCCTCATCGTGGGTGGACGAGTCATTTCTCGAGTCTCTACTCCGTAACGAAGGAGTCATTGACCGAGATCCAGGACTTGATGATGTCGATGCGATACCCTCAACCGTGGAAGGGTGCGTAGACAATTGCAAAGAGCTTGGTTTTGAGAGTGTTGATTTGGACCGCCTCATTTGACTATGTCGTCGACTCAATGGAGGAGTGGGTGGCCGCTTGTGTTGGGATTGACTGCGCCGAAGAGCATCGGTCGGCGGCGCAGGCTGAGAGGGTGTGCCAAAATATTCAACAGAATCTTGCAACACTCGGGGAGGGGCTGAAACGCCAACGGAAGAGCTGTGGAACGATATCCGGTTCGTAGCTCTGTTAGATATCGTTTGTGACATAGACAGCGGCGTGCTCGAAACCGGGCTGATCAGCTTTCCATGGTGACTTTTTGGCGGAGGAGGCGGCACTCGGTCTTTCTTTTCCGAACGAGTAGCAAGGGCCTTCGAATTGTCGCCCATGATCAAGGTGACTGGCTGTCCTGAGGTTTTGGAGCCTGCATAAGACCGACGCTCATCGGTAGCGTTCTCGTTATCTGTTTCCTCCAGCGAAACGGACGACGAATTGGAGGGGATCGAGCTAGAAGCGGCTGTATCTCCCAAGAAATCCTCAACATCATCGGGCTTCAGTCGAGAAGCAGCAGCTGACGAGGCTTGTCCCCGCCCAGCGTCATCTTCGCTCACACTGGTGTTTTGACTGAAGGGATCCAAGGTCACTGCATTGATTGGTGAGAGAGGGGTGTCTGTAGTCAGGGAAGAGCGGTTCGTGTGGTCAGCTGTAACCGCAGCAGTGGATGAAGGGCCAAGGGAAACCAGGTGCGACGCAGTTGGAGACGACTTTGGGAGCAGAGAGAGATGGGTCTGATGTCTATAAGCTATATGATCTGCAGGGGTCAGCCTGCTCCATGGTGGTCTTGGAGACTGCGCGCAGGCAAGTCGGAAGCGGCGGAAGGAGTCTCACCCTCTGGCTTCTTAGGGCGGAAAGGATTTAATCCAGACATCGCAGGAGAAATTGACAACGCCGATCATGAGCAATAAGTGTGGGAAAACACTGACGAGAGCGGAGAAACTGGGGAGGGTAGATAAGAGGGGAGAGAGCGAAGCTGATGGCGGAGTCGTCGAGCGTCAACAAAAGGCGCCGCTGAGCATCTGCACGGCTTCCGGAAAGGACAACGGCCGACAGCCTCTACATTTTGCATGAGCTCCGCTATTTTTGACGTTATGCAATCTGACGGGAAATAGCTGGAAAGTTGATAAAATATGGGGTAAGTATATGGTACAGAGAAAAATAGCCAAAAAAAAATAGATTCCCAGTTCCTCCATTCCCAAAGGAAAACACCGCCAAATACAAAACCCCCAGGTAAATGCTCGTCAATATGCCTGCCTCCCTCATGGCCCACTCCCCGGATAAAATAAGGGTATCAGCTCGCCGAGTAAGTAGTAAGAGAACAAACGGGAAGAGAGAAAGGGAGAGCGGATGCAGCGGCACAAGGTCAGATTGGATGCTTGCTCCCCCCTATGCATCGCACACAATGCTAGTGCTAGTAAATCTGGAATGGTAATTGTTGTTACAGCATTAGCTTTCTTTGTAGACATGCCATTCATTATCAGGCCCGAAGAACGCCTGGGCAAGGCTCTTCCCGCTGTTTGTTGGCTGGCTGAAAGCTACCTGCTCTTTGGGGATCTCCATCCCGTAAATAAAATTGCTCACGACACAGTCCAGAAGGTCCATCGCTATGCCTTTGCGTCTTGAGGAGCCGGACGTCCAGATGCGTGAGATTCCCACAATCGCGGGATGGGTGTCAAAGCGAACCGTGACAGCTGTGTCGGCACCTTCTATGTGGACAATTGCTTTATCCACCGCGTGAGATTCCCAGATACGTTCAGTCAAACATGCCCCGACGCAGCGACTGTCCTTCATGTGCAAGAACACCTTGTATCTGTCAACCTTCTCCGACCCACCGTTCTTGCGTAAATGTTTCGGTGGCTCAGTCTGGCTCCATAGAACATCGTCCTCGATCACGGGCGAGGAAAGCTCCTTGCTTATCACCTCAAGCACCTTCTTGGCTTGGTTCTTCGCGGTAGGCGACGACTTGCGATCCACTATCACCACATATCCCTCGTCAAAACGAGTCGCTTCGTAGACCCATCGCGACGCGTTTGCCCTCATGAATGCTTTGCCTAGATCAACCCCTGTCGCGTTCATGTCGTGGAATTTCTTGTGAAGCGACGCGTCCTCTGCGTTGGACGGCACATACTCCATCCCACAGGTTGCACAAGTTTTCCGTACCTCATGGCCTAGGTCTAATTGCATCTGCTTCAACGCCGGTTGTTGAGTATTCGGTGTTGCTGCCTTCTTCTTCGGAGGATCGAGGGATGCGCGCACACTGTTGGAGTTCACCTCGGAGAGAGGTGACCCATTGGCGCCATCCTTGGTCGCCGAGTGCTTGCGTTTGAGAAAGGAGAAGGTCGGTTTGCGGGTGTTCTGCGGAGGAGGGGACAGCCGTGGCGGCGGGGAGGAAGGGGGTGTCGACAAGTCGGTGTCCTGAGAACCGTCGGAAAGTGCCAGAGAATTTCGACGCGATGGACTCGATCGCACGTTAGCCGCAGACTCGCGGATGGCGTACTCGAGACTCTTCTCAGCCGCGTCCGAGTCGCTATCAGATAGAACGCGTCTTTTCTTAGCGGCTGGTCGCTGGTCATCATCATAGACGCGCCATGAAGACCGGCCGTATGTTTTCATCATGAGACCTCTGTCAAAGGAGTATTAGGGGGTGGGAGCCGAATGCGAGGGACCATGAGGAGAGTTCGTACCGCTTGAATGAATTTGTTACAGTCCACGGCATCTCCCTTTTTTTCCGTCTCAGGAGTGACTGCTTCAGATCATGAGAGACCACTGCGGGCGAACATGGATGACGCGCAGGACGGCAGAGAGCGGCCGAGGGCAGAAACAGGAGACCGGCGGTGTTGTTATGCGCTGATGACGCCTGTGATGATTATTTTCCACGGACGGAAGGCTTCGGCGGCGAGTGATCGGCGGTTGCAACGGGGCGGAACGCGTGCGAACAAACTAGCCGAATTCAGCTATATTGGATGAGGGAGGTTGTTGTTCGCAAAATGAGGTGAAGGCAGAGCGGCTTGGAGGATATTTATCCAGGCAGCCGTTACGACGATGATGATGCTTGTGGAACTGCTTTGATTGCAGACACTGGCGACTGGCCACCAGCAACTTCCCGACTTCGCCTCCTGAAATCATGAGCGACCAACCATCGCGCTCGCTGCTACCTGCATAAAGTATGTATCTCCAGCGCCTTGCTATGACTGGGCGGCCGCCGTCACTCGAAGCTGAGCTGGCATCAGTTATGTTCTCTTGCTATTATTATTATTATTATTATTATTTATTTATTCCCCTGCCTTGGTTGGTCCAGCCCTTGCCGCACTCTCGTCGTCCATGATGCCTTACGGGGCTCTCCCTTCGGTGGCTTTCTCCTGATCTTCAGAGTACAGTGCTGTCGAAGCAAGGGCTATCTCGAGGTCTGATTCTGCTTTCTGGGCTTAAGTGGCGCTCTGATGCCGACTGTGGGATTGTTTCCATGATAATTGTTCAGCCCACGCTCTGGATATTCCTAGGTACCTTCAAATGCCTTCAAATACCTCCTGAATTGAGTCTGCCTTTGACTACGGAGTAAAAGTACTCGCATCCTGCTTCGTATCTTCAGTAGTGTTGATGACATCGCAGTGCTGAGACCTTGACTTGGTGCCACAAGATCAGCCACCAAGGAGAATCCTTTGTTTCCATAGCGAGAATTCCTCAACTGCATGCACAATGTCCATCACCAGCATTCCTTACCGTCGGACACACCATCTTGCAATTGCTGAGTTGTGAGTCTGTGACTGAGATCTCCAGCTCCGTCGGTCTGGTAAACTCCATTCTTGCTTTTTTCGGACTTCATGAATCCGAGACTCATGTCAATCGCGCCCATGTACGCACCCTGCCCATGAGATCCCCAGACTGATACAATACTCCAGCATAGCACTGGGCTGCCTTGTGTGATGATTCTGTTGGATAGAGAACCAGGATGGGGCTGTTATCCGCACATCAAACGCCATCAGGTTGACAAACGGGCATTGCCAGTAGCCCTTGGACAGTTCTTAGTCATACTCACTCCGTAAATTATGGACTGAAGCAACCCTCCACTCATAAGACAAAGCTAACTCACATCAAAGATAGGCGGATGTCACTCTCTCCGAGACTTGATACAGCAGTAGGTTCGATGCCTGAGATCTGATTCACTGCACCGAAGGGCTAACGCTGGCGATTAAAATCAAGCTTAAGCCCACCAAGTGCGACAAGTGCGAAACTCACGAGACCTCAGTGGCTGCACCATTAGATCTGCGCATCACTCAAGGTGGTACATCAAAGTCAAACAAGGTATCCCACGCATGTTGCAAAACACCATCAGCCCTTGATTATGCCGAAATGGCGCCCGCATGCAACAGCGGGCTATAGGACGTGAACCTCACAGAGAGGCAAGAGGATAACTCCGTTGGATGGGGCCGCAGACGGCATTGCGGCAGCCGAGCGTTTTGAAACAGAACGGTCGGATAAGACAACACCAAAGTCAAGATCTTGTGCCATATTTCGTCAAGAAAGCATTCCATTGGCTTGAGTATATTGATATCCAGTCCCCTTAACAGGACATTCGTGCAAAGAATATCTTAGAAAGACAAGGAAGCTGTGTGATTCACGAGCTAGCCGCGCGGCAAGCAGCCGCCAGCGGAGTAATCGCCATCAAAAACATCAAATCCCCTTGGTGTCTGGAAGACCAGAGACTGTTCATGAAGATGGGCTTCAAGCTCCAGTGTTATGATACTCCGACAATGGCAGATGATGGCCCATGATCAGATCACATGAAAAGCACTTATAAGTTATAGCCCGTACTCCGTAGTGCTGACGGGAGAATATAGACAGGCAGGGGCGGGTGAGAATCAAGTTTGACAGAAGCCTTACCTTCTCAGGTCATGACACCGAATCTTGACGTTTGGTTGACTGATTCAACCATGGCTAGGATAGTAGAGTATGGTGGGTGAATGTGACAACTGCTGGAAAAAGGTTGCGCCAGGGACAATGGTGAGAGCGAACAACTCAAAAGAATCTTGCACCGGGGACCCGAGTATACGGGGTCCGTTTGACGCAGTAGGGGCCAGAGATGTCCAATATACCACGGTCCATGGCCAATAAGCCCGACAATTACTCCGGATGTCGTGAGTTGCGACTTGTGGTCTGCGCCTCTCCGCCCGGGGCGACAACGGTTGATTTCCAGATTTGGCGGGACCCGAGAAAAAAACTCCATTCCGCCTTCCTGTCTCTGCCTCTTTTTTTCTTCAGACTCCGATGAGGCTACTCCATGCGAGACATTCTTCCAATTTTACTCATCTTGCAGCCCTCCCTTTATCCTGGGTCCTGATCAGTGGCTTTCCAGACCCTTTATTAATAAGCCTCGCAGCCGCGAATTGGCAGTCAAACCCCCTGGCCTCCGCCGCGCCCCTTCCACATCAAGCCGTCAAAGCTTCAGCTTCGGCCTATTTTCACTTGCCTGCGACCATAATTGACAGCTGCCTCAATCGCTGATTGCATATATCCCAAAAGTCCGGTCGCTACCATGTCGGAGTCAGGTCAGGTTGCAGGAAAAAGAAAGCGCGCCAGTATGTGTCCATTGTCCAATAAAATCCTCCTCGCTGCCCTTTGCCGTCGAATTTTCCCCCTCATTTCTGCCGCCCTCTCACTCACCCTACTACCTCCGACGGGATAACCTCTCGCCTCCCTCCCATCATCTTACTTGCGCTCTATCTCTCCGCTGGAGTTCAGACGGCGTTGGGCTATATACAATAAGCTCCGCTATCACTTCGGCATCCATTTCACTGTGGTGGTGCTTCAACACCCACCTGGCAACCAACTTTTCCCCCACCTTCCCTAGATCATTAGTTTGCGATGAGTGCTGACGCGCCGGTACGCTCAGGGACACAATCTTGTCCTCCCCCCGAATTGCCTCAACTTGTCGCTGAGCAGCATGTTCCTATCCCTCCCAGCGATAAGGAGACGCAGCGCTTGATCGTGGTACTTTCTCACGCCAGCTTGGAGACGTTCAAGGCTTCCCACGGTGGGCGCAATGGCACTGCTCGTGATGAGAAATACTCTTTGCTTAACAGCGATGAACACATTGGCGTAATGCGCAAAATGAATCGAGACATCAGCGAGGCTCGTCCTGACATCACCCATCAGGTGAGCCCATCCCTTTCTGAGCCAAGGTACTCCCATTGTTTCTGATCGCTAAACAACTTTGTCTACCGCAGTGTCTCCTAACCCTCCTTGACTCTCCCGTCAACAAAGCCGGAAAACTGCAGATTTTTATTCACACCGCTAAGGGTGTCTTGATTGAAGTCAATCCTTCGGTCCGCATTCCCCGCACATTCAAGCGTTTTGCCGGCCTCATGGTTCAGCTCTTGCATCGACTCTCCATCCGTTCCACCAACTCTCAAGAGAAGCTCCTCAAGGTCATCAAAAATCCCATCACCGACCACTTGCCTCCAAATTGCCGGAAAGTGACCCTTAGTTACGAAGCTCCGGTGGTGAGAGTGAAGGATTACATCGAATCTCTCGGTCCCAAAGAAAGTATCTGCATATTCGTTGGAGCCATGGCCAAGGGCCAGGATGATTTTGCGGATTCTTTCAAGGATGATGCCATCAGTATCAGCAATTACAGTCTCAGTGCCAGCGTCGCATGCAGTAAATTTTGTCATGCCGCTGAAGAAGTTTGGGATATCCTTTGAACGAGTTTGTGGCTCTGGTTTCCAGCTTTTCGTGTTGGAATATATCCGAACTCGATGATGTGACGAATTTCCTTGCAATCATACCATAAATGGCCTGTCGGAATCATTGCAAGCGCCGAATGTTCGATTCAATCTCAAGTCCCGTTGTCCATTCTCCATCCTAGGACTCCTCGCCAACTTTCTCGATCCAGATACATGTCGGTATCCTGTTTTGTCTTGCTTCTTTCGGTCCAATAGCAAGACTATCCGGCTTACGACAATAATTTACTCAAGACTACAGCCTCATTTATCCGCAGCGATTTACATAGTCTTCTGGTGGACTTCTTGATATGGTTGCTTGAGGTTATAGGGATCAGACCGGCGAGATATGGGTCATCGATCGATTCTTAGGCTACGCCGTGTATGTCTGCCATCGCTGCCTAACCGTGTCTCCAGTGTAGGACAACCAACTCTTATAAAACATCCCGCGTGAGAGACTACACAGTGGTGGAGTGTCATATTGCACTTCTTGATTGGACGCCAGATAATATACATATGTACTACATAGACTCATAATGACATAAAACCTGGGTCATCTGGGGCGAACGTAATTTGCTATGGACTTTTTCTTGAGTGCGAGTGTCCTGGGCCGCGTGGACGAGTGCTGTAGAACCATTGATAGTTGTAGTTGTAAGGGTGCCTGAGGTTGGTTGCCGCACTGTCTTCCGCAACCTCCGCTCCTTCTTGTTCCTTGTTCCTCCTCTGCCTGCGCCTCCACTGCCAGGTTTGGGCTCCTTCCACTGCTGGGCCAGCTGATGACTCACTTGACACTTGTCGACCATTCTTCTTCAGCCTCTGCGAAATAGTCTAGATGTCACGGTCCTGTAACAACTAACAGAAATTATACGGCCTGGTGGCTCCAATGGCCCGAGGACGGTGGTTCCTCGATACGACGTGGCAAGCAGCCATCGCTCACTCCGGATGAGTTTGTGGATCTCCCGCTCCGTTTGGGGCGCTCAAAGGGTCCGTCCATGCGTTGACTCCATCCAGCGTTCTCCTTTCTACTATGTACTGTACTAATGCCACTTATGGTGGAGGCGTCGTGCACCCTACGCCTGACAGCGGATACAAGCATTTCATCAACAACCCTCGGCGTGCACCGGACGCTCCGGCGATTGCCTCGCGCCTCCGAAATAACTGCTGATGAAGGATGACTACCTATGGGTCAATGGTCATTGTCAAGTATAATGGAGTGGGTATCACCGAGCGGTCAGACCGCACCAGGCCACCAGCGGCGATTTTGAGCAGGCTAGACTAGCAGCAGCAAAAGTGCCCAAAGCAGGAACAAAATAGGCCATCGTCAGACGGTCAGAGAGGTCCGGAGTAGGCGACAAGAGGGGCCGTTGGAGTGGTTCTCCGAACTCGTGCTCTTGCGTTCGCTGTTCCCTCATGATTGGCGGCTGTGACGACCACAGCGTCCAATAAGACTAGCCTGGCCAGGTTGCGCATGGCGGCGGCATGAGTTATCCCCCTCTTGCTGTGTGAGGGCAGATGAACTACCAGCTAGCTGCAGTTTAAGGTCACGCTTCAGGCCTGGCAATTTCCGTGGTCAGACTCATGCTGCCATCCAATTCAATTCTTCCGCCCTGTTCGTGATCTCTCGCCTCGCCAGCTTGACTTTTCTAGGTACTGATGTTGCTTGGCTTCGGGCTTGCATGGTACCCACCCATTTCCTAATCGACAGGGCCACCTACAGGATCCCCGTCAGGCTTCTCCACGATGACCTGGCTGTGATACCAATGTTCGACCCCTCGTGGCTACCCTCACCGATAGGAGCGTCGTGGGTCTTTCTGGATTTCAAGACTCCTGATAGGAGCTCTTCGCTTCCGATGACCGCCTGCATGGCTGGGTTCTCTTTGAGACAATGCACTCCTGCCTGCAATATCAATACTACTTTCTCTCACACGAGGACGGTTAGGAGATTGACACCCTCGCGAATTCTGGTTGGACGACGAGGGCTTGCTTCGGGAGTAATCCCAAATTCTAGAAGCTTTGACAGTATCCTTTATCAGGCCGCTTTTCCCTGTCTCTTCTAGTCTTCCCTCATCTACTCAGTTCTCAATTCCGGGCCATATATTATACTTCCTTGTTGCCCATTTCCTCCCAGTTCCTCAATACTCACGCATCACATCTGTGATCCCCCTGCCACAGCTTCCCAACGTCTTTCTGATCAAGTTTCGCTGTAGTTTCTACTCAGCGAGACAACCTACCCGGCCGAAACATGCCTCTATCTCACTTGACTTTAACCGTTTCCCACCTCCCTACATCCACATCATTCTTCCTTTCCTGTCTGCAACCGCTGGGTTACAAATTCATTGGTCGCCATGATGATTATATTGGATTTGGACAAAACTCCAACGAACCCGCGGACTTCTGGATAACCGAGCAAAAGCCAGGGCGAGTAGCCGCTATGCAAATACCCTACTCCGTTTCTAACTAAGTTATAGGTTCCCCGCCGGAGCCGCTCATGTTGCGTTTCCCGCACCCTCAAAGGACGCTGTAAATTCGTTCTTCATTTGTGCGCTGAAAGCTGGAGGGAAACTTCACGGAGAGCCCAAGACTCGCGACTCTCAGTCAGGCTACTTCAGTGCGGCGGTTATGGATATGGATGGGAATAGCATTGAGGCCGTATACCGTCCCGAGACGGATACGAGGAGCAGCAGCGGCAGCACCGTCGGTGGCAGTACTGTTGGTGGCAGCGCCGTGGCCAGGTCAGTCGTCAGTAAGCCTGCTCTGGCACTCCTCGAGAACGGCTCGGTTGTTTCAAAGGCCAGTACTATCAAGTCCAATACAAAATCCCACTCCTCCAGGGCAGTCACCACTGTGGAGCGGGGAGCTCCCTCGGAACGAGTCGCATCAATGGTTCCGTCTCGTGAAATCCAACAAGCACCCCCTCAAACCTATGTCGTTCACACACACACAACCCAAAGAAATGATGATGGAAAGGCAGCTAAAACAATCGTCGGCACACTCATTGGGGCGGCCGCTGGTGCGGCCATTGCCTACGCCATGTCCAAGGGTGATTCTGAGCTGACCCCGGCAACAAACTCTTTACCCCCACCGCAGTTCGTATCTCAGGAGTTCCGTCAGCTTCCCTCGCAAGAGTCTTCGCCGACCCCGTCGCAGTTTCAAGACTACCAAGGCTACCGAGCCATTGAGGCACCTCCGCGTAGTGTCTACTCTACCGCAGATTCACGACCCCCGCTGGCCCGAAGCGTTACATCCAAGAATCCCTGGGCAAGTACCGTCTACGACGGCACAGAGTTCGGAACAAGAGGTCCAAAGGGGAGTTTATACTATGATGAAAGCGGCCGTCGTGCCTCAGAAGGGAGCATCTACAGCCAAAGTGAAGCCCCAATCAGGGCCATCGAGTATCCGTCCGCGCATGATTCTCAGCAATATCCCGCCGACGTAAGCACTTTAATCAGCTCCTTCCGCGAGAAATCCCGCATCTCAGAGAGAGGGAGTGTCTACTCTACTTCCACCATTAAAGCATCGAAATCCCACCATTCCCACCACCAAAGCTCTCACCAATCCGTCACAAAGTCCCATGCCGGAAGTATGGCATCCTCCACGCGGACGGCCCGTCAAATCCCTCTTCCTGAGGGCTCATCAGTCTCATACGCGTCTTATCGCAGCGCCGCCAAATCCGCGGCGCCCTACGATGACGTGGACGTTGAAACACATGTCACACCTGATGACTCGATTAGTCAGGCCGGCGATTCGTCTAGACGGTCCACGCATTCGCATCGCTCTCATCACTCCCATAAGTCGCATGTGTCACATGTATCGAAACGTTCGAGTAAGTTTGATGAGCCCGTCAGACCGAGTGACAGCGTCAGCCAGGTATCGAGTCATGCTTCCAGACGCACTGTCAAGGCTAGCGGGAGTATGGCAGGGAGTGGCTCCAAGGCTGGTTCCAGAACGAGTCCTAGTCGGAGAGGAAGTCAGGTCGCATGAATTGGCGTTTTTACTTGTTCGGCTATTAACCTGTTGTTCTCCCATTCTCTTTTTCCTCATAAACGACGCAGGTCGTGTTCTAGTTCCTATCATCGAGCTGTTATCTTATGGTATACAAACTCTCTTTCAACCTGCAGCATGCTTCGGTGTTCCAAAGATTTCTTTCCTGGCGCCCCCCAAGCGCCTAGTATTGTCCAAGCACCTAGTATTGTCTTGAGTATCTTATTTTGTCTCATCTAGAGCACGGTGAATGCAGATATTTTCTGAATTAAAACACTGAGTGCTACTATGCTATGAACTAACTAGTCTTTCGCTAGCCCACTGTTCCTTGATGGAAGTGGGGTTATACAATATTGCATAAACTAAAGCTATGAATAGATGTTCGTGAAAAATAGTTTTGCAGTTGAGTGAAAAGGTTGTGCTGAAGGTGGCTAACTAGTTATTTGATACACTAGAATCCTCATCATTTGCCCTATCCTTGGCACTTAAGCAGCTGCCCATTGTCTAGACTACCAGCAAGTAAGCCTATGCAACTGCATCAACAGTTCTGCGACCCCGACCCAAAGAACAGCATGCAAGCTTGGGTTTGATTGTAAATCACATAACATTGTCCTACTCCATTCAGTGAAACAAAATGCCATGAATGCATGAGTTGGTCGTGATGATCGTCGGATATGACATTGCCTTCCAAGAGAAGCCCGAAACAAATTAGGAAATGAAGTTGAAGCACATGCGAATGGTCTGCGAGAAAACAACGAAGAGATCTACGATCACGGTACGCCAGGCTTCCAGAAAGTTGTCACAAAGCGGATAGAGACGCAGAGAGCTTGAGAAGACCAAGTGTGGCCGTGGACTTGATAGGCGAAGATCAGATGGCGTATTTGCGAGTCCACTCGCGTGCAGTAGCTTCGTATCGGGGACGATCGGTCTTGTACACGTGGGCGATTTCAGGCACCAAGGGGTCATCCGGGTTGGGATCTGTGAGCATGGAACATATCGAAAGCAGCACTGCAAAGCGCGTTAGCCCCGCGAGGGAATGAGTCAAATAGAATCTTATGACCGACCTTTGGAGATTGTCAAGGCTGGACTCCATTGGTCTCGGAGAATGTCAAGACAGATGCTGCCGTTGGAGTTGATGTTCGGGTGATAGATCCGAGTGTTGAAGTTGACCTTCGGTGGCTTGAACGGGTAGTCGGTAGGAAAATGAATCGTTAAGAAAAACACGCCACCCGAGTATGGGGAGTCGCCCTGTAAATGACAATCGGTTAGCAAGCGACTCCCACTCAACATGACCGCAAAGCTGCTTCATAAAACTACAGGACAGGTCCCGTTCAGAACAAGTGAAGCTACTTACAGGACCCATGATTGTTGCTTGCCAATGGAACTATTCAGTGACGAATCAAACGTTAGCGCATTATTAGGTTCTTCAAAACGTTGGGTGGGGGCCTCGCAATTGGTGACAGTCGGTCAGAGCAGGCACTGAGGCAGAGCATCAGAAGCGTACCAAATCTTCTCCAGCGGGGCCAGCTGAGCAGGATGACGGAGGATCGCTGTAATAAAAAAGCGCACATTAGCACCGTAGTGTGAGACTAAGGAGGAGTAAAGGTCGCTGATAATTTCTTCTTCGGCGGGGGATGTTGACGCCCCGCGATTTGGTGGGGGGGATTCAAAATGCAAGGTGATGACTTACCGGCCAAGGTCAGTGAGTTCCTTGTTAATTCTCTTGAGGGCCATTTTGGTAGGATATGGGAAGGGAAGCGAAAAAGATAAAGGAAGAAGTCTGGTACAGCCGATCGACGGTTGAAAAAAGAGCGGTGTTACCGGGGTATCTGCAGTGTCAAGAGTCCACGGTTAGCCACGATGAAGACAGGCAACTGATGATAAAAGAAAAGAATGGCCAAGGTAAGCAAGAGAAGCAGAGGAAGGCAGCAGCAGGCCGGACAGAAGAGAGCACTGTGAAGGTGGTGATATACTCACAGGATGAGGATTACGTCGGGCGAGGCTGGAGGAGGGGAAGAGAGAGAGAAAGAGAGAGAAGACTGAAAGGGAGAGGAAGCGGGAAGGTGCGGGACTGATTACAAAAATTACACTAATCATTACGCTGACCATCAGGTACCGGCTGACTGCCCCGTCCAAGCCGTACTGAGCGCCTCATACCACTGGGATACCGTACGGCACTCACCAGCCACCTACGCCACACCCCACCACGCCGTCTACCGCAAAAAACACACTTATTATTACTCCGTACTTTGCATGTAGATGACCCCGCCCGACTTATCATTGACATCTAAGCAAATTCATACTCCGTCTATGAGATTGCAACTCACTGCCAATGTGGTGCTATCAGCATCAGTAAGTCAACGAACGGATCAAACAAACTCACCTCCACCTTAATGGCTATGACAAACCACTCGCATCAGGCATCGCCACTTCAAGGCTGTGCCTGCTGCCATGATGATAGGCGCCTGTATTCTATTCCGCCCGTGAGGCATCAAAGCTGACACGGACACCGCCTGACGTGGTTCGTAATATTAACAGTTATGTACTCTGTACGAGGTATTTCGGGCGACTACTACTATTTGCAGGCTGCAACGAGAATCCGACGGCGTCCAAGCTCGACATTTCCGTACATACCGATATAAATACTTCGAACTGCGCTGCTCGCGTGCCCACATGGTGCAGCCATCACGTGGTTTCATTGCCACACGCGGCATATACTCTGTGCATAGCCTTGGGGGACTTTCCATGTATACACAATATACACAATCAGCAGGGCAAACCAAGGCAATATGCTTCGCTTCTCCATGATATGCAACCTATACAAACGCCTGCACACCGGTAATTGCGCGACCTAGTATCAAGGCTGAAATGAATCAGTTGTCTGTACTGTGAAGGCAATTCCAAGCTAACAGCTCTTACCGTGGATGTCGCTTTGGCCTTCATATGTTTGCACCACGAATAGGTTTGCCACATGGCGAGCAATGTGGTACTCGTCGCTAGCCGCATTGCCGCCAAAAACCTCCTGGAGTCTATTTGTAAAAGAGAATTAGTTTATGACGCTGTGATCACCGTACTGTTGCGGCCAGTAACATCTGGAAGTAAACCTACATCCGAGAATTGGCCAGCGCCCTATCACAATTTTGTCTCTTGATTAATGAAATCATCTCGGGAGTGCATTTCCCAGCGTCTTTCAGCCTGGCGACTTGGGTTGCAGCCAGTGTGCCGAACGCAGCATCGGTCACAGCGTCCGCCAGCTTCTTCTGAACCAACTGGTACTTTGCAAGAGGGTTACCCTTGAATTGCTTCCTCTCCAGCGCATAGGTCCGTGCACGGTGAATGCAGTCCTCCAGAGCACCCATGGCTCCAAAAGCAATACCCAGACGAGCGCTGTTAAGACAGGTAAAAGGTCCGGTGAGCCCCTCAACGTCAGGAAACATGTTCTCCACGGGCACGGGGCAATTGTCCAACTGGATCATGCCTGTAATTGATGCACGAAGAGCACTCTTGTTCTTGAGAGCAGGCGTCTCAAGCGTCCCTGGAGGGCACTTGCTGCGCTCCACCGCAAACCCACGGATTTTGCCAGTGCTCTGTAGTTTGGCCCAGACGATCAAAACGTCGGAGATGGGCGAGTTGGTAATCCAGGTTTTACTGCCAGAAAGCAGATACACCCCTTTCTGGGTAGGATGTTCGCGCGCGGTTGTCTCCATAGACCCTGGGTCAGAACCGTGGTTTGGCTCAGTAAGGCCAAAGCAACCCGCTAACTTGCCCTTTGCCAACAGCGGGAGCAACCTGTCCTTGAGCTCTTGAGTACCAAATTCAAGGATTGCGGTCATAGCCAAGGAGCTCTGCACAGACATGCCCGATCTGTATCCCGAGTCCACGCGCTCCACTTCCTTGGTAATCAAGCCAGAAGCAACTGTGCTTACCCCCGCGCAACCATAACCCTCAATGCTCGCACCCAGTAGGCCGAGCTCACCCATTTCTTCAAGGATCTTTCGGTCGTAGTTCTCGGTTCGGTAGGCATCTGTTTAGGTAGGCAAAGCATCAGCAGGACCGCTCACGAAACATCTAGTGGGACGTCTTAACTCGAGAGTCGCACGTGTGAAAAAGGGGACTCACCGAGAACCCGTGGTTGCAAACGTTCCTGGCAGTACTGCCGCGCTGTCTCCTGAATCGCTAGCTCATCATCTGTATATAGCTCCGATGCGAGGAGAGGGTCCTCCCAGCTGAAAGCTGTAGCATAGCGACGCACGGCAAAGCTACGCGACGTTGCGGGGATCTGACCCAGTCGAGTTGCTGAGCGTGAGACGCCTCGGAAGATGGAAGGGTTCATTTTGCTGGCTGTTTGAAGACGGTAAGGTGTTTGTAGACAGGGATGGACTGCGAGGCTCCTTTGAAGACAAGGCTGATAAGAGTGGCGCCAGAATGGGTGCGACGTGGGGAAGTTCTTGGAGAGGCGAACCTCGGCATCCAAATCCGAATCCGCTCCCGCTCGGAAGAGATCAACAGAGACAGTACAGTACAGCACGAAACTCAAGCGATGGGACGGCGCCTTCAGAACAGGCTGCTATGCAGAGTCTGGGGGCGCGACTCAGACACCGGCAGGGCTACTCTATATCTAGTACGTACACTCCGTCCCAGCCGACTTCCGCGGAGTACTGCCTGCTTAGGTACCCGCGGCCTGCGTTCACGGTCCGAGCGGAGATGCGGGCGAACAACCGGGGAAGCCGGTCAGCTCATTGGAGCATGCGGAGTATTTTCCCTTCCCTCCCTTGCACGTCATATTTCATAACCAACGCCTACACCATGGGAAAATAAACTGTATACATCCTTTGCTTGTTGTTTTCTATTTCCCGAGTGAGACTGCTCGGGTGTAGTCTGAACGGAAGAGCACGCCCAAGGCTCTACTTTTGTCGAGTCAGAGCTGCATTGCAGCCTTTCAAAATAATAAGTCGGCGAAGAACCCTGGCATCGCCTTGATTAAGAGCCCCTACGAGTATACCGGGTGCAACAAAATGATGGGATCCTCGATCCCTGTGTTGTGAACTGAGGTGGAACAGGAGGCATGATTGTTCACCCCGTACTCCGTAGCTCTACTTGAGTCAGTACTGGCATGGCAAGATGACGAGCGCCATCATGCCGGCATCTGTGACTGCAGAAAATCAAACACGCCGGTGGGGAAGTACTCTTCATCAAACCCCCAGAGATCGGCCATCATAGGGTCAGCAGAGCCCTCGGAAAGTCCATTTTGTTGCTGCTTTACTTCAAACTCAATACCGTTTCCTCTCTCCGCGGATAGGGGAGCAACCCCCAAGAGAGGGGGCGGATGGTTCAAGATCGTGTCGCGCTCGCCCAGTGGTTGGGCCCCAGGGATT
Organism: Aspergillus multicolor; assembly: GCF_047715735.1. Taxonomy (NCBI): domain Eukaryota; kingdom Fungi; phylum Ascomycota; class Eurotiomycetes; order Eurotiales; family Aspergillaceae; genus Aspergillus; species Aspergillus multicolor. The sequence goes on from NW_027395958.1 coordinate 495,247, forward strand.
ATGACAGGTTTAAACATTGAAGCATTGTCATGAGAGGCCTGCGCGAGAGACTGTGGATTACCATAGCTTCTCTTCTCCCATTCCTCAAGGCCTGTAAGCATTTTCTTCAAGCCGCGCGATATATGGTGACTGAGATGGCGCTCACTGGCGCGCTTGCTGCAGGATACCATCAGCTCAATGATTCGGCCGACCAGTGCTCGCACGTACGAGACATCGATGTGGAGACCTGCCGACGCGATCGAATTTTGTTGATTCTGACTGATCGTGACGATGTTCGAGCAGCCCTTGGCGGCAATCTTCAAGAGAAAGACGGCGGCGAATGTGATCATGCTATGAAGGTACAGTGGAACACCAACCAGTGCTCGTTGAATGTCAGGCTCGTCTAGGACTACCATAAGTGTCCCGATCGCAGACTCGATAGCCAAATTTGCGCGCTTCTTCCGTTCAGCTGACATGGGGCGTGTTGAATTCGAAGAGTGGTAAGTTCGCAAGGCGACAGAGTTCAATTGCAATCGGCAGAAATTATAGTGTAGATATACAGCTTTGTAAGGATACGCACCAACATAGCGACTACCGGCTGTACCAGTAAAGGATTAGTGAACGAGAGGGAAATGCATTATAACTAAAGGACAGCTGAACATACCTAGCCGCGGTAGCCATGCAGAGCGCCAGTCCCCAAGGTCAGCGTCGAACTTATCGATAATGGAAAATTCGCTTTCTGGAACCTCCAAGTCGACATCGGGGCCAAAAGCATGATATATCCTTGTGAGTATAATGAAAAGATCCACCTGACTGTGTAGACGAAGATCGGACTGGGATACTGATGGTGAAAGTATGAAGGTGTGATGATTTGTGATGCTATGGTCCTCGTGTATTATGGGCGGGCGCCCGTAGGCAATGGAAAAATGGTGTTCTAGAGTCTAAAAATGTCAGATTTCATTTCATACATAGAGTTTGGGGCGAAGGATGCTTACATATAGTAGGTACCAGAGTCTAGCCTGTTCCTTGTGCTCATGGGAACCCAGTGTAGCCTTCCTATAGGCTTGGTGGAGATTTCTCTCTGTCGCAATTCGCACTGCGTACCCTGACAATTTCCAGCTCACATCGGCGAGCCAGAAAGCTCCTATACATAACGCACGCAAATCATCCAGGGTATGATGCCGATCAAGCATTGACTCGGATGCTAGTTTTGCGAACTCCGTATAGCATGTATCGAAGACGCGTTCTTTATGAGGTAGGTGAAGTGCCGTCACGGCAAAAATGGCAGCAGAAAGCATTGAAGAGGAGTTTCGCAGAGAAGTTAGATCCTTATGTACGAGCAATATACCATCCCACAAATAGCGGTTGAGAACACGGTCAAAGTGGTCAAATAATTCCTCTGCCTCTTGTAGATCTACTGCTCCTCGAGAGACAAAATCCGTAACGAGATCATGCGCGTGCTGCCGTCCGGGAGACGTAGCCCGAATATCGCTCAACTGTGTCACTTCATACAGACTGCCCATCGGAGCGGTGACAAGTGAAGCTACACCATTTTCCTCCTTGTCGATAGCATACTGCGGCTGTTGCGCCAGATCCGCTGTAGGAAGACTCGATATATCGGCGCCCGGGCGTACTGCTGAATTGGCGGATCCAGCCACTCCGTTCTCTCCCACCGCCGGGGGCGTATCATCTGTTGATACTGTAGATGCTTTGCGGTCTCTCTTTTTGGGTGGTGACTCGGCCGATTTTCCAACCGCCTGATAGTATGACAATTCGGGCAGTTGGGCTTTCCGGAGCAAATCGGCCATAGCGAGTTCGATGGTCGATTTCCACCTGCAGCGCAGAACATGGCTGTTAGCAACGTTGTGTCTATTGCAGATAGCAGTTTGATGAGATTCATACTCTGCTTCATCGTCAAGCAATGTTTGCAGGCTTTTGTTGACGACGCAATCTAGGCCCATGCGACGACATCGTTGACAAACCGTCTCCCCTACATTCATATCACATCGGACTTTATGCCGTTTGCACTCGGTACAAGCTCGTATTCTTCGCGATATCTTTGGAACATGAATCGGGCTCTGGCGAGAGTCATTCTCCGATACAGAATGCAGGAGACCGCCTTGAGGAGACACACCCGAGGATGCCTCGCCATTGGCTTCGAAGTGAGGACGACTCCGTTTCATTGCGCGATGGCGCTGTTCATCGCCTAAGACCAAGCACTGGCGCCTCTTTTTGCGTTTCGAGGGAAATTCTTTCTCTGTAATGACGCGGGGGTTGGCGACTTGGATAAGAAAGAGGAGAGGGGTTTGATCGCTGTTAACTGGGGCGGACCCGCTCGAGCTAGCTTGAGTCTTGACAGCGAGAGCTCCTAGCCCTCCTGAATTGATAGTGTCGTCTTGAGCCTGCTTATAAGTAGACCTACGGTAACCTGCTTATTGTCTGCTGACTATGGGCCTGCAGCACTTTGATTAATACGTATCTAGGTGTGCTGGTCTCCCCCGAGGCTTCATCTGTCATCTGCCGATAATGGCGAGCCCAGGTCTTGGCATTATTGCCAAATGCTGAGATAGGTGCTTGGGTAAGTGGGGCAGTCACGTGAAAACACCTAGGACATGCGCTATACCCAATATGTTCTAATGGTGTCACCGCGTCCAACGCGTTTCACGGCCGCGACCACTGTCTAGCCATTATATCTATGCTCGACCGCTCAACTCTCGAACTGCGACTTTGTCTATCTAGTAGTCATCAGCAAGCTCAGCATGGGTATCAAACGTGCGTATACAACTTCTTGCTGATCAGGCAGCGGTGTTGGCCGTCAATTGCTCATTCCTGTGGTTGCAGACCTTTATCAAGTGATCGCGGAAAATGCGCCCGATGCCATCAAGGCAGGGGATATTAAAAATCATTTCGGCCGCAAGGTTGCCATCGTACGTTTTGTTCTCCTGTACTTATTTGCATGTGTGCGATAAATCTGCGGCGGCTACAACTAACAGTATATTCCGGTGTATAGGATGCGTACGTTATATAACTTGGGAACGGAGCCTGTATTTGCTTGAAGTTGATGCTGACGTACCACAGTTCAATGAGTATATACAGCTTCCTTATTGCCGTACGCTCGGAAGGCCAGCAGCTTATGAGTGACACTGGTGAGACTACGTCGCACCTCATGGGCATGTTTTATCGGACGCTGCGCATGGTGGACAACGGCATCAAGCCTCTATACGTTTTCGACGGGGCGCCTCCGAAATTGAAGTCGGGTGAACTAGCTAAACGAAGTGCAAGGAAACATGAAGCCACTGAAGCACATGAAGAAGCAAAGGAGACGGGTACGGCCGAGGATGTCGAGAAGTTTTCGCGACGGACTGTGCGAGTGACAAGAGAGCACAACGCGGAATGCAAACAACTCTTAAAGCTCATGGGAATCCCCTATATCGATGCCCCCACAGAGGCCGAAGCACAATGTGCTGTACTTGCCCGCGCTGGGAAAGTGTACGCCGCAGCCTCGGAGGATATGGATACCTTATGCTTTGAGTCGCCCATTCTGCTGAGGCATCTTACTTTCAGTGAGCAGAGAAAGGAGCCCATTCAAGAGATTCATTTGAGTCGTGCTCTGGAAGGGTTGGACATGGACCGAAATCAGGTAACCTCATCCCGCGCAAAATTGAACTTTGATCCTGATACTTTTTGTGCATTTTCTAGTTCATTGATCTCTGCATTCTGCTCGGATGTGACTACTTGGAGCCAATTCCTAAAGTCGGGCCCAATACCGCGCTAAAATTAATCCGTGAACACGGTACCCTGGAGAAAGTAATCGAGTCCATTGAGAAAGACCCCAAGCAGAAATATGTCATGCCGGATTCTTGGCCGTATCAGGATGCCAGAGAACTTTTCATCAACCCTGATGTCCGAGATGCCAACGATCCTGAATGTGACTTCAAATGGGAGGCGCCGGACGTCGAGGGCTTGATAGATTTTCTCGTGAAGGACAAGGGTTTCAATGAAGACCGAGTACGAAACGGCGCTGCCCGTTTACAAAAAAATCTAAAAACCGCGCAACAGTCTCGCCTGGAGGGTTTCTTCAAGCCGGTTGCGAAAACGGAGGCGGAAAAGGCAAGCCTGAAGCGCAAGCACGATGAGAAAATCCAAGAGCAGAAGAAGCGCAAGAAGGAAGAGGCGAAGGCGAAGAAGGAAGCGAAAGCTCGGCCCCGGGCTGCTGTATAGAACCCGGAGGATTCTCCTGGCGTTGTTGGGAGAAGCGAGAAAATGCATATTCTCATGGTAGAGAAGGGCGTTCATGGTTGTATAATACTCGAGAGGGCCACAGGCCTTGCTCCCATAATCCAAGTCCAGACTATTCCATCTTTTCATGAAACCTTTCAGAACTGTAGGAAGCTTTACAAGCTCTACTTATTCAAACTTTCGCCGGCCTTGTGTCCTGTAAGTTGCAAGAACAGTGATTATGATCTAGACTTGATTAGTCTCGTTATGGACAAAGAGATCTGCTGCTGCCTTTACCATGTACGTTGTACAACAATCAGCCCATAATGAGAGTACTGAAAGTGCCTTTTAGGGGTTCAACTCTCGGGCACGACAATAACTAATCTGACTCTGGCCGGTTGATACTATCTTCAGCCTCTCGCTGAGAAAGTGTTTTGTGCTACCTGTGTTGAATGCATTGCAGACCTTGAATGGCGCGATACCTATCGGATGGAAATATATATTCCAGCGGCCCAAGACCACCGATTACCCCAGCCAACACCTAGCAATCTTGAAGAGCTCAATAGCATGCGCAGCGATACAACAGCTTAACCAAGCATAAGCAATACTACTCTTGGGGACCAGATTAAGAGTTGGAGCGCGACTCAGGGACTACTCCAATGGTTGCTTGCGGCCATCTGTCGAGCCCACCTAGGCACGAACCATGGCCGAACCAAGCGCCGACTGGCATCCTTTGTTCTGCACAAATATTGAGCTCTTAGCCATGAATAACGGACGTTGGTTCGCAGTAAGCGGTCATCACGACCCTTGTCAACTGCTTTGAGTCAAGCCGTCTCAGCCCTCCAGTCTTTGCCTTCTAACAGCGCGAGGCTAAACTTAGGTTACCCTCGATGCTCAGCTTGCAGACGAGTTTGTGAGTTACTATTGCTGATTGCCCAAGCCATCGACAATCCACATACGCAGCCCCTACGTGATTTGCGGGGAATAAGCGCTTTTATTAGCGAGATAGTGGCGCATGTTGCGCGATGCCCATCAACAATCGCTTGACGACCAACACGCATATACGTATACAGTTATCAATCGATACCCACTTCGAGATTCCAGAAAGCGAGGCTCTTATTACTTTTTTTTTTTTTTTTTCGGATGAGCTGTAAAAGGGCGCCCGGGCTGTCTGGTAATGCCGGAGTTGAGAGCGCACTGCTCGGGACTCGAGTCCATGGGGCCACCCTGGGGTAGTAGTGATTTGGCGAGGACTACCCCGTAGGCAATCGAAAAATGCAATGGAAGGGGAAGATCGGCCGATAAGTAGGATCCGAGTACTTATCCAGCTGCTGGCCGGCTGCCTAGTCCCAACCTACCACGCGGAATGCCAGGAGACCATGAGCTTGACTGGGCCGCAGACAAATCTGAGGATGTTGCATCCTTGACAGCGGCGGACTTGGATGAATCTGTGATCTGAAGCTGAATCTGGGGGACTGCTACCTACAGAAGGAGATAAGCAGAATAAAAATAAACCTGTTCGCCAGCATTATCTGCAGTGCTGCCGGTGTTCTGGGTGAGCGCGCGGGTTGTGTGTGGCGCGAATCGACCCTTCAGAATCAGTGATGCACTCGAACGGGCGCAATCCGGCAGGGGCGACCCTTGATACCGAATAGTACTTAGTAAGATGCCGATAGGATGAGGATCAAGTGATGACGCTTCAAGAAGAGAGGATCTTGAACTGAGGATGGGGATAGAGAACCTGACCTGAGAGAAGACGCGCGGGAGGAGAGTTGGGAATTGGGCGCAGGGACAAGAGGAAGAGGGACGGGTAGGCACGGGGTCGAGGAACGCCCGCAGCAGTGATGGGAGGATTGCTATTATTATTCGCAGCTCAAAGACAGCTCGGTAATCCAGCTCTACCAATCAGCCGAGGGGAAAAGACACAAATAGAGAAGAGAGAATTCAGCAGAGCTTGAGCCTTGACGTGTTTTGTGGTGATCCAGTGTCAACACCGGCTGCCCTATATAAAGCGCGCGTGCCCCGCGGCCGTTCCTCCTCTCGATTCTCGACTCCTTTCTGCTTCCACCCATCTCTCCTCCACATCCCCCCTGCCGTCTGTCGCTGATCCCCGGATCTTTAGCATCGTCTATTGCTCTTCTGATATTCCTTTCTATCATCCCAACCGTCCCTTTCCACCATGCCTCCCAAGAAAGCTCCCACCGCGGCCAAGAAGGCCGCTGCTGGCCCGGTTCACACCTCCTACCGTGGTATGATTTCACTGATCTTTCTCCACCCCCACTTCGCGTCGCAATCAAAGTAGTAGCGCTGTTGTCGCGAACAAACGCTGATTCGTTCTATATAGATATGATCAAGGAAGCCATTCTGAGTGTGAGTTGATCACGTTGTTTCTGGCCACCCTTGGATGACGCTGCCGGGCGGGAGCAACCCCCGACCGTGACACGTCTCCCACCTGTTGATCATCCCAACATCATGCCTGAGCGTGTGATTTCCATCGTAATCTTGATCGCTAACACCCGTCGCTGTAGCTGAAAGAGCGAAATGGTAGCAGGTATGTTGTTTTGATGTTCCTATCGCTCCAACGCGCGCCGCTCCTCGTCGTCGCGGCCATCACGAGCTTGTCGCATCGGATGCTAACCTTGGGCTCCTCATGACAGCCGCCAGTCAATCAAGAAATATGTGCTGGCGAACAACAAACTTGCGCCGGCCTCTCAAAATGCCTTTGACAGCCAGTTTAACAAGGCGATCAAGAGCGGTGTCGAGAAGGGCGATTTCATCCAGCCCAAAGGTAAGCTAAATCTCTGTCGCGTAGCCGTCTATTATCTTTTATCAATCGCATTTCTCGCCTCGTTCTTCTGAGGCACTGCCCTGCAAATCTGCACGTGCGGTACTATTATTTTCCCTCACCAAATAGCTAACCAGGCCCGTCTTTAGGAACCTCTGGCCCCGTGAAGCTCGCCAAGAAGGAGGCTCCAGCTAAACCCGCTGTCAAGGTAAAAACGGTGCCTCATGATTTTTCAACTTGACTAGTTAACGCTAACACCATTTAGAAGCCCGCTGCTGCCACCAAAGCTGTTGCTCCCAAGAAGACAGCCACCAAGAAGGCCGACAAGGCCGAGAAGCCCAAGACGAAGAAAACAACTGCCGGCGTCAAGAAGCCTGTTGGCAGGCCCAAGGCCAACACTGCGAAGCCCCGCAAGACTAGCACAGCTGTGAGTTCCCTTGAACAGTCTCTGCTTCGTGCATTGTATTAACTCTGAAGAAGGCCCCGGCTGTTGTTGATAAGCCCAAGGTTGTCAGCGTGACCAAATCGGGCCGCAAGACCACGACGACGGCAAAGCCCGCCGAAAAGGCAACCAAGAGGGCCACCAAGAGCAAGAAGGCCTAGACTTGCGCTTTTGCTTTAAACGTGATTTGAGCATCGTTTAATGTCCTGACTTGGGTTGGTACACCCAAGCTCGCCTTTTCTTTCTCATGTAATTTCTTGTCATGCTTATATTCCTTTTCGTTCCGAGTCTGGGGATTCCTCGTTTATCTCAATATTTTGGTTGGACTGGCGTCTTGCGATGGATTTTCGATTGGGAATGCTTTTGTGATCTCCCTGGGGCTGGCTGGGATTTGAATTGTCGTTATATCTAGGTCTAGGCTATTTCTATTCTGTTGGTTCTGATGATCTTTGAGGCCTCAGGAGCTACAGCTGTCTAACCTGTAGTAACTTGGCTCGTTTTATATAATAATCCAAGGCACAGGTAAGAGCTGCATATGCGGAAGATCAGACTCTTGAACGTATGCTACGGCACAGCATATATGGTTAAGTTTACTGGTTGCTCTCGCTGATGCGCAGCACATGGTTAATGGCGAACGGTACTTCTAGATAATGAAGTTCTATATAGGACGACTGATTGCGTTGGGTTTCGCATTCCTGCATTATGGCAAGCCGCTGTAGGGGCACAGGCGGATGGTTAGGGTTCAAGACATAAAGTTATGCCATCGGCCCGAGGTTAGTCCATAGTTATGCACGTAACATGCCGGAACAGGGTACAATGCTTGGCAGCATACATATTAATAGATATGTAATGTGTTGCAGCGGGAGCAATCAATATAAGATTAAGAATAGGGGAGAGCCTTGACACCGCCAAGTCGGTGGTAAACATATCCTTCATGGCAGAGTCAGGCTCGAATTAGGCTGCGCCTCACTAGAGACTGGTGCATCGGAAGCTCTTGGGAGATTGTGAGAATTGTACAGTAGTACCTGCGTGCGGTCGCTCTTGATGATGGCAGGACAGCATCTGGTTTGCTTTCACTTGCAAATGGTGATAAGCCTTCGAGGTGCCTGGATTGATTGATCCTGTTTGAGTTTGATGGGATCCCAATGGTGGAGATAGCATGAACCTAACCACGGACTGGCGCCGTTGCCCCTGCTTGTTCACCACAACTAGGCAGTAGCAATAATGACACCAGGAGTAAACATCAGGAGGTCCAGCTGCTGAGAGGGAGAGCCCTGGAGGCAAACAGGAAACACCGCTAAAGACCTGGTCTACTTGTGCATCCTCCGACCCTGACAACAAGACTGAGGCTTAATTGCGTATATTACACGGAGTTACTGGACTTTACCGTACCAGAACCGCCCTGCTGCCCAGTGCGCTCTCACGACTTGCAGGTTCCCTGCTGTCCTTCCATCGCAGTCGATTCTTGTCTTCTACATCTTCCTGTTTCTTGGATACCTCAACCTTGTCAAACCTGACCATCTTACTGCTTACCGCTACCCACGCCCCCTCTGGATTTACCATTCACCGCACCTTGCACCTTTCTCGTTCACGAACACGCTGTCGGGAGTGCTGTGCCGTCGACCGTCGCCCTGGCCTGCTCTGACACTCGGATCATGACAACCGATCTCTAAATAATCTGCCACGCCGCGGCTGGCCGCTCTTGTGACCTGAAGGTGTTTCTTTCGGTCCTGAAGTCTTCCAATTACTGGTTGCATTCAATCCTTGCTTCCAGTGCTATCTCGCCCGATTCCCTGATACAAAAGTCTGCGGAGGACTCCTTGACTGGCCGCTCTTGCACGGCATCTCTGCTGCGCGACGCCGCGCTGCTATCAATCTTACTTCCGATTCTACTCCGCCCGTCGTCCCCCGGCGCCTGGGTCACGACTCGCGACCATGCCGTCATTCTCAAATGAGTATCCTTCCCAGACGGCTACAGCAACCGCTACACATCCTCGGTCACTTGGCGTGCCCCAGGATAGAACCCACGATAAAAACTCGGTAGGAAACACTTTTGTCTGGACAAATTGGCCCAATGGTGACTCCAATCACCTCGAGACTTCGACGGACCGCCATGTCGCTAATGGTAGTACTTACTCTCTGGCTGGTCCCCGATCAAGCGCCAGCTCCTACAATCGAGAATTCTTACAGTCCAAAGATGGAAGCCTGCATTCGTTAGGGAATGGATCTGCTCGTGAGCCGAAGGAAGGGAGGCCGCCGTCTACTACAATGGATAAGGAGCTTCCCCGCAAGTCGTCCGATACGGGGGTTTGTTCAGCAATAACTTCCAATGCTAGCCATCAGGCTAATGGGACCTTGGCTGGCCACAGATCACTCAACGGCAGACATATGGTAAATGGGGATTCGAGACCGTCCGTTGATGAACTAGTTCACTCGGACACAACGCGTAATCCTGCAATGGCACGACTGTCCACATCGTTCCCGGACAGCAGTGGTCGCCTCTCTCCAGATCATGGCGGCCTGTCCCCGACCCAGAAAAGTACTCATCGGCATTCGTCTCCCCCAGTTGCTGCGGGAGTCAATCGCAGCAATACCCAGGAGTCGGTTAATTCTAGCCTTCGAAACAGACATACATTGCAAGTCCCGAGGACGACCACTGGTCGTCGAAGTAGTCGTGATCAACCGGACGAGGCTGCGTACAGCAGTGGTCGCCTATCTCCGACGGCGGGAACACGCCGCCCGTCTCTTGGGCTGGCTCGCCGTACCACCAGAACGAATCAATCCGATATCCTGTTGGATGAAGCGAACCCGGATGAAGATGCAGCCCGCTGGGCGGAAGCCATCAAACAAAGGAGAGCGTCAAGAAGAAGGCGGCGAGATGAGGAAGATGATGATAGGGTCGTCGTCGGAACAAAAGTTGATCGAAACCATGTCAACTGGGTCACGTCCTATAATATGCTCACTGGAATTCGGTTCACCGTGTCCAGAATTAATGCAAAAATGGACCGCGAACTGACTCCTGCCGACTTCGAAGCAAAACACAAGTTTTCTTTTGATATGTATGCTTGGCTCCTGCTCCGACAATACTGTCCACCACTAATTTTGATTTGCTAACAGAACCGGGAACGAGTTAACGCCATCTGCTCAGTATGATTTCAAATTCAAAGACTACGCGCCCTGGGTTTTTCGTCATCTCCGATCGAAATTCCGACTAGATCCTGCCGACTACTTGATTTCACTTACGAGCAAGTATATTCTCTCGGAACTGGGCTCTCCAGGGAAAAGTGGCAGTTTTTTCTATTTTTCTAGGGACTACAAGTATATCATCAAAACTATCCACCATGCTGAACATAAATTGCTGCGAAAGATTCTCCCTGAATACTACAAACATGTGGAGCAAAACCCGAACACCTTGATATCGCAGTTTTACGGTCTTCACCGAGTCAAGATGGCCTACGGCCGCAAGATTCATTTTGTTGTCATGAACAATCTTTTCCCCCCGCATCGAGATATTCATTCCACATTCGACCTCAAGGGGTCCATGATTGGCCGTGAAGTGAGTGAAGAATATATCAAAGACCACCCACGTTCTACGATGAAGGACCTAAACTGGCTTCGGAGAAATCGTCAATTAGAATGTGGCCCTGGAAAACGGGAATTCTTCCTCGCCCAGCTCAAGCGCGATGTGGAACTGCTGAAGCGATTAAAAATTATGGACTACTCCCTTCTTGTGGGTATACATGATTTGGAGAAAGGAAACGAGGAAAAACTCCGCGATAAGACCCTCCAGGTATTCCAACCTGGAGCTGACCGCGAAGAGGATATCCACCCGAACATGTTGATGCGCACCCCATCAAAGCTGGAGAACGAGCGCAAGGCGCGTGAACTTCGAATGCTGATTCAGAAGGAGCGTCCCGTCCCTCTCGATAAGGCGACTGCAAAGATGCCGGACGAAATTCTCGACGAACGCAAGTTCCACGTTTTCTACTCCGACGACGGCGGCTTTCGAGCCACACATGAAAATGGCCAGCCTGGTCAAGAGATTTATTATCTAGGGATTATTGATTGTTTGACACACGTACGTCTTGCTTAATGATGTTCTTGGGCATGTCGGCTAATTATCAAGTAGTATGGCACGGTCAAAAGGATAGAGCATTTCTTCAAAGGCCTAACTCATGATCGAACACAAATATCCCCTATTCCCCCCGAGGGCTATGGCGTTCGATTTGTCAACTTTATTAGAAGAATCACAATGTCCGAGGAAGAGGCACACAGGATTCAGGAGACAGAAACGACGGAGCAAAACAACGCTGTCAATCAATTACCACCGCGCACACAAAGTGAGACCTCAAAACATACTTCGGTCGCCACCCCTGGCCACCAACCGACGGCCCCTGCATCCGGCCCTAGCACACTTCCAATTGTTGATGAAGCCGGTGAGGCTAGCAGTGTTGGTGGACATAGTCAGCGTAGTCCACGGTCACCCTCGCCCTGTCTAAACAAAGACCTGCCACCACCACCAAATGGACCTAACGCGGAGCTGTCAGAAAAGCGGAATGGCACCTATCAGAACGGACAGAGTCTCTCAATATCGGTCTGATGACCAGCAGACCCCGTGGTTTTCGACTGCCATGCGCGAATACTTTGCCTTATTTTCCCCGTTTTGGCGCCTCTAATGATATCCCATTTGCTATGTTTCCATCTTCCACTACTTTCAGGACCATGGGGTAGATTCTCTCTACCATGCCACGAACGCAACCCTACCTTAGTCCAGTACCTCAAAAGCGAGTGATGTTTCTATGACTGATGCGACGGTATCTTCGGGCTAGCAGACATCTTATACCGTTACGCCAGCAAAATTGCTGAGGTGGGCCTTGGTATTCATTTCAACTTGGTTAATTAGTCTTGGATTGATGGTCCGCCCACCCTCAACGATCGTGCCCTTACTGCTGCTACTACAGACATACGCCAGGCATGTTCGATCAACACTCCTTCAACACCTGTAATCCACCTATACAGCCCTTGCAACTCTTTCCATCACATCTTCTCACTTTGTCAAAGGAGGCCTACGACTCGAACAAGGCTCCACAAACTTACATGTCAACCTCTGACTATATATTCCCTTTTGTTTGATACCTGGCTCAGCTCACATTCTTTCCAGACTTTCTAGCCCAATCTAAATGTCCGCCACCCTGGCCCGGCATTGCGTTTTGGGTTTATTCTTTCCTTGTCAATTTCCTTGTATACCTAGATGGCAACCAATATCGGGTTGCCTGAGAATGTTCTGAGCGGCTTAGCTTTGTTAGTCGTTATGTTTTCCTTTCCCCATGGTAATTGCCATTCCTGTTTCTTTTGTGACTGTTTATAGAAAACGGATAGAAGAAGCGTATCATTGTGAATAAACATTTATTGTAACTGGAAGCATAGGGATGTATAGGTATTCGAGGTTCTTGAATTTACATATGTACTTGATCCTTGACAGCCCTTTGCAAAGAAAAACAGGTACCTCAACCATGAGTCGCCAGGAGAGGGAGCAGTGATACACCGACTACTACAATGTGCTAAGCCACACTCTAGTATTTCTCTTTCAAGTCTTGTATATTGTACATTGCCAGGTGCCAAACCTAGGACGTCGGACCCATGCCGGCAAGATCTAGCGAAAATAGCATGCAAAGAAAATAAACCATATGATACCCAAAACATAAGATAATAATACAGAAGTAGACACTAAGCCGGTGTCAATGATGGAGTCGCATATTCGCAATCCAAAATCCGATAGACACCGGACTGAGCTACTGATCAACTGATTATGGCAATTAAAGGGGTGGCCATCTGTGCTGGCTTGAAATCCAATTCCCAGCTGCGTCCCTAGGATGGCCGCAGGGACAAGGCTCACCTGCGCTCATGAGACTCACGTGAACTCACTTTCTTCGATTCATGGTCTTTGTGCACATCTCAACTAAAGCGGCCTTGGCTTCGCTATCAGGAAATGAACTGATAGCAACAATGGCTTTGTTCGCATATTCCTGGGCTAGAGCACGGGTTTGCTCAACACCGTTGCTGCGGTAGACAAGATCTCGGGCCTAAAATTATTGAGAAGGTCAGTTATTAGTGTTGTTTCGGAGGCGCGGATAATGTAGTAAGACATATTGGGCATTTGAACGGGGTGTAGGCGTACTTTTTGCACATCTCCTTCCTGCTTGAATTTGCGGCCGACCAAAGGACCGAGTTCCGGGTTCTTTTTCCAGGCGAAAAGAAGGGGAGCAGTCGCGAGACCGAGTTCTAGGTCCGCGCCGGCGGGCTTGCCTAGCTCCGCACCGCTGACTGTGTAGTCAAGCATATCATCCACGAGCTGGAATGCTAGACCAAGGTTGCGGCCGTAAGAATATGCTGCCTCAACCACGTCAGGCGTGCTATGTCCGAGTAAGGCGGCTGCGCGGCACGACTTGCTGATTAGGCTTGCTGTTTTCAGATAGGTTTTTTGCAGGTAATACGTTATGGTGTCGTCTGTAAAAACGGGGCTCTTTTCGTCCTCGGCAGTGTTTTTGAGCTGCATAAATTCACCTTCCACGAGATTGGCAATCACAGTAGCCAGAAGTTCTGTGACTTCAGGGTCTCGTAAGCGTGCGAGCGCAACGGAGGCACGGCCAAGTAAGAAGTCACCAGCCAAGACAGCCATTTTGTTCCCAAACTCGATGTTCGCGGAGTTTGCGGAGCGACGGGTGATGGCGTTGTCAATGACATCGTCGTGAAGGAGGGAAGCGGTGTGGATTAACTCGGTGATCTCGGCGAGTCGTCGCTGGGAAGGAAGGATGTTTTCATCGCCGGAAAAATCGTACTGACCGTCTGTTGCGGAGGACGAGGAGGATGTGAGCCGGTCTAAGTCCGGGTTGGCATCGGCAAGGACTGAAGGTGAAGTGATAGGATCATTGACTGTCACAGGATTTGGGTCGGCAGCGGACATGGAACGATTGGGCCGTGGGATGGTCAACGCCGTTGCCTGCGACATGAGCAGCACCAGCAGCGGCCGCATGTGTTTGCCCTCACTCCGGGTATAGTATTTCGCCACTTTATCCAGCGTAGGATGCCCCGAGCCCAGCAGCTGACGGATATTCTTGCTGAGAAATTTAAGTTCTTTTCCCACAATCCTTAACGGATCGACTGATATCCCAGGAGGAGCTTTTGGCAAGCCCTTGAAGAGCGTCTGGGCCGCTGATACGGCCGCACCGAAGGGGGAAGCATCTTTTCGTCGAGAGGGGTGGTATTTGCGAGTTTGGAACTTGAATTGGTCGAGGCGGAAGTCATTGCGGAGACATTGCCAGCATATCAGTGTTTGAGGAGGACCTGGCGATGCCAGTGCCAGCTTGCTAGCTGGGACTGTGTGCGCTTTCATGCTCAACGCCGGCAAATCAAGAGGGAACAGTCCTCTAAGCAAGCATATGCGCGGAGAAATTGCTCTTTGAATGAAATGCAAGCCTCACCAGTTCGGAGGCAGCAGCTCTACTAGCTGTGAGACGTGGAGGTCGAGTCCGCAGAGCTGGGAAGTTTTTCCTCGGCGAGTCGAGGGCCGGCCGCCAATCGGGCCGGAACGGGAGCGTCACTCACAAACAAGGCGCGCTACGCTATCTTAACAGTCACTACTGTTATCATCATCTACATATAGTTACAATGAACAAACGAACACTTCTGTAGTTATACGTATCATGAAATAAAAGCCGCCGTGTTCGCCCTCATAGACCCCCAACAAGGCGAAGATTGCAAGATTAACAAAAGTATAGGCTCTCTCTCTCCCGAAACAACGCCGACCGCAAATCTGGGAGGCGAAGAAGGTTTCACAATCGTGAATTGTCCACAGAGCTCTTAGATGGCATCGAAGTCCCCGCCTGCATCTTCGTCGTCTATGTCCCCTTCCTGAATCTCCTTGGCCAGCTCTCTCTCACGTTCCCTTGCCTCCTGCGCACTTTTCAGCTCGAGGCGATGCTGGTTCATCGGAAATCTCATTGCCTATAGGTTAGTTAGATAATATATCAGCTAGTGGTTCATCGATGACGGAGAACGGTGCATGTGATTTACCTTAACGCTCTCGTCGTGTAGGCTTAAGCAAGCCCTGATACGCTCATGAAAAACTTCGCCAGGTTCCCTGGTAGCGTATATATCTCCAACCTCCTTGCTTTTCATGAACCCTCGCTCATGGTCCAAGCTTGCCTCAATCACGCCGTCCCGGATTGCCTTTGCAACGATGTATTCGGCCGACTCTTCACTATCCAAGCCGAGGCGAAGGCAAATATCCCGAAGGGAAATGCGCGAATAAGAAAGCGACATCATGCGGATACCTGTCTTGATCACATTCTGCCGTAGGCGTAGGATGAGGGTGTATGTGCCGTCCTTTCGGAAGGTTGAACTGTATGTATTTACAATGTTCAGAAATCCGTCTAAATCCCCAATGCTCACGGCCTGGACGAGCAGGAAATAAGGATGCAGAGCCCTTTCAAGAGCCGCCTGTCGGAATATCGCACGGTCGGGAATATCGCCCATCAGAAGCTCGACGACTACAAGCAGCTTGTGAGAAGCTTGGTAGAACCCGCGCGCACTGTGGCTCGAAGGCGACTTCCGCGTGGCTCCGATCAAATGCCCATGAGCCTCAGTATACTGCAGCTGAATAGCTCGGATGCGGCCCAAGTAATACAGGTAGCGAGCAATCTGATTGTTCGATGCCGACGGGGGAAATTGATTGTGCGAAATCAGTAAATCGGCTTGCGAAATATGAGAAGTAGAAAGATAATTACGAAGGAGGAGCGTCATCACGGTGGCCTGGGTGTCCACATCCTTTCGTAGGACGGCTGTCCGAAGGGCCGCAAGTAGTGGTTGGCGGATAGAAGTAACTGTAGCCGCAGGGGAAGGGGGTAGAGGCGCAATCTGCTCGAAGAAAAGCGAATAATAAAAGTAAACACGGGCCGCGAGAGAGTCCAGGGTACGGCGATTAAGTGCCCGAAGTCGTTCGATCAAAGCGGTCGAAAACTTGGCGCCTTTCTGGATTTCTTTTTTGTCGTAAAGATGAATTTGGACTAGGATTGACAGATATGTGTCAATCTCGGGGAGAACTTCTTTCGAAGAGGGCTTCGCCTTATCATTGTCCACATCCATCTTAGAAGTTGAGCCGGCAGCATCGAAGGCGCTGGCTTGATCAATCGCGTCTAGTAAGAGAGATGCAGTGGTACTTGATTTTGGGTAAGCCCCAACGATGACCTCGGCAAGCACGTCGGACGTGATTTGTTTGCGCATTGAGGATATCGATCTCAAAACACGAAGGGTAAACCTGGGATCAAAATGGGTAACCGCGCGTTCAAGGAAAGTGAAGTTTGTCTTGATGTCTAAGTCGCGTCGCAGAACAGCCATGTTAGTGAGCTGTTATGAAATCAGATTAAGATGTGATCACAACCAACCTTGAATGGCTTTTGCCTTGGGATCCATCTCTGACCCAGGCTCCTCGCCCCAGGCACCCTTCATGGAGACATCGCCTTCCTGGTCCTGGCCTCTGTCGCCGGATAGCCCAGAGTCCTTGATGGGAGGCACTACAACAGTCATTTTCTGGTCACCTTTCCGGTCCTTGCTGGCGTTGAAAGAGGATGTAGGCCCACCTGCCGTATCCTCGTCCATCTCGATATCTTCAGACCCATTGACGCCATTCTTCGTCGAATCGGCACCGTTGGTATGGGACTGGTCCTGCTGTTCCCCCATGCCGGAGTCTGAAGCAATACTTGAAGATGCGGCCTTCGTGGGCTTGACTTTACTGGCAGCGGTGCGAGTCGTCGTCGGCTTATCCTTGTTCGAGCTCGAACTCTGGGAACCGGAGCGAGCTTTTTCACCGTTAGCGGACGAAGAAGTATCTGGCTTGTTGTTGGACCGCAAAGAGCGTCTCTCAGCTGGCATTTTCCTCGGCCCGTGTAGATTTCAACGCTCAGGTGAGCAAAACGGAGACCGCGGTACCGGAAGCAGAAGAAGGGGCTAGTGCAGGTAGTGATTCAAGGTAGATGGAGAGGAGCAAAGCCTTGGAAATCACAGGCAGCTATAGACGTAACAAAGGCAAGCCAGGTGAGAGAGGGATGAAGAATAATGGTTGACAAACTCTGAAGAGAGTGGTTGATGATGTGGTGATGTGATGTCAAGGCTGGATGGGACAGCAAGAGATCCAGCGCAAGCTTAGTCAGGACGGTACCAGCTCGGTCTAGCTTACCAACGGAAGCTGTGGCTGCGCTGCAAGCCTGCAACTGTAGCAACCGATACACCCAAACACTGTAGCCCGCTCCAAAGGATTGGAAGAAGGTCTCACATTCGTCAAATAGTGACCAACACCACAGTTCCCAGCTCCCAGACGTCTGCCTCCTTTTGGTCAAAATCCCGTTCTGTCGATTTTGCCACGAGAAAAGAACCTGAGGCAGAAACCAGTACGCACCTGCCGGATCGCATATTCTACTCTGTAGTAGAGCTCTTGGCAAACCGCCAAAGAATAACAACCGAGATCCAAAGATCGCAGATACCACGGGTTCGTTTTCAGGGAGAATGTCACTCCTAGAAAGCCACCTAGAACAGATACTGCTCTCTTCAAATGCGATTGCAGAACTACCGTGAGTGTCACGCTTTCTATTTGTCAACTCCTACCTAGCTAATAAGCAACCAGCTTCCCCCAGCCACGGATCTTCACAAATGCGCTCCTCGGCTCCCACGATATCACTGCCCTGATTCGGGATACAGAAGCCCATGAACGAGCCCTGTTCCAGAGTGTCCCGTCCGTGAAAGCGAGTAGCGCCCAGAGACGAGCCACAAGACGAGCAACTCATTTCCAGCCCGATTCGGAACCAGAGTCCATGGCGAATCGGATCTACTCGGCTCGAAATAACAGGAGTCAGTCGGCTGTTGCTCGGGTATTAGGCTCAAATATGATGGATGAGATCAAACGCTCCGCTCGAAGCTCGAGCACTGGAGCTCGCGGCGAAGTAAATGTCGACGTCTTGCTCAAAGGCGCGGAGATACTCTGTGATGTCTAGTGAGTTCATCTTTCACTTCATCATGAGCTTTGTTTCTGACTGAAGCACAAGCCCAGTTACTGGCGCCCAAGATAGGATTGCCAGTCTCCGTTACCGCAATCAGCTTATTTCAGAGTCGATCGCAGAGTTAGAGGAGCGAGTGGCTAGGAATGCCACAGAACTAGAGAGCATGAGCCGCTTTTATAACGACGAGTACGACGAATTTGAAAACACTGATCCTCCAGATACTGGCGTCGCACATGTTACTGATGCTGACCTTGAGCGTGAACTCGAAGAGATCCGAGAGCTAGAAAAGAAAAAGCGAAATCTGGAGGCCCGTGTCAACGGAATGGAACGCGATTTGGGTGGTCTCATGGGATGAGAACATGAGTTATTCCGTTGCACTGCGGTGTACTGGTCTCAATGACCTGCACTCAGACGCCACATGCGCTGTCAAGTTGGGCTTCAGATCCGGGGCAGTCCTGAGCCTTCATGGTTCTTACCCAATACCAGGGTGCTTCTCCTAGGCCGCTTAAACCAAAAACGAGAAGGAAGGCGCGCGTGTTCACTGAGACACACGCCCGCCAGATAAAAGTGGCGAAAGGGGAAACCACTTGTATTGGTGGTCTCGTGTTGAATTGCTGCTTTTGAAGCTATTCATGTTGCACCTGGTGCTGCAAATTCTGAGCACTACAACACTACTATTGATAATCCTTATTGATAGTTTATGGATCTGTACTCGGTGGGAGTATTATGGGATTGCACCCAGGCGCGAGAGTTTACATGGGCGATGCTCTGTAGGGAAAGGTGCGATGAATCTATCTCTCTGTTATTGGAGAGATGCAAGTCAATTTCATCAGTGATAGTGAATCCAAAGCGTCAAGTACTATGAAGAATATCAATGACACTCGCACCTCGGTGGTGAGTGAAACAAAGATCCAGACATTGAGCGAAAACGAATTTCGGTCTCTCTGCGACACTATGGCGAGAGTCCCTGCTCCCTACCTACTAATAATAATCCCTAGGTATACTCCGTACTAGTAGGTACAATAATTGGTTAGCACAGTACCAACGTAATGCCAAGCCTGGGGCTCCGGCTCGAGAATCTCGCCGTCGTCCGGAGTCCCTCACTTTACTACTATCAACCAAAGTGTTTTCTTTTGATTAACCTAACCTCTATCATTAGAGCTTACCAACTTCAGAAACTGGATGTTTCCTTGTCAAATTTAAGCCACCACTGTGCTTTCTCTTTCGAAAATTTCCACGGCTCTCCGGAAAAGGCAACGGCCGAGTCCTAATCCCTTGTTCTGGCATTGACGTCGCGTCGAACTTACTATCTCATCGTCGCAAGACCGCCTATATCAAGCCATTAGGCTGATAGTACCGTAAGTATCTGTCGATATGGATAGCGCCCAGGCTCCAAGCCCCCAGCAGATGGTGCCGCAGCACTCAAATCTCATCCGGACGGATCAGGTGCAGAAGCTACCTCATCTCAACGATCAACAGAAAGTCCAACACACCCAAATAGTTCGCAACTTTTGGGAAATCCTCAATAGTCGCGATGCGCAGACTCCTGAGTACCAGCAAGCTCACACAAGGCTATCACAGCTTTCGCAATCTTTGATGAAAGGCATGCGGATGTACCAACAGAATCGACAGCTACAGCATCAGCAAATGCAGGCCACCTCCACAGCGCAGGGTCAGCCAGTTCAGCGATCGCAATCCGTCAACCCACAAAACTTCGCCCAGCTCCTCCCTCAATTCCAACAGAAAGTGAACTCGTTACAGCTCTTCCTCCCCCCCAACATCTCAAGCGAACAAGCAGGGACATGGCTCCCGGAGGCCAAACTTCGATATGGTATCGCGCTTCAAAAGCAGGAAATTGGACGAGCACGCTTGAGCGAATTGCGCCAACAACATAGTCAGCGCCAAAGTGCAGGAAACTTGACACAGGAGGAGATGCAAGAATTCAAGAATCGTCAAGTTCAGGCAGAGAA
Organism: Aspergillus multicolor; assembly: GCF_047715735.1. Taxonomy (NCBI): domain Eukaryota; kingdom Fungi; phylum Ascomycota; class Eurotiomycetes; order Eurotiales; family Aspergillaceae; genus Aspergillus; species Aspergillus multicolor. The sequence goes on from NW_027395958.1 coordinate 515,692, forward strand.
ACTCTTTCGCGAAGGCAGTGAATTCTTGACCAAGTTCAAGGAACAACAAGACGTGTTCAAAGCGCAACAACAAAGGGCAGGAACACAGCACCCAGGCCAACAACTTCCACAGCAAGGCGGAGCTAGACCGGCAACAACAGCCTCTACGGCTTCAGCAGGACCAACAGCTGCTTCGACGGCAGCCCTTTCCGGACCCACGCCGGCAGCGCATACAATAAATTCTGCTGTGAGTGCTGCACGAAATCAAGCAGCGCAAGCAGCAATGTCCCCAACTCCTCAATCGGGCCAAGCGCCGGCTAACCAGGGTGCCACCCCTGCACCTGCCATTGCTGCTGGCACGCCACAACAACCACAACCTTCGCAGCCGCAAATGCAATCACAACAGACTTCTTCAGGATTTAGCCAAGTGCCCGCACCAGATGGCTCTACTCCCACAGCGTCCATTACGCAGGCTGCAAATGTACAGGGACCGCCGCGGCCTTTATCTCAACAGGCCGCTATGGCGCAAGCTGCACAAAACTACTCCAATAATACCAACGTGAATAGTCCCAACAATACAAACGCTGTTCAGCAACAGAATATGAACCAGCCCTCTGTGAATAGTCACGCTCATCCGCAGGGCTACATACAGAATCGATCCACGGAAAACTCAGGACGGAACATCAACATGGTCATTCCAAAGAACCTTAACGTCCTCCCCCCAAAGCCAGTTTCCATGACTACAGACCGACCAACTCTGTCTGGTCCCAGCCACAGCGCTATGGGTGTGATGGGTCAGCCCGCTATACAGAAACATCCTGGTTATGTCCTTGAAGGTGAAGGTCAGCGCGTTCTCAGCAAAAAGATGCTTGATGTTCTAGTTCGTCAAGTAACAGGTGGAGGTGAAGGTGAAGGACTCACCCCAGATGCTGAAGAGGTATGCTCAAGAGTTCATCCGATTTTTTTTGCGTTAAGCACATTCACTAATCCGCGTGGTGCCTACAGTTTATGCTTCAAATGGCCGATGATTTCGTGGATGATGTGATTACTGCTGCATGCCGCCTCGCCAAGCTCCGCCATTCGTCCAGCCTTGAGATTCGGGATCTACAGCTTGTTCTAGAAAGAAACTATAACATGCGCATTTCAGGTTTTTCCACCGATGATCTCCGCACTGTCAAGAAGCCACAACCTACGCAAGGCTGGACCCAGAAGATGTCGGCTATTCAAGCTGCGAAGGTAACCCAGGGAAGAACAGAATAATCTTCGCAGCGATTGAGATTCTCCCCTCGAATCCTTGGTCGTCAGAGTGCATTACTTCGGCATAATAATCGCAACGATTCACCCCCTTCGCATATGGTATATCCGATTTTGGATGACTATGCCTTGAGCCAATTTTCCCCGCTCGTCCTGAGGCTCAACATGCTGTAGCTGCTTCGATGAGCGTATGTTCGTGCTTCCCAAAGCCCTTTATTGATTCATTTTTCACTTCTTCCCCTGTTGTTCATTTGAGGTGGATAACCCCCTCTTTTTTGCTTGATATGAATCGATAGGTATACCCGCAATGGTGTCCGGGGCTATCATGGCTTCTTTTAATGGCAGCGGAGTCACTATATTTGTTATGCTTGCGTGGCAAAAACAAGAAAGAACTATGAACTAGTAAAGTGCTCAATAAAGTTGACAGCAAAAGCAAATCATCAACATTAGCCCAAAAGATTTGTTCCGCCACCTGGTTCTGATCTTGGTAGCGAGTGCGCGCGCGCATTTGCAGATAAGTACTGATTGATTTAGGTGGACCTGGATCTACCTACTAAAACACAGTATCTAGTCAAGCACGGGCTAAGAAGGAATAGAGCATATCAACCACAATTGGCAGCGCACCTGACTTGATCTACGAGCCTAAAGCTTTTGGATTTCACAGTTACCACTACCGTCTGTGCCAGGCAAAATTATTGATATGTTGGCCTTTCTCCTTACTATTTAAGATCGGTTATTCTATGATAAAATCGAAAACACCAAGCCCAACACCCTTGGTTGTAATTGGTGTAACAGCCCGAAAGTTCAACTCGCAGACAAGCCAGACCAAGCTGTTCGGTCCGGATCTTGGTTGTCTGTTGCTCAGCCTTACCTAGTAACCTAGAACCAGAGGCTGCTGACAGTTCCCACTCAAAATAGTGTACGGCATCTAAAGCTTTCGTTAGATTTTTTTGACGAGATGCAGCAGGTGAAACACGGGGTTTACTAGAGCCAAATGCTTGCTGTGGCCATGCCTATAACTCTAGACATTAGTGTAATGAGCAGCTTTTGACGCAGGTTATAATTCAAGATATAAAATACCCAGGAGGTCCGCTTACCAGTTACCGGTCAGGATCATACTTGTTCTTTTCATCAGAGGATGCGATACATAGCTTTTGCCAGGCTAAAGATTGCAGACTTCATTATGTTGTGTCAGCCTCATGTAAAGCCATGCAATGGTGTACAGAAAGACAATGATGGCCAAAAAAAAAACAACAACGCACAGGGATGCCCGCAGTAGTTTATTATGTAGAGTTTGAGAAGAGAACAAGCATACAGAGTAGCTACAATGGCTATCTAAGCCTTCAATGACGGAATATTAAGATAAATCCGTGGAAGACTCCAAAGCAACAGCATCCCAGAAATAAACAATTGGCAGTGAACTGTAACGTTGCTTCTTGGTAGAAAGAAAAAAAAGAGAAGACAAGGAGCTATGTCCGACACCAAATGAAAATTCACCTGCTCATTCACTCTGGGTAGGAGGTGGAATGTAAAAGTCCTCAATCTGCCCAGGCTGTTTGAAGTGAATAGGGACAGTGAATAGTATCTAGGGAGTTCTGTGAATGGGAGCCTCTCCAGAACTTCTCTAACCTGGGTATTTAATCCGCTCCCCTGCCTGCCCTTCGAGTTTCCTTTCTTCCCTCATACCCTGCTTTCCCACTTCTCATTGCTTCTACTCTTCCAGTGTTGACCTCTTACACGACTGAGTGACACCACAAATCAAAAGCAACCAATCCCCAATCCTCACCAACATATCATCCATGATTGTATCGATATTTGCTGTCCTCCTAGCTTGCATCTCTGGTGTTGAAGCTGGTAACCGCCTCTGGGAGCCCTCTCTTTCTTCGAAATCGATCAACGCTCGCTGGGGCCATGTTCCGCTAAATGTCGGTGTTTTCTCCCCATGGCCATATAAAGTGATCCCTCTCTGTTACGAAAGCATTGAAACTGAAGAAAAGCTGGCGGAATGGATTGATGCGGCAATGGAGCTGTGGTACGCTGCAGGACTTCCCCATGAATACAGAGTCGAGAAGGCGTCGGCCATCAAGTGTACCACGCAGTCAAACAAGGCTCTGAGGGTTATCTACCATGATCGCCATATGATTACGGACACGGGAATGCTTCGCGAAGGCGAAGGTTCAAGAATGACTATCGGCGTGCGAGGTGATCTGCTTGGGGATAAAGCCGCTAACATTGCCCACGAGCTCGGGCACGCCTGGGGACTTATACACGAGCATCAGGTTCCAGTATTCTGGAATCCCAATGGTCATGATAAGGTTTTCAAGTTCTATTGCGGCGCTCTATACGATTATGATATCGCCACTGCAAACCTGCAAGAGCCTCAAATATGGGGTGCAGAAGGAATCTGTCGCGATTGGTTTGCTGCCTTGGCAAAGGGTTTCAGCGGCACCAGTTTCCTGCCTAGACTGGATACCATCCATCCACATGGCATGGATACAACCGAGAACGACGTGGACTGGGAGTCTATCATGATTTATCCCTCCTGGCTGGGCGGAAGTATGGCTGGTTCTCCATTATTGCGCGCGAATGGTGATCCCATTGGAAGTAATCTGGTGCCGACATCTTCAGACGTTGCAGGGATTCGAAACATGTACGCCTTTAGAGAATACTCAGACCCGGAAGTTATGCTTCACAACGACCCTCGCTCTGAGAAATTCGATACGTTTCAGCGACTCTCTTGCAACGGACCATGAAACTTGAATCTTTGATAGCAGAGACCTCAACCAGGCAAAATCACCACGATCCTCAAGACTTGGGCTGGGTCACGTCAGCCACGAAGCCGTACGGAGGCCGGATCTCTGAAAAACAAAAAAAAAAAAACCAGCAAATTCCATGTACACATTTCCTATGTTATTTCCATTAGTTAGTCCTTTTCGTAGAGCCACTCAGGGTCACAGCTCGGAGAGGCTCAGGATTATGTATCCGAGGAAGGCTCAGAAACGCCTTAATCAGCAACTTTTACGCTTCTTTTTAACTTCCACTCTACACGCCCAAGTAAGCCCCCTAGCCCAAGTAAGACCCTATACCCAAGTAAGACCCTATACCCAAGTAAAGAATAAGAAAAGGCGCCCTTAAGCAAAGAAAGGGGCCCCATTACACGGCTACTAGCCGCCTTTGGCCTTAGCGCCGGGAACAAGATATTAGCGCCTTTTAAACACTTACTAACCTACATGTAGGCTAGCTCCGCCTACCACCACCTGCGGGCTGCAGGGTTTAGTATCGCGTTGAGTTGAGGGGTACATTAATTTGTATGTGGTCTCCATGCAAAACAATGGACCAGTTGGACTTAGCAAGAATATTATATCCTTATATCCTCCACTTCATAGGCGTCGAGTCAAGGGGTACACTGGTTGTATGCGGTCTCCCATACAAACCAATGTACCAGTCGGACTTTATTATTTTCCACTGATACGCTTATAGCCTAGTAAGTCCTCTAGTGACTAGCTTTTGCTACTAGTGCTAAATAAGGCTAGTAAACCGTGAAATGAGGATCTGAGACCAAGCACATCCAGCGCATTTGGCATGTATGGATGAAAAAGTAGGTAATCTTTCAGAGCTGTGTTCTATTTCTACCTATTTCTACGACCTTGAATTGACTTATACCTTTGCAAAACAGTAATAGCTCTAAATTCCCGCTCATGCTCGAGCATATACATAGCTGGAGCAACTTGTAAGGTTACATCACAATAATACTGAAAAGAATCGCATTGATTTTGCTAAACTAAGACATAACTGACTGATTTCTTTTTGTTGTTTTCTTTCTTTTTTTTTGCTTGCATAAGTCGAGGGAGCTTAGCATTTCAGACCTCAAGATTGTTATTTACGGGAACACCTTGTCCGGGTCGAGATGGGTTCCTAGATCCCCGACGAGCGGAGGAAGCCCGTCGCCCACAAAGGCCTTTTCCTTGCCCATCGCGCGACCCAAAGCATCAATCAAGGCGCCATCATCCAAATCAGCCGCCCAAATCATTGTCCCACCCAAGCAGCGCTTATTGGCGAACTCGAGCTTCATCTTCAAGGTTTCCGCATCATCGTAGGCAACCCACTGGTTTTCATCGAACACAGCAACCCGTACCCCAGCATCCTTGTCGAGATATGTCACGCCCTTTTCGGTTTTGAGGACGTCGGAGATTTCAGAGGCCGAGAGGACACCGCCGGTGTTCGTGCATGGTCCTGGCTTACCGGCGCCACTCCATTTACAGCCCGGTGCAATGCAGTTGGGAGATTCGAGAGTGAAGCTGCGGCCATAAAAGCCGAGACCGAGATTCACGCGGGAAGGGTTGATGTGGTTGCGCCAAAGGAGCTCCAGAGCCAGGTTGATCTCCGTGAGGTTCGTGTGGGCGAGGGCGTAGGGACCCAGAGCTTCAATAGGTCCGTCCCAAACACCGTGGATATCGTAGGTCATGACGTTCAAAAAGTCGACTTGCTGTTCAAGGCGGATAATGTCAAAACCTCGGAGATACCAATAGGAGGCAGGCAGAGTAATTGACAGCCCAATCGGCCTAGGAATCTGATTCAATCGGCCGCGGAGCCGCTCGAGCAAGTTGACGAAGTTATCGAAGTCTTCAGGCTTTCCGCCGCGATCGTCGGCAACAGGATATTCCCAGTCCAAGTCAACACCATCGAAGTTATTATTCACAATGAAGCTGAGCAGCGACTCGAAGAAGATATCTTGTTTTTCCTCGGATGCAGCAAGATCAGAAAAGGTGGTTCGGGTGGCACCGGGATCGTTCATTGCCCAACCACCGATGGCGATCCAAACCTTCAGCGACGGCTGTCGATTTTTGAGAGAGGTGACGGCACGGTATCTAGAGCCGGTGTTTTGGTCCATGGGGGCAATTCGAAAGGTCTCCGGGTTGATGAGGGCGAAAGCGAAGTTGATGTGCGTGTAAATTCCGAGGGGAATTTGTTCGGGTGCCATAGCTGTGTCAGGGTTAGTATGATAGATTGCTTCTGAAGGGCGAATATTGGGGGCACTTACTATTGCACTTCCGCTGGTCAACATTCCAACTTTCATAATAACCAATGGTCCGTTGGTGAGCGCTGGTGCCGCTGCACTGAGGTGAGACCACAGTTTTGTCGCCACAGAAATCACTTGTAGTTCCTGTAATTACTTAGTTTTGGAACATCAAATAACATAAAAGAAAGAAATTACATACCACAGAATCCAAACTTGCTGCAACAGACGTTTAAAGGGCAAGTTGAGAGATTTGACCACTGTTTTCCCCAACCAGCATCACACTCGCTCTTTCGGTCACAAGACGAGGTACATCCTTTTCCGCAGAAATCTGGACCAAAGCCGCAGACACCTTTACCAGTCGATTTATCACTAGATGATGTTAGCACCATAACACAAGGGTGACGGAGGGGGAATACTCACAGAGGGCCGCAGCAACCAATAGTGCATGGCTTGGAAAGAGAGCAAGTGTAGTCATTTTCAGCATTGGCAAGAACCTGGAGACTGCTGTATTGGGAGGCAGACGCTCGAGCGAAGAGCACAAGAAGCCCGAGGAGGAAAGCCAGAAGCTTCATTGAAGTTGAGTTGATTGTTTGTACCATAAAGGTTGTTGGAGCTGTTCTGATAATAAGAAAGATAAAGAAGAGGATGATAATGAAGAGAGGAAAAGAGATCTCCATAGGGTCAAGGAGGATTTCATAGTTAGTGGCCAGGAGTTCAGTAGAAATCCAGAAATGTCCAGAGAAGCCAGGTTATAAGCTAAGTGACAAGTTCTGTGAATAGTACCTAGTAAACATAAGTTAGTAAAAAGTGGTGAATAAGAGCATGATTAACAATTAGGTGTCTAGTGCAGTCTCTAATAACCATTCACTTATTTAATTACTTACTTTTTAACACTTTAAAGGTTTTACTTGATATAACTTGCCTGCTGCCCACTGAAAGCAGCCTTTCGGAACTTCCCAGTGTTGACAATTTAGCCATCTCAAGGACTTGTGAGTTCCATTATAGCCACAACCAACATAAACAACACAAGTACTCACTTCGAGCAACAAAGAGTAATTAGCTTCTTCTGTTTTTGAAGTCTCCTTCCATTGCTCCCCAAACTGACCATTGACTGGCCTTCAACCCTGGTAAGCTCCATAGCAAATCACAGATATCAGAGCACTTACTTTCTTCCAGGTTGCAGTAGTCAGTCACCATGAGCAAAATGAAGTCTTTCATCCTCTTCATCTTGGCTCTCCTTCTTGTCTTTCACTTTCCTGTGGAAGCCGGCGACCGTCTCTGGGAACCATCTCATCAATCCAGCTTGGTCCACGCTCGTTGGTTGCACTACCGTGAACCTTCTCTTTGGCCAAATAAGAAAATTTTAATGTGTTATCACAACCTCGAGACTGAAATATTGTTGGCCCCATACATCACGGATGCGATGAACCTCTGGTATGCGGTGGGTCTACCGGATGAGTACAGAATCCAGCGAGCTTCCGACTGGAAATGCCCCCGGGAGCGAGCGGATGTCGTGATGGTATACCATGAGCCGGGTGCCTTGGCTTCCGAGTGTGGAAAAGAAACATCGGCGGAGAATGGAGGACCAATGATGGCATTACACATTAGTGGTAACGCCGGACTTGGGAATACGGCAGCTGATATTGCTCACGAACTCGGCCATGCATGGGGGTTGCTTCACGAGCAGCAGAATCCGGTTTTCTGGGCGCCAAACAGCTTGGACAACATGTTCCGATTTAAATGCGAGAACTTAGTTGATTTTGACGCCAGGACCAGGGGCCTGCAGATGTGGCAGATCTGGGGTCGTGACGGTATTTGCCGCAGTTCGGAGGCAGCAGAGAAGGCAGAATTTGGCGCCTTTGCTTACTTGCCTATACCTAACGCAGTGTCAAAACTTGGCTATTATGTTACTGGGATGACGTTGACTGGAATTCCATCATGCTGTATCCATCTTGGATGGCTGCGAATTTGGAGAAAGGGTGCGTTCTGTATCACTTGAACGGTGCCGAGATCGGAGCAAACCTTGTACCGTCAGCGCAAGATGTCGCAGGAATACGCCATTTGTATGATGAGTATAGAGTGCCATACGAAGCGGAACTTCTTCTAAACAATCCTCGCGCGTTCGAATACGATATGTTCCGGCAGTACGCCCCAGGCTGTGGTCCCTGATGGTGACGGTAGAGACCTCAACTAGACACAATCACCACTGATGTTCAAAAACTTGGGTTGGATCACGTCAGCCATGAAGCCAGGGGAAACCAGAGGAAGCCGGATCCTTGGAAGAACAATTGCGCACTGGCAAATAATTCTGTACACATTTCCTATGTTATCCTTTTGTCAGTTACTCATTCTTGAATCTCTTCAGGAGTCGATGTTTGGACTCACCATAACACAAACTGACTCGTTGAATCAGGAGAGAGAATCGCGCGTCTTTCTTTTTTCTTTTACAAAAACAATCAATTGCTCTTGTTCTCTTTCTGATCATGCCGAAATGGCCGTAGGATTTCAACTGTGCTTGTATTGTAATGGAGAGAGATGAAGCGGCCAGGCTCGTAGCTAAGCCTGACGATGTTCAATCCTTGACTACCTATTTAGAAATTCAGCAAAGCAGTACACCAGTTCATGCATTTAAAAAAAACACCTCTCCCAGGTTCCGCAGTGATGGAAGATGCTGACGTCCCATGTAGACCGAGAGAATAACCCATACATTTGCACGTAAAATAACATAGAGAAGAAACAAGATTCAGTGAGCTGGCGGCATAAGCCAGTGCCTACTCATGTGTACCCGTCAATCCTTCTGTGACCGACCCGGAAAAAAAAACTCTTGAGAAATGAGCGAGCCGGACTCTTTGGAGAAACTAGTCCCTCACGGAGGCAGGATGTAATAGAACGGTAGAAGAAATGGGGCAAACCTATTTCATGACGATCTCCGGACCTGCCGTTGAACTAAGTCCTGGCGGAGCAGGTGCAATATTTGGCCGAGGTGCCAATTCCAACATCGGTGCTTTGCCTCCTCGAGTGCTGTTCGAACCACCACGGCCCGAAGCGCCTCCGCCTCGTCCTTGGGATGAAGTACCGCCTGCCTTATCCTGATCCGTTTTTCTGCTCTGACGAGGCCGCCGGTTGATATTACCACCCCGGGACCCAGGACCGCGTATGGGAAGGCCAGTTTCTTGAGAAATAGGGATTGCAGCCGCTAGAGGCAACTGTTGATGCGTTGTTGCTGGAGCCCGACTTCGACCACCGCGTCCTCGCCCTCGCCCTCGTTTGATCGTGCCATCCGCCCTAGTAAGCGTGTCAGCCTAGGAGCTTTGGAGAGTAAAGAAGGAACACATACCTCTCAACCTGGATCTTATCCCCTTCGGGTACTAGGGGACCACTGTACACAAAGAATCCGTCCTTACTTGCAGCGGCCTGCTCCTGCCAGACCATTTCGCTATCGTCAACGAAAGGGTCCTCACGATCATACTCTTCGAGTTTCCTTCTGCGGCGCTTCTTCGTTCCGTCTGCAGGTTCATTTGGTTTCGCAGTCGCAGCACTAGTTGCACCATCACCATCCATTTCGCTGTCGCGTTCAGCATCAAAGCTCAAATCCTCGTCGGCACTTTCTCCAGCTGAAATTCCTCGCCCCAACCGGTCAATTCGCTCTAAAGCAGCGCCTGCAGCGGCTACGCGAGCCAATCGTTCTTTGTGGGCGGCCAAGCGTGGGTGAAGGGCCTTAAATCCATACTGCTCCTCCGCCAATCGAGCAAAGTTCACAATCTGATTGGGAATGCCTTTGAGAGGAACATGTACGACAATATTGGGCGTTCGTTGATCGGGTTCCCCGGAGGAATTATCATCCACGCCAAATAGGGCATTGGAAATGAGGCCGGAGCCTTGCGGTAATGGAGGAGGGACCTCTTTTGCGGGCCGTGAAGGTTTTGGAGAGGGCGGTTTTGATGAAGGCACTGTTGGGGTCTTGGATTCCTTCGTGGAGGTTTTTTCAACAGCCGTGGGGGCGGGACGTTCGGTATCCACCTCCATTGGAGTTGGTCCCAGCAATGGTTGCTGAGGTTTTGGTGCAGGCACGCTGGGTTCAGGCACAGCTGGCGGCACCGAAGGTTGCGACGAAAAGATCCGCGTGTGGGGCTGGCTTTCTTGAGATGCTAGCGTTTGTGGAGGAGGTCCATACGGAGACTGATGCCCGTACGGAGACGACGACGGAGGCAAATGGGCTTGAGCAACTGAGGGACCAACTAGAGTTGGCGGGTAGCTGGACACGGCGCGACTAGGAGAACCGTATGGATGTGAAGCATATTGAAGTGGTGAAGTGCTTTGGGGAGGGTCGATGATGCTAGAAATTGCCGGTGAAGCACTGGCGCGAAAAGGCCGCGGTGAAACCGGACGCGCTGGAGGGCTGAAGGAAGTAGAAGCCGGAGCTGGAGGGGGCACGGTGGTCAACGAACTACTTCCAAACGCGGACCGAATCGGATCGTAGTTTTGTCCGCTGCTTCGCTGTGGCGGAGGAGCCAATGGCTGGGATTGAGGACGAGAGGGTGGTGCGGAGATCATTGTTGGGTATGGCGGTGATGTTGTAGGCGCCATGGCTTGAGGAGAAGTGGGCTGGGTAGGATGAATCAGCTGAGAGGTTAGATCAAGATGGCGAGACTGCGGCATCTGGGATTGAGGTGGAGGCTGAGAGTGATTTGTTAACAGTGGTGCAGCTGCAATTGGAGAACTGGGCTGCGGAGTAATAACCGGCGTAGTGGTTGCGGGCGCAGGAACCGGGGTCGAAGCTGGAGCTATCGAGGCTGCAGCAGAAACGGCAGGGGCCGCGTCGGGGCTTTGCTTCGGCGGCGTGCCTTCTAACTTTGGCTTCTTGCGGGGATGTGACTGGGCGGAAGTAGGGTTGTTGGATGTAGACGAGGACTTGTCCCGCGGGCGACGGGTCGGCCGCTTTGGTTCCTTCTCCTTGTCTTGCTCCTTCTCCTTTGCCTTTTCCTTCTCTTTGTCCTTGTCCTTATCCTTAGATCTAACCGACTTCGGGGTTTCTTTGCGATCGGGTTCAGCGGCGTCGTCCTTCTTTCGACGCGACCGTCGGGCACGGGTTTGGGTTTCAGCAGGTGGTTGCGGCTCGTGTTCGTCCTGAGCCGACCAAACGGGCGGCCCCGTGGACATTGTGGAGGAAATCAGTGATGTTGGTTCATTGAAACGGCGCGAGAGCGGCTTAGGGCGAGTGCGAGGGCTGGTTCGTGGGAGGAGGGCGTTTGCAGCCGAAAATGGGATGATCGCGTATTCCAAAGACAAAGCCGTGAACTGGACTCGATGGAAAACAGACAATAACTGATGAAAATGTCTCTAGGAAATGAAGGCCGGGGAGGAGGGTCGATGGGGGGATAGAGGAGTGGATGAAGAAGGGGGAAAGAACACGAGGAGAAGACGGAGCAAAAGGCCGGCAGAAAAGGGGAATCGGCAGGCGAAGACGAGCAGAAACAGGACAGCAAGAAGGGGTGAGGAAGGGCTGCGATCAGACGGACAGTATGGCAGATAGGTGTAATATCCCACCTGATAGCTCAGTGAGCAAACAAATGAAGGGTCTTAAACCCAATGGGAGGACCAAGGGGTTGACGTGTCTCTATCAATTGAGGGAAGCTTCTTATTGTTGGTGTTCAAGCTGGCGACAAGAAATAACCGGATATCATTTGCATGTATAGAACCAACTTTGGCGACCGCCAATGCTTCTGCTGCTATCATGAAACAGAGCCCAACATCCCACCACGGGGAAATAGATGTATGAGCAGTTGGCTAGAGTTAATCTACATATGAGAATAGATAATCCGCCATGGCAGGACATGCAAGGCCTGAACGGATGAGGACAAAACTAGGATCTGGTGATGCAGAACTCCGAACTTCTTCAATGGCCGATCAGATGATCCCGAGCGCTTGTCCGTTTCTGGAGCGCTAGTCACGGGATACGCTAGCCCACTTCCAGACTAAGCTGCAATGTTTAACTTTTGAGCCGCATTGACTCAGCAACGCTTTGCCCTTCTTAGCGTATCCCACTTGGCGCCATTCGGAGTCTCCAAAGTCAAGGAGCTTCATCTTCATAGCGTCAGGAAGCTGAGTGCTCGCATCTTGGGCCATGGCTTTTCGCGGCGAACGCTTTGACATCGATCTCGACTCTGACTCCGAGGCCCCCGCACCCACTTTTGCAATCCCTGGCGTCATCGGAGAGATCCAGGAACGTTCCCCCGCCGCACCTCCCGCGCCTCCGACTCTCAAGTCCGCCAGTGGCTTTCCTGCTCATCGCCGTCGCGCCCCTAAACAATCGGCTTTCAAACAATTCCAGGCGCAACCTAAAGCGTCATTAATCGAACCAGAAAAGCTGTCACCTGGTCCACAAGATGAGAAAGCGGCTATCGGCGAACAGAATCGCCAGCAACTGGCATCGATGTCCGACGCAGAGATTCAGAAAGAACGCGAGGAACTGATGTCCACACTAGACCCTTCCTTACTTGAAAGGTTCCTTCGTCGGGCCCGCATCGATGATGATGAGCACGCACCCGCGCCCTCTCCCTCAAACACTGCAACGAACGACGCCACCAAGGCTACGCCAGCTCGTGCCTCGGAGCCCGATTCAGCTTCTGTCCCTATCCCAACTGCTGCGCCGCTACAGAAACAACCCACGAAATCAAAAACTCGTTCTCCTTCAGATGATACCCCTCCCTTGAAAATCCCCGAAGACCTCCATCCAGCCGCAGACTTCCCCCCCTCAGGGTCCGTCCACTTCCCCACGCCTCCGTCCCGCGGCACCCAAATGCCAACGTTAGATCCTTCATCGCCATCCTTCCTCTCAGACCTACAAGCGCATTACTTCCCGAATATCTCGCACGACCCATCGTCACTCTCCTGGCTGCAGCCACCCTCCTCAGAACCAGACGAACCGGGCGCCCCTCCCTCCTCCGCCTACCACCCAGGCAGCAGCGCCGAAGCCGTACATCCCGCATCCCTCCGATTCTCTTTAGTCGGTACCATCCTATCGCCCTCGACTTCCCTCTCTTTACCGACAACTCTCGGCCTGCATCATCACGGCGACGACCCCCACGCCGCCGGATACACGATTCCAGAGCTCGCCATCCTCAGCCGCTCCTCGTTCCCCGCGCAACGCTGCATCGCTTGGCAGGTTCTCGGCCGAGTCTTGTTCCGTCTGGGGAAAGGACAGTTCGGTGAGCGTGGGAGTACACTGGTTGAGGGGCTTTGGTCTGTCATCGAGCGCGAGGGAGTTGTGGCTGGGATGCTGGAGGAGGCGGATTCAGCGCCTTCTTCGTCTTTAGGTCATGCGGAAAAAAGCTCTGCAGCTGCGAGGGAGAATCCGCAAGGGTCTCCTGGTGCAAAGGGGAGTGGGCTCGGACGACATGCAAGCGCGTCAGCTTGGGCTGTTGAAGCGGTCTGGTTATGGCAGATGGGTGGTTCCGGTGATAGGGGGATTCTGAAGCCGGGTGCTGTTCGATCGCAATAAAAGTCCTTCTGCTGAGCATATTTTCAAGATATAATTTCGCATTTTGAAGTTGGAAAATACCTTAAGTGTTCGATATACGTATTATAACGAGGGACGGGTCTCAAAGTTACTACAATAATAGCGAAGTATCATGCTATGCAAAGCTCAAGCCCATGAAGAAGCACGCTCCTAATAACATACCACATAAAACATGAGCCCCTTCCCATACCCCCAACTCCTACTGTAGTTGTACAAATAAAGCATATGGCCGCATTCTCTGACCTTAAAACTCTTCTGCCCCGCCAGCCTGAACGCCCAAGATCTTCCATCTCAACTCCTCAATATAATCCCTCCTTAGCCAGAGCCCGCCCGATGGAGTAGACCCCGCTTCATCCATACCCCGCTCGCTCTCTGACGAGAAAGAGGAGCCAGCGTCGATCCAAGCGAAAAGCAATCTCAGCTGCCAGAGCCGGTCTCGCACTTCATCTGGACTAGCACCGCGGCCAGTCGCTGCTTGTATAACATTTTGCACGGTACGCTCCGTAACGAGTTTGCTGTCTACAGCTGATTGACGAAGCCAGGGGGCATCGTGCGGTGTGGGTGATGGATGAGGCCGTGTAGGGAAGGAGGATGGGAGGACGAGTTCCTTCTCCCGAGCGTCAAGGAGGCCATTCAAGGAGTCTAGCTGGAAGATCCAGTCCCAGATACTTTGGGTTGCAGGTCTCGCTGTGAATCGGTGGGAGTTCTTGACGAGAAGCGCGGAGACGTTTGGTAGGGCAGAAGGTGGTAGACCCTTGCCATGGTTGGAGGCTGATGTTGAAGATGACGGAAGGATGTCTTGAGCACTGCTTAGTCCGGCTAGTGTGGAGCAGAAGAAGGAGGATCCGGTTGGGTTGTAGGTAGCTTTTCGGCGTAGGTAGATCGATTGGTCGCCACGTTGAAATTTCTCGCGGACTTCTGGGTTGGAGGTAAAATCTAGGACTAGCGGCCAATAGTCTGGACTGAGGACTTCAACCTTGGCTATGCGACTCAGATCAGGTAGTAAGCAAGGGGCAGTGAAGGTGTCGCTAAGACCGTCGGCGTTTGTTATGGTAATCGGCATCGATACTGGTCGTCTAGAATCAAGGTCACGAGGGATTATGCAACGTGGTTCCGCGGCAAGGACCCATAAGTGACGGAAGGCTTGCAAATGGCATTTGTTGTCGAGCACCGTTGTCGGGAAGATTGGATAAAGGGAGCAGATTAAAGACGCAGTTGCCAAGTTCGAAGTACCTAAGGTATAGCTTCCACCGCCCAAAAACAGCATTCCAATGGCCATGTGAGCGGCCATGTGGCTTCCGTATGGTGTATCAGGATCCACCCGACCGTGGAGAGAACGTAGACGGCGGAACAAAGCCAGGTCCCCAGTTCCTGCCATGACGGCCGCCAGGGATAATGCAACGACATCTTGGCAGTGACGGACCGAGTTTCGTGCAAGCCTTGCATCGTAATTGGCTGCGGGAAGGCGAGAGATGCGGATGAACTGGTCGAGGTAAGAAAGGAGGATATCACGGACTATTGGGTCCGGCGAGCCAGCAAACCGTAACCCAAGGGCGAAACAAAGACCGGCGATGATGTTGAAGAAAGGCATATCATTGCTTTTCAATCGTCGCACACCAGTCAGCCGGTAACGGCGGCGGTAGACTTCTGGGAGACTCTCTATAAACCAATCGTCACTGGCCTGGATACGGTCCCACATGATGACATGCCGCGCGAGCGTGCGAAGAAGGAAGAGATCTGGTCGTACATAATCAAAGCGGACCGTGGTGTCGGGAATGTCCACCTTTTGTGCGAGGGTCTCATCGTTGGTCTTCATGAAGATAATCGCCAAGGCAATCGTCGCCCCAGCCGTTGCTCGGTCGAGGACGTGAGCTAAATCGACGTTCTTAGTACCAACCGCCACAGCGAGCAATCTCTCAACTATATGCATATCCCGCATCCCCTTTAGGTCTTTGCCCTTTCCTAGGTTAATGAATCCGAGGGAAAACCCTGCAGCTAGGCGGTAACCCTCATCACGTAGGCCTTCGTAAGTCGCGGAGCCTTCTTCCGCATCCGAGTTCTCAATCTCCGAGAGCATAACTTCACTCATACGCCGATGTTGAGAGTTACAGTACAAGAGACCAATCCCCATGATTCCCGCGGTCTGCGTCAGCGGCGATAGATTGAGCTCTGCGGCTCCCATAGGGAGCATCCTAGTTACATGTACAGACAGCAGTCGAGTGACTAGTGTGTCCATTGTACCGAGGTAGGACGCAGATAAACCAAGCAATAGACCGATTGAAGTCATCGTATGTTTGGGTGTCAAGTACTTGAATGCCACCCATTTAGCCAGCGACCTCAGATGTCCGTTAAGGCCTAGCGCCAAAAGAAAACCCGCATGCCGGTTCGTCAATTCTTGGGGCTTGTTGAAAAGAATCCACGATGTGTCGATTCCTCTCGAGTTTCTCGAGATAGCAAGGCCAGTGGAAACACCATTGTGGAAGAAGGCCCAGCAAATCTTCTCCTCATGAAAGGAGGCTCTATCTGCGCTTATCGTCACGTTTGAAGGCCTCATCACGCACTGCAATGAGAATGACGGTATTGGGAGCTTCTCAGTCAAGAGAGGAAGTCGACCACTAAAAGCGAGCATGGCCCGCCCAGTTGGGATGGATAATGTCCGCAAGGTGACTAATTGTACCACTTCCTTTTGTGCTTCAAGGAGATCCGAGTCAGTCCATTCTGGCTCTGGGGTGCACTCTGCTGCAGGGGCCTTGGACTGGTTTAGCAACCGCGCGGCTTCAATGAACCGCTTGTCCTCGCGGAAGATCAGTCTTGTTACGGAGAAGCGATCAGCTTCAGCGGAAGCTTCAAACGAGTTGATCGCATCAGTATCCAGTGCAGAATTGCTGATATGATGATAGTCACGCATAGCATCGTGGGAGGTACTAGGAAGAGATGGCGGAGGTGGACGTGCGGCACTTAATTGACTCATTGAGATGTTGAGGTCGTCTCGGTCAATTAGTTCTAAGAGAGACGAGTTCCACGAGGTCGAAGCATGCGTCTGCGACTGAAGAATAGCTTCGTACAAGGGCGTGCTGACGCCCACTGGGAGAGTCTCAATAACGCTGCGCGTCAGCCTCCAACGGTATAGGAGTTGTATCCGATCAAAAACACTTGCTTTATCGTGCATTTCGTTGACAAACCCTTCGAGCGCAAGAGTCCTCGGAGTCAGAGTGGAACACCATTGCCACATCCTTCCTCTCCTCGGATGATCATCGCAGTTGATCAGGTTAAGTAAACTCCAGAAATGACAGGGTTCTCCTCGCCAGGCCTTTTCTAAGAACGCGAATATTGAAGGGGGTGCAAGCGGTTCGACAGGAAGTTTTGATCCGGTCATCCGGGTATCCTCGAATTGCCAGCGGGTTATGCTAGCGAGTTCAAGGCCATAGTAGGAATCCTCCGCCCAATTCCAGGAGGACCATCCAAGCCATCCGCCCAGCTGTGCTAGAACCGGGGCAAGGAGGCCCAATGATTTGTGGGATTGCTCATCATCACACGCTGATAGCTTCTGCTCCTCTCGAAGAAGGTGCAGAGCGACTAGAATGGTACATATCGGAGTGTGCTTTGAATGTTCAGTGTTGATGAGTGCCTTGCGAATATGGCCCTCGCCTCCAATCGCCGTATTACCACGGGGAGTTCGTAGAAACTCTCTGGTTAGCGCCGCGCACCGTAGGAGATAGGTGTTTTTGCGGCAGGTTGAGCGACTAGAACCGGGCGTTTCCTTGTGGGAATTTCTTCCGTTGCTGGCCGTGCTGTCGTCTTCAGCATCTTGCTCGACAATCCAACCCCAAGTGGCAGTGTTCATCCAGGGGGCCACCACTCCGGAGGATCCGGATTCTTGATCTAGCATGGATTCCCAGCTCTCCGTGTCAACATAGCTACCACTGCTAGACCTTAAAAGGCCTCTTTTTCTGCGAGTTTGTCGGGCCGTGATCCCGGAGTGGTCACCTTCGATGAATGGAATGGCTTGTGCGAAGAGAGTAATCACAAGGGCAGTCCACTCAATGTCGTTCTCCCCCGTTTGCCGTTCCTGGAGCCATTTCGTGGTTTCCCTCCAGCCTATCCAAAGTCCGTCGGCCACCTTGTCAGGAAAGTAACCGCCCAAAGCAAATCGGCACACACTAAACGCTTCCCGTACCAGGGCATTTGTAGGTTCCATACGAACCTGAAGCTTATGCCTTCGCTTCGCCGAATCTATTACGTCGAACTTACCGTCAGCAGCAGAATGATCCAGGCCGGTTATGATTATCGAGGCATCGGTCATGACGCGTTTCATGCCCCCTTCTCGAGGAAGATTGACGGTCATGATAGATGAAAGTGCATCGGTTTCATGCAACAGGAACTTGTCAGGCAGGTCAAGGACTAGAGGACTGTTCCATGGCATCTGTAACTGTAGGATTGAACCCCCAGTGTCGGTCACGCTGAGGGTGATAACTCGTGAGAGACCTCCGTCGACCACCTTGCATACATCCAACGTTCCCGAGGCATGCTGAATGCCGGTGGCTTGTATGAGTAGACTGCGTTCATCGGTGGCTGGCTTAACTCTGGATCTTTTTGAGAATACAGCATCTTTCGCCGGCTTCGTGACACTTTCCGCTCGTATGGTGACGACGGTTAGAGATTTCGCCTCTTGATCAACCAAATAGAGAGCCACCGGCGTTGAGCTCCCACTGTGCGCGGAAGCGTAGTCCGTCGGGCAAATGGTCACCACTTTCAATTTCCTAGATGACTTCAACTTCGATGGCGCAAGAAAGCTCCCAGAGAACTTCGAAGAGAAGCTTTCCACTTTAGACAGAAAAACCTCCTCGGGAAGGCCGGAACCTGACTCCTTGAGGTCCATATTCTCCATTCCTTCGAACAGACTTTCATTATTCAACTCCTCCAGGAGTTTGTCTGCAGGGGGATCGACAAAGCTGCTCGTGGCGCTGTAAACGGAACCGGCTCCGGGTGGCAAGGAACTCCTTGGATTGAAACCAAAGCTGCCGCGGGCGCTGCCTGCCCCTATTGACTGTCGTAAGCCCCCTGGATAGATCGTGCTCGACTGACTCCCTGTCGCAAGATCAGAAAACGCAATCCTATCCTGACTAGTCGCTAGGTCTGCACGGGCTAACATCGAGCTCACTCGTCGAGAAGTCTTCGAGGGAACACCGATTTCGGTGAAATCCTGGCCCAACTTGGAAGCAAAATCATCCTCCTCATCATCGAGTTTTCCTTCAGTAGAATATTGCGAGTGAGACATGATAGATGCGTTCCAGTTATCACCTCTTGGGCCAAAGCTCTCCCTCGCGGTGGTAGAGCGCGTACCGGGCGTTGTCGTCCCTGTGGTCATTCCAAAATGGGAACTACGCCTCTTAGAGCGGGTGCTGCCGGTCTCGCGGCGTCTTTTCTTCTTGGAAGACGGGACAGCCTCGTTCTCTCTATAACGCGCGTGCCAAAGTGTATACAACCCCGTGGTCGTATTGACAGTCAACACGAGGATAAGGGGAGTTTTCAGATTGGCACGATGTGTTCCTGATAGTTCATCGCGAGGAGAGACGTAGATGATCTCGTCTGAGGGATCAAGGACATCGTACCCAGATGGTCTACTCAACCTGCTCGTTTGTAGCCATCGAGATGCTTGATTTGTTACGACCAAGCCCATCTCTGAATGGGGGTCCATAAGAGAGAATACCCTAGGGAGATCTGCACGCTTGTTTATACGGGGCTTCCAGCCAGGACTTTGAGCTGGGATGGTGCTCAGTGATTGCCGTTGCGCCTGGCCTGAAGACTGAGAAGCACGAAAGTCCTGGGAGAACGACAAGAATGAATTCGGAGGCGCCATTGGGTGGCTGCTAGTATGATTTTCGTCGGCGACCTTCCTCTGCAATAGTAAACCACGAGGCGTCGCAAATACCGAGTCGACCTCGAACGGTAGAGGAACGACATGGCTGTTGCCTTCTAGGAAGAAAATATGAGCTTGCGACTTGAGAATGGCGACCAATGCGCGTGATGAGTCTTTGCTGGATGTTCTTCCCCTTGATCCTGTCCCCTCTGGTGATTTCGTATCGTTGGTTTGGCCCGAATGATTGTTCGTCTTATGCGACGCCGTAGGAGAAGGAGTCCCGCCGCTGGTTCGCTTGATTTTGCTCACGGCAAAGTTCGTCAACAAAGCATGCCGTATATCCTCCTTCTCGAGATCTAAACGGAATACCCTCTTGATCACGCCGGCCCGAGACCAGACCACACAGCTTTTTGTCCATACTAACTCGTCTTCAACAGGGCCGTCCGGGCCCGTATCAACGGACGTTGACCATGAGTAGAGCTTCTCTGATGGTTCGGGGGGCAGTAAATCCTCCGCGATGAGAAATGGAATGGCCGACGATTCGTGCAGGCCGAGGGACCGTACTGTAGACATTATCAAGGCGGCGTTTAGGTATAGCGGGGAGAAGAGCGTCGAGCAGTTGACGCCATTGTCGATCGATCGGGACGTTTCGAGGAAAGAGGGGCCCAGTAGTAGAGTGAACGAGGTGGTGATAGCAAGCTTGAAAGTATGATCAGCAAAGTGAAAAAGTGTGGTTGAGCCGTAGAGCTGGAAATGAGCTCTGGAAGCGACGCGGTGGACGCGGACTGAATGAGCGTAAATACGAGTCGCTGCCCGGCGGCTTTTTTCTTCCTCCGCAACAACACTCAGCCAACTCCGACCTCCCCTTCCTCCCTCCCACGCCCTCGTTTTCGATATTTATCTGGAGTTGATTGGATTATTAATGAGGTATCAGCTTATACAAAACGACATTGTGCCCCATTATCAATCCGACTCCTTGAAGGAGCTCTCAACTGGTCAAGGTTGTTGATCAATCATCAGAACAATGCCTTCCTTTCCTTCTCGACCGCTTGTCAGAGCGAGAAACGACGGACTACAGCTGAGGTGGGCATTTATTTGCGCTTCTTGTCATAGTCAAGCTAACCTGTTTGCTTACCTAGTTACCAGCTTCCTCACCGTGTTTACACCGCTCAAGGCTACCCGATCCTCGCCCCTAACGGCTCTTCCGTTGTTGTCTATGGCTATGAAGATGGGTTGAAGGTCATTTGGCGAGGAGGACGGCCGTTTTCGCATCAGAAACCGCAATCCCCAAAGCAGGACAAACCGCAGAAGCCTAACCGCAGCAATGACGATGCGATCATGATCATCGACTCTGATGATGAGAGTATGGCGGACACCCAGAAAGACGAGGAACCAGAGGCCGAAACATACGAATTTGAGGATGAGGACCCCGAGGTTGATCCTTCCCATCCTTACGAGGGTATTCTGCGCCAGATCGACATACCCCTTGGAAGCCGGGTGATAGACATTGCTGTTCCTCGCGTGCTTCCCGAGAGTGCGCGCTCGCACCTCGACCCGTTCCCAGGTATTCTTAACAAACTTATCGTCGTGTCGGCAGTATGTGCGGACTATTCTACACGCGTTGTTACAGTGCCCTTGGCTCCTCCACACCCGACAGAGAACAACATGGCTGCATGGGGTATCCAGACATTCGCAGTCAGCGCAGTATCACATCAGGAGATTCCGCGAGGAGTGAGCATCACATTCACTTACCAGGAAAGCCACCCGCAGGATGGCGGTGAGGGCAGATGGGAGCTCCTTGTGGCCACTCATTCCGCGGAGTCGTCTGGCTTGCTGGTCATTCATCGGATTCCAATCGCAGAAGACAAAAAGACGGACCATGTATCTTATCGTCTATGCGCTGAGGATGTCGAGACGAAGCGCCGCTATTTACCATCTCCCGCGCAGAACGTAGCCTTCAACCCGTCCAGCTACCCGGCCGCGCGACATTCCACACTATTGGTTTCATTCCACTCAGGCTGTGTCAAGGTATACTCCTGCTTCTCGACAAAGCCATCCAAATCTTCGCGGAGAGTTGGCTCAGCGCAGACTGAATTTGAGACATCAGAAACTGAAGGAAAGTGGTTAATTAGTCTTTACCCCGGCTTCGAGCAGTCATTGTCGAATCTTCCGCGGCGCAAGTCTATTACGAACGCCGAGTGGGTACTAGGTGGACGAGCCATCATGGTACTGATGGCAGACGGTGAATGGGGAGTTTGGGATCTCGAAGGAGCCGGACCCGGTACAGCCAAGGGCCCTCTCCAGCGACAGTCCAGCGTGCAAGGCGTATCCGGTGGGGCATTGACTGCGTTTTCAGTTAGCGGGCGTATCCTCAGTTTCCCCTCTGGTGGAAAATCCGAGACCGCCGTTGAGCATCGCCCGAGGTTCGCCCCGATGACCCCTTCGACTAAACGTCTCCGCGAGGACACCTTGCTGAAAGGGAACGCGGCTGGGACGTCTACATCGTCGTTACGTGGCGGGATTTCGGTGTACCAGATGAATACGACGCAGGATGCATTGCCAGATGAATCGATTCTTATTCGACATGGAAGCCAAAGTGCTATCATACCCAGTCTCTTGACTCTGTGGCGGAGCGCCGTGAAATCAACAGGAACACTAGATGCATCCAACCGTTGTCGAGTAACACCGATCCATGATATCGCGCTTATGGGTGAGCCTTTGAAGGAAATCAGCCATGTCCCTGCACCGTCTCGCCAATCTCACTTGGAGCCCCGGGCATTTGAAATCATTGTCGCCGCAGAACATCGTCTCGTGATTCTCGCTACGAAGCTGACAGAGCCCGAGCCGGCGCCTATTACGCGCGCCTCGGTCGCCGAAACTTCTACAGTTGAGGCAGACCAGCTCCGACTTCGCCAAGGAGAACTGGACGTCGACGGAATGGACCGGCTGCTGAATGGAATGGCGCATAGTCGCTCGCTTCACATAGGAAGCCCGGTCAAGCGGGCGCGGATATTTACGTGATGTACCACAGCTAATATGATCAGTTACAGATACCCCTCCGTTTTTACTTTCCGCAACTGCCCCGTATTTCTTTGATCTGCACATTCGCGCTGTAAGGTGGAGCGCAAGGCGAGGATCATGCCTTGAAATGCCTCTTGAGGTATAAGCTCTGTATCGGCTGCGATATATCGATGGGGGCGCTCTCTACATATTTCTTCGCGTCCCACCCATACCACAGCCTGGTCTCTTCGGTACACTGAAGGGGCCGGGCGGCGCTTGCGTCTAGTGTGGACATCAACTATCTAACAACTCTGTAGTTTTATATTTGCTCTTTAGTAGCACAATGTCATTGATCCCATTGTTCGATAGGAGAGATCTAGATGCAAGTTACATAAGCACCCCGCGGCGGGGATCGGCGATATCGCAATCGGCGGAAATTATTTGGAGTCGCAAATCCCCGTCTCCAATTCCTCCTTTTGTTCATTTAGACACACCAATCTACCTATCCTTCACATATATCCAGCACCATGGCTCTCCCCTCAGATTCAACCTCAGAGCACCAACCAAAAAAGGGTACCACCACCACCACCACCACCATGCACCCTCCACCTCTCCCTCTCATCCTCCGCATACCCATACCATACCTACATGAACCCCCTACCTAACAACCCTCTCAAGTCTGGGCCTCCCTAATAACAACCCTCTCCTACCTCCCGGGCCTCCTAACGCTGCACCACTCGCTCCGCCTCTCTAAAACGACATACCCCTTCGTCGCCCTCTACACGCCCTCCTTCCCACAGTCCGGCCTCGAAGCCCTCCACGCCCGCGGGATCACGACACTCCCCGTGCCCCCTGTCCAACCCACAAGGAAACCGAAACACGGCTACGCGCATGACCCGCGCTTCGAGGATGCGTGGAATAAACTCGTTGTGTTCTCGTTGAGCGAGTTTGAGCGCGTCGTTCTCCTGGATGGGGATATGCTGGTGCGCCGGAATATGGATGAGCTTATGGATGTCCCGCTTGATGGGCCTGCGGATGGATCTGGTATAGTGGAGGGTGGTGGGGAACAGAGGAGGGTCTTCGGCGCTAGTCACGCCTGCGCCTGTAATCCGATGAAGAAGGCGCATTATCCGGGGCATTGGTACCCCTCTCTCTTGTCCCAATCCCCGATCCTTACTTAGATTCAAGCTAACGTGTATATCTCGTCTTAGGATCCCGGCAAACTGCGCTTTCACAACCCAACATGCCTCCCCCGATCTCGCGCGAAAACACGGTGCACCGAGTACCTCCGGCGTCGGCATGCTGAACAGCGGTCTTCTCGTCGTACGACCCTCACAAACGCACTTCGCAACGATCCAGCGGTTCCTCGATGACGCGGAGAAAGTCGACAGCTATGTATTTCCGGACCAGGAACTCCTCTCCGACGCATTCAAGGACCAGTGGGTACCGTTGCCGTACGTATATAACGCGCTGAAGACGATGAGGGATCCGAGCGTTCACGGGACGATCTGGAGGGACGGGGAGATCAGGAATGTGCATTACATCTTTGCGGTGAAGCCGTGGCAGGAAACGCCGCCGGCTAGTATAGAGGACGAGAAGGCTAGGGATATGCTGAATGCGTGGTGGTGGGAGGTTAATGAGGATAGACAGAGGGGTGAGAGGGAGAAGGGGATTGAGGATGGAATCTAGAGTTTAGATGATTTATGAGGCTGGTTATAATCTATATTGGTGCTGGGCAAGGGCTAGATAGATGCCAGTGATGTACATGATCCGTATACGATGCGATGTGACAATGGGCTAAGAGCAAGAAGCGATATGTTTGGTAGATTTACATATGCAATATGCACAGGCTAGGGATGTAAACTATCTACGCAGCCCCAGTGTAACCAAGGCCATCCAATTCCTTGCGCACCGAGTCCTCCGTATGGATCTTCTTCATCTGAGTATCCTCCAATTTCTCACCACCGGCCAAACGCATCTTGAGGTCCTCGATCGCACGGATCTTCTTCAAGAGGCCGCGGATCTTCTTGTCGTGGACACTGGGAACACCATCATCGAGGGGCTCGGGCTCCGGAGCGGGAGCTGGAGCGGCCTTGTTGACGTTAGGCTGTTTCTGCTGCCCGTTCTTGCGGGGTCCATCCTTCTTCTTCTCGCCACGGGGTTGGTTGGCATCGTTGGCGGCCTCCTCGGGCTGACCCTCCTTGAGCTTGCGAGCTTCACGCTTCTTCTTGTTTCGAGCGGCAGACTTGGAGAGCTTCTCCGCCTGATCGGCGCCAGGGGGAAGAGCAACGCCTCCTCCGGGAGCGGCTCCCGGGGGAAGGAATTCCTCTGCTGGCTCGGCTCCAGGCACGACGCGTCTCCGAGATCGAGCAACGCCGTTCAAAGCACCACCAGTCGCGGTGCCTTCAGGGACGTAAGCGGCTCCACCTTGGTCTTCACGACGGAAGGCGAGCGGAGTCGATGTGCCGCGGGCGCCGGGGGGACGGTATGCACCGGCAGGCTTGACGGGAGCCTTCCTCGTGCTGAGGTAGGCAACTGCGGACGCGTGAGGAGCGGGCAGCGGGTTGAAGGGATCGCCAAGTGGGTGCTGGATGGTCGACTGCGGGCGCCAGCAAACGTCGTAGAGCTCGTTAATGTCCTCGTTGTAGAGCAAAGCTCCGCTGACGTGCCACAGGCGAAGACCGTTGTCGACGCGCAGACGAGGGCTGGTGGTCGCAGTCAGGATGGTCTGTCCGTCAGGCGACCATTCGCAGACACTCGAGTTCGCGGCTTCCACGGTAGTGATCTTGGTGTAGTTCTTCTCCATATCGTAGATGTCCATCTGACCGGCCATGTTTCCAAAGCCAGCAACAAGGACAAAACGACCGTGGGGCGAGAACAGGATGGTGTTTCGAGGAGTCAAGGGGAAGCTGTGCTTGGGGACACCGCGGACGTTGAAGATGGTCGTCTTGGAGGGGATGGTACCGTATACGACACCAAACTCCTTGGAGGTAGGCGACCAGCTGACGTCGTGAATCGGGCCCTCTCTGTCTGTTGAAAGGGTCAGAATGCAGTCACAGAAACCAAAATTGCAGACGTACCGAGGTGAACCCGAGAGTCGAACTGCCCGCTAGAGCTCAGAAGGTAGAGAGTAGTCTCTCCGTAGTAACTCTTGCCGGTCTTGTCGACATCAGTCTGAGCGAGAACGATCAAGCTAGTACCGGAGTTGTTCCACTTCAACTGAACCTTGTCGCCCTTGAAGAACGTCTTCTGCGAGACCGGCGATCCGAACTGGGGAACCAAAAACACCTTGACGGCGGCAGGTTGTCCCTACAACAGCACGATTAGCCCAATCCCAACCCAAACCAGCATCTCCACTAACCTTGCGCTCAGGAATGAACACCGCAACTGCCGAGTTCTGGCCAGGCGAAAGCGCAAAGTCTGCCACCCCCTCCACGCGCAACTTATTCCAGACCTTGGACAGGTTATCGCTCTGGTAGAACTGGACCTCGTTGGTGACGACGCGGGCACACAGCTTCTCATCGGCGCTGTACTGGATGTTCCAGCCGGTCTGCGACTTCTGGACGTACTGTCCCACGATGCGGTCCTCCTCCGTCTCCAACACCTTCCAAACCTTCAGGTTCTTGACAGCATCGCCATTGGCGTCCTTGGAAGGGCGCTGCCATGTAATCAGGTATGTACCGAGCGGCGAGAAGCCAAGCTCGAAGACGTTCTCGGCGGGGATGGTGGAAACGACGTGACCGACGGAGGGATCGATAATGGTGACCCTGTGATACGTTAGCCAGTGCTCCGTGGTTTGCGGGGTAAATGTACGTACTTCTCGGGAGACGCCCAAGCAAAGTATCGGCCGTCAGGAGAATAAGCGCTGCAACGGATGTTCCCCTCGGGTCTGCAGTTGTTTGCATTAGTGACGTCGTGGGCCCGTAGCAGTGGTGCAAAACATACTTCTCAAATCCCGCCAAGGGCTCGTACACTGGAGAAGCATCCAAGATGCCAACTCCCTTCACCGTGCGGACTATATCTAGTCAGCTTTTGTGTGCGGTTCTCTCGCCGTCACAGGCAACAATCAACGAGCCAAGGACATACAAGCAAGTTGTGTAGGAGCAGCCATTCCGAATCTCTGGAATAGAATATCTCAATCAAAAGCCCAAAGGTCTAATGGTAGTGAAACGCGCGCGTTGCTCGGAAGAAGTCGAGCTGTGCAGAGCTGAAGTGAAGCCCCCCGCCAATGATAAACAGAAGCTGGAGAAAACGCAATCGATCCGGGAGCAGGTACCGGAGTGGGAGCTGAGATGGGCAGATGAGACGAATGTAAACGCTATCGAAGAGATCAAGGCCGACTCGAATGCTGAAGGTATGCGTGGCGAGCAGTTATTTGACACGACACGCACAAAGAACCTTGGAACGAGGTCAAAGACGGCGGAAGTGGAACTTGGCAGGTTGGAACTCTTGTCGAGTCTCCAGTCCGGGTTGTTTCAGAAAAGGATCAATGCTAGACAAGTCAATGCCAGCAGGAACAGAACAGGACAGGACGACTGTAGGAGGGGGTGGTGGTGGTGAAGGGGGAAGAGTGAGGAGGAAGAGAGAGAATTGACGTGAGTGAGCGGCGAAAGAAAAAGCGGCAAATGTTCCCAATTCGGCAAGCCTGCGATGAGACAGAGCCCAACCTTCGTGAAACATCAGTCTGCAGAAGTAGTAAGATTGGCCATTGTTCATTCATTCTTCTCTTTATCTTGATTATACTTTATTCTGAAGCTCTCACTACTATCTACTTGTACCCGCCTGAAGTTGGCGCCGGTGCTTGCCACTCCGAATAGATACGCGGTCCGAGCTGATCACCATGGACAAGTCTCATTTGAGTTTACATAGGATTCAATTGTGATGAGAAAGCGAGCAGCTAAATATCCTACAAAGCCAGATACTCCGTCGATCCTTGTTACATATTGCTTTGTCCATAGAATGTTGCCTCCCATCATATCGGTTCTCGACCCTTTTCGAAGATAATAGACTCCAGATCCGAAAGCATTAATCACGAAGAACGCCAGCTTCATCAGGTAATAGTAGTATAGTCACCGGCGGCAACCTCAGTACCGTTCGCTGGGAAAGTTCTCTGTTCCCGGAGTGGCCATTCTCGGGGTTCGCACGGTGGTATCAACGACATCAGGATCATAGGTCATTCCATCCACCATACGCGCATCCTGAGCCGGCTCAGGCGTAGCAGAGCCCATATGCGGCGAGTAGGATGTCACTGGGTTCGCGCGGTTCTGTCTCGGGCTCCCAACGGAGCTGGTCGGCCTCCCGCTCGACGACGTCCGACCGATTCCAGGATGGGAGATCGGTCCGCTCATGGTGCTCGCGCCTTCGCCGAACCCAACAAGACTGGCGTCTCCCTCGTCGCTCATGTTACCAACGCTCGACACGCCGTCGTCCGCCTCGCTCATCTTGTCCGCATCGAAAGCGTCGCTCCCACTGGCCCATGTAGTCCTAGCATCCACGCTGCCCGTTGCACTGGCGCTTCCGACGGTACTTCTCTCCTTCAGACCGACGCCGGTGTCGAAGTATCCGGGGGTGTATGGGAAGGACGGGCCAGTGGTTGAGTGTGCGCCGCCGGCCCGTGCGGTAGCCACCCGCTCTAGACCAGCGAGGCGGGAGATGCGATCGGCGCGCTCGGCTTCGAGGGTCGTCGTTGAACTCATGGAGGCATTGGATGAGTGGTGTCCATGGCGGCCGTGGGGGAAGGGTTGGCCTTGGTGGCCGTCTTTGATGGCGGTGGTGGAGAGCGCGGAGAGGGAGGTGGTGGTGGAATTGGGGGTTCCGCTGTGATAGTAGATGTTAGCTTATCGCAGCGATCTAACCGGGTCGAGTTAACTCACGGCCCCATCTCAGATGGAGTGACCGGGTCGGAGGGAGGAGGAGGGAGGTTGATCAAGGTGGGAGTGGTCATGGCTATATGCACAATGTGCGTCTGAACTTTGAGTTCTGGTCAAAGCTGCAGGGCCGATCAGATCGAAATCGGCGGGTTATCGGGGTCGATTTAGTAGAGGTTGGACTATAGTTGGGCAGTAGATCAGGCCGAGATAGCTGTCAGGGATGATAGATGGAATCCGCAGATTGAGGGAAGAAGATGAAGAATCCCCGTTGTAAGTCAAGAGAACGAACAATAAGGACAAAGAGGCAAAGCAAACGATATGCGCAACAAAGTTGGTGTGGTGCAGTTGGCTGTGCGCTCTCCCGCTGGTTTAGAGTTTCAGTTCCGAGGGCGATGTGGTGGAGGTGCTATCCGTACTGGCCCGCGAGTCGATCTTCTGTCACTGCTGACTGGCGTTTTCTGAATTCTTCCTGCACGAGTAAACTGAAGCTGGACGAGATATTTCTTTTTCTTATAGTATCTGAAGCAATCGAGGATGCTAAAAGTAGTCCAGTGAGGCGGCAGGAGGTCCTATCCATTAAGGGTGATGACGTCATCAAATTAGACTCGACGCTTCACTTCCCCTGAAACTAATCACGATGGAGCAAAAACGGAATGCAATTGGAGACTCCTGTATAGCATAGAGAGGCCACACTGATGCAACGAGGACGTGATTCTGGTTGGCTTGAGGGCCATCAATTGGTTGAATTGCGGCGCAAAAATGCCTCGGTTCTACACTACCTTGGCTGGTATGTAGAGGGTAGAAACATTGTGATTAGCATCGTAGCGACTAATCTAGAGGGTCTAAGCACCGTGGGTATCATTAAAAGGGTAAAGCAACCTCGAAGCAGAAAGGAACAATTCCTGACAGTGAGGTGTCTTGGTCTAGAACCGAAGTATATGTTTTTCCCCAGACCACCCCAGGATCTGCCTTCTTCTCCACGCGATCCCATCAATGAGATAGAATCAAGACTGTTAGATAGCCAAATCATCTCTATAACCAAGCCAAATAATCCCTAATTCTAAACGTCCCCGAAGTAAACCTCATCAAAAAGCACAACCCCTGTATAACTACTCCCGGAAAACGTACAGCTCGCCACAAAATTGATCCTATCCTCCGCCGTCTTCGACACATACCACCCCTCTAAGCTCACCCACTCATCCGGCACATCAAATAAACTCACAATTGCGCCGGTCGTCGCATTGAAACCGCCATATGCAGAAACAGAGCAGTAGTTTGCGCCGTTGGGCGCAGGGATGCGTGTTGCCAGCGAGACGGTGTAGTTTGTTCCGGGGGTTAGATTGTGTAAGGACTGGGAGATTGTGTTACCGCGGTTTCCGACGGCTGTGCGGAGGGATCTGGGACGTATTTAGATGGGGTACGATTTCTTGATGGGAGAGAGGAAGAGAGTGAGGGAGGAAGGGAGGTTACAGGTAGTAGTCGCCGTCGTAGGGAGTATAGTCGGCGTTGGAGGCGACGACGGTTGCGACGTTTGGGGCGGAGGGGATCCAGGGTGCTAGAGAGCCGGACTCAAAGCTTGGGTTTGTGAGGAGATTTAGGGACATGGTGGCAAATGATGGAGTGCCAGGCAGGAGGCTATGATTGTGGAAGGAGGAAGGGGAACAGACGCTGGGATCTGGATGGCGGGGAGATGGGTTATCTTATACTTCTCAAGCCTGAGGGATCTGAAACAAGGGCCGGAATATCAAGGAAGCGCTGGGGCCGTTTTCCATGGTGTCGTTGCTAGTGCTTAGGATTGACGATTAGTGATCTAATTGGGGAATGGAGGGCGAGCTGAAGATGATAAAAATAGCAGTACCACTAGGCAGGTATACAGTGGGAGCACTCGGTCGTACTCTGTAGTGGTGTGGGAATGGTCTCTTGGACGTGCAGTATTATTAAATCTGGAATAATCGGCATTATCGGTCGTAGTGTATGTCGCCTCGCGTTGCGTACTAATCGTACATGGCCTGATCATCGAAGAAATCAGAGATCCGGATACCAATTCTTGTAGCATAAACGCAAGCTCTCTCCGGCCCATCCTGATCAAATCTATCTGCTTGCATATGCACTGGAAGGATGTTAGTCCAGCTTAGAGTGTGAAGTCAAGGATACCTACTGCATCAACCTCAGGCATGACGCACTCAACGTGCGGTCCTGCTTAACCCAGTGCCCATCAGCCGGCAAATCGCAGTTTCCTAAATTTCGCACCACAGTAAGTGTTTCTGACCTCGTCCTCTGGTGGCCGCGTAGATGCTCGTCGACCTCCATGTCCAGCAGAACACCGCGCTCCGCCATTTTCATAGCCCAGAGCAGGTTGTAATGCGCATCCGGAAAAGCCTCGCTCGCCTGCCAGTCCAGGACCCTGTTGTCCGACTTGACCTTGTACTGGGTTTCCGCGACAAGAACCTCCTCATTCCTTCCACCACGACGTTTGTTCCTGATGTAGAGGATCGTCTTCACGCGCGCGTCAACAAACCAGTTGGTGATTTGACATGAATGGAAAAGGGCTGGTAGGCCAGTATCTGGAGCTGAAGCTGCAGCCGGACCTGCGATACCAGTAGCAAGAGAAACAGGAACAAAGTCAGAGCCGTCGTAGACGACAGGAACGAACTCTTTTCCCAGTTTACCGGTCAAACAGTTCTCTTTGTTCTTCTTCAGCTTCCTCAGATACTTCACCACACGCTGCCGATCGGCCATCGTCATGCAGGCGCATGGACAAAGATCGACGATTCCGGCTTCAGGACAACAATAAGGCCGATAATAGATTGGCCCGTGGTATGCCGACTCGGCGAAGTGGCCGCGGGAGTGGAGCTTCATGCATTTGACGCAGTATTTTGCCCGGCCATCCTCAAGTCGACGGAGGAGTTGACGACGAAGATGGCCGAAGGATGACTTGTTATTTGTGAGCCCCACCATAGCGAGTGCATACCCATAGGCCGGAAGCTGAAGCTGGTACAGTCGTGGGAAGCGGAAGAGTTCGCTTTCGAGGACCTGGCCGAGGACCATATACAATGGTTTGCAGGTGAGGGCAAGGCAGGCTTGATCGACTATTGAAAGGTAGCGGAGGATCTGCTTTAGGCGATCCATGGGAATGGTTGTGAGCGAAAGGCGTCGACCCTGGTGTTGGCGCTGCTTTTGGCCTCGGCGGCAGTGTGCATGGTATCGGTCGCACAAATTGCTGAGCTTGAATATCATGATATTCGCAAAGGTTGCGGTCGTTTCTGGCGCGGACTGAGAATCGGAACTGTTCTTCACTCTGTGAACTGGGAGAGGTTCGAACATGATGAGGATGATGTAGAGGATATTAGTTGATGACCTGAAAATGATGAATCGAAGATAAGTTGACTCATGACGAGGATGGTTGCGAGTGATAAATCGTAAGAGAGTTTTTGTGGGAAGTTTGCTGTATAGAGTTTCGGTTGGTCCGAACCACGAATATATCACACGGCGTTGATCTCATGATCTGGTTTTTATACCGCCGCCGCATCTCATAGACCGGCATGAGATATAACTCAAAGCTCAGGATGCAATCCAAGGGAAACCCGCCGGCGTCAACCACTGCTCACATGGGACGTCGAAGAACAAACCGCCCAGCTCTGGAAACGCACTTAGAACCGCGTCCTCTTCGCTCACGGGACTCATCTCCTGAGCCTGAACCTGGTTCTGAGTTTGACTGAAGCCTAGAACAACCGGGTCCAAATTCCGAACTACTGGCTCAAGGATTGCTGCAGCTTTAGAGCAAACGGCGCTTCTAGACGCATTGCTAACGAGAAGCTGCACGCAGCGGAGTACAAGATTCAATGTCAACGACTTGGATTGTGCGTTCAACTGCCCGTTGCCGTGGAGGATAAGTAACGTTGTGATTGAGAAGAAAGCGTAAAATGAGCCGAGACCGTCGACGTACCAACGGTAAGATCGGAAGAGCTGGCCTGAGAAAAGTTTTTCAAAGTTGGAGAGAATGGTTGTCGCAGCATGCTCGCATTGTTCTGGACTCTGCGTGTGAGGCCCACTGACGCTAGCAGCAGGAAGAGATGGCCGGTGGAGGAGGAGCGTGAGGTGGTTGGTGTAGTTGGCGAGGATGTAATAGTGGGCTTGATGGTAGGATTCTAACTGGTCGAAGGGTCGAGCAGCGAAACGCACGAAATGAGACTGTTGTTCGTGGGCGATTCTTGTATCGAGTGCGGACATTTTCGTGGGGTCAGCCGGAGATGAGAGTTGGCAGATGTCGAAGGCCAGGTTGTAGAGGCGGAACTTATACAGGAGGTAGGTCATCTTCGTTGGGGGCGATGAAGGGTCAACATTGGGTAACTGATCGAAAGACAGCTCCTCGTCTTCGTTGTCAGCTGGAAGATCGACGTGGGAGTTTATGCGGAAGGGCATCAAATTGCCGAGACAGGTGTTTTGAATGGTGTACAGCATCTGCAAAGCAGCCCAGCAACGTCGACGCTCCTCTGCTTCGATGCGGTCCACGTTGAGGCGGGACGGTTCAACGGCACACCCAATGGCGACGGCAATATGGAGAGTCGTCCCAAGAAGGGACCAAGCAGGCCCCTGAGCATGATTAATTGCATAGATGAGCAGAACGAGAGACTGTACGGTACAGAGATTATGCCGAAACATGAAGTTGTCCGCGACCAGACAGCGCATTGCCGCTGCCCGGTATTTTGCCGAAAGGCTGCGGATATTTGCGCCTGGTGAAGGATTGCGACCGAGGTGCATAAGAAGTGGATTGCCATCGTCCAGTGCAGTGACAGAAAGACTGAGGATGACGAAGAGAAGCGCGAGGAATGACAGGGAGACCGATTTTGGATTCTGTCTGAACTCTTCGTACTTAGCGTGGAAGGTGGGATCGTGCAGCACGTGGAAGAGAGGGGAGAACACGGTGAAATAAGCCGACTTGAGCTCTTCTAACTGCGGGAGCGGAGGCAGCATGTCCAACAGTTCGTCAGATACCGCACTGGGACCCGGTTGTTCGAAGAAGGGGAAACCGGTCGGGCAGCCCGGAGTTGACTCGTGCATCGCATCGATCAGACTGGAGTCACCGAGGTCGTTGGACGGCACAAACCGAACATGATTCGAAGGCGTCGCGACTAGATGACCTGATTGACGGGCGGGTTCAGGAGTCACTGAGTGTTCAACTGGATAGTGATGTGACGAGGCCGGACTTGAGTCTGGAGAGGGGAGGCGGGTCTCATTGCGCTGGCCGAGCAGTGCGGAGGTGACTGCGATGTTCTGTCTCAGGAGGTCTTCAAGGGCAGAAGCATTTCCCAGTGTCGGTCTCTCGGGGGCTGACGGTTGAGCGTCATAGCTATCCTGGCGGCGAAATCGACAGCTGGAGGCATAGCCGCGGCGAAGACAGGTGTCACAGGGGGCCTGGTAGGTGGAAGTGATGCATCTGATCTTGCGCTGGCGGCAGTTCTCGCAACTAAGTGGTATTCGCTTTGACGACATTTCTGTTTCTCGAACTGTGTAGGCGGGAGAGAATGAATCTCAGCTTGCAGTTGGTGGAGGTCGGAAGTCTGGGGTCGGAGGGTCGCCGGAGCGAGCGGGGATAAGCGGGGGGAAGACCAATTTATGAGTCTCGGTCCCTAACTCGAAGCTTGCAAGGTGATGGAGTAGGTATCCACCAAGGCGAGTAGAGATCTGCCTATGCATTACAAGGAATTCATACTTGCGAAATTATTCATTGAATTCATTGGTATCGTAAGAACATAACTAATAAGCCTTCTGCATAGGTGCCACAATCTCCAACTCATCAATCGCCTGCGTAATGCGCTGGGTGAGTTCCTGACTTGCCGCGAGATTCGGCGCAAGCAGTTCCTTCTTTCCAGCCTTGTGCACCCTCCCATTGATCATGATGACATTCAGCTTGGAATGGTCCTGAAGAATGGTAATATTGTCCAGCGGATTTCCATCAACTAGGACACAGTCTGCAAAGTTGCCTGCCTTAATCTGGCCCATTTCGTGCTCGCGCATGAAGAGTTTGGCGACGCCATATGTTGCGGCGATGATGGCTTCGTGGGGTGTAAAGCCCAGCAACTTTGTGAAATGCTCTAGATCTCGGGCATATGTGCCATGTGGTGTCCAGGCAAAACCGTAGTCTCTGTTTGAGGCGTCGGTTAGCCTTCGTTGGAGAAGAGGAGGATGAGAGTGGTGGACATACCCGCCAGGGAGAACGGCAATGCCCCGTCGGTGCATCTCACGTAGACCGCGGATGGCAGCCTCGAGCTCCTTCTTGTATCCAACCTTCTCGGCGGCTTCTGTGGCATAGCCGAATGCGCTTGCCTCGTAAAGCGTGGCGTACAGCCAGTTGATTGCAGGGACGACGACATGTTGTGATCGTTTCTTTTCCAATGCGTCCATTCCTAAGCACGTCAGGTATTGCCATCTTAGACCAACGGAAGTGGCTTTAGCTTACCCTCCTCGTCGATATATGAACCGTGATAAATGATCTCCACTCCATGCTCAACGCATTGTCTCACTGAATCGCGAGCCCGAGCATGGGCGCAGAGTCTGATACCATGTTTGTGAGCTTCGTCGACACACGCCTTCGTTTCCTCGTCACTAAAGTAGCAGTCCGTCGCGTCTCGGATCTCGGTGATCTATCTCATTAGCAACCCGTTGTCACCAAGAGGATGTCAGCGAGGCTCACCGATTCTCCGGACATGGACAGCTTCACTTGATCTACTCCTAGCTCAACATGATCCCGGATCACCTGCCGCATCTCCTCAGGCCCATCGGCATACGCTGTGATTCCTGGCACCAAATCTCCATCTCTCCTCGCCATCTCCTGCCCATTCGCCAGGTATCGAGGGCCAGGAATATCACCCGCATTTATGGCGTCGCGAACAACAACGTCAAGCCTTCGCTTGGCTGATGCAGCACCGAAGCACCTGAGCTGTCAGCACACCCGCACTCCCTTGAGAGACAGAAGACACTTACATGGTATATCCTGAATCCAAGAAACATCGCGCACTTCGTGCCGTCAGCAGTGTGTGCTCTTCGATGCCCAGCTCGCCCAACCGGCCAAGATCGCCTCCATTCCAGCTAAGATGCGTATGGGCGTCTCCAAGGCCGGGTATCAGGGTGCGACCGTTGCCGTAGAAGACACGGACACGGGGATCTTTGAGTAAGTCTTCTTTGTTTGGCACACTGCCAACATGTGTGAATCGTTCGCCTATGCATATCAATCAATGATTGTCCTATACCAACGCTGCAGGACAAGAGACTTACCCGTAATCAACACGTCTCCCTTGTACGGCTCTCGCCCAGTTGCGTCAAGGATCTTGGCATCTGTTATTAGGACTCTTGAATCCGGATGCGTTCCCGCGATGCTGTATGACTTTGGCTGCAGCTTCTTGTCGAACTTGAGCTGTTCAATGTATGCGATATTGCGTGGCGGTCCCTGGTAAGGCTCAAAAGGATAGTCTGGAGATGACCACGTAAGGGACATATCGATATGTGTAGGTATTCTCAGAAATGGACTGATAAAGTTGTAATAAAGCTAATAGAAAGATGAAGCAAGCGAGTCAGGCGAGGTAGAACCTGGAGTCACTATATATACGGCATACGCCATGACCTGCACGGGACGAGATAACCGTTGGCCTCAACAAGCCAAGGCGCTGCGAGCTGTAACTCGGATAACCGCCCTTGATCTCCGCTCTGAGTTAGGAGAGAGACGATCATGAAGAACGGATGCGGGCACCAATCACCTTGTCATCCGTGGATATGATTCCGCGCAATACCGCGCTTCGCCGCTCCCTCAGACCGAGGGACCCAGACCCTAGTGACTCTACGGAGTACTACCTTTGTCGATCCCCGGATTCGGTCCCTCCGCGAGACTCCAGCTCTCCGCAGTCCGCACTTCTCCAGACCAGACCCAAACTTCAGTGAGTTCCCCAGATTCAGGGTCGACTTCCAGTCGTCTCTGCCAACATCCAACTTACCTAACCGGTTTCTTAGACCCTGCTGCACGCATCAAAGTACGCTACAATGGGCTGGTTAACCCTCCGCCGCCGCGCCGATAACCACATCCACAATGATGGGATCGTCCTAGTGCCTTTCTCGACATCAGAGAAGCTCGGCGCCTACAGCGAGCACACCGAAGATATCAGCATCATCGCCCCAGATGACACAGCATCACAATCACCATCCTTACTATCATCCACCTTTCTCGGCAAATCGTACCCATTCCACCCTACAACCCCTGATGATAATCTTCCCTACATCTCCCCTTCAATCCTCCTCCAACTCGAAGAAACTTGGAAAAGTTCCAAACCATCCCCAACAAAACTCCCGCACTCCTCATCCACAAAAGACCCCGATATTCCGCTGTGGATCGTGATTAACGACATCGTCTACGACTGTACAGCCTTCCAGCACACGCATCCAGGGGGTTCTGTTGTGATCCGTTCTTTCGTGGGACAGGACTGCTCGTGGCAGTTTTGGCGGTTTCATGCTCACCAGCATTTGAGGGAGTACGGGAAATCATTGAGAATTGGGAGGACGAGCGGTGTTCAAAATCGCTTCAAGGAGCCTCCGCGGTTTGTTGGGTTGAGTAGTGGGTTGGGGGATGAGGATTGGTGATTTTGTTTTTGGGTTGGATTGCATTTGGGCTAGGCTGGGTTAGCTTTTGGTTTAGAGTCATGTCATGTAGGTCGGTTCGAACATAGACGTTCTTTAGACTGTCCAATATACTGTAAGGACTTTGTTAGAAGCAGGCATCGATCAATGGGACTTTGGAAACTTAGTGCCTCGCTGACAAGAGGTAGAAGCCCTATATCGAATTCATGCATTATAGAGCAGACTGCTAGAGTCTTGTAATCCAAAACATAACTATATTCTAACAGTACCGAATAAGACCATGTCCACCCTTCAAGCCTTCCCCATACCCCGAAAGACAATCAAACCATCTCAAAAACCGGCACCTTAAACGGCGTAATCTCAACCCAAAGCCCTGCAGTTCCAGCCCAGAAACTCAGAAAGCAAACAACAACACCAAAGGCATAACCTGCCGTCAATAGCGCAGTCATACTCGTCATGAACCCACAAGCCAGCAACAACAAACAAATATCCAGCGCAACCAGATCCAAAAACAGAACCCAGGTCGAGCGCATAGCAGCAATTGTATACAGCACCGTGATGATGAACCACACCCACAGGTATATCGAGATTGCCTGGTTGAAGTCTGCCCCTGGTACTCCGGTGGCGGGGTCTGTGTACGCGGCTATGATGCCTGAGCCCGGGAGGTAGATCATGGCGTAGGAGAGGTTGAAGGCACCGTAGGAGGAGAAGACTGTTGCGCCGAACTGCGATCATCCAAATCAGCATATTTCCTGATAGAAAGGTAGAGAGGGACAAGGGAGAAGAGATAGAAGTACCGTATTCCCCGTAACGAACTCCATAATCCCCGCGAGGAACTGGCACACGCCGCCGAAGAAGACCAGCATGCTGACCATGACGTTTGGCGATTGGATGCCGCGCGCGTGGAGGCCGTAGACGGATATGAGAAAGATGTCTAGACGTTTAGCTACGCGCCCATCTATTGTGTCTGTAGTTAGAGGGTTGGTGCATACCGGCGGCAAAAGAGATCAATCCCAATGGAGTCGGGTTCGCGAACCTGCGGTGCACCACGGGCAGAGGAATCTGAGAGCGGTCATCGGGGTGTCCTCCTGCGGTCAGCAGCCGGTCAAGGTGGGTTGAGGATGGCGCTGAAGGGTCGGTTTCAGCACTGGGCTTGTTGGTGGGATGTGCTTGGGGCATGATGTTGGAAGTATGAATGAGACTAGTATCAAGACAACAGAGCAGGTATATAGTGACTATTCCTTGATGATATCAGGTAGATTACTTCATATCTGGCGGAAAGGGCAACTTAATAAAGGCAGGAGGACATATAGTCACTTGGCACCCATTAGGGCTAGAGATCATGTTCTAGGGACAACTTCGTATACACTCGTATACCTGGTTAACACTCAGGCCATCCCAGATCTATGACTTCAATGCATATCTGCACCTAATCCGGCGATTCGGCAGTTGTCCATGTGCCCGTGCCTCCTTGCCACGGAGAAGTGCGGAGTGGAGCGCGGCGAAGGACGGAGGGTCCGCTCTCGAAATTTGGAGACATGCGGGGTATCTTCCTTGGTCCAAGACCGAGTGCCTACTTATTATGACGAGGGGCACTGAGAGAGCTCCAAGAATCACAAGAAAACTCAATTCCTCCGTCGCATTCAAAATGACATTCAATTACTGCGCCTACGTTGATCCCGCCAGCGGGGAAGACCGTATCGGCTCCCTCGACGAGCAATCCTCCCAGATCCAGCCATTGGCCTTCACATCAGGAACGAGGATCACAAATCTCTACCAAGTCATTGAAGCCGGCGAAGCCAATATCGTCAATGCCCGCGCCGATCCAATCCCCCTATCAAGCGTCAAGCTCCTCCCCACCATCTCCGGCCGCGACATCCTCGCCGTGGGCAAAAACTACGCCGAGCACGCGAAGGAGTTCAACTCGTCCGGCTTCGACTCCTCAGATAAAGTCGACCAGCCTACTGCGCCAGTGATCTTCACGAAACGCGCTACTTCGATCATTGCCCACGGCGAAGATGTCCTCCTCCACCCTGGCTTCACCGAAACCCCCGACTACGAGGGCGAGATCGGCGTGATTATCGGCAAGGCAGGGCACAAGATCCCCGAGTCCGAGGCGATGGATTATGTCTGGGGATACACCATCATCAACGACTTCACAGCGAGAGAGAGACAGCGCGATCATAAGCAGTTCTATATCGGCAAGTCGCCTGATACATACTGTCCCATTGGACCTGTTGCAGTGCCCAAGGAACGACTGCCCGAGAATGAGAACATCCGCCTGCAGACCTTTGTAAACGGCGAGAAGAGGCAAGATGCCACGATGGACCAGCTGATATTCTCCATCCCGAACCTCGTTTCGACCCTCTCCCAGGGCCAGACTATCCAACCAGGAGACACCATTGCCACGGGCACACCCTACGGTGTGGGCTTCGGCTTCCGGCCCATGAAGTTCCTCAAGGCCGGCGACGAAGTCAAAGTCTCAGTGACTGGTCTCGGCTCGCTCGTCAACAAGATGGCCGCGCTCGACGCTCCAAACCCAACAATCTCGCGCGTGCAGGCATCCACCTCCATCCCATCTGCAAACCTCAAAGCCCGCAGCAACAACGGCCTCCTAAAGATCGGATCCAAGCACCTCTTCTACCAATTCCAGGGCCAGAAAGACGGCAGCCCCGTCATCTTCATCCACGGCCTCGGCGGCTCCTCATCATACTTCACACCGCTACTCGATAAGCTCTCCTCCACGCACGCCCTGCACCTCACAGACCTCGAAGGCCACGGCCTCTCGCCTACATCAGCAACAAGCAGCCTCACAATCTCCTCGCTTGCAAACGACATCAGAGACATCTATAACGCCGCCACAGAGTCAAACCCGAAACCCGCAACAATCATCGCCCACTCAATGGGCTGCCTCGTCGCGCTGAAGCTTGCCCTCAACACACCCGATCTCGTGGACAACCTCATCCTCCTCGGCCCCCCTCCCTCCCCCCTCCCCGAAGCAGGAAGCAATGGGTCCTTCGCGCGCGCCGAGACCGTCCGGGCTCAGGGCATGCTTGCCGTCGCGGACGCTGTCGTGAATGCAGGCCTCTCAACCAAGACAAAGTCCTCGAACCCCCTCGCTGTCACAGCAACGAAACTCTCCCTTCTCTCCCAGGACCCCGAGGGATACGCGAAGGCATGCATGGCGCTTGCGCGCTCTGCAGATGAGACGCTGGATGTTGAGAAGATTGGCGCGAAGACGCTCATTCTCACGGGTACGGCAGATGCGGTGTCGCCGCCGGCGCTGTGTGAGAAGTATGGTGCTAGGATTCGAGGCTCTGAGGTTGTGGTTCTGGATGATGTGGCGCATTGGCATCTTTTCGAGGATGTTGAGGGGGTTAGGGGGGCTGTGTTTAAGTTTCTGGGTGTTTAGATATCGACGAGCCGATAGAACAATAAGCATAGATTAGAATTATTTATAAGCTTGTCTTTCGTTAGACGTGCAATATAGGTGGCCTACTGTAAAGACCTTCAAGCTTCCGATTCGCGTGGAATACTCATAATCAGCCTGCTCATTAATCCTCTGAATCATGTATATATCCTCATCCATAAAGCCGTGTATACCATAAACCAATCTAAGCAACCCACTCAACAAACCTCTTCCACGTCCTCCCCTTCGCCCTTGGCTCAATATCCTCTTTCGTATAAACATCCGTCTCCAAATCGACCTCATTAAGTCTCAGAATCCTCGTCCGTTTGATAATTTTCCAAGCAACATACATAACAAGCATAATCGGTAGTTCGACATAAAAGCTCACGAAACTCACGCCGTCAAAGCTGGGACTGAAACAGCTCCACCCCTGCACGAGCACGATTACGATATTCAGCACCACGCAGATCCAGGGGCCGAATGGGTATGTTGGGTTTCGGAAGGGGAGCAGATGTGTTTTGTTTTGGGTTTTTAGGGCGCTGCGGAACCGGATGGAGGTTATGCCGATGCTGATCCAGGAGAGTTGGTTTGAGACGCCGACGATACTGTTGTTCTTTTGTCAGTATGGCTACCAGATGTAGATTGTGGGATGGAGAGGAGGAGAAGGAAACGTACTTCTGCAACCAACTCCAAAGCTGCCCAGCGCCAATCTTACTCGAGCCAAAGCACAGCCCGCTCACGGCGCCCGTCGCAAGCACCGCGATCCAGGGGACATGGTTGCGGTTCAGCTTTCCGAAAAACGCCGGTGCGTGGCCTGCTACTGACAACGTGTAGAGCAGGCGCACGCCCGCGAAGAGCGCGTGGTTCCCGGCGGATAGGACGGATGTCAGGATCACGGCGTTCATGACGCTTCCGGCGGCTTTTGTGCCGGTCATTTCGAAGACCAGGGTGAAGGGGGACGTTTTCACGGTGCCGTCGTTGATAGAGGGGTAGTTGTAGGGGATGTTGAGGCCGATTATTAGGGAGGAGAGGATGCTGTATAGTCCGTTAGTACGGGTCATGGTTATGAAGAGAGTGAAAAGTAGTGAAGGCGTACTAGAAGATGAGAATTCGCCAGAAGACGTTGAGGACGACTTTTGGGAGAGTTCGCGCCGGGTCCTTGGTTTCACCTGCGGTGATGGCAATGGACTCGGTGCCGCCATCTGTGTCGGCATGTTAGTGATGGTCTTCAAGACGTTCCGAGATATTGAGATAGGAAACCTTACAGGCAAAGGCAGCAGTGACAAAGACAGATGCAAAACCCCCAATACCCCCAACGAAGGGAGCGTCTGGGAGATGCCAGTTCTCGCCGCCGATATAGTGGCCCGATTCGTTTCCGCCGCAGTTGACGACGATTCCTAGGATGATGAATACAATAATCGTAACCACCTTGAGTACACTCATCCAGTATTCGACCTGCGATCCACGTCAGCTAACTATCTAGGAAGTTCTTGACAATAAGGCATACCTCTCCGTAAACCTTGACGGCAAATAAGTTCAGCGCAATGAGTACAGCCCAGAAGATCAAGCTAAAGGCCCAGCCCGGAAAGTTGTCAGACTCGGTCCAGTACTGCAGCACAATCTGCAGTGCGACGAGATCCGACGCCGTGGAGACTGCATCATTAAACCAATAGTTCCAAGTTAAAGCGAACCCAAACGCATCATCAACAAACCGTCTATGCAGGTTAGCCCTAGTACTCAATTTGAGCTGGATCCTGTGGGTCAACGACTCACCCAGCAAAAGTACAAAAGCTCCCAGCAATCGGCATAAACGCCGCCATCTCACCCAAGCTCAGCATCGTCAGGAAAACGATGCCGCCGGAGATCGCGTACGCAATGAGCATCGACGCCGGACCACCAGTCGCAAGCGCCTTCCCTGTTCCGAGAAAGAGACCTGTCCCAATTGTACCGCCGATGGCGATCATCTGGACCTGCCGGGCGGAGAGACCGCGCTTGAGTTTGTCATGTTGCACATGCGCATGGTGGTCGTGCTCGTGCTCGCGCTCGCGGTCGGGCTCGAAGGCCGGTGCGACGGCCGGCTGCTTGTCCATGGTGATACAGACACCTATGGAAATTTCTGCATAGCGGGAGATAACGATAACGATGGAGAGAAAATGGATCTGGGGTCAAGCACCGCCCAGCATGCTTAGCTAGGCTTGACATTGGTCTGTGCAAATTTGCGCGCTGGATTGCGCCTTCGGTTTCTGTGTGTCATGGTTTCCCCACGTTACATTGACAGGTTGCCATATCCACTTGGCGCCAGTTGGGGATGATCGGCGATCTGCAGCTCTGTATAGTTCGACTGTTTGGCAAGCTCCGCTATTTTGAAGAGCTGTTGTTTCTTTGGGAACGTCATGTACCTGCATGCTGCAAAGTAAGGAGGCTTGCTGCACATCATGGGATAGGCGGGCACCGCAGGGCTCCACAGGACTTTTCAAAAGGCCACCGAGGACGATAATAAATCAGCAACGTTGCGATCTAACATCGGAGGTCTTCCTCGACTCTGTACAGAGCGTCTCAAGTGGGGAAACCAGATCAGCAGAAGGTAGCGAGTCAGTCTGCCGATGAACTCAAGAAACTCTTGCATGGCTTTACTGTATAGGACAAATCAGTTTAGGCACTACCATAGTACAAGGCCGGGCCTGAAACCCTCGTCAGTATTGAGCCTGCTAACGAGAAACAGCGTTTCTTACCTGTGTGCTCTCTCTTGACGCTTCACCATCAAGCTCTGAACTGTCTCTGGTTCATATATATGCTCAGCCAGAGTTGCACAACCTGGGAAATATTGTCTTTTGTTGTCTTGTTCTGGGAGGTATGGTCCGTGGCTGGTATTCTCTTTCCTCGCGTTAACCGCTCACTGAAGGTCAACGCTGGCTGATAAAATGTTCGAGGTGCCTCAGTAGTGTCCATCAATAATCTCGTAGTCAACGCCGGTAGCTGGATTGGGGCGAACAGGATTCGGCGGTTGGTATGGAGTCGACGTAGAAGTAGCTGCTGGTTCTAGGAACCTGTGAGAGAGAACAACGGTGAGCGATTATTTGCGACAAAAAAGCTGCTCTTGCTGGTATACCACTTTTGGTGTCTGTTGAAGTGCAGAATGTCAGCAAAGCCGTCGACTGCATCATCCACCTCTGGTATTCTGCTCTTATACGGAAATCAGATCGGGACATTCTGCAAAAACAGATTCGCCTCCGCATTGAGAGGACATGTAGAAAGATTGAGGAAAGCCAGATTCAGGGTCTGTTTACAGATACGTTCGAAGTTGGTCAACGCTCTTTCGAGATAACCCTGAACGTTTCGTCCTGGGCGCATG
This sequence comes from Aspergillus multicolor, assembly GCF_047715735.1. Classification (NCBI taxonomy): domain Eukaryota; kingdom Fungi; phylum Ascomycota; class Eurotiomycetes; order Eurotiales; family Aspergillaceae; genus Aspergillus; species Aspergillus multicolor. The sequence goes on from NW_027395958.1 coordinate 559,580, forward strand.
TATTGTCTTGCCTGGACGTACCAGCTGGCTTGACCGCTGACCAGGCTCGAGATGCTCGTAAGCAGTCACCTTCAGCGAATCCATGAGGGACACTCAACAACAATTTTTGCACTGCCAGAGCCCTTCTCAGCGACTGGCGCACGAGAAGTTCTGTGACGACGGCCTGCTTCTCCCGTTTGAGTACTCTCGTGATGGCTTCCGATTTCCGAATCCGTAAGTCGTCTAATTGAGATAGCTCGGCGTATGGCTTACAAGATACAAGGACGATATTCCAAGGTCACAATACATGGTCCCTCAGTCCCTTTGCGGACCCCCTTTGTTCGTGGTCGTCCGAGGAAGTCGCCGGCATGCACATGGGACCCGTGACAGCAGACTTACACGGTAGGCTTCTCTTCTATCTACGCGAAATCGTCCGCGCGTTCGTCGTTCGACTTCGGCACTCGAAGACCTCATTTCAAATTCATCAACTCGGGATTGGAAAGCTCACTGTTCAACTTAGTCTGAACAATCCAAAATCATTCGCTAGAATTGAGGTACAACCCAGCGACACATCCCTTTCTCATGAGCATACTAATAAAAATGGCGACACTTAGGCAGCGAATCTCATCGAATCAGGCTGTGATAGCGTCAACGAGACCCTAGTCACCATGACTGACCTACTTCAACCGCCAACCGAGAACCCGCATACAACTCTAGTGACTGTTTTTATTATGGATTCCATCAAAAATAGCTTGATAGTCGCAGACAACCTCCAGAATTTCGGTCCGCAAAGTGACGCAATCAGACACGCAGCTCAAACCTACCTGCCCTTTATCCGTGTTCCAACCTCGAACTACGATCCTGATATTTGTAGACGCGTGGTTGCTATGAGAGTCATTGCTACCTGGGATCATGTCTGGGATCGGTAAGTTCAGAAGTTTTCCTGTTCCAACAAGGGCGCCGAACTTGTCAATCTGACATGTACTGATTGACTAGATTTGTAAAAAAGAAGCAGCTGAGTGAAACCGGCGCATTTCTCAACGCCAAAATGAAAGACCAGCACACGATTGTCGAGAAGTGGCCGTACCAGCTGAAACTTCGTCCTGGTCAGCCAGGTGCCAACGAGGAGTTTGACCGGCGGTTGTCTGACGGAATCCCAAGCAAGCTGCGTTATGTCGAATGGGCACGAATTCATCCTCAGGATGCCATCTCCCTTCCCAAGCTCGGCTGTACTAGGCTCTTTCATGATCTCCGCCGGCTCCAGGAAACTATGAGGCAGAATATTGAGAAATTGAAGGCAAGTCTGACTCAGGCTAGTGTACCTGAGAATACAGCGAGCCCCGACATTGATCAACATACCCTGGAAGAAGCCATCCAGACGCCTTTTCCCGAGTAAGATACAGGGATGACACTGGGCTGGGCTCGCGGAAAACCGACATAGCTGGAGAGAATCAATAGTTACGCAAATCTCACAATGTATCTTGTTTGCTTTTGTTATAGGCTTCTCCCATTACTCGTACTGTAGCTTGCCCTTTCTTTCAGTTTCGATAGGTGTTTAGTAGTCGGTAGCTGGGCGTTTGATTTATTCTGCTCCATCATTACCTAAAGCTCTACTAAGCTTCAGCAGCGAGGAGCATATCATCCACTTAAACGGCTTATTTTATAATGAACGAGGACGCAGGGGACATCTTGTCGCCTCCAGTAACCTTGATATATCTATATGCGCTGACGGCTCCAGATATACAAGACCTTCAGGTTGGAATAATGGAGTAGGAGATGCCATAGAGCCGCAGCCAACATGTACAGAATGGTATGAACAAGGTCTTCTATAGACGCATATTTATTTCCTTTCCTCGAAACTGGTTCAAATACATCTACTTACCAAAGCTATACCCAGAAATCATGTATATATTCATTACTCATAGAGTCCCAAGCAGTGTATACCCCGCCGCCTGCGCCGGAAATTCCAAGAACGGCCTGATTTCTGGATCCCCAAGACTCTCAAGATATATGCAAACGGCAATACACTCCTGCCTCACTCTCCCCTCAACCCACGGCTGCCACTGCGAAAGCGTACACATAAGCCCCATCCAGTACGCCAGTATAACCAGCGCCCGTGGATCTCTTTCGCGGCACATATTCACGAAACTCGGCTCGATCCGCCCCATCCATGTTGTGCATTGCACGGCATTCGCTGCGTTGGCTTCGAGGGCTAGGTACGGTGTCAGGAGTTTGATGGCGTACCAGTACGGATTCGTATCCTCCGTTGTATCCTCAGTAATCCCGCAGAGGTCGGAGAGTTGAGGGTGTAATCCTTCTCGACCTTTGGATATCTCATACCGGAAGAGCCGGGATTCGAGGTTGTGGCTCTGGCTAAATGGTTCGCCCCATATAGAGCCTGGTACATACCGCGCCGCGATCTTGAGGATACATGCCAGCCCGCCCTGCACAGCGAGCCAGTTTAGATCGCTACTTCGGCCCGTGAAGATCCATGAGTCTTTGATTTCGAAGTTTAGGGGGATCAAAGATGTTACGCCCATGAGCATGCAGGCGGATATTAGCGCTGAGACGTTCTTCTCGTTGATTGGGTGTTGTAGGGCCGACGAGTAGAGGCGTAACGCGCGCTGCCAGAAATATGCCTCTGCGAGTTGGCGGGATTCGGTGACGGAACCGGGCGAGAGGCGGTTCATGTGGAGGATGCCGCAGCCGAGGAGTGTGTACATTAGATAGTTATTCTTTGCTGCGTTAGCAATCCACACGTGAGAAAAGAGGAGTGGTAAAGGTAAGACGGGACACACATCAAACGCAACATGAACCATCTCCCTCCTCATAACGCGTTGGATATGCGGCGCCGCGAAAACGGAGTCCGTCGTGCAGGTTATCATGAAGCGGAAGCAGTTGACTGAGAGGTTGAGGACCGCGTCGAGGTTTCCCATTGCCCGGGGTGCGAAGGAGAGATCGTTGCCTAGTGCGCTTCGGACTTGGTTTACCATGTCGGAGATGGACATTGAGGTGAGGGTGCTGTTTGGTGGTGTGGATCTCAATCTACCTGTGTTGAGGGTGAGACTGCTGGGCGTACTGCTTCCGCTTGCTTTTGAGAAGGGTGCTAGGGTCTGCGTGTAGATGCATTGGGCACCGTAGTTCTCGCATCTAAGGCAGGATGGCTTGCGTTCATCGCACTGGGTGTCTTAGAACGGGGACAAACGATTTGAGGGTTAAGGTAGATTACCTTGACTCGCCGCCCTTTACAAACAAGACACCCATTCCTGGACTTTCTATGTGCTCGTCGAGCATGATAAGTAGGCTCGGAATTTCTATCAGGCAGCGTCACGCGGAATGTACTCTGAAAAGCGTGCGGGGAAGACAGGGCCATGGTGCTGCTGTCGGATCTCGACCTCGGGTCTCCACCGCAAATTCATCTGTGTCCAAGATGTAAGAAAAGAAAGACTAAGCATTCGAATCTCCCCGCGAGAGCCTCTCGGCTTAAATGATGATCATCGGAGAATTTATCAAATGAAGGTTGAGGTTAAGGTTGAGGCTGAATACGAGCTCATCGCTCCGACTGTCCTACCACACGTGACGGCGCCACGGGGCGGAGTTTGATTCCTCAGGCACTGAGCCTGTCAGATGGCTGTGCCTTCTTTTCTTAATCCCTGTTTCCCTGCATCTGATACGATGACTTTAACCAAGGATCAATAGAGTCGAAGGTAAACTGCAGCTTACCTGCTTAATAGCCATGGTAAGTGTGACGGCGGCGGAGGCTGAGCAGAGTCGGGCAACGGGGCCAGAACCATAAGGTTAGGGCTGTGCTAAAAGGCAGCATCGATAAACAGGTTCGACCATGCATGTAGCTTGCCATTGCCATTACCTAGGTAAACTCTGCATGCGGCTTCGCCCAGCCTTGGCATTTGCGATCCATGGCGAAACTCTGATCGAGTTTCGACTCAAGCATAAGCTTGGAGTCTTGGACCCACCGGTTAGTCCCGCCTATATAACGGTTAGTCGAGCCGACTCTCATATGAGTTGCCCTCCCAAAGACTTCACAGAAAAATGTGAAATTTCGAGCAGCGGAAAGACCGTGTTGGCAAACGGCCATGGTGCATGATACTGAGAAAACGAAATGACTCCCGTTGAGGCTTTGACCTTCAAATGACTCACGTCGCTCCACACCCACACCTGCGGGGACCGAGAGAGGTTAGTATATGTGGATTTATCTCCATACCAAATCTCAGATTTCAGAGCTCTGGGATCATAGATCAATAGTTTGACCTGGCAGTGGAAAAAGCCCTATACCAACTCCACTTAGCGGTGATGAGCTGGTACGCGGTAGTTGAAATGGGGCCCACGGTTGGCATCTTACTCAGTAAGTATAAAATGGATCACTGTCGACATAATTGCTGCATCAACTTGTTAACATTCACCCTTTTCTTCTGCATTCATCTGTAACCACCGAAATTAGAGTATGACTACAGACGTTTCAGCATACTTAACATACTTTGAATGGCAGCCGAGCTATAGCCATACTCGACCATACCGCAATTCCCAGTTCGTCGGGCGAAGGAAGCCTGGCAAACAACGACAGCAAGCCGACACCAACTTGGTATTCCGTGTAGCAGACCAGGCGGAGATGATAAGAGATGCAAGGGAACTGCCAGAGTTCGATCTCGACACCAGTGGTTTCACATATAGGAAATGTCCTCCCCCGGCTCTTAGAAAGCCATGGATGTACTCGGATCCTAGGAAGATCGAAGATATTTTCTTGCCGGAGTGCGAGGAGATCTTGCGAACGGAAGTTGAAGGGGCGGACGAGGTGATAATTTTTGACTGGAAGGTAAGGAGGTAGCAGAACATTATCTGACTTGCGTTTGTGCGTGGTCAGTTGCTGACTCCGCGAAAAGATCAGGAAGAAAAAAAGTGCAAAGGACAGACGAAGGCGAAATCCGAACTTACAAGGATTTGCGCGGCAGGTTCACATTGGTAAGTCCAGGCTATCGAGATGGCATTGATATCTGCTAATATTCTTGTAAGACACGATTCTCACTCGAGACAAGCTAGGGACGCCTACTATGGAACGAATTCGAAATCATCTTCCATCCGAATCTCGACATCTCCTTTCTGGGCGAGTCCAATTGATCAAGTGAGTGCCCAGTCCCAGTCCATGGCCAGCTAGATATCTCTTGCAGAGCAGTCGGGTCCAGTGGGTAGACCACACATCAAAAGTTTGGCCGAGTTCTGACGCGAAGAGATAGTCTTTGGCGACCCATAAGTGGTCCAATCGAGGATCATCCTATGGCCGTATGCGATAGACGAACCCTAGACTCATCAATGTTGATCGAAACAGCCATGATCCGCGGCGAGTATACCGGCACCATGCTGTATCCGCAGTACGAGCCGAACGCTTCTTGTCAATGGTACTATATGAGTCGGCAGGATGTTGAGGATGTGCTTTTGTTCAAAGGTTTTGATTCGAAGGAGGACGCTGTGAAATGTAAGCAAGCACGCTCCTCTAGGGTCGCTGACTGGAGAAGGCACCGATGGATGCAAGACACTGGCTGACTGAATTATGGCAGACACTCCTCATACGTCGTTCACACCCCTGCAAACGAGGGGTTATCCATCGCCGCATCCTAGGGTTAGTGTAGAGGTGCGAGCACTGGTCTTTTCGCAACCGGGGTGAGTGTAGGTTGGATAATGGATGTAGGGATGGGATGACAATCCTCTTAAGGCAAAGTAACTGCCTAAGGCCATGAAATCTTGCGTTTGCTCACGAGGGGTCATCTTCGCTAGCTCAGTCACTCCGGTCATCTCATCATCATTAAAATATGAAATTGAGACCAACATTGTTTCCTTTGGTGCGATTTCACAGTCCATTAACACTTGAACACACGACGCAATATTATCCCATTTTCTTTCCAGAGAAAGGCAGTCGATCAAGCATCGAGACGCGTTCTGCTCGTACTCAGGGTTTTCGATTGCAGCGGAACAGAATCGCCGTCATTTTTGTTGAATTTCGCTGCCAGCAAGACGCTTGTATAGGTGCAAATGGGAAAGAGCGTTTGACAACCTCACCTGCCCCTGGTTCCCAAGGCCACTCATTCTAATGGAAGGCACATAGCCACGTGGTACAAATGAAGACCATCTAAAGCATCGGGATCAGCGAAGGTAAGTATTTAGCTATCTAAATCGAGGCATATCAAGTCTCATAACGCTGCGGAACATGAATCACAGACCCCGTCTCCTGCGATTCATCGTCTTTGGGCGCACTCTCCGGATGCTCAGGTACCATAAACACCACCCAAGAAGTCGTCGGGATACACACGACAAACATCACGAAAGCGACAATCAGATTGACCATCGGCGAAACCTCCGCAGCACCAATCCCAAACGCAAGACAAGAACCCACGCTCTCGAAGCACCGCACAATCCCGACGGTCAACGTCAACGTCTCCAAGTCATCATTGAAAACACCAAGAAGCCAATACACAAACATATAATGGGATTCATTCATGAACCGGAACAGCACGTTGACCGCGAATCCGCGCCCAAAGTTCGGCTGCGCCCAGTCAATCGTGGGCAGGGTGTCTTCATACAGTTTCTCATTTGCAAACTGCCACCCGAAGAGAGCGAGCATAATAACGGCAAAACTGAACCAAGTTATTCTAGCCAGCTTCGGTCGGCTAAAGTACTTTGTGTCAAACACCCAGCCCCAAAACATGTTTGCCGCCGTGGCTGAGATGCCAGATGTCAAAGCGCCGAGAGTTCGAGCCCGCACGCTGAAATAGTTCGTCAAGTAGATACCCTGGTATGTGCCGTTCCAGTTGAACCCGACAAGAATGGGGATCAAAAGCAAAATATGCTTCTTCTTGACCTGTGCCCATAGTTTGTGAAACTCGCCGAGAACAGCCTTTTGGCGCGTTGGATCCGGAATTCTCGAGCCATCGGAGCGTATGACCTTGGAGGGATGCGAGACAAGAAGTGCGAGTGGAAGTCCCAGGCATTGAAGGGCAATGAGGATAAGGTATGTAGAGTATCCGACTTTACCACGCTCGCCGTCTTTGACGTTCAGGGAAAGCTGGATCGAAGAGCCGATGAGCTGACCCAATTCCCGCAGTCCTAGCCAGATTCCAGCTGCTTGAGTCAGAATTCGTTCACTCAAAAGTATTTAGGAAAAGCATACTGAATTTTCCTCTATCTCTCACGCCACCGTACCCCAGTGCAATGGCGCCCTCAGACGACCACAGCGCAGAAGCCGCAATACCGCAAGTGACGCCCCCAAAGAGAACGAACCACTCCGTGCCATACCGGTTGTTGACATACAATGATGCCGAGTATGGTGCGTACCCCAGTGTGCCGACAATGAGAACCCGTCGAAGACCGTATCGATTTGCGAGGATGGAAAACAACGGACAACCGAAGACCATGATACCAAAGGTTAGACTGTTGGCGCCGTTGACGAGGTAGGGCTTCTGTTGTCCACCGGCTCCAGTGTCTGCGAGGCTCCTGTTAGCATTGATTGCAATGACACTGCAGTGAAATCAGACGGCTGGCTTACTATTGAGCGCGTTCCAGATTCCAGGCTGGGTAAAAGAGATCAACCCAACGATGATCACATTGAACAGAGCACTGCGATACCATCTTGTTAAGCGCGAGAGAGGTTTCTGGACTGCCTGGTCCGTGTTTTGCTCTGGATCAGTGGCGGCGCTGACTGATGCCGGAGAGTGCCCCATCTTGGATTTTCTGATAACCTTGGAAGCTTCAGTTGGCTTCCAAGATTGACAGCTGCATCCTTCCTTTTATACCTATACTTCGGACATTCTCCGCCAAACTTCTTTGCAGCTTCTAGGAACCCCACTGCGGGTAAGCCCAGACCACATGCCATGCTTGTCCTAAGCACGCAATATCAACGGCTATTGGCAAATATTTCTTCTGACAAGACGCTAATCTAGTGCTATATGCCGAAGGGTCTGACCCGGGCACTTGGCGCCTCTAAATACTGCTCTCAAGAATTGCGTGACTGAAGACGTGCTTGCAGGAATGTCTGGCGCAATCCACTATCGATAGCGTTACTTGACGAATCAACATTGGAAATAGACTGCGTAACATTGCTTAGCTATGAGAACCTTCGTCCCATCCACCCCCTCATCGCTGCCGCTCTTTGCAAACGCCATGCTCTCGCGGTCAAGAGGCGGCAGCGCCTTCCCATCCAGCGTCGGTCTGGCTGTATCTTCATCATGCCACGAGCAGACGCCGACGCTCAGGTACGCCAGCCGCTGAAGCTGAAAGACGCCATCCAGTGTCCAATGCACCAAGCTTTCCGAGGTCGGTCTGAATCGCTGCTGAAGGAACCGAACAACAGCATCGATACCAAGCCCCAGCGCACTAATAGCACTGCCGACAGTCAGGACAATAACAATTGCACGCATATCAAAATTATGGAGCCCCACGGAGTTGCGCACAATCCGGCGTGCGCAGCTACTCTGCGCCTCGGGTATCTCCTCAAACCGTAACCCCGGCACCGCATATGCCGGGCCCGTCACGAAATCCACAAACCCCTGTTGCATCATCACCAGTCCCATGCTGGACCAGCGCGCCAACTCGGCCCGCCACTGGGTATCGCTCAGCGTGGCTCACTGCAAGCCTCTCAGAACTGTCCTAGACGCCGCGAGTAAGCCCGTGATAGCAAGCGTGCTGAGATCCGTGCCGTCGAGCACCCTGCGCAAGCGGATAAACGTTGCCAGCTGCCGCTCCGATAATTCCAACTCCCTGACGCCGTCATTCGAGTCGTCCGTTATAGCACCCATGTAGGTGACGCACCGCGGGGCTCCGGGGCCAGCGGGGATGCAGATTTCAAACTGCTCGATGCAGCCCAGGATTGAGACTGGGGCGTGTGCGTTGTAGAATGGTTTTTCGGTGCCGTCGATGAGGTTGGGGGTGCCGGTCCGGAAGACAGGGTCGTCGTTGGGCTTTGCGTAGGAAGCCCGGTTGATGATAAAGACGATGTTGGCGATTACGTCGGTGCGGGATTTAAATGTTGCCTTGGGCTGCCATCCTGCTGACGATGTCATGTTGGATGAGGTTGCGCTGCACCACAATGTGGTGGAAATCAGTTGTCTACACCAATATATTCTACTGGGGTGTGGTAGAGGACTCACGCGATGATGTAGATCTGCCTCGAGAACTCCTTCATGCTCCGCAGGGAAAATTCACGGTAGGTGAATGTAGGCTCAACAGAGTCTTTACTGTAGTAGAATTTGACAGCGCCATCACCGTTTGTGCCCTGATACGCCGTGGTAATGGGCGAGCAGTTGGCGACTCTGCGATACAGCATGCTCTCGTCGCGCTTTGTATGGACGCCAAAGTGGGCGCTCGAACCGAGATAGCCTGTATCAAGTACAGCCGGAGTCGAATTAGCGTTGATACAGAGTTCTGGGTTTGCGAACGGGCACTCAGCATTACTCATCGTCCACGGGATGCTGGCCCGCGGAAGTCTCTGACACGAGATATCCTGGATACTCTGGTTCGCCGGGGCATCATAGCAGAGACTCACAAGCGTCGCAGCGGCATCGGTGCGCCGCCTCCGATTGATCCCAATAGCCTAGAAGGCAAACACCGGGATCGCCTCGTCCGTGCTATCGGTAACCCAGGCGCAAGCCGCACTGTCAACGAGGAGCTCATCCCCAGCGCCCGTCCAGATGCGCGACAGCGATGTCTATGCCGCCCCCCACGCGGCAATCGAGACGAGCGCGACGAGGAAAACGGGCGCAGTCGTTTTCAAGCCCGCGACCAGGCCCCTCTGGCGCCTCCAGCCCAGCGGCAGACGTACAGCGTACCAGGAAGCCTGGGCGTGGGTGGAGCTATTGCGCAACATGACCTGGAGTTGGCGATCCAGGGCGTCGGCACTTGCATCGGGACTCTGAGTTGAGGCTGCGCGGCTCTGGTGAAGGACGACATTGACGATATTCCACGCCTGCGTGGCCGCGAAGCTGACGAAGATGACGAGTGCCGCGGAGAGAATGCCCCCCCTCATGCTGCCGGAGCGTGAGCGTCCACCGGGCCTGTTCGTTGTCGTTGTAGTTCTCCCATACGCCGATGTAGACATCTGTCGTGGCGTCCATGGATACCTATATCACCACCAGGGTACGGAGTAGTCTATGGCCTGCTGAATGCAACCCTGGGAACGCGACAAGGAGACACGAAAAACTATGGTCCGGAATCTCGCAGGATCCTGGGGGCGGACGATCTGAGCTTGAGGCTGACTTTGCCAAAAAAGTTAATCAACGAGGCTGGAACATTCGCGTGTTGTCAGCGGTTGAAAGACTACGATCCTTCTTCAGGCCTGGCAATCTTAGCTGGGCGTTTCTATTTGGGGGATGGTCGCGGTCACCTCGGTGCTAAGACGCAGGAAGGGCCCTGGCCCCTGAGCGCCCCTTTGTTACATTTACTGCGCCCCCTCGGTCCTAGGGGTAGCCTAGTTAAACGGACAAAGGGGGGTGTCGTTCTTCTCCATGTAAGCCCTCTGCCATCGTGGCGTTTATCTACTTCATACGACTCCGAAAGCTGCAAGTTTCTTCAAGTTATTGATGGGGTAGGGACAAGCCTAGGAGACGGCTTATCCTGCTGAAGAATCGGGCCGGAAGGCGAGGGCCAATATCTTCGCAGTGAAAGTAGTTCGTCGTAAATATAGAGTTATAGCTTATAGTTACAGGTGAGTAGCAGAAATAAAGCTACCTGGAGATGTCAAATACTGTCAAATTACCCTAGACATGTTAAATGACATGGATGCAGCAAGGGCATTGGGACTAATCCAAATTCCATGAGCTAAATGTAGATTCACTGACAGACAAATATCACTGGCTTCAATCCAACCGCGGCAATGCGAGCCCCAGCAAACCCATACAGACGTACATAGCACAAGAAACCCACAGCGGAGTGCCACTCGTGAGGTCCCCGAACGTTGCGATAAATGGAGCCGAAATGGACACAAGGCGTCCACAGGCCATGAGCATCCCACTTCCAACACCGCGATGCTTTGTCTCCAGTGACGATGGTGTATAGGAGTAAATCACCGCGTACAGCGCATTTAACCAGAAGTTGACCATACAGCTGAACGCGATGTTCTGTGCCTCGGTCCGGACTTTGGTGAAGAGACCGGCAAAAACTGCGCAGATGATTCCCGTCAGGAGGAGAGTGCCCTGGTCACCCAGTTTGGGGATTCGGACGAGATATGCGCTCAGCAAGGGCCCGAAGATCCCGGCTACTGACGAGATAACGAGATCTCGGTAGGTCTGGTAGTTGCTACCATCGCCGAGGTTCGCGCCGTGCGATGCGAGGTAATATGGAAGGAACACGTTGAATAGAGGGTAGCTAATAATTATCAGATCAGTATGTGCTCTGTTTGAAATGAAATAGAGGCTAGCGGTACCAAATGCCAACAAATGCCCAGAGCAGTATCAAACAAGTCATTAGACGAAGATTTCGCAGTCCTTGAAACAGCTCTTTGACGGAAACTGCCTCTTCAAGCCACGTTCGCTTCGCAACCTCATCACCCGCTGCTGGATGGCAAAACTGGCCAGCGGCTGCTCGATGCTCGGCCTTATTCTTTGAACTGATCTGGTTAAGTGCTGTCACTGCGTCGTCGACTCTTCCCTGGGATACGAGCCACTTTGGTGACTCGTGCATGCCTAGCGCAAATGAACGCGCTATGGACATGAGAAGGCAGAGGGCCCCAAGCAGGATGTCGATATACCGCCAGCCCATGTTATCGGATCGGGTGCACGTCTCGGGAGTTGTGCCATTTGGACAGCAGAAGTTGACGACGAGGGGCCATGCTAGGCAGTGATAAGTTAGCATAAGCCTACTTGACCGGGGGAGGAAAAGGACGGTGTCGCACAAATCAGCGCAGTTATAGCGTTCCCCAACCCCCATATACACGCTAGGCCGGTAAGCAGGAACGTCCACTTCCTCGGCAGAGACTCAGCCAAGACGGTCAGGTCAATGGCCACTGCAGTCTGTCAGTCTTTTCTGCTAATGTCCGTTGGTGGGCTAGGTGAAAGTATACAGTTCCCTCCGCCAAACAGACCACACAGCGCCGTCCAGACGTTGATCGCCGCCCAGTTAGGAGACGACGCCGCCAGTAACGTCACGATCGAGACTCCAAATATCGACAGTTGCCACACGATCTTTCGACCGACGATATCAGCGATAAATCCGCATGCAACAGCGCCTACAAACAGGCCGGCGTAGAGAGACGTCGAGAGAAGGGTCTGGTATTTCGGTCCGAATTCCTTGGCGGCATTTGGCATTATGATCGATATCGAGATGAGAAGCATCTACAGCAAAACTCCCCAGTTAGCCGCTGCATTGGAATGTGTGGGGTAATGCTAGGGGTAAATCACCTGGTCAACAAGAAAGCCGAATCCACACGAGAACAGCAGCTGCCACTGGTATCGACCCATTCCGATGGCGTCGATCGCCTGGTCGACCACGAGCTGGTTGCTGGCTAGAACATCCACCGTACCCTGCGTTGTACTCCGCATGGAGTGACAGGCCTCCAGGTCCACTTTGTCGGCCTTATTTTCGTCGATGCGCTGGGTCATCTTGAGTTGTTGTCGAGAGAGAGTTACTCCGCACATGGAATGGGAAGTTGGTGAGTTCCGTTGCCCGGTACACTCTCCATATTTATCATAGACCGACGCATGGTCGCTCCTTCCCTATCTTCCCCGCATGCCACTTTTCTTGTTCAAGATAGGAGACCTCGGTCGTACTTGCAGCGCTGTTTCTTTGTCCTATCGGACCCGGGGAACGAGCCGAGCCAAGCGGGGAGCTTCCGGATATCAATCTAGCAGCATCACGGCCCAAAATCCTAGAGATAACAATTAGTCGACGGACATGCGCACTTTTACATACCTCCCGAGGTTATCTCTCCAAGTTGCCTAGTTACCATGCCGTCTGTCGATACCTATTTCCTCCCACCTACCCCTCACGCGCCCAACAATTTACTCCCTGTCCTCCATTACCGAAATGTGCTTCCGCCGCCACTAAGTGAAGAGTCGGTTACACAGTTTCTCACGGCGAACAAGTGGGAGAAGAGGGTATGCTGCATCCTGGAATGCGAGATCCGGGCTGCGTGGTTACTGATGGTCACAGGGAACATGGGGCCACATTCCAATCCGCCACTTTCACCCAAACAGCCACGAATGTTATGGTAGTCTCTCAAGCCACCGATCTCCTAGAAGTAATTCTGACAACAAATCCAGGACTATTCCAAGGCTCGTCAAGACTCCTCCTCGGTGTCGGCGGCAGCGACAAAACCGGTGGGCTAGAGCTAGCCGTCCGAGCTGGCGATGTAATCGTCCTTCCGGCAGGTACAGCACACAGTTGCGTTGAGAGCAGCGAGGACTATCGGTACATTGGTGTATATCCGGAGGTAACGTCGTTGCCCCGTGAATTGTTGAAGTATATCTGATATCGGAGCTAGGGGTGCCCACGATGGCGGAATGAGATGGGAAGCAAGCCGATTGACCTGGCTGTACTCCGCGATGAGACGAAGGCGGTCGCCATGCCTGAGGCGGACCCTGTCTATGGTGTTGAAGGGCCTTTGATGCAGCTCTGGCGGCAGAATGATAAGGCGAGGCTATAAGTACATTTTTGGGCAGTTCGCAAGAATGATCCCTTGGTGGAGAAATGCAATAATACCAAGCCACCGGGCTGCTATCGAACAACCACTATGAATGAGATATTTTACACGGTGGAGTGTGTAAACTGTTAGTATTAATGCGAACGGGGTGTTTGTGTACCCTCAGATCGTCCAAGTATATATTTGCGCTCCTCGCATCCGGATGCCGTCCCGTTTGGTGCCCCTTGGAAAGATATAAACATTGCCACTGTGTCCAATCTACGCTCAGGTCCCCTTAGCCGCCCCAACCACTTGTGTTTGTACCTAGTCTTCGGTCTCGGAATGAAAATCGTCCTCTGGACAGCTGTTTTCTTGGGGTTCGCTGCGGCAACGCCTATCCCGCAAGATCCGGCGCCGGACCCTACTGCAACTGCAGCAACTGCCTCACCTGCGCCAATTGCATCACCAGCTTCAGTTGATTTGACTGCAGCGAAACCGGCCGCCACGATGGTCTCAATAGTAACCTCAGAAACTCAGACGCCCGAGCCCAAGCCTAGCATCAACTACTTGTGCAGCGTGCCAGGTACCTCGTCTGCCCAATGTTCATACAGCGCAACTGACCCGTAAGCAGACGGTGCCATCCCCACGGGGACGATCGGCGACTTAATACAACTCGGCAAGCTTCAAGAATGTGCGGGAAGCACCATTAGTGAGAAGCCTCTGACCACCGGGATCGCAGAGATCCTCAGCGGGCTTGCGGGGCTCTTTTCTGGAGCTCGAGAGGCAGAGAGCGATTGAGGTGTGGATATTGGAGTGGTTCTGGGTTGTTATGGTGGGCTTATGCTCAATTGCGCCTTGTTTGATGGAGCAACTATGGAAAGCTTGATAGTTGACGCGTGAAATTAGATGATAATGGAAATGCTACTCTTACATTCAATACGTATTCCACAGTCATGTGACTTACAGCGATCACCCTTTTCGGCAAGTGCCCTCCCGCTTAGTAATTGCATCCGGATGAGCTCCGGTTCTAGACAATCTTCGCCATCGCTTTTCGCAAACAAGCCAGGATGCTCCGTTTCAACTGCCGATGGACGCGTCAAGACCGCCGAAGCGCATCCGTCAAGCGTGCGAGCAATGCAGGTGAGTCGACGCGCCACAGTCGATCTTTCAATGTTCACTGACGCCAGCAGACGGAAGAAATCGCGCTGTCCCGGCGAGCGGCCGGATTGCTCGTCTTGCCAGAGACTGGGTCAGGTCTGCGAATACGCTGGCGATGAGGAGGCGGACCATGCCCGGAAAATGGTGCGACATGATTCACAATGACTTGACCCGCTTGATGTTAATACTGATTATGTAGGAACAACGGATCGAGGGCATCGAAGGCAAGATCGATGCGCTGATGGCTTGCTTCAGTAACCAGAGTCAGCCACTGCTCCCCTCGCCATCAACAACATTCCATCCAAGGCAGTCCTATCCTGAGCCAATACCAGAGCCATCCGCTACTCCATCAACGTAAGACTCTAGTGAGTGCCGTCGATTTTGCTACTGACTTTCGCTAGCCAAGCCGGGCCAGT
The DNA here is from genome assembly GCF_047715735.1 of Aspergillus multicolor. Lineage (NCBI taxonomy): Eukaryota > Fungi > Ascomycota > Eurotiomycetes > Eurotiales > Aspergillaceae > Aspergillus > Aspergillus multicolor. Next base: position 574,748 of record NW_027395958.1, read on the forward strand.
CGCTCAGAATGCGATGCAGCTATTCCATACATACTGTAATTTTCAACCGCTGCCTCTATTTCATCACAAGTCGTTCTTCGCAAGCGAGGATCGCGACCAAGAGCTCCTCCTAGCCATGAAAGCATTGAGCTTGCGATTCAAAGGAAATGGGATGGCGGATCCGGAAATTGACCGCCAAATCAAGGATTGGACTGAAGGCTCGAGGCGCATGGTGATGGCTCGTGTGGTAGAAGGGTCTGTCGAGCTCTCGACGTTGCAGTCCCTTTGCATCCTTACATTGATCGACTACACCGCGGGACGCACTTTGAAGGCGGGCGCGAACATCCGCCTAGCTCTCTATGTCCTCCAGAATCTACGGGTTGGAAGTGCCGGATTCACCAACTTAGAGGATGAGCGCGATGAGCGCTTACTACTGCGCTGGAGTCTTCACATGCTTGCAAACCTCATCGGCGAACTTCCAGCGACCAGCCTGACATCTGTTCACAACGCGCATGGCACTGCCAATGCCAACGAGATGGGTATAGTTGGATGTGCCATTCAACTTAGCGAAGTTTGGGGATTAGCACAAAGCTATGCCGCAGCGGCCATCACTCCTAACGCCCCTCCGCCTTGGGCGCCTGATTCCGACTATTCAAGGATCACTTTCCGACATACCGAGTTCGAAAGCATCACGCCTCTGAGATATCGCCATCATGAGACCCGCTTGGATGAGTTGACCGGCGCGGAGCTGCAGCAACAGCGAGAGTTTTGGGGCCACTGCCTTTTTTTCCAGTTGATCTTCCATGCAGTTCCTTGCCTTCTGAACCACCCTCTTTTACTGTCAGCACGGCTTCGGAATTTTCGACTCACCATGCCACAGTCCTTTATACAGCACTCGTACGAACAGATAACCTTGCATGCTGGATGGATATTGCATTTTATTGACCTCTTGGAGAGCAAAGGCTATGAAGTGTCTGACCCAACACTCGGTCAGGCCGTTGTGATTGTGGCTACTATCTATCTACAGCATAGCTTTGTTGAGGACATCTTTTTCCGAGAAAAGGCTCAATCTGGATACGATAGATGCCTAAAGTTCCTCAGGAAGATGGCTCTTCGGTGGCCGAACATCGAGAGGCAGGTCGACAATCTTGGCAAGTTGAGAAGTAGTATTTCCGCTGGAGACGTGCAGAACTCGCGACAGAGGTGGTCGGTGAATGTTCGCCTACTTCGCGATATACTGATTGCTGCCCCACCGAAGCAGACCGCGTCAGATATTCTAGGCCCTGGTCTTGCCACGGAATACGCGCTTCCAATCGACTCAACTACTCCGGACCCGGAATTCGAGTTGATAGGGTCTGCGGGGATATCAGGTCACAAGGCAGTGGCACGAGAACTGGTCACCTACTATCCACCTGAGCAGGTTCTACAACCGACGCCTCCAGATCTGTCAGCTTTATTGGGAGAGCCTGGGATGGCCTTCACGGGCTCGAATACTGCATTCCTACAACCACAGGACTATGGGCGCTTTATCGATAACTGGTTGGATCTTCCTCCATAGTATCGCTATAGACGCATATGCTACACAGTACTACCAAGCCAGAGCGCCGCTTCCCGCTTGGCAATCAATCTTCCGACAAAACTCCATGTCTTCACTCAATCCATCCGTCATACTCGGTACCGGAGCTGCAGGCCATATTTCTCCACCCTGTTTCTCTTCGGTGCGATGATGATCGACGACTAAACCCTTCACGCTTTGCTGGAAAAATAGCGGACCCTTTTCGTGCTGAGGGTGCAGCTCGCCCTTTACATATACCCCAGCATTGAGATTCCTCTGTGCCGCGTTGCACAGGTCTTTGTCTTCCTTCAATACCTGCTTGAAGATATTGTCGATGCTGTTGAATTCTTCATCCGAGGCGTCTACATGTCTGTACACCTCGTACTGCATATGCGTTCGTGATGCGGAGATCGGGACGCACCGCATGAGGTAGAAGAAGTGCGGTGAAACAGTCATACATGCATTTGGAAAGTAGAAAGTGCTGATGATTCCCATGCCGTCATGGTCCGGCCGGTCCGTGTTATAATGCTGGATATGGCCTGCTTTTGTTTCGACCCAGTACTTGCCTAGGTCGGTATATTGGACGATTCCAGGATGACCAGTTGGGCAATGGTAGCACTGCGACTGTCAATTTTGCTCCTTAAGATAGCAAATATACCAACCTCGTTATAGTTATCCGCCAAAGTCTTCCAGTTATAGTCACCAATCATGTCCCATGCATGGTCGAATTTGTACTGCGAAAAGTCAAATGGCTTCAACCGCGGCTGTTCGTCAACACCGGCAAAGTCGTCCTCCCATCGTACGGATGGCGTCTCGGCGGCATCGAGATTCACCCAGACGAAGCCTAGCTTGTCAATATGAACGTGGATCGGAAAGAGGCCATTTTTCTCTTTGTCGAAGCCATCGAGTTCCTGGTATCGAGGCGCTTTGGCAAGTTTGCCGTTGAGTCCATACGACCAGCCTGGACTATCAGCACCGAAATGTTACCTGCACGGTGGAGGAGCCTACCATGGTATTTGCATGCAAGGATCTTGACCGTTCCGGCTTCTTCCTCCACCACTGGGTACGCACGGTGTCTGCAGACGTTGTGGAAGCCGTTGATCTTGCCTTGTCGGTCGAGGATGAGGAAAAAAGAGAAGCCTCCTTCGTGCAGCTGCAGGTAGTTGCCGGGCTCAGTGAACCTCAGCTGGTGCGAGACTAGCATCCATTTCTTCGAGAAGATGGCGCGCCGCTCGAGGCTGTACATTGCCTCGGAACGATACCATGATGATGGGAGACTTGGCAGTGCAGCGTTGTCGCTGGGCTTGGATTGTCGGTATCCAAAGAGGCGATTCATGATGCAAGATACGCGGTCGTTGGGGCAGTAGAGGTTTGGTCTCAGTACGGGCTTTACTTTGAGCTCTAGAAGTGGTATCATAATCTCTATTTTATGCACCTTATCACACCCCCTTCATTTTTGCCTGTTTTGGAGTAAGTGATAGCGCAAGCCTCTATCCATGTCGGCGGAACGCGCCCCGGGTCCGCTGGGTGGAGTATACACCCGACGGGGAGACTTCCGGACAATTGGGGTTGAAAAATCCCCGGTTCTCGTGTCGTTGTCTCTTCTCATTATTCTATTCGTGGATAACAACGCCTTTCTTATCTTCAAAATGACCAACCAGAAAACAGACTCAATTCTGATTATCGGTGCCGGGGTGTTTGGCCTGTCAACCGCGCTCGAGCTGACCAGGAGGGGATACACGAACATCACTGTTCTTGATCGCCATGTCCCGCCGGTTATCGACGGAAGCAGCGTTGACATTTCGCGCATCATTCGTGCAGACTATGCCGATCCTGTTTACGCGCAGATGGCCCTGGAGGCCTACAAGGGCTGGACGGGCGCATACTCCGACTTTTACTATGAGTCGGGGTTCGTCCTGATTTCAGAGACTGGCTCCAATGCCTACGTTGAGAAGTCGAAGCAGAATATTCTCGAGAAGGGCGGTCGTGTCCGTGACTTCTCCAATATCACGCAGATGCGCGCTCTCTATCCCGGCATTGAAGCCGATCTGCCCTCCGCGCAGGGGTACAACAACCCCGTCGGAGGATGGGCGGACGCAGCGGGAAGTATCGGACGCTTGGCATCGGAATGCAGCGTCGCTGGTGTGTCGTTCATCACCGGCCGTCGCGGAACAGTTCATTCGCTACGTCGGTCCGGTAGTCGTGTCGTCGGCGTCAACCTTGCGGATGAATCGCACCTTCTCGCATCGCAAGTCATTCTCGCCACCGGTGCATGGTCAAACCGCCTAATCGACCTCTCGCACAATGCTTCTTCCTCCGGTCAACCTGTTGGCTTCATACAACTCACCCACGATGAAGCGGAGAAATTCGCCAAAACGCCCGTGATGATTAATATGACATCCGGTGTGTTCTCCTTCCCGCCCACGCCAGGAACAAACATACTCAAACTTGCTCGCCACGGCTACGGCTTCGCTACCGAAGTCAAGTCCGAAGCAACCGGTCGCACTATTTCTGGACCACGACGAGACTCTAGCAATGCGTCATCTGGATATCTTCCTGATGACGCGGATGCAGGCCTTCGCGAAGGGCTGAAGAGCCTGTTCCCCAGCTTGGCCGATCGGCCTTGGATCAACCGCAGGTTGTGCTGGTACACAGATACTCCCACTGGAGACTTTATCATTGACCGTCATCCATCATTAGAGGGCCTGTTTGTTGCCACGGGCGGTGCAGGACAGTACGTTCCCACTTTATATTTACCTTTTTACCAGACAACAAGCTAACCTTTCCCAGCGCATTCAAATTCCTCCCCGTCCTGGGCAAATACGTCGTCGATTGCTTTGAGAACCGCGCATCATACGACCTGCGCCAGAAATGGAGGTTGAAAGCACCTGAGAAGGAGAATACGGGTGGCTCCGTGGTTATGTCTGGGGATGGCAGCCGCGGAGGTCCGCCTCTGCGGAAGCTGTCGGTCCTGGAGCAATCCAAGTTGTGAGGAGTATATTCGCACAAGATAAGCATGGGACGTATGCATAGAGAGCAACCAATAGAGGCACTTTTGCCGTTGCTTATCAAAGGATTCGGAGACGGGGAGCCATCCGGCTGCTTCCCCGCACGATGAATGATCATCTACTATAGATGATATCGGTGATAGAGATAAATAGACAGAGAAAAGATCACGGATAAGGAGACGATAGAGGCATCGCATCATTGACTTTCTTGAAATAATCAACAAGCAGAAGAAATCACCATGGCAGGAGCACAACCCCCCAAGCGTCTCCGAGTGACAATCATTGGCGCCGGGTTCGTCCTCCCCTCGCTTCCCTCCTCTCCATCTCTCCTCCAAGACACTTCTAACAACAAACAATCAGCGTCTCCGGCATCCTTATGGGCATCAAGGTCCTGCAGCAAAAACATCTCTCCCAACACATCGACTTCCACATCTACGAGAAATCCCCCGAGGTCGGCGGGACCTGGTTCGAGAACCGCTATCCGGGCTGTGCGTGCGATGTCCCCAGCCATCTCTACCAGTACTCTTTTGCGCCGAATACGGAGTGGTCTAGGTTGTACGTCTAGTCTTACCCTCATTCCTAGTTACAGTTTCGGTGGAAGTCACTGGGTGCTGACGAGGATTGGCTGGGTGTAGTTACGCAACCTCGTCTGAGATCCAAAGCTACCTCAAAGCCGTCGTGAAGCAATACAATCTCACGCCACATATCAGTCTTAATAGCCCTGTCACCAATGCAGACTGGAACCAAGAGCGGGGAATTTGGACCGTCACTATCCATACCGAGAATCACGGCACGAAAACAATCGAATCCGAGATCCTCATCAACGCCGGCGGGATCCTGAATAACCCGCAGATGCCTGAGATACGCGGACTGGACACATTCGCTGGTCCGATACTGCATACGGCAGCATGGGATGATAGCGTCGATCTAACCGGCAAACGAATTGCCATCATCGGGGCCGGAGCAAGTGCTGTCCAGCTCTTACCGGAGGTTCAGAAAGTAGCAGAGCGTGTGGATATCCACATTCGGACTCCTTCGTGGATATCTCCGCCTGTTGCACTGCCACCCGGTGTGAGTAAAGGGCATATCTACTCTGAAGCTGAGAAGAGGTCTTTCCGGGAAGATAAAGAGGGATATCTTGCTATGCGGAAGAGACTCGAGGATCAGTTCAATGCCATGTTTGGGGCTTTTACAAGGCATTCCCCGGAACAACAGAGTTTAAGGGCTAGGTTCGAGGGACGAATGAAGGAGCTCATTCGAAATCCGGAATTGCAGGAGAAGCTCATCCCGAAATTTGAGGCCGGTTGTCGGCGCGTCAATCCCGGGGAAGAATACCTGTTTGCCCTGCAGGAGGAGAACGTGCGGCCTATCTTCGACCCTATTCGCGAGATTACGAGTCAGGGTGTGGTCATGGAAGACGGGACAACGAATCCAGCTGAGATCTTGATAGCAGCAACGGGCTTCAACACCTCGTTCCGTCCTCGATTCCCTATCATCGGTCTGGAAGGCACAAATCTCCAGGATCTATGGGAGACAAATCCGACATCGTACTTTGGGATTACGGTGGCAGGGTTCCCGAACTATCTCATGTTTCTAGGACCGAATACGCCGATTTCGAATGGGAGTTTGATGGGTACGCAGTTTTTCCCTCAATCCTTTTCTACAAAAGTTGCTGACGAAGTGCGCAAGGACCCCTCGAAGCAACAAGTGCCTACATAACGCGCATCCTCCTTAAAACCGTCCGCGAGCGAATCCACTCTTTCACCATCAAGCCATCCGTCCAAGCGGACTTCGATGCCCATACGCAGTTATACATGAAGGATATGGTGTGGACGGGAACGTGTCGAAGCTGGTACAAGAACAACGTTACCGGCAAAATTACAGCCCTTTGGCCGGGAAGTTCATTACACTATATGCAGATCCTCGCTGAAGACCGCTGGGAGGACTTTGAGATAACGTATAGCGGGAATCGGTTCGCGTATTGGGGGCGGGGGATGTCGTGGCTTGAGGATGCGACTGGGGAGGTTGATACCTTGGGGAGGGAGGAGAGGAAGGCCAAAGAGGGGAGTGCGGTGCCTAGTTTGGAAAAGATTGGGGATCTGAGCTACTATTTGGTTGAAGGGGAGGCTTTGCCTGTGTCTTCGGCCGCATCCTCGGATTTGTCCGAAGGGGAGCATGGCGATAGGGAACTGGATCAGGCAAATGTGCAAGCTAGGCTTTGAAGCATGGTTCTGAATGGGAATACTGTCTCCGTGCAGATACACAACCCTGGAAGAGATATCCTCTCCTTCTCCACCTATAAGTCCTCCTAGAACTTGCTGAACAGCACCATGTACAGGAACGCTACCCTCAGGATTCAGAAAAGGTCAAGAGATCCTCCAACCCCTCACTACCAACCTCCTCCCACCCAGCTTCCTGCGCACCACCACCAACAAACCACTCCTCCTGGCTGGTGTCCCCCTTAAGCACCCACTTCAGCCAATTCACAGCTGCGACGCCAAACGCTCCGCCCTCAGGCTCAGCATACGTACCCAGGTGTCCGACGGGGTAGTTCCCAACCCACTTCGGTACGCCGGAGAGAGCAGCGTAGTTAGCCATTCCCTGCGTCGTGAACATTAGCATCGCCTCTCGAAGGAACTGAGGGGTCGACGTACATTCTTATACGCAATATCCGTCTCCCCACCAAGGAAGTAAAAAACTGGCTTTTTTACCTCCTTGATAGTCTCCGGGTCTTCATTCGGCATCCCTAATAGATCTCCAAAGAACCCCAGATCTAGAAACCCCGAGTTGAAGATCCCCAGGTACTTCACCCTCTCATCATCACGCATCTGGTACGCCTCTAGACCACCGCAACTCTGTCCTGCGACAGCGATGTTGGCCGTGTCGATGGCCGCGCCCCAGTACCGTCCGGTATGATTGGTGACGTTCTCAACCCAATCCAGCGCATCTCTCATGAGCTGTACATCCGTCGTCCCGTGCCCGTTTGGAGAACCGGATGCAATGGCTAGAAAGCCGTAGGATGCGATGTTTGTGAGGAGGTTCCCGAATAAAGTCCCGTTTGCGGAGCATGCGCCGTTGCCCCAGATTAGGATTGGTAGAGACGTGTTGGTGGGTGGGTTCTTGGGGAGGTAGAGGGTGTGTCTGGGGAGGGTTGGGTCTGTTGTGTGGCCCTGTTTATGATTGAAGGATTTTAGTGGGATTGTGGGTTGGTTCGAATGGAGGTTGGTGGGGGAGAGGGGAAGGGAGATGGAAGAGACGTACGGCATCGTAGGGGCCGTTCCCTGCGGCGAGAGAGAGGGTTGCGTGGACGAAGGTCAGACCTGCTATGTGCCACTTCATGATGGGCTAAAGCTGGAGTATTCTGACACTGGGAAGAGGATATGTAGATTGCTGGGTGTGAGTATAAGTCACCGGTGGACATGGCCTTGAGAATCGTGATATTTATGCTCCCCATGAGACCCTTGAACCAAAAGATGACATCAAGGTTGCTCAAATTCCACACCTCGGCATGGCAATCAAAGCAGCTTTCCTTCATCGGCATATCGAGAAACATATCGCATCGATTCTTGTATTAGCACCCGGCAGTTGCAATCCGTCGGTATTTGGGGCACCCTCGGTTATTCGAAACAACCGAGACGTTTCAGCCAATTTGTGGCATTGAAAATTGGTGATTTGATATATAACCCGAGACAATTAGAACAAGGAGCCAAGAATAAGATCACAGCCAAGAATCACAGATCACCTATTAGGCCTGTGCGAGGATTCGGATTGCCAGATGGTTGGATGTATCTACCGGCGGCCTTGAATTCCTCTTATAACGTCGCTTAGGTTTAATTTTTTTCGGACAGAAGAGGCGCATTGATCGAGCAGAGTGAAAGCACCCGTGGACAGAGAAATGGCTATATGATTCATTTTCTAAGCACGCTGGCAGAGTGAACGCAAAAGAAACGAAGCAGGAAGGGAAGGGCGATGCAGAGAGCTCCGAATTGTCCATGGCCGGTCAAAGAAAAGTGAAATGCAAGTTTGTGAACTATGCACCAACTTCAACTCATATACACTTGGGGATGAGGGGATTGAGCAATCGAAATCTCATGGGATGCGTCATATAGCCGGTTAGCCTGACCATTGCACCGGACACTGCCAGCGCCCAACTTGAACTCGTTGAGATCCGGAGAAGCTTGGACCTCAACAGCGCTACTTGATACCTCGACATCACAGCTCAAGATATGCCATCCCCATCGCGCTTGGTCCCGCGCCGAACTCTCTCAGCGGAATTCGCTGAACCTGCTTATTCTGCTCGATATCGAATACTGTAATCGCAGCATCGGTGGTTCCATTGCCTGGAGACAGCGCATATACGTGCCGACCCACAACAACAAGATCAACCAGGCCGGGGTCTTGATTCGGAAGGTCGGCCGTTCGCAGAATGCTCGCATCGACTGCGTCCAGCTCAACAAGCCGGTTCACCAGGACATCCGTCACGAAGACGCTATTTGTTTTGTCCGAATATGCGGCCCAGCAAGTTGCTTGTTGGCCGGGAAGGGTCGCTTTTGCGACGAGCTCGGCTTCGCGCGTATCGTCGTTCACTTTGAGCACGGCTGCGCCGAAACCAGGGTCCGTCGCGAAGACAAGGCCTGATGAAGGAATGACGACCGAGCCGAAGAGTAAGTTAGTCCCGCTAGGTGAGCTCTGGATGTCTTTTCTTACCACGGTAGCGGTGGTATTTGGGGAGCAGCCGTGTTTTATAGGGAAGACAGAGAAAAATCCAGTGTTGTTCGCGGTTCCATCCCCTTTGACCGCGGCATAAAGGAGAGAATCGTCTTCGGAAAAGAGAACATGCGAGAGAGTGCCAGCTGGACCAACGGGCGGCGTAGTCTGGTTCAGTTCGAACGGACGTAACTCGTCAAATGTGCCCAATCCATGCCTGTCGTAGGTTGTACAGGATACACCGGCCTTGGTGCCTGTCGTTCCAACGCAGACGAGACGCCCTTTTGAGGATGCAGCAACGGTGTTGGGAAAGTCGCCAGGGATCGAAGCAGGTTGGCCGACGAGTGTGAGTTGTGAAGGGTCATGTCGGTCAAACTCCAGCATGCTCACGCTGTTGGATCCGGGGTTGACAGCAAAGACGTACTGATGGGCGACCGCAAGTCAGTATTCGGCGGCGCATATTTGCGTTGATGGTTGCGTTGAGTAGCTTACCTCGCCGGCAACAGCAACTGCTCCCTGACTGAAGAGGGAATCCGGGCCCGCAGGTTCCCCATCATTATCAAGCCCGCTTTCTCCCGTGCCGCCGGTCAACGTCACTTGAGGTTCTCCAAGAAGGCCATTCTTCTGGATCCGAACTCCGATCACGGCATTCTCCGCGTCGTTCGTCGGGACGTAGACTGCCCTGTTGGAATGAGACCTAGAGCTAGGGTGAGCATAAATCGACCCAGCCGTGCTGGCAAGTATGACGGAGAGTTGAAGAGTGAGGCGCATTTTGATTGAGCTGAGACCAAGAAGAGGATGCCTCGCAGGTGGGATGATTCTGAGTGCGAGAGTTGACTCATGGCAACCTTCTGCTCCCCTTTTATAGACGTATCGCTTCCTCCTTGTCCTCTTGATATCCTCAGCTGAGCAAATGCAATGACGCAGTGCTGTGAGGTTTGATCACTCATCCAGGAACTCATTATCGCATACTTGAGCCACTGATCGGGTAAGCGCCCGGCTCCGCCGCCTCCCCCTGATTCCTCGTCGGTTGTGCGTTGAGGCCGACAGCCGCTTAACCTGATCGCGTAATATTTGATGATGACAGCAAGTGGTCAATGCGGACAGCGCGTCCGTCGAAGAGTGGCCGCTATCGAAGCCTCCGCCGATGGTTCCGCCCGTGAGTAAGGGGAGGGGGGGCATGGTTCCCGAGATTGGTGCTCCTGTCACACTGCTAGGCTTGAAGCATTTAGACCACTAGATTTAATGTGCCTGAAGCAAGGTCTAAGGTCGCATGGCCGGTTTCGAGCTTGTCAGTGACGGCTTACCGCAGGTAGAGTTCGTTGATTCCGCCGATGCGGTCAGATCTCATACGGTTCGTTTGAAGCTGAGGCCGCTGAGTTAGCAAACTACTTTTTCAGGCCAACAGAATTATCATGTCTGGCGGAATACAGGCAACAAGCCCCGGTTTGTGCTGAGATGTATTCGAGAACCTTAAGCAGACGCGTTCGGAGCGCCAGACCATGCCCAAAAGCTATTAGGCGATAAGGCACCAAGGCCTCAAGGCAGTCGCGTACCACAGTGACTAAGCTCTTGCAGCCAATCAGAAGTTTGGTCGGTCGTTGCTCGCTCCTTTCTCTTCTCATTTTCCACCTTCCCTGGACCTTGTCTCGCGTTCTAACAATATAGCATCGTTGAACCATTTTTTTAGCTAATAGGTCAATATGCTTGCTATGAAGAGCTTTGTAGAACTATAGGTGTTTGAGACCGCTGACATTCCTCTTTTTTCCCGCAATATTCGTCCTGCCACTCTCGACTGTGCGGAATCAAACCCCAGCCAAATCATGAGTTCATCATCTTCCGGTGTCAAATCTAACCAAGCATACAAGTCCTGACGGCGTAATCATTTGGCGCCCGCTCGGGGTTGCTTCAGTGGGACAGGTGTCGACTGTTCTAGGTCCGGGTCTACTGATGTAGACTTCTGTCTCGCTGGCCTCCAAGGCTATGGCAACAGTACCTTGTTGGTAACGGTGATTTCTTGCGCCTTTGTGGCGTTGCCCATTCCTCCAGCCGATATCATATCGCTTTGGCGGGTACTTTTCTGTTGAGAAACAAGTGCGAGCCTACAGCCGCCTCTAGTTTCGGGGTTATCCAGGATTTCCATCTGTCACAATGGCTATCGACTACAGGGGCGCGACGCAAACTGTTCCTAACGATCCTGCCAATCTTGGAATCCTCGCAGCCGGCCTTTTATACTGTCGGTAGAGTGGCACCGGCTACCAGCGCGACTGAACAGATGTGGGCGTGCAGGGCGGCCATCCGTTGGCGATGACATGAACGGTAAAGGCTTTTCAGCCAAATATTCGGCAAGTCATATAGGATGCCTGGATTTAGATGCGCGGGTTTACGGTAAAAGCTGGCCTAGGTCTAAACAGGTATGCTGGTGCGTCTAGGGTCTGCTCTTTTTGCTTTCTCATACTTATCCAATCTCACCGCGCACCCTCAGCCACCTCAAAGTGGACATCAAAACCGGCCTGATTCTCCGCATCCAGGGCCCGCCTAACCACCGCCGACGGTAATGGATCCAAGCGCGTCAGTATGCAGTTTTGTTGCTTTGGTTTAGGAACAAAACCTCTTATGGTAGGGATACACGCGGGGAGCCCTGATTGTCGAGTCGAGCATGACTGCTCAGCGGTAGTATATTTACCGCCTTTTAATTTATTTTTTTTTATATATTTATATAGCCTTAAACTTCTTAGATAGCTAGCTGGTAAGTTAGTTTAGTTAATACATGTATTTTAATGGCTCACCTCTCATTCCTTTCCTCACTGATTAACGCTGGAGTCCCGCGTTGACCCCGATTGGCTTAAAATTCTGTAGTAGGGTCTGTCCAATATTGCTGGCCCCTCAGCGACAAGTGCAACTGTCAAGATCAACAATATGCAATGGTGCACAGGGGCATTGAGTTCATTCCAAAAGATATTGGGCCCGGTTTCGCCGTCAAACACCCCCCAAAAGGCTGTGGAAGCCTCCATGTTTGTCCATGAAACAAGTCAGCACGGGGAACCTTGAGTCACATTATTTTCTCGCACGATGTGGGCACTCTTGTATTCAGGGAGAGAGCCTACACGTTGGCTCTGAAATCGTTCAACCCCAATCTTTCAGAGCATCAAGTAGTCAGCGTTACGCAAATGAAGAGGGGCGTTGTCGTTCTCTTATTACTTTCGTCGACTCCTTTCCCAGTTTAGTCGCTTGCATACTCACTTTTACCAATGAGGAATCACACAAGTTCGGGACTCGCGGTCTGACCGCAAAACGCTTGGTTTGTTGGGAAGGTTTGCTGTGGCACAGATGTTGGCCAAGCGTCCCAGGACAAGGCTGAGATATCTCTGAAAGAAAGGCTCGAGTTCCGCAACCCCTCGGAATATCGTCTCCACGCAATATATGTGCGGAAATTCTGGTTTTGTCTCCTATAAATTCCTTGCCGCTGAATATCCATTCTATTCCAACTAAGGACATCCCTACCATGTCCTCCTGCGACGGGGCCTCGCCCAACTGCCACTTTACTTGCCCACCAGGAAGCAACTGGTATGCTTGTCCAGATCCGCCTCGCTTCGTAGGCTGCTGCACCTCCGCTCCTTGCAACAATGCAACCAGCTCAACATGCCCGCCGCTCGATATCCGTCCAGCTTCATTTGATGGCGCCGCCATGTTCGATAAGATTAGACCGGGCGCTTGCGTTAATCTTCCATCAGCAAACTGGTTCGTGTGCAATTTCACAGAATCTCCATTTCTGGGATGTTGTGCGACGAATCCTTGCGCTGGAAGCAGCTGTCCCTTGGAGGATTTGAGACCCGCAGCCTGGAGTGCCAGCGCCCCGGATCAATACGAGCTGTTTCGTGACGCAAAATCTCCTGGTAATTCGACATCACACTTATCCTCTGGGGCAATAGCTGGAATTGCAGTTGGGGGTATGGCTGTCTTTTTCGGTATCCTTGCGGCCATTTACCTTCTGTTGAGATGCCGTCGACGACGCAGGGGATATTCTTCTCCGCCACCCCAAGCATCGCAAACCGTCAGTAAACATTATGGGATGTACTCGTTATTACCCGGAGAAGGTCAATCTTCTGCGAACTAAAGCAAGACGGTGGATGCGAGAGTGCCGAGGAGGAGTTCACTCGATCAATTGAACCAATGGTGTGCAGACACTGATCATCCAACCGAGCGGCCCAGCAAACACATGTAAGCATGCATGTGCCAATACGAGTCTAGCCTCTAAGCACAGCCTTGCAAGCCATCTATTTAAGTAATGCGTGTAACCGTGGCAAGCCTAGTTTTTCTTCACATCCTAGAAGGCAGCACTTGCCTTTCGCCAGAATGGCAGCGAGGAATGAAGAGCCAGCGGCCACCCAAGAGCTCCTCGAAGACAATGGGCGAACGTCAGAAGACCACGGCTCAAACACCCAAGGCACTGCCTCGTCCGTCTCCACGGTGCACGGGGCTGCTAGCGAGCGGTCGGTACTCATAAAGATCAGTGATTGGTTTGTTCTTGAACTACTCGCGACCGGTGTATCTGCCGGAGCCCTGATTACTCTAGTTGCGGTCCTCGCCAAATACGACGGGAAACCTCAACCGGACTGGTATTACATGTCACTCAACTCTCTTATATCCTGGTTGTCCACCATTTCGAAAGCTTGTATTCTGTTCTTTGTTACTGAAGCCTTGGGCCAGTCGAAATGGGTATGGTTTTCACAAGGGGAACAACCTATAAGAGATATCCGCACGTTTGATTCAGCCACCCGAGGGCCTTATGGGGCTTTGGAGTTGATCTGGATTCTCCAGGGCAGGTACGCTCTTTATACACGACAGCATGCTCCTGCGTCTGCTGACTATTCTTATCGTCTAGACACTTCGCTGTAGTGGGAAGCCTGGTGGTTGTGCTAGCACTGGCATTCGATCCATTTGCCCAAAATCTGGTCCGATATTACGAGGGTGGAGTGAGAGATACATCGAGCACCGCTACGATTTCGAGTAGCCCCTACTACGGGAGCTATGGCGGGCCTTTTCAAGTGGATGGTAGGTGACTATTCGCTATGTTCTAATGCAGACGTTGATGTCAATTTAGCTTTTCCCGTCGAGTATGCGCTCAAAACAAACGTATACAATGTCTTCTTCAGCAAGGAGTCCGAGAACCCCTGGTCTATCCCTCGGTATAATTGCTCATCCACCAATTGCACCTGGCATACGATAGTATCCTTAGATGCAAGGGCTCTCTGCGCCAACATCACGGAGCATTTAACTCAATCCTGCGATAGCTTTTCATCTGAAGAAGATACAAATTGTACTGCGACTCTGTCCAAAAGCCAGATCAACGCGTGGGCCTTGCCTTATGACCCCGACAGCGAATTTGCCCAAGCAGTAGGCTTCGTGGTTAAGGCCGTCAACTCATCGCAAGCTATCACCTACACGAACACGACAACAATCGCAATCCAGTTCGTAGATCCTCTACAATCCTCTGGTAGCTCTCCTGGGGACCCAAGCATAAAATGGGAGGCAACAGAATGCACAATCGAGCCAGTCGTCCGCATGTTCCGTGCGTCCGTGAGGAACAACGAGTATAGTGAGGAAACACTCTCCATCTGGTCGGATCGCACGTTAGTCAGGATGAATTACACCGACAATCCTGATTACCTTGCTACATATCCAGATTTTGCCTTCACTAACGACACCGACTATCAATGGCATTTCTCCCCACCGTGGTCTCGAGAGTTGACACAGCTGAAACTACCATCCAACACAGTCTTCACATACACTCTTTCAGCCGAGAGGGCCGTCGCAAAATTCCTGCGCAGCATTTTTACCGGCTACTACTGGCAAAATTCGACCGAGTACGGCTACAACTCTACAGAAGCCGAGGCAGCATTATACGCATCCAGCGACGTCCTGCAATCTTTCCACCGCGATGGAAGGTCATCGTGTGACAGAGCCTGGTGTGACGTCAAACCGGACAGGTTCAATCGCACCATGTCGAATGTTGCGCAGGCGATCGCGAAGACCTTTCGCGACTCGCAGGATACCACTTATGGGCATCTGGAGGTGATGGTCACCCATGTTGCCGTCCGATGGCAGTGGCTTGCGCTGCCAATCTTTGTCTGGGTATTAGGCGCCGTAGCACTCTTTGGGACGATGTGGAAAACGCGACGGCGGACGGCGCCCAGGTGGAAGAACGATCCACTGCCACTCCTGTTTCTTTACCAGGATGGCGCGGAGAAGGAAGGTTGCTGGGAGGGACCGAGGCCGCGGCGGATTCCCGATGTAGACACCATGAAGGTCAGGCTGCATGGATTCAGCCCCCACAGATAGCTTCGCGTGCATGAGTATGAAGTTTACACACGCCTCCTATCGTTGCAAATAGACTGGAACTGGGGCCCAACATATGGAGCTTCAGCTTGGATAGGGCCCTCAGGTCGTACAGCCCCCAAGCTCCCTCTGCTGAATTCCAGTGGACGGCGAGATTTATTGGTCAGAATACGCCGTACGGTTGCAGCAAAAATCTGATCTAGATATGATGCCTCATGAATCATCAAGTAAGCGGAGATAAGAGGTTTGTCGGCAGCCTACTACGCGGACCTCCACTCATCGGCATGAGTAAACGCAATGCTTTCTTTCTTTTGCCCTGTCGTCGCACAAGTCGGAAGGTCATCAGGACAAGACCCCAGACACATCGACAAGGGGCAGGACCGGTCCAGGCCTGGACTGAGCCCCGGCCAATTTTGACGGCCGGAGCTGAGCCGCGGGGGTCTCTTAATATTCTCTGCAGGGAAGCTTCTGCTCATCACGGGGACTTCTTTTGGCTTCGACGTCCACCAAACACCATTTTTAAACAGGTATCATAGTTGAAGGGAACTGAAAACAATAATCTCTAGCTGTTTCTCGCTCTCCGCCGAACATCAGTGCCCGAGAGAACCCTTGTCGTCAATTCTTTCGTCCGGCTTAGACCAGACCCGGGCCCGCGGGCAATGCTTGTGCGACTCTTCTCCTCTCTACAGCCAATGGCTCACTGCTTATGCTGACCACCCACTAGGTACAATCCTACAAGAAGCCCTCTTCTCAGCCTTTAGGTTAGAGCTTATCCAAAAATACCACCATTAGCTCTCCCTATGGAGATTTGCGCTGCCTCGTATTCCACCGCTGTGGCGTTGGCAAACAGGGGTGAATTTGCGACCTGGGATCTGATTCGTGCTTTTACTCTAACTCCGTCCGGTCCGCAAAATGAGAATTGTCAGTTTGGGTGCTTCTTGGGCTTGGAGCCTTGGACATCAATAATTAGAAATGCTGGTGCCGCCGATATTGAGCACTGCCGGTGAAACTGTCCTTGGGCCCGAACAAGGGTTGCCTTGCTCACTCGTCGTAACCTCGGTGGGGGCTGGAAAAGTGCGAAACGGAGGAGAGGAGTGAGGCTCCGCTGTTGGGGTTCCTTATAATGATCCTGACGTCTTGTTGTTTGCTCGTCTTGTGTGCTCTTTATCTATACGAAAACTACCATCCACCTTATTGATCCACGCAACCTACCATGGGTGCCAGTCAGTCTTCACACCACTCCGCCACAAACGAATCCCTAGAATGGGGTCACAGTCTGCAGCGACACTATGACGGACACCGCCACTGGGCAAGCGGTGTCCGATCCAAGCGACCACAGCTCACCTCGGAGCAGCTCGATGCTCGACGGCTGGAGCTGAGTGGCCACCACAAGCAAGGGATTCAGGCCGATCCCAATGCTAGTGCCGATACTGTTGCCTGCTCAGAACGTCCACGTCGGTATCTCAACTTCTGGGGCAATGATGAGCACGAGAAATTCCCGGACCTTGACGTTTACTACAGCCCAACGAAAGGGTTTGCGCGTCGGCTGGTTGTGCAAGCAACCGATGATGCCCGGCTAGATAAGCGTCCACGACACTGGAATCACAGGAAACTTGTAGGAAACGCCCCTTTTGTGATCAGACTCGCCGAGATTTGCTTAGACCCCTTTGACCTTAAGCGCGTTGCCGGCGGCAGCCCTATAGATGAAGAGCAGAGGTCAGGGCATGTGAAAAAGGACAAGTTCTTCCCTCGACATAAACATATGACTGTGCTTCTAAAGCCCCTTCATTTTATTTTATCCGCAGTTCTCACATTGCTCTTTGCGTGGATTATTCAAGTCTTGATATCTGTCCAAGTTATCGCCTCGCCATGGACCGACGATGGCTCGGTCGAGCCTTACGAAGAGTACGAAAACGTTCACTGGAGATGGCCTAGACATGCCGTCAACGTCCTAGATCAGGCGCCCGGTAATCTAGAGCCACAGTCTGATACTCACAAGTCTATGATCCCGAAGCGTCTAGTCGTGAAGGGCGTAGACGGCAACTGGGAAGCGAAAGACACAAAGGACCTTCGAGACCGAAACACAGGCATGCTGCAGCCTTACATCTTTTTAAGTTTTACCAGGTCTAGCTACCCCGCCGTCGACTCGGTTTTACGGCCGTTTTTTCACTCGGTTGGAGAAGCTATTCTCGAGGCAGAGAATAAGGCAAGATTGCCAGATGAGCCTCCGATCAACGCTTTTTGGGTTGACACGGATTGCGTTTCGCACGGCAGACAGTACGAAGAAGATGTCAACACCATCTGCGACGCTGTCCGCTGCGCGAAGCGCGTGTACATCCTGCTACCCAGCGAAGGAGAAGCTGACAAACGAGCCTGGGGTAAGCGGATCTGGACTCTACCCGAGGTACTTCTTGCTGCAGAGAAAATCCGATATTACTGCGTGGCTCCGGTCTGGCAAACGCACATCCAGGCCATGCCAACCGAGTACACAAAGGTGGTGTTGTCGGATATGCGTGGAAGTTTCTGGCCTGCCCAATTCTACAAAGCGTCGGTCGTGCAGGACTCAGGGGAGGACGCGATCTCCCACCTAGTCGACCATTATACGAACCGTACCCAGCTCAGTGAGCTGCAATTGTTCACCTACGCAGTCCAGGCACTGGCCCGTCTCACCATGGGTGAGGGTATCAAAGGGTATGAAACCAAGCTCCTGGCCTATGCAGCTATGGGACTTCTTGCGTATCGACTCAAACCTCATCAAAAAGACAACGCCTTCCATGCCATTGCTCGCTTGTCTCTCGTGAATGATAGCAACCAACTCATTGAGCGTCTACTTTGTTTGTGGCCAAAGCCGACACCCATCATTGGGACTATGGGACTGCTCCATGACGTCGCCGAAGAAGATCAATACCGCACTCATTTGTGGGACATCCACCCGCTCTGTAGCGTGGTCGGAGTTGGCGATGAAGGCGACGACGACGAGGAAACCGCCTCCACGGTGATCTTGGACCGCTGCCGCGGGATCCCTATCCGCTGGAAGAGCTTCCCCCGACTGAACTATGCGAGAGACATGACCGGCTTCCGGGCGACTCTTTCGCAATGGGTTGTGTATCTGGGTGCCTGGTTCTTCCTGGCCGGATTCAACCTCTTTGGAACAATCGCAACCCTTGGTTTTTCAATGCTAGCCAACACTCACACGCTCGATGAGGGGAATTTGAAATACTCGCTATACGTGATCTTGGTGTACTTCGGTGTCGGCTGGGTCATCTCCTGGTTCAGCCCCCTCGCTGTTCGTCAGCTGTGCAACAGCGGCACCAAGGGCGTCTCCTGCCACCTTGTTGGCTTTGAGGGGACGATGCCACTTGACGATATTGAGACTAAAATATATGGCAATCATCATGGTCGCCTGTCCTATTCCCCCTCGTCTACCCCTTTCTGCAAGGACATGCGGAATCCCCATCTACGACAGGGCTTGGAGCAGGACCCCGATTACTGGGAGAGGATGCGAAAAGAGCTCAATATTTCTAATAGTCATCGGCTGTTTACCATTGTTGACACGGGCAGTTTGAGCGTATCTGTTATAGCCGCCGAAAGGCCACCGGTGGTTGCGCTTATCTGTGGCCGGGAGGGCGGCATGCTCCGCACTGTGCTCTGCAGTTGGCGATTTGAGACCAATACCTTATACCGCGAAGGGGTGATGCGCATGCGCAGCTCACTGGAGGAGATTGCGAGGCCGAATGACTGGCTGAAAATCAGCTTTGCTAGTCAGGGGGATGTGAGTCGTATGCGAGGAATGGCGAGGAAGACATGATGATTTATTTCGGAGATTTACCAGTCTATCAGTCTTTGTTCTCTCGATATAACATGTGACCCTATGCTGTCGCGATACTAATACAACTCTTCTGATTCATAATCTCAGCGCAACAACCCCCTTTGGCGTATCAACCCCCTCCAAAACCGTCGGATCCTCGTGGAACAACCCAGTCTCGACAAACTCTTTCAGTATCCCAAGCACGCTACGTTCGATGACCACAACGGACGGATCAAAATGACCATCTTCCATCTCAATGTCAGTGACAGGTGCTGTCATGACGCGGCCCAGAAACTTCAAAGCACATTCCAACTCTTTTCTGTCCCTGATGCCACTAAGGAAAGCAGGCATATACGTCGGCTGGATAGCAGGCTTGCCTCTAGCTCCAAAAGCACTGAGGGCCTGCGCCAACTCCTCCTTGGTACTCGGATCCAGGTCTCTCCATGTAGACTGAAATAGTTCAGCCGTCTGCGCACTCGTGACGTTCCCCATGCACAGCAGGCGCATGAATGCCCGGTTATCGCTCGTCATATGGTATGCAAGGAATTCATCCAGAAGATGAATACCCACAACACCCCGATCGATCAAAAACGCCGCCCGTCGCCTCAACACGGTATCATAAGCCTCTTGGAGATCCATCGCCCCCTCAAAGGCCGCGCAGCATGTCTCAAAAACCCCACGGTACGAGTCAAAAACCGCCTCGCTCAGTTTCCCCGCGCACGTCCAGTCCATGTGTCCGCCCGCACCAGCAATATCGAGCAGCTGCTCCATGAAGCGGAGGTAGAAAGCGCGCCAGCATCCGCGCAGATTATCCGGACCTTCCTCCTTCCGGAGATCCAGAAGTGCCGCAAGACAGACGGGGGCATTTTCGGCCTGCGCGCGTTGGCCTAGATTAAACGTACTCGCGAGCTTCAGGCCGGAAAGTGCGATTTCTCGATATGCGGCGGGTAAGCGATCCAGGGACGGGACGAGACCGGCTTCGTGGGCCTTGAGGAGAATTAAGTCGTGGTTTTCGTGCGATATATCGCTTCCTGTGATGCTTTTGTACTCCTTTGCGAGGTTGGGGTCTTTGCCCAGGTCGTTGGTGATTATCAGTGTGATGAGGGTGTATAGTGCGTCTGCGTCTGGCCGTGCATCAGCATCAGCCGGCACCACCTGCATGACGCGCTCGTAAAAGTCGGTAATCCATTTGAAGGATCCTCGCGAGAGACTTTCTTCTTGTTCTCGTGATGGGTTTGTGTGACTGTGAGTGCCCGTGCGACTGCCAATCCCAATGCCCGTGAAGCTCGCGTAATCCCTGCGGTGGATCCAGCGCAGCGCGAGCAGGCCGACGAGCGTGCGGTTGACTTCGTCGTATTCTTCTCCGAAGAGGATGTGTGATGGGGATGGGGTGCTGTGTTCCAAGGGGTTCTGGTCGTGCTCTCGGACTGAGTAAGCGCGTCTGAGACGGTCGATCTCTGTTGGGAATTCGGTGTAAATTTGGTGGATGAGGGATTCTGGTGGCGTTGAGAAGAGGGTGTCTGGGTTCGCGCATGCTTCGAGGAGTGATATGCTTTGATCCATTATTGCGTATTTTTTTGGGATTGCGAGAAGGAGGAGGATGATGAGGTGGGGAATGGGGGGTAGGTAGGTAGGTTGCCGTGCACAGCCACACTGTCAGTGTACCTAAGGCTGACAGGGATCTGCTGCAGAGGGGTCAAGTGATGCTATTGGCCCATTGTCTTCTGCTTTGTCTGCCTAGCATCAACATCGCCCTGCTGAACCAAGCTTCAGTACATCGTTCTTGGCCAAGTTCTCCTCCTGGAGGGCAGAAAGCCACCTGCGCATTCGGGAACCGTTGTGCAAAATGTCGCTGGAGACCGGGGCGCTCGGCTTCCTACCTTGAGCACACTCGCCCACTAATTCCCACCCTGGCCTCTTCCAGGGTTGTCGTGGGCTAATTCCATCGCGGGCGTATACCCCTCTCACATGTGCGGGGATCATTGCGTCAACTCATCGACGATACAGAGCTCGACGCCAACCATACCTATTCTCGTTTTCCAATTCGCTCGAGGGGATCTATCTAGCCATTGGGGAGGGCACAATTTCACTGACTCCCGAGGCCACATTTCAGAAGGAAGTGAGTCTTGTTTCGATGTACGCACGGTTGATCATGACCTTGATCATTATTAATGTGATGGAATCATGCTGATGGTTTCGCTTTTCTAACAGTCACCGCAATACCACCGAGGAGACGGCAGCCTTCCACGCCATCGAAGATGAGCTCCTCTTCGGACAAGCCGGGGCCAGTTCCAGCTGTCGGTAGCAGCTGCGTCAGGTACTCCGGTTTCCTCAAATAAGCATGAAAAAGCTTTTCACTGCAATGTTCAAAGGATGTAACTCCAGGACAGGATCGGTGTATTGCGATTCCTTTTATTGGGCCGCCCAATGCCACAAAGAAAACGGTGGGAAGCTTTGCAAAGACGAGTTCCTTTGGCTGGGTATCCGAACAGCCTTACGCTCAATCGCCCTCCACGCACTGATGTTCTTGGACAACACCATAAATACTTAGCACAATAAACTCTAGCCATTCAAACTATCATTCTAGAATGAACACGCATGGGGCTGCATCCAGGGCCCACGGATCACATGTGCTAACTTATTGTTTTGCGGGCTCTTATTTATCCAGATTCTGGCGAGGTTGAACAAGGGAGGCTTGGCTGCAGGGCTGCTGCCTATTCTGCCTA
Organism: Aspergillus multicolor; assembly: GCF_047715735.1. Lineage (NCBI taxonomy): Eukaryota > Fungi > Ascomycota > Eurotiomycetes > Eurotiales > Aspergillaceae > Aspergillus > Aspergillus multicolor. Next base: position 596,870 of record NW_027395958.1, read on the forward strand.
TTCGCCCAGGCGTCAGCTCCTTCGGCATAACTCCAGCCTACTACATCACCACATACTTAAACCGCTGGTAAATCACTTCTCCTAGACTATCACTCTTTCATACTCTATCTCGTCTTAATCATGGATCCGCCTCACATCGAATACCGGCACTCAATCGCCGAGCTAGAAGATGAGGTCAACAAGATATTGATCGAAGACTGCAAGATCGACGCTTGCGTCGACCTATTCCTCTCCCGCATGCTACCTTTCAAATCGAGAGGAAACCAGTATACGTACTACGACTATTCCGGGTCCTATGGCTTTTGGTCTCTCCTCGAGTCAGCGCCTGGAGAGACAAAGGCAGCGGCGACGGCGGAGTTGAGGCAGAATGTCGACCGAATTTTGCCAGGTTTTCTTGATGGTTATGACGGCGACGTCTTCAAACATGAGAGGATCTATACGCGTATTAACACGAGGTGGCAGGGGGTGAATTCGTATAAGAACGATGCGGACCGCAAGAACAGCATTCCGCGGTCGCTCGTGGATACCCTCATGGAGAAGCAGTATCGGGAACGTGCTGGGCTGAGCGACATTTCCTCCGACGAGAAGGCTGCATTTACCGAGTCGTGTCGCCAGCTGCAGAGCATTATCGAGGGCGCGCATGCTACGGCTTCGTTTTCCTGTGGTGGCTCGATCCCCATTGTCCGCGGTGATCTTAAGGCTAGGGAAGATATGCAACCTGCTTCGTCTCCAATCAATATATTTTGGAGCAAAGGCGATGACGCTACGGCGAGCAAGCTCGTTTTACCCCTCGACGGATCCGTCCCGGAGACTCACCCAGACACGCTCCGTCATCTCGTCGTGGATTGCGACCCTGCAAGTTTTGGGAGAGGACAGCAGGACGTGATTGACCCGGAATATCGGCGAGCAGGAAAGATCAACGGCGACCAATTTGCGACGAGCTTCCATCCGGCGGACTTCGGGATTTTGGAGAATTTATCTCAGGTCCTTCTCCCGAGCATCAGCAGCGAAACCGACAACCAGTTAGGGTTTCGGAAGATCACGGCGGAGCTGTATAAGCTGAATGTAAGCTGAGATATTTGAGCTATGTGCAGGATTCTAAAGCATGCAGGTATACTCAGGTCCATCAGGACACTTCCGAAAACATGTCGACACCCCGCGCGCGACAAGCCAGATTGGATCGCTTGTCGTCTGTCTTCCGTCGCCTTTCCAGGGTGGTAAGCTGTCTGTGGAGCATCACGGGCAAAAGGTCGAGTTCGACTGGAGCGAAAAGAGCGAGACAAGCATCCAGTGGGCTGCATTCTACAGCGACTGCGAGCATGAGATCGAGACCATCACTGCGGGTGATAGAGTCACGCTGACCTACAACCTTTATGTCACTGAGCCCTTCAGTGTGGGCATCTCGTCGCCTACGTCGATTGTGGACCCCAAGGCCTATCCTGCGTACCCGTGGATTAGAAATCTCCTGGACCAAGAAGATTTCATGAAGGATGGTAAGTCTCTCTTGTCTATCCTGCTGCTTTACTAACAAAAATGGTTAGGCGGCGTTCTAGGAATATTCTGCTCACACGCATACCCACACTCCTCTAACCTTGCCGAACTCCGCCTCCCCCGGGCCCTCAAAGGCGCAGACCTAGTCCTCTACTCCGTCTTCAAGTCCCTCAACATAGACGTGGAAGTCCTTCCAATCCTCGAGAAAGACGGACACTATTGCGCTGAGGATCCGTCGCTCGGTATCACCGGCACGGTGCCCGAAGATGACGTTGACATCGCGCCCAATGGACGTCGGCAGCGTCGTCGCTTCTATATGGACGAGTACGACTACGACAGCCGCGGGACGCTCCAGAAATTCATTGAGAAGGATGAAAAGATACAGCCTCACTACGTCGAGCTTCTCCCCTCTGCTACGGCGGCTGAACTTGAGGATATTGACCGAAGATGGAAAGCGCTCATGCTGTCGCGCCGTGTGTGCGGGATGCAAGCTCTCGCTAGGAATTTCGCCGATGGTGACTTTCCTGTGAAGGAGAATAGTACGCACCTAAGCCCCGGTGTGCAGGTTGGACTATCGCACCGTCCGTACAAGACGTTCGATTATGGCTATGACCAGGGTCTTGACGAGGTAAGCTTACCTACCCAATCCCAGGCACTCCGTTACTACCTGTATCTCGTAAACTAACTTTCAATTCTCCAAAAGGTCATACAGTCCATCTGGCCAGTCCAGTATCTCCCCGGCGTCACCTGGATCACGGGGCCGAAGCACGAGGAGATGGCATTTAGCCAGATTGCGTATGGCAATGAGGCTTCCATTGGGACGAGATACTCGTGTGCTGCTATTTTGGCTGTTGTTCCGCCGGCTAAGGAGAGGGTTGGGATCCTTAGTCGGGGTTAACTACACTGTCAACGAGAATTTGAGGGTATGAGGCTAGGCGATGGATTTTGCTGATATAACGGGATAAGATGGTAATATGACAGGACGATGACCATAGGATTCGGGAGGAACTTATTTGGCTTTTCGTTTTACTCATGCCGCGTTCTCTACGGCCTCCTTCTGTACCGGGGCGATAACCGTGCAGGTAGTCTGTTGGAGAGGGAAGGGGGCCGGCGGTTGCTCCATGTCGCAGTCTGCAGCTTCCTGATCTTTTATCGCGATTGGGCAGGTACAAAATAAGACGTCATTGAGTCAATATTCTGTCTAATTGTCTAGTTCTGTTTACCTTGATCTTATGGCTCCATTTCACGCTCACTCGCTCAACTGGATTACGATGTTGCCTAGTACCTACTTTAACCCAAACACCCAGTCCAAAATATGCACTGTGCTCAAAAGCCCAACGCCCGAGTAACACTCTGAAACCACGCAGTGACCCTCGCAAAAACGTCACAGTCTGTCTTGCCTACTTCGGCGTCTTCGAAAGCCGGGAATTCCTGCAGGACCTCGGCCTGCTTTGGCTGACTCGGTGTCTGGCTCTGGGTCGAGATTTGGCTCCAGCTCGCTGGTATTGTCTCCTTGAGTTCAACACTGCGAGGCGAGTTTGAACCGGCTGGAGTCGACGTCGACTCGAAGCTCGGGGTCTCTTCTTCCGGCGAATCAGGCATGTCGGTGTCGATGGAGCGGAACGCCTCCCGGTCAGAGA